>NC_138191.1:53984145-54680276 GCF_964194105.1 Spermophilus citellus | reverse complement strand
GCTATGTGTACACATGAAGGATGATTAGTGCTATCAGAAAGGAAGTGGCATTTGACTAGAGTAAGTAGGCATGTACCAATAGACATGAAAAGGTACAGTAAAAGATTTGTGCAGAGGTGTAGAATAATGATTTTGTTTAGCTCATATGAAGAGTTCAACATGGCAGGTGAGAAGTGGCAAGAAACAAAACTGAAGAAGTTGGTAGGTTGTGTCTGTCAGGCTGAAGATTTAGTCTACTAATAGAAAGAATGAATATTTACATAGGGCTTCTTGTGAGCAGATGAAGATGCACTGCAGGAAAGAGATCCCAGAATAATTGAGATCATTTGGAGAAATTCTTGATAAGTGTAGGACAAAGATACTGCTATGAGCTCAGGAAGCACAAATGGAGAGAATTAGAGTGATATTTCATAGATGGATTAGGGGTTGGACTAAGTGAGAGAATGTGAAGGAAAAGGAGGAGCTGACCAGAGATGTAAGCTATTAATGTGCTAGGAAAAAAATTTAAAAAGTAGTTTTTATACTATGGTATGAGACAGTCGAAGATTACTGAGTTACACCATCAGTTAAACATTTGTCGAGGCCAGGTGCGGTGGCAAACACCTGTAATCCCAGAGGCTCAGAAGTCTGAGACATCATGAGTTCAAAGCCAGCCTCAGCAAAAGCGAGACCCTGTCTCTAAATAAAATACAGAATAGGGCTGGGGATGTGGCTGAGTAGTCAAGTGCCCCTGAGTTAAATCCCCACTACTGCCCCCCCCCCAAATTGTTGTCACATGTTGTGAAAGCATATATGAATTACAGAAAAGAGATGGAGATTATACTTGGGGAGTGTTTTGGCCATATCATATAGATAATTGTTTAAACAGTGAGAATGGATAAGATTATCTATTGAGATTGTATTTTTGCCTGTTTCACATTCTGTCTGTCTCTTCTGTTCCATTAGACTGCGTGTTCCTTGAGGATGGGATTGAGTCACATTTTATAGACCTGGGAAAGCCCAGTAGCAGAAGATGATACTTTAAACACCAATGGAAGAATTTTTGCTGAAGAACATCCCCCCGCTCCTCTTTACTCTTTTTTTTTTTTAATTTAAAGAACTTTCCTTTCTTTGCTCACACACACTCTCTGTTCAATTCAGCACAGAGAGTAATTTAGAAAGTAATTTCTGGCAAGTTGCATAATGTAATGAAATTTTACCACAGGGAAAGAATCTGAATGCTCTGTGGAACTTACTTTAGAACTCTATAGACAGTTTCTTTTCACCTTAGAGACTTTCCAAGAACATAGAAAAGCCTCTCTCTCTCCCTCCCTGCCTCCAAAGTGATGTTGATGATGTAACTTCTATTGTTCTGCTTTGGAGTTTGAAGATATGCTAATCAGAAAGGCCAGGATATACCCATGCTTGGGATCTGTATGATTTTCACCACGTGTATGAAAAAAGGGCTTAGAATATCATTGATTATACTATAATGACATAAATTACAGATATACTATTATAGAGAAAATATATAATCCTATGTCTACATATACTCTGTTGATGAACTGAATATCTGTAGATACTTTTTAAATTTTTATTTTTATTTAACATTTTTTCTTTATAATTTCCTCTATCTGGCTTAGCAAGTCTCCCTATCCGCCCCACCCCTTTTTTTTCTCTCTCTCTCTACACACTCCTTGTTCCATTAAAATCTCAGAGTTAAATAAGCAATTTTCTAAGATGTCCTTGTCAGGCAACGTTATGGAGATTATTTGAATATCATTGCGAAGCCAGGTGAGCCATTTAAAAATGTAAATAATTTGCAATACCATGAATCTAGCTGATGAAGAGCAACCTTAATGCTGATTGATTTATTAGAATCTTTTCCTGATTAGTAATTGCTTCAACATCTCTTTTCTATGGTTCAGTTTATCATTTTAGTGCCAGTTCTTAATATATGGCAGTATAACTATCAAACCTGTATCTAATAAGCATTTCGTGTCATTAGTTACCCTCTACTTTTCCAGCCAGTAGTAGAAGGCCAGTAACTGTAGATTTCTTACAGCTATTGACTGCTTCTACTTCATGCTGGGTTGATAGTATTAATGATCTGATTTATAAATATTTAAATCTTTGTACTGGTCCTATTCGGCACTATGTTTTTGGTTTTTTTCCCCAGGGCATTCTATTTTGAAGTATATATTACGGCCACAAAACAACATTCAAGTCACAAACTTTCTTTACAATTACTTTAAAGAAAAGATGTAATCAGGACCTTGAGGCATTTTGAACTTGAGCTTTGCTCGAAATTCACAAACATGATTATAATTTCAAGAAGCACTGTCTTAAAGTTGTCTTATTGCTGTAATGAAGCTGCTAGAAATTTCATTTATTCTCAAGTTAAATCTCAGGAAACCTATTTTATCATAGGAAATCAGTCAGTCCTAAAATACTGCTTTGACTCTGGAGTTCAAATTTATTCATATAACTCCTGAGAAATGCCTATCAGTCAATCACAGAGATTTTATTGCCTATCATATTTATTTTTTAATATAAATTTCAATTTAGCATTCTCTGAGGGTAAGTACTCTGGGTATTGCTACTTTTATCACATGTATATCTTCCTTTTTTTAACTATGGTGCATCAGGGAGTTTGCCATACTCTACACATCATGGATTTTGGTTGTGTTGTGATAGTAGGATTTAACTATTATATACATTAACTCTAAAATCTGTGATTATTACTGATTTTCAGTCTTTCACTTAACAGAGATACAATATGTGCTATGTAAGAATGTTTTCACTTTGGAAATGAGCATGACCATGAAGTCATTTTGGCAGCTATGATTATCATAACAACTATGACTTACTGATGCCAACTAATACTTGCTATATCCCCCAAATGTGAGGATACTAAGGATAAAATACTAAAATAAGTATAAAATACTAAAATAAGAACAAATGCATATCTCTTAAAATGTTCATTTGTAGCTCAGTCTTATATATCTGTACTGTTTTGTTCCAAAAATATCCCTCCATAAAAACAAAAATCCTTGCATTTTATTAACTTCTCAAAATATAACTACTTTTCTAAAAAAGAAAAAAAAAGCCCTTAGTTATATAAACAGTTTGTTTGCTAGTATCTATTATTTTCAAAATAATTATTCTTAAATCAAAGAATTCAGCATGTTTCAAAAAATCTGAAGACAATATATACCACAGTAGTGTGTGTAAAATATGATTACTCTTTATGTATTCATGTAAATATTAAATTATTTTTGTACCTAGAGGCATATATAAATTTTATTTTTAGACTCCATGTCCTTTCTTATGAAGTACAGGTTAATTTCATTCCATTTGTGTTTGACCTGGCAAGAATTTGTGAGTCTTAAGTAGACCACTTGTTTGAAATAATATAATATCAAAATTTAAGATAAACATCATTTCTGAAGTCAACAGAGGAGAAATGACAAACTGGAAAGATCCTAACTATAGTAAAAATTTAGAACTTATTTTTTCCCTCAGATAATTTTATTAAACTGTTTCCTCTTTTAATTGATTAAATAAAATACGGTTTTAAAAGGCTTAATGAGAACTTAAAAGTAAATAAGTATATCTTAGATAAAAATAAAATTTTATGGGCTGGGGTTGTGGCTCAGTGGTAGAGCACTCACCTCACACGTGTGAGGCACTGGGTTCAGTTCTCAGCACCACATAAAAATAAATAAAATAAAGGTATTGTGTCCAACTACAACTAAAAAAAATAAATTTAAAAAAATAAATTAAAAAATCTTATTTATTTTACTTATTATGAAGCATATTTGTATAACCTAAAGACTTTGTAGACCTGACTTATTACATCTATTTAGTTCAGTTATATTTTCATTCTACTGGGATTTTTAAATTTAAAATTTAACATATAAGGGAACACATCAAAAAGTTCAGGAAGAGTGAGCCAGTATTGACACTGATTGAAATCTGAACTTCAATTTAACTATTTAGTAAATAAGTTTTCCTCATAAGTAAATTCAGTATGATTATTAATGCAATTTCAGAGAAACCAAAATATCTTTTTATCTAGGAAAAATGTCTTTCTATCTGTCTTTTCATTTCCACAGGAAATTCTGTACCTTAAAAAGAAAAAAAAACTGTTGACAATAAATTATGCTTTTAATTGTAAAGTAATTGGAGATTTGATCTCTAGAAAGAAAGCGCACTAAGAAGATTCAGAAGAAAAATACTAAAGTGTAGTTGGAAAAACATTGATTTAGACAAGCTGGGTTTCTTTTTCTTTTCTTTTTTTTTTTTTTTTAGTTGTCAATGGACCTTTATTTTATTTATTGATACGTGGTGCTGAGAATTGAACCCAGTGCCTCACACATGCTAGGCAAGCCCTCTGCCACTGAGCCACAACCCCAGCCCACTAGCTGGGTTTCTAAAAGAGTCTCTTCCTCTAACACAGACTCGGCACCAGTGCTTTTATCCTGAAGATCATGGTTGGCTTGGAAAAGCTCTATAGGACTTTAAAAATATAACATCTATGATATAAGATCATAATAGGCTTAGAGTACATAAAATATAAAATGCTGATGGAGAGCTCCTTGGAACACTACTATGGTTGTTTTAGAAGAATGAGATTCTTTAAAGAATATGTCTGGTAGGATCAAATGACAAAACTTAACATTAATGTCAGTTGTTTGGTAGTGTGTTTGGCTATACTGTTAATATAGTCTTATAATCAGACTTCATTTCCAATCTGGACTGAAGATCCAATGATGAAGATAGTCTCACAATTATCAGATTGAGACAATCATAAATTTGGGCTTCCCATTTTTTTTTTTTTTTTTTTTTGGTTCTGGATGCTCACTACCATTTTTTTTTCCCACCAGGGATTGAACTCAGAGGCACCTGACCACTGAGCCACATCCCCAGACCTATTTTGCACTTTATTTAGAGAGAAGGTTTCACTGTGTTGCTCAGCACCTTGCTTTTGCTGAGGCTGGCTGTGAACTCACAATCCTCCTGCCTCAGTCTCCCGAACCACTGGGATTACAAGCATGTAGCACCACTCCCGGCTTCTACCAATCATTTTAATTTACCTCAGGAAACCCCTACTCCCCTTCTTACCAACACATTACCCAAAACTGCCCCCTCTTTTTACCTTTATTTTATTTATTTTTATGTGTGCTGCCTCACGCATGCTAGTAAGTGCTGTTATCACTGAGCTACAGCCCTGGAACACTCTTCTCTCTTTTCCTTTAATTTTTAAAATTTTTACTTATTTATTTATTCTGGTTAGGTATGTATGACAGCAGAATGCATTTTGATTCACTATAACAATTGTAGCACAACTTTTTATTTCCCTGGTTGTACATGATGTAACATCACACCATATGTGCAAGTCATACATGTACCTAGGGTAAAGATGTCCATCTCATTCCACCATCTTTCCTGCCCCCATACCTTCTCCCCTTCCCTTTCTCCCCTTTGCCCAATTGCAGTTTCTATATTTTTCCCATGTGCCCCCCCCCCATTATGGATCAGCATCCACTTATCAGAGAGAACATTCAGGCTTTGATTTTTTGGGATTAGCTTACTTCACTTAGCATGATATTCTCCAACTCCATCCATTTTCCTGAAAATGCCATAATTTTATTCTCTTTTAATGCTGAGTAATATTCCATTGTGGAACACCTTTTTTTTTTTTTTTTTACTTAAGCACAGACATACACATACCCAGCCCTAAGACACTTGCACACATGCAGTTCTACTCAGTAGATGATCCTGGGATATCTCCTCCCCTCTTCCTGCTCAATCAAACTAGAAACCATTAAGTCAATTTTCTCAGCTTCTCTCTAGCAATACAACTGTCTCCCCATCTCTGCTCTTTCAGAGAAAGAGCTGATTCTCTTCTAGGATAATTCCCCTCAATTCTCTTCTTCTTACCTTTTCAAGAACTCCTCTTTGAATTACTCTTTCCTGTCTCTTTGGATTCTGTTTCAAGCTATAAAACTTGTTCAATTTCCTAAAATTATCATACACATGAAACATACAGACATCTTTGATCTTGGCCATTTTTGAACAGTACTAGAAATAGAACCCAGGAACTCAGGGCCTCATGTGCTATAGGCAAGCACTCTACCATTTAACTATACCCCAACCCCCTTTTTAAAATTTCATATCTTCTCAGTAAAATTCAATATCATCTTCCCTTCTCTTTCAAGCTGCATATAGGTGTAACCTGTACTCAATACTCCAGAGGCCATATTATTTTTCAGTGAACTGCAGTCTGACTTCAGCCACCAAAATGTCACAGAAGCGTCTGTTCAGTTCCTTAGCCCATTTATTGATTGGGTTATTTAGTTTTTTTGGTGTTAAGTTTTTTAAGTTCTTTATATATCCTGGCTATTAATGTTCTGATATGTGTGTGGTAAGAATTTGTTCCCATTCTGTAGGCTCTCTATTCAACTCACTGATTGTTTCTTTTGCTGAGAAGAAGCTTTTCAGTTTGAATCCATCCCATTTATTGATCCTTGGTTTTATTTCTTATGCTTTAGGAGTCTTGTTAAGGAAGTTGGAGCCTAATCTGACATGATGAAGATTTGACCCTACTTTTTCTTCTATTAGGTGTAGAGTCTCTGGTCTAATTCCTAGGTCCTTAATCCACTTTGAGTTGAGTTTTATGCATGATGAGAGACAAGGACTTAATTTCATTTTGCTGTGTATGGATTTCCAGTTTTTCCAGCACCATTTGTTGAAGAGGCTAATTTTTTCTCCAATGTATGTTTTTAGCACCTTTGTCTAGTATGAGATAACTGTATTTCTGTGGGTTTGACTCTGTGTCCTATATTCTGTATCATTGTTCTACAGGTCTATTTTAGTGCCAATACCATGCTGTTTTTGTTACTATTGCTCTGTAGTATAGTTTAAGCTCTGGTATTGTGATGCCACCTGCTTTACTCTTCTTGATAAGGATTAGGAAAGATGGTGGAAAGAGATAGACATCACTACCATAGGTACATGTATGAAGACATGAATGGTGTGATTCTACTTTGTGTACAATCAGAGAAATGAAAAATCATGCTTCATTTGTGTACTATGAGTTGAAATGTATTCTGCTGTCATGTATAACAAATTAGCACAAATAAATAAATAGAAAAAAAGTCACAAAAACTGCTTCTACCAAATTAATGATCTTCTAATTGCTAAATTTACTGTGGGAGTGATTTACATATATTACTGCATGTTTTCCTCTAACATCCTATTATGTGTATATTCTTATCTAGTATTGGAGATGAAGAACTCTCTTTCCTAGTAACTCCTCAAATCCCAGAAGTTATCCTGATGGGATCAACATATGTCATGTGCTAATTCTTGAGTTAGTCACTATGGCCAGGACATACACCTTCACCAACCGGGTAAGTTTGGGTCATGTGCCTCATTGAGCCAATCAGATTAGCTAGGGGAATTTGATGTTGGGTTGGGCAAGATTGGTTCCTTTCTCTACCCCACCAGGTCAAAGCACATAACTAATAGGGGAAAGGTGCATGCACAAAGGAAATCTTTTCTACCCATCTTTATATCTCTTTTGATTTTTTTCTATCAAAAAGCTATTCTCTACCTCCTTTATGTTAGCAGATCTTCGGTAAAAATAATCTTCCTTAATTCCATAAATGTATTAAAGTCAAACTATGTCTTAGGTGTTACAGTAAGTTCTATGGGTACAATATTTAACATTATATACACAGCCCTTACTATAAAAAAGCTTACACTATGCAACTATGATCTTCAATAGTTCAATATTTTTTGCTTATGTACTTCCCAAAAGAACTTTGAAAGGTATGTACTTCTTAGTATATTTTAAGCTGTTACCTAAAATTCCTCCTTAGAAATTGGAATAAACATAAATGATTTAATTTTCATAATATTATATATATTAATAACAAAATCATTGAGATTTACCCTCTTTTTCCTTTTCATGGGATAGAAGCAGCACACATTTGGATTCAGTTTATTCCAACATGGTCCAAAATTCCACATTTGTAATATAAGCTTTAGCCTTAATAAGAATACACAATGATAAGAAAATACAAAAATGTTTATGGGTCTATGAAATCTCTATTAATTATTGAAAGCTTCATCTGCACATTTTAGCAATCTGGAGGCTTTCAAACTTTCAGCAATAAAACATAGTAAGATTGAATATGTAGGAGAGGTATGCCTTCATTAGTAGAGAGGAAGAGGTCCATTTCCAGGCAGTCGTCAAGAAAACTAGTTTTTAAAAGAATGCTATGGGGGGCTGCAGTTGTGGCTCAGTGGCAGAGTGTTTGCCTAGTACATGTGAGACACTGGGTATAAAGGCATTGTGTCCATCTACAACTAAAATAATAATAATAATAATAATAATAATAATAATAATAATAATAATAATAATGGAGTCAAGGGTCTGGAGGCTGATTGCCTGAAGACCATCCATGTTCATTTCCTCTGGACCATCTTGGCATACTCTGAATGTTCATGGCCAAGCCCAAATTGATTGGTGGAAAGATTTTACATCTTAAGATATTTAAGAAGGCACAGGAAATAGTGTGCTGAAAAGGAATGTATGACTAATCAAGGGAAGGGTTGTGACTCTCATTGTTTGAAAAGGGGAAGATAGCAAGCGGATCCGTGCTCAACAATGTTAGGAGATTCTTGTCCTGATATACTTCCTCTTTTCCTTTAGATATCATTGCTAACATACCCTGTTGCATCGTCTATCATTTCACCCTTTCATATGACAATTGATATGATAGCATAAGGTTAGTCTACACATGCTTCAGAAATCTTGTGTTATTTACTCATAAGATGCTGTCAGAATTGGAGGCTCTTTTGGCAGTGATGGTTTCATTTGGTATAGCCTTTGATCTAAAATTTCACATAGATACATGTACAGAGACTTTTTTTGCATTCTAGATTTTAATAGCAAAAATGTAAGTATCCTTCAACAAAAAATTGATTCAATTATGGTGCCTATCATAACATGATAGAATACTACATAGCTGTTAAAAAGGACATGAGTTTGCTTAAACAGTTTTTGTACCCCTGGACAAAATAGCAGCAAGCAGACTTCTTGCTCTCCAAATCACCATTCAATGTAAGTTTTTCGTGAAAGAAAAAGAGTTTCTTTTGTACTTAGACACTGGAATTTCTGGCTGTGTCTTCTTCAACAGCCTATCATTGCTCTTAACAAATACACATTACATTATCCATCTAGCATTTCCATTCCATGGCTCCCTTTTTGCTTATTAGCCTTTAAACCTTCTCTCCTATTAGATAGAATCCTGCTAAAACTGGCAGCTTTGCCACTGCCTTTATTTCCGGAGTCTCACACAGGCAAGAAAGTATCCTACCCTCCAACACTACGTTAAAAGAACTTTCAATATACCAAATCTACTTCAACTGTTGTTCTTCAAATATTCTTCAATAGAAACCAAGATGTGCTTGTCTGACAGGACTATACATTCTGTAAAAATTTCTCCAATCTTTTTTGGGGGTTTGAGGATTTTTTCATCACATCAAAAAATAATTATGACTTCACAAAAATTCTTAGTACTTTTTGATTGAGAGAGTACAGAGAAAAACTATAATTTTAAGTGGATATTCTATTTTTATTAAACACACACGATTAAAACATTTCAAGGGCTGGGGATGTGGCTCAAGCGGTAGCCCGCTCGCCTGTCATGCGTGCGGCTCGGGTTCGATCCTCAGCACCACATACCAACAAAGATGTTGTGTCCGCCGAGAACTAAAAAATAAATATTAAAATTCTCTCTCTCTCTCTCTCTCTCTCTCTCTCTCTCTCTCTCTCTCTCTCTTAAAAAAAAGAATTCAGAAGATAATTTAAAATAAATAAATAAATAAAACGTTTCAATATAGACTCAGTCAGTGCTTGTGTGCTCTCAGCTTGTAGATCCCTTGCAACAACCATCAGGACTCTGTAGGGCATGGGTGGCAACAAGTGATTTCTTAGTGGGTGTTATACTCACTTCCAAAGAATTCAACACAAATGAGCAACATCATTTTGGTTACTACCAAAAAAAGAGCATATTGTTCATATTGACTAAATCCTGCTCCAGAAAGACTTAAAATCAGTATACAAGTAAAAGTGGAGAAAAATAAAACCTGAGGCAGGACAACATGGGAGTAGGATAAGAGACTGCATTGTCCATATACGTATTTCCGTCTCTAGCTCCTCTTGTTTCTGGCATTATTTCTTTTTTTTTTTTTAATTTTTAACATTTATTTTTCAGTTTTCAGCGGACACAACATCTTTGTTGGTATGTGGTGCTGAGGATCGAACCTGGGCTGCACGCATGCCAGGCGAGCGCGCTATCGCTTGAGCCACATCCCCAGCCTGGCATTATTTCTTGGTGTAAGTTTGTGCTAATTTTCTTTTCTAATAGTTGTTTTTTGTTTGTTTGTTTGTTTTACTTTTGCTCCTGTCATCCCTCCAAAATCCATCTCTTTCATTACGTCTTTCTAAATTTCTCACTCTCAGCTCTCTCTTCTTGCTACATCCCCAACCTTTCCAGTGGCTTCTGTAACATTTGTTTGGGAACATACTACCCACTTGAATATTTTTTCATTTTTTTTTTCTTTCTATCCCAGACCTTTCACCTACTTGCCTGTGTCTTTCTCTCTCCTGTTATGAGAAATTTGGGGGCAGGGCCATAGATAAGGAAGCATACTGGAAGTCATAAAATACCCTACAAATGCAAGGTTGGATCTCTGCCCCAGTCACTTATAGGGAAGGCACTGAGGTGACCATTTCCACATGGGAGCCGCTCTCTGTGATATGTAACATTAAACTGTGAATCTCCAGGCTCGCTTATTTTTATTTATTTTTTTTTATTTTTTGAGATCTCACTAGAATGTACCAGGCCCACCACACTGCTGATTTTATTGAGCTGTTGGTCTGTCACCGTCATTTCCAGTCTTGAAAGGAATGAGCAGAGGCTCCAAGTGGTTTCATCTCTGAGTGCCTACCACCACCCCCCCTTCTTCTGTACCATCCCCAAAACAAGTTGTCTTCGGTTGATAGCTCACACTCGCTTATTCCTTCAGTTTGAATGGTGCAAAACCTACCTGTTGGCTCTGACTTTATTGAATGAATGAAAGAAAGTTCTGCTCTGTGATGCTTCACAGTAGATGGTGTGAAAGTTACCAGAATCGAAATGGAATCAGGGAGGTCATTGGGTGATGCCCTCATGCGTATTTGCCTGATAACAAACTATTGCAAGAGATTAGCCACGATCATAACCTTGCTGTTTAAGGCCACCTCTGTGAGGACCCCTTCCCAGGAACAGCCAGTCCTAACTGCAGTTTTGCGTGTAAGCCACTACCTGCCTTCTGAATGGCCTTTGTGAAGAGTAACAGCCAGGGGCAAAGTGTCACTGCCTGTGATAATCTTCTGAACCAATAAAATTTTGTTTCAAAACAACCTGGGTATATTTCTTCTTTTTATCTTTAAAAGTTTCCCTTTGCCTTAACCTCCCCAGAGGTGCCTGTCATCTGTGATAGCACACATAGTCTAGGTTGTAATCCCTGCTATATTACCCAATAAACTCATCTCCTTAAGTAGTCACTCTCTCTGTTTGGCACTTTTGTCCCACAGGAGGCAGAGACCCCAAGGGACTTCTTGCTGCACAGTGCACTCCCCACTTCTCCTCTGACAGCCTGCCTGCACTGTATGCCCCTTTACCCCGGGAGCCATATTATAATAAATGCCAACAAGATCTTGAAATGCTAGCTGATACTTGCCCTGGAATATTCTTTTGTTATATCTTTACCTTTTTCCAGTTGGACAAGTGAGGCGTATTTTCCTCAAGAAGAATAGAGTTAAAATTATTATTATTATTATTATTATTTATTATTATTATTATTATTGGCATTGGAGTTTGAACTCAGGATCTCACATACGCTTTCGCTCCACAACTGAGTTACATCCCCAATTTTTTCTTAAATATTTTATTTTGAGAAAGTGTTTTGCTATGTTACCGAGCCTGGCCTAGAACTTGGGGTCCTCCTATGCCAGCCTCTTGCGTGGCTGGGATGACAAGCATACACCACGTCATCGGCCAGTTCTTGTCATTTCAAAACATTGGAGTACAAGGATGAAATCATAGTTTTGGAAGAAAAAAAATAAATGTTTTGGTCAAAGCTAGTTTTTATTGTTGTTATTGTTTTGTCCCTAAGATTTTATTTAGGGAAAAAGAAATAGTTAATGGAAAAGTCAAACAATAGAGTGTTGGAAGGACTGAGAAGGAGTTATATATCCTGCTCCCCAAAAGTGGGTGGAATCCTGGGGAGAAGCACTCAATCCTAGATAAATGTGTGGATCCAAGGAGTCAAACATTGGCTGGTCCACAGATGAGCTGCCTGCTTCTGTAAATATGTGCTCATTTATTTATATATTGTCCACAGCTGCTTTTCTGCTACCGTGGGAGAGTTGGACAGTTTCAACAGGGACCTCAGGACTTGTACAGAGCTTTGCGGAAACATCTGCCAACCCCCTGACCAGGGCATTGGCAGAATCTAGTTTCCTGAGCCTAGTGTTGTATGGCAGATGAAATGGCTACTGTGCTTAGGTAGATGATCTTGAAACAATAATAGCCAAATGATTTCTCCTTCATTCAATGGGGCAAAAAGGTGGAGAAAAGTCTAAGACAGTCTGGTGATGTTTTTCATAGCATGTGTGGCATGGGAGCAGCAGAATAATGACTGTAAAGGAAAAACCAAAAATGCCACTGGAGCTTGGAGGAGCTAGCATACATAAGACTAAAAGGATCATCCATTGGTATCCCTTGTGATCCAATGGCTAATGACCCACAGGATGACTGATGTCATGTCAGACACTCGTTTGCTCTAAGAACCTATAGCAGAGACCAGGTGCTTCCCACTTTCCATGCCAGGACATAAACTGCCTTCAGTGAACATCAGGGAGGGGAGAGTGGAGACCCTATATCCATTCATTTGTTTATTCAACCACTTAACAACAACTCAGAGAAATCTGTTATTTTCCTAGTATTGCTTTAGGAATGGGAGACACAAAATTAACAACAACTGCTAGGAGCCACAAGCAAATAATATGATGCATGGCACCTTTGGTTGTAAAGTGACGCCAGCTAGCCACTGAGATGATATGATTATGTTAAGATTTACATTCATATGGAAATTGGACTCCTGCTGTTCACCTTGGCCTGCTACCGGACTCATGTAACATGAGTCCCGGGACTCCTGGAGAGTTCCCATTGGTTGGGGAAGGATAGTAGGAGGGAATTCCGGGGGAGGTGGGGGGGGCGGTTCCGGGGCAGGCCGGTCCGATAGACGGGCGCGTGGGTGGACCGATTCTGGCTTGCCAGCGCCTACGGAGTATTGGCGGCTTTTTCAAAAATAAAGTTTTGTTCCTGCTTGAGTGGCTCGTGATTCTGTGCCCAGCCAAGACTGCGGCAAACAACCACCACAAAAACTTTTTTGCAGGGTTATTTTCACTATTAAAGACAGTGTAACAAGTTCAAAGAATGTGAAATTCCCCCAAAGACAACATGTCCACAAAGCAAAGGTGAATTTCTAGAACTTACTTGCAATAAAGGGAGAATCCCATCTTGAACAGTGACTTCCCAGAAAGGAAAAGTCAAAAGTAAAATGTTATATGACTTTGGGGTTTGAACTTGAGTTGGCCATGACAGAGCTCTTCCAGAGCCAGGAAGTGAATGGAATTGAACTGAGAGAGGGACATAAACTTTAAGGATTGGTGAACACGGAAGAGTGGGTCTGGTGAATCTTGTTAAGTCAACTGTGGTTGTTGGGTGAACTCTTCGTGCATGTGAGCTGTTGGTTACCTCTGAATACATTTTTCTCAGGGGATTTCCTAGAGAAAACTGTGAAGTTATTTATTGGTTTACAACTTTGCCTTTTTTTCCACAAAGCTTTTCTGAAACAATCGGTTTGTGCTGACATAGGTGATCGATTGTCACCTAAGTCATATTAGCACATGTGCTCTCAGGTCTCAATGAAGTCTTCAAGCAGCTGCCATTCTAGTGGTGAAAGTCTGACAATAAACAGATTGTCTCTTTTTGAACATTTATCTAGATATCTAAATCTATATCTACCTACCTATCATCTATTTCAATAAATGCTATGCAGGAAAAAAAATAAAGCAGAACAAGGAGGAGAGATTGGGGTAGAGTAGGGTGCTATTTTCTATAAAGTGATATGGGAGATTTCACTGATAAGGGAACATTGGAGCAGTATCCCAAAGGCAGTGTGAGAGAGCAACAAGGACCAAGACAAGAATTACCTGAGAGTACCCACCACTTTAAAAGTAGTTCAATCAGATAAAAATGCAGTTCCATTTCTTCCGCTCTTGAGTCTAAATTTTGTACCTTTTCCCTGCCCTTCCCGTTCTTGGCCCACCATGCTATGTCAACTGTTGACCTCTGTTGGGGGCATATTACATCTCCCCTGGGTCTGCTGCAGGGAAAGCACTTTGGATTTTCCAATCTCCAAGTTTCTCTTCCACATTTCGCCATGCTTCAGTCTCCTTTTCTACTTGCTGAACTTTCTAGGGGGTCCACTGCCTAGAAAACACTCCTCTCCTCGGTGCCCCAGAGCATCCTGCCCTGTGCTCACCACTAAGGGAGCTGGGAAGGCCAGGCACACAGAGATGTTTTGCTGAAGAGAAAACTGAGGCATCAATTGTGAAAGGATTTCTCCAGCCTACAACCTGAAGGCTGTAAAAAGCAGCTGAGATTTTCTGACACCTTGCTGTGATCTGCTGAATAAGTCTCCCAAGCCCTGTTTGGAACATGCTACCTGATTCTGAAAGCAGCTTATTAAGGTTTTACATTGCCTGGCAGATCTCAGACTCTTAGGTCTGGACTTTTTGTTTAAAATAATTATGCATTACATGTAGCACTCTGTAGTTTGGAATGCCTTTTTAAATTCATTTGCGCTTTACTTAACACTCTCTGAGGTATTCTAAGTAATGACAGGGATGATTGATGATGATGATGATGATGATGATAGCAACTTTTAGTGGATCATTGTGACCTTCTATCAGTCCTAGAGATTTGCATGTATTATCATTTCACCCTCACAAAATCCCCTGTGATTACCATTCCTGCTTTACTGTTTGGGAAACTGAGCCAAGCTAAGCCCGGTGGCACATGCCTGTAATTTCATGATTCAAGGGGCTAAGGCAGGAGGATTACAAGTTTGAGGCCAGCCTCAGCAGCTCTGCAAGGCCCTAAGCAATTTAAACCCTCTAAATAAAGAAAGAAAGAACTAGGGATGTATCTCAGTGGTAAAGCATCCCTGAGTTCAATCCCCAGTACAAATAAATAAATAAATAAGCAGACTGAGCCCAGTAACTTGTCGCATGAGTGTGGTTTGTAGGTGATTGAGTCTTGAATTAAAACCAGGTGGTCTGATCTAGAGCCTGTTCCCTCAACACCCCACCTACCATAGGCCTACTGAGTACCCCTATTTTAGAGACATGCAAGCAGAGGTCTTGACATTGACATTTCTATTTGTAGAAATAGAACCCACAGTTTAGTAATTTTTTACTCTGTAAAAGCTCCCTTGTAACTAGCACTTTTTACTCAAAATGGAAGCCAGAGGAAGTGACTTTGTTTAACCTGGAGAAGATAAAAATAGGCTAAGAATGGGGGTAGCTTTTTAAAGTTGGTCTAAGAAAATCCAAATTTTACAATCTAACCCTTTCCTTCTTCCCATAGACTATGGTAATGGATCCTTGCTCACAAAAATCACTGCCTTACACAAGCTCAATGTAAAGGCCAGATGTCCCCTGAAATGAAGACCAGCCTCCATGCAGGATTGTCAAAATATTTTAAAACTCCATTCTCATATCCTGAACATGAGCCCTCATGCTCCCTTTGAGGACTGCTTGCTCTGTGACACTTAGAATACTTATTTTCTGTAGTTTCTCTTTTCCTGACTTGTAAACAGTTTGCAGCTAGACATTAAAGCAAAAGAGCCTGGGTGGATATATTTAATGGATTCATCTGGGCATTAGCTACAGCTCAAAATAAACAGCTGCTCAGTGAATGACTTTATTTTTAGAATATTCTGGTTTATTCTTTTAAATATTCTGTTGCTCACCCTGGTCTCTACAAGTGCACATACTTATTATGCAGCACCCCCAGCAGCTAAAACACAGTGAATGCAAAGTACAGAGATTAATTTTGGTATACAGTTCCACATGTTTTTCTGTTCTCTCTCTGCTGGGTTCTTCAGCTCACCAGTAGGAGTACTGTATTCGTCCATTTTCCTCTCCAAAGAATATTTTTAGACAGTTGGTCTGTTAGTCAACTTTTGGTCACTTTGATAAAATATCTAAGATAATCAACTTTTAAAGAGGGAAAGTTCATTTTGGCTCACGGCTTCAGAGGTTTCAGTCCATGGTCAGCTGGCTCTGTTGTTTTGTGCCTGTGGTGAGGCAGAGTTCCATGGCTGGGGGTGCATGGTGGGGCAAAGATGCTCACCTCATGGTGGCCAGGAAACACAGAGAAAAATAGGAAGGGGCCAAGGTCACAAAACCCCCTTCAAAGACCTGCCCCTAGTGGCCTAACTTCCTTCCACTAGCCACACCTCTGAAAGCTTCCACCATCTCTCAATAGCACCAAGGTCTGGTGGCCAAACTTTGAACATGTGGGCCACTTGCAAGCCAAAGCAATGGGTGATTTATCTTTGTAACTTTATTATCTGTCTTTTATAGGTGAAGAAACGGAGGTAGAAAAGTCAAGAAGTTAAGACACTTGCTAAAAGTTAAGGAGGGTGTTTTATGAGACCTGAGATTAAGATGAGGCCAAATCTTTGTCTCAGTATTTGTTCTCACAGTTTTCCTGCTCATGGTTTTCCTGCTCCATGAAAAAAAAAAAATGCCATTTAAATATTTACATGTTGCTACTAGTAGAAGAAATAATGCCAGCAAATTAAGCAGTCATAAGGTGATTAAAACACTCACCCAGGCCTCCCCAGTAAATCTATTAGCATTTTCTTATTGACTCTCAGATACCTGTGATCTGTCTTCATGGACTACTCATCCCATGACTGGCAGGGAGTGGATGCTTATTTTAGGGCAGCCAGAGATGGCAGCATGACTCTTAGAAAGGTTTTGCCATAAAAAAAAAAAAAAAAAAAAAAATCACTCTCTGGGGGTCTGGTGTGAACCAGAATTTAGCTCCTGTTGTTTCTTGCTTCTACTATTTCTTGAACGAAGGGTTGCCTCTGCTCCCTGTTTCATTAAATGAATTCCTATAGCTACAAGTAGGGTTGTATTCCTTACTAGCCCCCAGGTTCTATAGCCACTAACCCAGGTGAGCTTATGTATGACTGTGTGTTTCTCCCCAACCCAGCAAGTTCTTTCTCTGAGGCAGGCTGAGTACACTCAGTTTCCTGATTAGGAATTGTTCCCTAGCCCTTTCCTTTGCACTTTAGCAGGTTATATTGGTCTTTCTGCTACTCTCACTGGCAAAGGAGTCACAGGGATTCTTCCTTTTTGCATTAAGGCAATTCTTGTGAACTTTGCTGGATGAGATTCCTTTATTAGTCAGCCTTCCCCCCAACTCTGGGCTCTCTCTTTCTATTAATTTTCTTTCTTTTCTTTTCTGCTCTTCTTTTTTCTTCTTTTCTCTCTCTCTCCTCCTCCTCCTCCCCCCCTCCTCCTCTCCTCCTCCTCCTCCTTCTCCTCCTCCTTCTTCTTCCTCCTTCTCCTCCTCCTTCTTCTCCTCCTTCTTCACTACCCCGCTTCTTCTAGTCCTCTACTTGTGACTTTGTCACTACCACTGAGAATTCTGGTCTGTGTTCTGGAGACAGGACTAGGATATGGCTCCTAGTTTGCATGCAGACAGAAGTTGACTTAAAGCCTAGCTTTCTGGCATTCCCTAAGGCCACAGACTTTTGTCAATTAAAAGGATGGGGAGACTTTTCTACCAGAAAATAATTCAGTTGCAGGCAAGTATTTATAGTAAGAAGAATCCTCAAACCAGAAACACCTCATTCATTCTGTCTGAAAATATTCTCATGAGTTCTGATACTATATAATCATGATGCCTGTCCTCCAGGAACTCATAAAATAATGGAGGAGATGGAAGGTCATCAGTGTTCAACAGGTGAGATACGTACCCTGACAGGTGTGTACCTGTGGAGCACCAAAGTTGAACTGTTAGCCTAATGGAAGAAATGATGCCAAAGTTTAATCGTGATGCATAGAGAGTAGCTGCAGATAAGACAGTAGTTAGGAGGTTGTTGCAATTGTGAGGTAAAGAGAAGGAATTTACAGGACCTGGCAAGACACTGGCTTAGGGTTGCAGGATTGGTAGTGAGAGGAACAAATTTAGGAACAACTGTCAGATTTCTCTTTGGAGTGTATGGCTGGACAGGAAGGGCTAGTCATTGAGATGGGAATGCAAGAAGGGATGGGGTTTGTCAGACAGGAAATGAACTTGTTTCTAGACATGTTGCTTTTGAGGTGATTGCAGGTCATCCAAATGAAGATGACATTCCACTGTCCTATCTGAACACTCGAAGCAATGGACGCATCCCGAGGCCCAGCAGGGTGATTTCCAATTAGTAAGAAGTCTTTTGTTTTCTGAGCTGCAGAAAACTTGCTCAAGTGTTTCATGGACTCTTAGAAATGGAAGTGCCCTTAGAGAACAATGACTGCCCCTATTTGAAGATTCTCATCTAGCCTTACAAGCAAGCTGTCGGTACCTTTAGAAGAAACAAGTACCACATTTGGAAGGACAAAAGAGGCTGCCCTGACACAGAATGCTATGGATTATGAGGCTCTTCTCTGCACTAATTCTAAGCCTAATTTGTTCACAGATGAATAAGAATCTAGAAGGTACATACTTACCAAATCATGCTGCAAATCAGCAACTTTATCTGAGAAAGACACCCTTCTCCCCCTCAAAACTCAAAAATTCTTAGTGATTTAGGATATATCTGTTCCTTTAAATCTTCCTGCTAAGGTCTAGGAGGACCGGAATTAGAATCAAATGGCAAGTAAAATTTCTCTGGACATTTCCCTCTCATACTCAATTCTATAAAATAGAAAAATCCAGCCAGGTGCAATGGTGCATGCCTGCAATTCCCGCTACTCAGGAGGCTGAGGCAGGAAGATGACAAGTTTGAGGCCAGCCTCAGCAACTTGGCGAGAATCAATCTCAAATAAAACATAAAAAAGAGCTTGGGGGAAATAGCTCAGGGTAAATTTCCCTGGGTTCAATCCCCAATACTGGAAAAATAAATAAATAAGTTGATATTTCTTGAGTTTTCTGCACCAAATACTGCTAGGTACTAAGTCAGAAACAGAAGTAAGGTATGACTTCAACCTCAGAGTGCTTATGGCCTAGCAAAAGAAATGTGTGTTTAAAGGAAACATTATAACATAAATTCGTGACTTGTTCTATTGACAGCTCTGTCTCTCAAAGAGTTAACAAAGCAATGAGAAGAACCCATGTTTCGGATCTGAGAAAAATACAGGGAAGAATCATTAAAGGCACATTTTATTTTCCTCTTAAAAACTTATCTATAGAAAAAATACTAAATTAGACATTAGCCAAGAGAATTAAGGCCTGAGAGAGGAGGTAGATGACCTGCAATCTAGGTTGCGCTCAGAACTTCCTGTGCACTCGAATGATGATTAGTGAGATTTTAGTAAATGAGGAGTCCTCAAGAGGTAGCTCCAAATGGAAGGCAATGGTCTCCTGGTTAAAAAAAAAAAAAAAAAAAGAAAGAAAAAGAGAGAAAGAGAAACTTACATTTTAACTACAAACAAATGAGTTTAATGACAACGCAGGGCAATGTTCTAGACTGGATTTGCTGTAATAAAAAATTTACAAATACTTAGAAAATGAAGCACAATGAACGGTATCAACCTTGTTAATGAAGAGAAAATCATGCCCCGCTTCCCCTTTCCAAATGACCTCCACACCCACACATCTTGAAAATATGGTTGACATGGTGTATCCAATTTATTTAGGAACACCACATATGATTTTAGAGCCACAATTTCAAAGATGTTGCCAGAACATTAAAAATTCTCAGAACATAGGCTTTTAGCCTGTACTTTAGGTGTAATTAAATTCCCGTGTATTTGCAGTGTACTCGTGCCCAATGAACTGAAAGCCTTTGTGCAGCCCAGGAGGCTGTTAGAGAGAACCAATGGTTACATTTTAGTTATTTATTCACTTTATCTCATGCTCTACTCGCTCTCAACTCTTCAACCTTTCCATTAATCTGTTAGCCTGTCTCCAGACTCTGTTTGCTTTAAGTTGCTTTTTTCAGGCCCTGGGACTTGATTAAGGAAAATATCTATGCAATTCATCAAAGCCAGAGGAAAACCCCAAGCAGTCGTTCAAGTTTCGAGTGTAATGTAACCTTTCGCTTTGACCCTGTATTTATTAACTAGGTCAAGTAGTGGACATGGGCCCCTGAGGGTCTCTGTTTGACCTTGATTTGGGCCTGGCTGCCTGGAGAAAACCAGCATGGACTATTTCTTATTTTGCTGACACTAGATCAATGGCTTTCCAGTCTTTTCTACTGTGACTCACATTACAGATGGCCGTACATGTGCACCACACCCTCATGGTTATACCTGCTTAAAAGTTGAGACAAGGATCAGACAGGATGCAGATGATGTGCAATCGTTGGCAGCCTGGTTCTAAGTCCATGTTTTCCTTTGTCACTTAAAAGAACATACCGAGCTGTGAGTGAAATTCATGCTATTACAGTGACGTAATCTTGACTCTGGCCTAATGTTCATGAAAAATCCATCTGTCCCTGTATCTTGGTATTTATTAAAGATGACAAGTTACTTATAATGTTTCCTGACTGTCTAGCACCAGTGGGTTGTGACTCTAGTACCAAGAACTGGACTGGATCATAGGGGATGCGGCCCATGGCTTAACACTTCAACACAAATTACTCACTATATTGAGGAAAAATACAGTTTGGTAGGACCTTTTCCTTGTAAGTGAGTAGGTTCCAGGCAGTTCAGTCTTTGTTTTTCATGTTTCAGCTAATTGTTCCTTAGATTAGAACAACAACAACAGCGAAATGCAAAAAGAATCCTCCGTTGCTAAGCTTTTCCTCCTCTATGTGTATAATGTCTTGGTTCGTTTTTCCGTCCTACCTATCAAAATCTGCACTTATGTAAAGGTATAGCATCCGTCATTAATATCAAAGTATATATTTAAGTCAGAGCACTTTGTATTTCCATGAGATGTATATGGTTTGTATTGGGGGGGGGGGGGTTCTTAGTTCAAGTGTGAAGTTCAAAGTATTTCTATCCATAGATGTGATTTTAAGAACCTGCCCTAAAACCAGCTTGACTCTGAAATCTGTTGGTAAGATGAGTTACCATTTTCTGAAGTCAGAAAAAAAGGCAGTTGCAAATAGAGGCAATGTTGATTCATAGCTTCCTCTGCTGGGTGCCTGCAGAGCTTAGGGCCAACATCAGTTATTCCTCTCCACAGCCATGACTGGCCATCCACAAAGGGCCCATTTCACTGAAATTTTAAAATTGCCTTTTCTTTTTTAAAGTAGGAAGAATAATTTAAAACAAACTCTTTCAGATAAGACTATTATAAGTTGCATAATAAAGCCCAATGTCAAAACAGAAGGCAGAAAAGACAATCATGTCTTCATATCAACCATAACCCAGAGATAGTACTAGGATGTGTGTCCTCAGTAATTCTTTTATAATTCTCTCTACACCCTTTCTGAGTTAGTTAAATATATGTGATAGGCAACTAATCAGGGTTTGTTTTTTCTTTTTTAATTAAAAATTAGGGCTCAATACTGGGAGGAAAAAAGTTCTATCAACTAATCTGAGTGCTTCGGCATTTAAGTTCAGTTTTAAACAACCATATGTCTGATTAGGTATTTGATACATTTTAATTTTTGTAATTTAAAAAGTCAAACTGAGAATAATAATTGCCATTTATCCCATTTTGTCTTATCATTCCAGATATGGAACACTTATAAAAACTTAAATGTAGTGTATAACTATAAAATATAATTATGTAATAATAAGAATATAATTATACTATAATAATATTAATATTAATTAATATAATGATACAGATATACTCTAGATTATGATTTCCAACCTGTCTTAATGCACCTGTGTTAATTTCATTGAAATATTTGCAGAATTGAAAACTTGGGACTTAATTGTGTCAAAATAAAAGAATCTAAAAAATGCCACAAACACTTGCGAGGCAGACAGACACATGGAATTTGAGGAAATGAGTAACAAAGTTTCCTTCTGGCGTGTTACTGTATTACTTTTCACAATCAGGTTAAAGTAAATAAGGGATCAGTTTCCTGCCAGTGTTTCCAAACTATAAAACTCTACCCTCTCTTCATGGCAGTTTCTGAGCATCTCTTCTATACTTGAGCATCATGATTGTGAGGAACCCTAAAGAGACTACAAGTGTGGTTTCTGTTCTCAGTGTCACTGTGAGCTACCCAAGGCACAAGTTCACTGTCCTTGTTAGCTGAGGCTGCTAAGAAAAAGCTTTCGACTGGGTGGCTTCAGCCACTTAACTCCTCATAGTTCTGGAGGCTGGAAGCGAGGTCAGGGTGACAGCATGGTTGGGAGCTGGACAGGGTCATCCTCCAGGTTTGCAGTTGGTAGGTGGCCTCTTCCTTATCCTGATGTGGCAGCGATGCTCTAGTGTCTCTTTCTCTTCTTATTAAAGGCACAGTTTCCATCAAAAGGGCCTCACCTTCATACCCATGGAACCCCAGTTCCCTCCCAGAGGCCCCACCTCCTAACACCACCACATTAGGGGTAGGCCTTCAACACATGAATGCGGGGGCCCAGATATTCAGTGATTCAACATAACAAGTTGATTACTTAAAAGCCCTTTAAAGTATTCCCACCTGAGTTACACTGCTCCCTGCCTGTTTCATCTCTCACCTACAGGCTGACCCTCACCTACTGCATGTCACCTGCCCTGTGCTTTCTGATGACTTTTTGCATATCAAGTGGATTTGCCTGAGTTCCTTCCCTAACTGCCTTCCTGTTTCCACCACAGCCTGTGTAGTCTTCTCTCCTCTCCCACATTTACCCTGTGGCTTTCCCTCTTTCAGTCAACGAGGGCATTTGTTCTCTCTATATTGTTTCAGGGAAAGCAGAAAGCAGAAGACAAAGAATTCCATCTCTGACTTTTGATTTTGAAAAGCTTTAGGCCCTCAGGGAAAGATGGGCCATGGGTTTGAGAAAATAATGAAGCATAAAAAGCAGCTTTCCCCCTTACAACAGACAGAAGCACTGGAGATGAATCCCCTCTGCCCCTCAGCTGGTGTAGGGAAGGAGGAGCAGGAGGAGAGGGGAGCCTGAGTGAGCTGATGGGGCAGGGAGAGGCCTGACATATACTCCCGGCAAAGCACAGCCCCAGAGAGGGGACGGCTGTGGAGGACCCATCTAAGCTTAGGGCCCTGGAGCTCTGAGATAGACTAGGGGCAGGAGCATCGCACAGAGATGTTAAGAAGCTGTGGTGGAGGGTTGCAGTACTGTGGTTTTTCAATGTGCAGCAGCAGAAAGGAAATCGCAAAGGTTTGATCTTGCCTTTTGCTGGATGTGAGGGATGACTGGTTGTGAACTGTGTGGACCACCCTGAGGAGTAGAAGGGATACTGGATGTGATTGTAGACGACCACCTCCCACCCCTGCTACTACACGCACGCCACCTAAGCACAGCAGCACCCCCAAAATGTGTGTGTATTCCAAATGGACTGAGGTGAAAAGTCGACCATTTGGCAGAATGGGTGTACAAGAGAGAAATTAAGTTGAATTAAAAAAATAAAATAAAATTCAACATATGGCACATTAGAACTGGTAGATTTAAACGCCACAAATGTTTACATCTTACCTTAAACATCATTGTTATGGACCTTCTGATGTTCCTCCTAGGACAGTTAGGGATTCCCTCTTTTTAAAAAAAAAAGGGGGGGGGAAGGGGAACCTGCATAAGGTAAATATAAGGCTTTAAGATAGAATGTTTATAAAAGATTCAGCACAGTGCCCGACTCATAGAAAACTCTTGATAACTTGTGGTTTTTACTCCAATTTATCTTGTTCACCTTTGTTTTCATGGTACCTGGCACAAAGCAGACACTCATATATGATCCCTGCATCGAACCCTGATCTGTAATCTAGGTAATAGAAAAGTCTCACACTTGTAAAATGTGAATATTTATGAATTATGTGGCATTCTATATTTGGTAGATGTAATCTATCAAAACAATAACTGTACAGGAGAGAGGAAGGAATATTATTTTTGTTATTAGTCCCGCTTCCTGAAATCTGAACTGAAGAGAAAAAGAACGTTTGCTTAGCAAAGAAATCGGGTGCCTTTACCCAGTACATAAGATCAATTATCTGCCATCTCCTGGACCACATATTTTGTCCCTGATTCCAGCTAAAGGAAAGGTGGTGCATATGCATAATAACTTTAGCAGCACTTTGTCCACGTATACATCAGTTGACCCATAAAAATTCTTTATAGGATTTGATTAAATTTGAGAATAGTAAAGAGGCCAGTAGGAAGGCCAGGGCTGCCTTGCAATGGGGACATGCCAGAGGCTGTGACAAGATGACAGGAATGAACAGGGAAGACTGAGGATTGCAGAAAGAGGAAGCATCGAGCAGCACCCCTCCTGGCTGAGTCCCAGGGCACCCCACTTTCTAGACCCTTCCCGGGGCATCAGGTCACAGCATGGATTTTTCCACCTCTGGGAGGTCGGTGGCTGTGACTACTTGGCAGCATTAAGGAAGATGACACCAGCATCACTAATCAGATACCTGGTAAGTGTCTTTATCTGCATGAGGTAGAAAATTAATTGGAGAACAGACCTACCATGAAGGCGTGAGACAACCAGGAGGGTGACTTGATATATGCTGCGCTTGGCTGGAAAAAAAGAAATTCTGTAAATTAATTGCCAGATAAAAATGAAATGAAGTATTCTGTTGGATCCAGCAGGCCTTCCCTTTCCTTTCTACCTACGCTTCCCTCCCCACCTCCTTCTCCTCCCTCTTTTTTCTCTCTGTACCCATATCCATTCATCAGTGGAACAGCCTTGGGGCAGCCAGAGGGGAGAGAATTTTTTCCAAGTAAGACATAAAAATCCCAAACCTTCAAAGAGGATCCAGAAGGGAACAGAATTTTTTTTTTTAAGAAGTTCTACATCCAGAAAAATGGAACAGAGGGACTATTGATGAGGCTTTGGTGTTAGCACAGGTTTGGCTTGTGGAGAGGGTTGGCATCTGTCTTCTTCCACTGAGGTCAGACTGGTATTAACAGCCAAACTGGAGTAGGGATGGGAACATGGTATTAGGGACAATGCCTTGGGTTTATTGGGAAGGTGCTGAGACCTAGGGAGCCCAGATATATAGATTCACTTCAACTGGCTTAATGGGTATAATATCATAAAGACGTTAGATTCAACCAAGGTTTCTCCTCCTGTCCTTGTTGACATTTTGCACTGGGGGACCATCCTGGGCAGTGGAAGATATTTAGCAGCACTCCTGGCTTCTATCCACTAGGTGCAGTTTGCACTCTCCCAGGTTGCAACAACCAAAAATGTCTCCAGATGTTGCCAAATGTTCCTTGGAGGGGTACATCTGTTTCTGACTGAGAACCACTGCATTAGAAGGTAGGCTAGCTGGATGCTCACAAATTATTTTAGCCCTAAGATTTCAGTAGAAAGTAGAGCAGACAGTGAACTGATCATGATTCCAGGACAACCCAAGTTTCTGAGTAGAGTGAATTGAAGTCAAGGAATTCCTTGACTTCTCTGGGTATAACTGGCCTATGGATAGCATTCATTTGGGGATGTGTGTCTATCTAAAGCAATCCTTTAAAAAGCCTAAGGAAAAGAGTGTGCAATGTGAAAGAGGTGGATATCAAAGGAAGAATAAAGTTAGAAATAAGAGGTATTTTACTTCTGTTGTCTAAAATTTTAAATCAATCCATAGAGATTAAAAATGACATCTTAATGACAAACTACACCAAATGCCCCCATGTCAGGGGAGAACGAAAATGATGAAGTGACACCAACCAAAAAGCTGGTCATCTTTATCCACCCAGTCACTGGTCCACGCCCAGAGCTCTGCTTACCACTCAGGGAATTCAGACTTGCTCATTAGCTGCTCCTCTTTGAAGTCTAGACACAGGGGAAGAGCATTTGAACTGGGTTTGAATATTTAAAACAATGTGAAATACACCCGAGATAAAGTGGTGCTCTGAGATAGGTGAACACATCTGGGGAGCAAGACATGCTTAAGTGTTCAACTGTAAGTACATAAAAGGCTGTGTGAGGGGGAAAAAAAAGTACAGATGTTGGGTTACAAAAGCAGAAACCTCCAACACAGGAAGCAGTGAATAAAAGAGCCTTCGACTCTTAACTAATAGTGTTTGCTCTTATAATACCTGCATTTGAGAGGTTAAAAAAAGTTTGGATGCTGTATTCCACTTTGCCCTTTTCTACCCAGGTGCTTACAATAATCCTGATGCTTTTCTATTTTTCCCAAGGAACTTGACCCTGATCACACAAAACTCGCTGAGAGATTAGAAAAAGTATTGTCCAGAGAATAATGGGAGCTGTGGATAAACCAGGATGACTTACAAAAAGGATACAAAGACTGGTTATCGTGGGCATGCTATAGGACTGGGATGTGGGTTGCTGCTCCGTCAGTCCACCACACCATCCAGGCCCTTTTCACCTTGAAAAGAAGGTTAATGCGATATTGACCAAATTTGCAAATAGCACAAAGCTTGCAGGTAGGAGAGATAAAGAGGATGACATATTACAAACCCAGAAGGATAGAGATAATTCAGGGCACTGGTGAACAAAAGTGAGATGAGGTTTAATATAAAGACATGCAAGATAATATATGCACCTGAGAGAAAATAACTCTCAGCACAGATTCAAATTATGGGGATATTACTCAGGAAGCTGTCATGCTGGGTGAGATTTGGGGAGGATGGAGGATAACAAATTGAATAGGAGTTCATAGTGCCATGCCACAGCAGAAGAAAGGCAGTGCTGTTTGGAGATGGATAGACAATATAAAGTGATCTTTGAAAATACAAGAGAGAATGGAGTGTTGCTTTACACTGTGTCGCTAACATCTCACCTTGAACTCCCTGGTGCCCTGACTTTAACAAAGATGTAATAAGAGGGAAGATTTAGCAAAGATAGTCATTTGAATGCTATTCAACATGATGCACAGGTCTCCCTAGGAAAAGGAGAATTGTCTTCTCATGCCAGACAGGCACACATTTATAAAAGAGGGTTTTTTTGTGTGTGTATGATAAGGTCTTCCTGCTATTACATTTTCTTTTTGACTTTCAGGAAGGGGAAAATAATTATGAAGCAAGGGGAAAAAGAATATAGAAGGAAACACCCTATAATTTTTTTTAGGCTGCTGAAGAAAAAGAGCATGTTTAATATATTCACAGCAATACTTATTAGGTCCTGCCTACTAAAATCTTTGCATATTCGAAAAGAAATGAGAAAATTATCACACAAGACAAATGTAGTAAAAACAATGTTAGTTTACAGAGAATATAAGCTAGAATGATTCAAAGGAGAGAACTTGTCATGTGAGCCTGTTAGGGGGTTTTGCAAAGAGTTCTCTCTCATTCATACTACTGAAGGATCAGTAAGGTGGAACTGGGGAAATGATCTGGAACCCAAGAGGCTGGTGAGAGGGCATGGCATGACAGGTACTTGGGATAGTTATGGGAGCATTGGGAATGCAAAGGATCCGAAGAATAAGAGGGTTTAGGTGAAGGAAAAATCAGTAATACTTGGGAAGATCAAGGCTTTGGAATCAGACACACTGAATGATAATCTGGACACTAGTATATTGTAGATATATTCATGCAATTTATTTAATGTTTCCAAAAAGGAGATTATTTTAATCAGTTAAACTTTAGAAACTGCTTTGTAAGATCACTATGAGAATCAAAGATAATATGTGTGAAGCACTTAGAAGTTAAAACCCGCAGAATGGCCACGATAGGTGTTTACAATTTTAGTCACTGTTTAGTTGTTGAAGCCACGGGGGGAAAAAGAATAAAAGACTATAAGGCTTTGTTCCTGGAGTGGACTTTGGTAGTATTTTTAGAAATACAGAAGATAGGAGGAGGAGTGATTAGCTTGGCAAGATGCTTGAACTGAATTTTACCCATGTTGAGTTTGAAGAGAAGATAAAACACTCTGGCTTTTAACTTTGCCAGAAATTGCCTCTTCAGATCTTTTGTTGTTGTTGTTTCTGAATATGGTGAGAGTAGAGTCCTATAATAGTACAGTTTGATAAAAATTGTGGACATGGTTTTCAGCACTTAGAGAAAATAACGAAGTGTTAGTATTTCTATAGAATAGATTTGGAACATTTTGATGAGTCCGGGTTAAATTAAAAAAGCATTCTGGGCTAAGAACCCTTGATTCAGTGGAACACATATTATTTTTAAAACACATAAGTACCTAGAAAAGTTATAGGAATTATTTGTACTCAATTTCTCATTCACATATAATGTTGCATAAATAATTGGTGTTATGATTTGGATATAGATATGTCCCCTGAAAACCTTACGCTTTGAAAACATGGTCTCTAATGCATAAAGGTTCAGAAGTGGGGATTTGGGGCAATGATCAAAGCTCTAACCACATCTGTGGATTACTCAGTGAAATAATAATTTGAATGAAGTGATGGATGGTAACTGTAGGTAGGTAGGATGTGGCTGGAAGAAATAGAATCCTTGACCCCTTCCTCATTCTCTCTTTCTGCTTCCTGGCTTCCATGAACTGAGAAGCTTTCCTCCACCATTGCCTTCTGCCACAATGTTCTCAGAGAAATGGAGTGGGCTGACCGTGGACTGAAACTTTGAAACTGTAAGTCCAGAATAAACTTTTTCTCCTCTAAGTCATTCTTGTCAGGTATTTATATCACAGCAACAGAAAGCTGACTAACACAATTGGTGATTTTTTCCCCCATGAAAATCAAGAATATGGTTGGTGATTAAGAGTTCATATGGGGAAATTCAGATAAATAAATAAGCAAATCAATAAATTAACAATAATACAAATTCCTTTATATATGGCCAGAATATTTACTGTGGATTTGCAGCACTTTGCTCTAGAAATGATATTAACTTTAACTTCTATATCTATAAAATGCTACCAGTTCCATTGATCCATGGCCACAGAACAAAATATGAATATCTGGTTAAAACAGTCACTGTATGATGCTTCTTTGCATGCTTATTTATTCCATTTTGTTTTTATTCAAAAGACATTTTTACTCCTGTCATTCAAACAACAATCACTTCTTAAAACTTAAAATAATGTATTAAAATTTAAAATACAATTAGCATTGTAATGGCTGAAGTGTGTCTAATTTTACTGATGATAACTTGCTAACAGGGAGAGAAAGGTTAATATTAATGGTTACAATCATCTTTCCAATCATCTAAATTTATTTTCACACTCTTAGCATGCTAGAGCAAGGGTCAGCAAACATGTCCTGTAAAATACCAAATATTAGGTGTCTTGGATTTTGTGGTTGCACAGACAAAGTCTAAGCTATCATATAAGTACTTATAGATGAGAGAGAAAACATATGTCTACAAACAAATAAGACTATCTGATTTACAGGGCTATTGTAGAAATGAAATGAGTTATTAAATGGAGAGGTTTTTGAAAGTACATGACATATTATAAAACACTAAAAATAAATATTGTTCTTATTTTTGTTTATTTATTTTTTATTTTTAATTAAACCCAGAGGCGCTTTACATTTCAGCCCTTTTTATATTTTATTTTCAGATAGTATCCAACTAAGTTGCTTAGGGCCTCATCAAGTTGCTAAGGTTGGTTTCAAACTTGTGAACCTCCTGCATCAGTCTCTTCAGCCATTGGAATTAGGGATTTGATTTTTAAAATACCATATAATCATTCATTTGCCCATTTATTGGTTGGGATATTTGATTACTTGGTGGGTTTTTTGTTTGTTTGTTTATGTATTCTGGATAATAATTATATAAAAAATGTTCAATATCTTTACTCATCAAAGAAATGAAAATCAAAACTGCATTGAGACTCCATCTCACCCCAGTTCAGAATGGCTATTATCAAGAATACAAATAGCAAATGATGGTGAAGACGTGGGAAAAAGGAACCTCATACAATGCAGGAATGTAAATTAGTATGACCACTATGGTAATCATAATGGAGGTTCGTTAAAAAACTAAAATCAGAACCACCTTTATGATCCAACTGTACCACTCCTTGGTATATATTCAAAGGAATTCAAGTCAGCATACTATAGAGCTACCTGTATGCCCATGTTCATTGCAGCACATTTCATAATAGTCAAGTTATGGGAATAGCCTAGGTGCCTGTCAACAGATGAGTAGATAAAGAAAAGTGGTAATATACACAATGGAGTTTTATTGATCCCTAAATCAGAACAAAATCATGTCACTGGCAGGAAAAATTGAGATCATTATATTAAAAAAAAGTAAGCCAGACTCAGGAAAGCAAGTATCTTATGTTTCCTCTCACATGTGGAGAATATATTGAAGAAGGAGGAAGAAGAGGAAGAGGAGGAGGAAGAGGAGAAGTGTAAGAAAGAGAGGGAGAGGAGGAGGAGGAAGAAGAAGAAAGACTGAAAGTAGAAGGGAGACTATTAGAGAAAAGAGATGGGACCAGAGGAAGGGTATAGGAGAGTAATGGGAGTTGGAAATTATCAAAATATGTTGCATGCATGTATGGAATATGCCACAACAAAACCCATTATTCTGTATAATTAATGTGCACTAAAAAAATCCTATAATTATGCAACACTGTCCTTAGCTCATGGTTGGATCATGGACTGTGCTTTGGCAATATTTCTTTTCTCCTTAAATGATCATTATCAAAATTTAAGATCCAGAATGGATCTTAAGCTATCCCTCTCCTTTGAAAACTGTCTTACTCAATGCTCAAAGTCACTAAGACCCAATGGTTAATTAACTTGCCCTCACCATCTGGCTGGTTTCTAATAGGACCTATATTAAAACGCAAGTTTCTGGGACTTCCTACAATTCAAACGAAAAAGTGCAGCTTAAGTTGGTGCTGGAAACAGAATGGCAGGAGTTGCCCTAGGTCAGAATTGATGAATTCACATATTTAAATCTCACTATTCTGACCTCCTTCTCAAGTCATAGTGGTTGTGAGGAGTTGGGAAATACTCCTCAAGAGTATGAGAGTCCAAGGAAAAGGTAGAATTTGCCATATGTACCTGGTCTAGGATTCAAACTCTCATGGGACCCATATTAGTTGGCTAGGACTGGTGAAACCAAGTACCATTGACTGGATGGCTTGAACCATACTAATTTATTTCCTTACAGGTTTGGAGGCTAGAAGTCCAAGATCAAGAGGGTTAATTCTTCTGAGGCCTTTCTCTGTGGCCATCTTCTCCCTGTATCTTCATACACTTTTTCCTCTGTACATATCCATCCTAATCTCTTCTTGTTAAGACACCAGACATACTAAATTCAGGCCCACTTGAGTAACCTCATTTCAATTAAATTACTTCTTTAAAGTCCCTCTGTCCAAATAATCACATTCTGAAATACTGAGTGTCAGAACCTCAACATGTGAATTTCGGGAGACATCCTTCAGCTCATAATAGGATCCCAACTCTGACACTTTAGGAAAAGTATGTAGTGCCTACCCAACTCTATAAGATTCAGAGTGGGCACAGGAGGGAGATTGGGATGAGATGGATGGCAAGAAACTCAAATAATCTTTCCCCTTTCAGAGTTGGAAGTATGGTGAACTTTCATGGACAAGTCTCCCAGATACTCCATGAATCTTAATTTCCTCACCCATGAAACAAAAATTCTAACCTGACTCACAGAGACCAAGCAGAAGTGAATAGATGTTTGCTAAGTATCTCGGGATCTTAGAGGAAGGTAATTCCATCTTCCCAAAGCATGCAGGTTATATGCTGCAGTTCTTAGATATACTTTTAATCAAGTAATGTTTCACAGGGATGGCATACTCCCCTAATGAAGCCCTCTTAAATGTTAATTGAAGGGAGATAATAAAATGTACCAACAAGATTTATTTTATCCAAAATATCCCTGACTTTTCCACACAATGTAAGCTATAGAATACTAGGCCTTTGGCACTACCCTCAAGGTCACCTTGCCCCTTTCTATACATTTAAATTACAGGGTATCGTACTTACCTTATAGAAGTTTTTGAGCATTTCTGATTAGAAATATGGACAAGAATAACAGTTTCTAAGAAGAGTGTCAAAGGTAAAATTTCTCTACATTACTGTGTATTCCTGTTTTAATGAGAAACCCTTATTTTTGGTAAAGCACCATTATTTTCCTTTGAGATAGACAGGAGAGATATCTTATAGATGAGGGAACTGACAAAGAGGTTTGGTAATTTGCCCCAGGTCACAGTTATAAGTAGTGGAGTCAAGACTAGTGTACAAATGAGTCCAACTCTATTCTAATATTATAGCATATTGCTTTCTCTGTCAGAATCCCTTTCACTGTAGGAGCCTAGTAACCTGAAGTTAAAAGAGTTTTGGACAATATACTTTGTGTACTAACTAGTCAGTTCCTTTTTTTTTTTTTTTTTTGTCTTTAAGTATAATAAAATGAACTCAAACTGATTTAGCCCCTTCCCATTGTGGAAGCTGTATGGTTGCCAATAGCAATGGCAGCAGAGAGATGGCTCTTTTTAGAGAAAGGGAAAACTGTTTCTGAAGATCCCACCATAGTCTTCCTTTTGACTTACTGGCTGTAATAACTCACAGGTCCATTCCTGAAATGGTCAAGGGGATGGGGTTCAGCTGAGCCAGCCAAGCCCAATCTTTGAGTTGAGGTTAATTCCCTAATGGGCACTCCTGTTGTCACTCTGTGGAGAAGTGGTGAAAGAAAGATTAGGACATGGACTGCAGTTCTACTCCCTCCCTAGTGACAGAGAGCACAAGCTCTGAATCTTTTCACATTCCCTCATCACATTGGAATGTACGATATCTGCAGTCTAGTTTTCTCTGGAGTCTGTGATTTTTAAAGGACAGTGAGTTCTGATTTATTACCTGTCAGGTGGACCCATCCCTTTGCCAAAGATGCTCCCAGTGAAAAGAATTCCTTAGCCCAGCCAAAAAGTGGGGAGCCAACACCAGGACAGCCTGGCGCTAAGGCCATTCCCACGGGGAGTGTCTTTCCAAACAGACCACCTCTGTGGGCAGTTATCCGGGCCACTGAAGAGGAAACAAGGGAGACAGAGATGCTCATGTTTTATTATAATTCTTAAAAGATACAACTTATTGGAGTTTTTAAAGGCAAATACTTGCTCTTTTGACTAATTATATTTTTAAAAACTTTTTAAAGTTTGTAAGGGAAGTATTTGCACTTCTTTGGAAAGGTATTTTGCTATAGATAATGTTCTGTATATTTAAAAGGATAAGAAATTTGTATCACTGGATCGTGAAGACAAACTACAAAATGTGCCTGTTACAGTGTCCTTGGCATTAATATAACTACATGGAAAAAAATAATAATCCTGGAAAAAGAAAATTGAAAGTGGAAACATGTTTTGAAAGGAAACTTAGGTATCTCTTGGATCATTTACAAACATTTATTTATTTATGTTGGCACTGTGAATTAAACCCAGGAACCCTCTACCACTTAGCTTTTTATTTTATATTTTATTTTATTTTAATTTTTATTTTGAGACAGGGTCTCACTAAATTGCTGAGGCTAGACTTGAACTTCTATTCCTCCTGCCTCAGCCTCCTGAGTTGCTGGGATTGCAAATGTGAGTCACCATGCCCAGTGCAAAGTTATTTTTAGAATGGTAGATCTTAGTGATAGAATATCATTTGCTATAATTATAAAAATTCAGAGATTAATTAATAGAGTTATGATAACAAATATTTAAAAATTTGTAAGATACCAAATAATAGCTAGTATTTAACTGAGTTTTTAAAAATAACTTTAGATATAGAAACTCATTTAATCTTCATTTTGATTGTCTATGTTTCTTCACATTACAAATGAGGAAAGTGGAATCAGGGGAATCATGTTACAGTAATAAGATCAAAACTCAAAAACTCTGGTCCAAAGGGTTGCTCTTATTTACAATGCTACATTATGTTTCCAGTTTGTAGGATCTTTCCAGAAGTATTTCAAAGATTTTCTCCACTCAACAATCCTTACCTCAGTAGTTAATTCTCCTGAGTATGTCCTCATATTTTCTCCCTTCATCTCATAATCTGTGCTTCCTACTTATTAATAAAAGCCAATGCTTGAATTACATTCAATAGTTTACTAAACATGCTTATAACATTTTAATTACAAAGTGGTCATTTATATATAAAAGCCATTTATATCCCCCTTTTGCAGAAAAGAAACTGAGGTTCTGAAGGTCTTTTGGGTCCAAAGTCTTTCAGATATGAGGAGGTACAGACAAGACAACTCTTTTTTTTTTCTCCTTTAATGACTTTACTTCTGCAGCAGAACATATTCTTCAATAGAGAAAATTGTTCTCTGGGCTCTCATAGTTGAAACATATGAGATAGAGCAAATGTCACAATCAAAGGAAATTATAACTGCAAGGTGGTTCATGGCACCCCTGGTTTTTATACTCTTCTCGGGTGAGCTCTAGGTGACTGCAGGCACCCTCAGGAGCCAAGAGTAGAGGACAAGCCAGAGAGCCTTGGAGTTTTATCATCATCCTCAAAAGACCCTCTTTCATCTCTTTATACATTGCACTCTACATTATTTTAGATAACGGTATTCTCCAGCATAAAAGCCACTGCTAAAACCACCCAGCAAAAGGAAAACAAATGAGAAACCTCTATTTTCTTCCAAACCTCAAACAAGGTAAATAATTTCCCCCAAATCACACAGCTCATAGAAGCATAGGACCTGTAAAGCCATAACCCAGTTCTCCCAAGTCCCATCCCTGGGCTCTTTCTACCACACCATGATAAATGCTACCTTCCTGAAGAAAAAAGTCATTTAAAAGCCCATTACAGAAATGACAAACTGGGAGCCAGAAACAAAATCTTAAGAAAAAAAGTAGGCCAAGTGCTGTATTGAGGTCTGAGAAGGCCATTTTAGTCGACTCAGGCACTGATTCAATTTTTCATTTTGGCATGATTTGAGCTTTCTTCTTTCTCATGTCCAGGTACAACTCTTTTTCAAGAAACTCACTGTGGACAATTATCTACTTGGGGAAATAAATGAGACTCTTTTTAATGGTGCTCCTTGTCCTGCTATGCAGAAAGATAAATAAGAATTTATCCCCAAACAACTTACCAAAGACATGAAAAATACACTTTAACATTCACACATAGCCCTGGGTAAATGAAAAATAAAACATACACATGATAAGTATGGGAAATACAAATCATCAGATGTTTAAAAACATAATGGAATAAAACATATAATTTATCAGAGTATCCAGGTAATGGAACACGTATCAAAATATAATTTTTTTACTCAGCTGAACCAACCAAAAAGTGATTATTTTAGCCCTCACAAAAATGTTTAAATATAATATTACTCCTCCTTAAAAATAACTATAATATCCTTAATGTAGATTACTTGATAATTTAGAATATCACAGTGCTTCCTGAAGATCATTCTGAATATGAGGTCTTACTGAGTTAGATAAGGCAAAGAAAGGCGAAGGAAAATGGATTTAATGAAGCTCACTACAAAAGACTTTTTTATTTAAAAAAATTCTCAAAAATTTCTCTTTAAAAAGTTTGATGATTTCCATGTCTGGCTATCACTGAATAATTGGTACTTGAAGAGCAATCCCCTCACCCCCACCACTGACCCCACAGTGAAAAGTCATGAAACTGGACAAAAATGTATTGAGCACACAGGTCAGGCATTGGTTAACCCCTAGAGTAGGACTATGACCCCTAAAAAAAGAAAAATGTATGAGTTTATCACTATAATTGTTCTAAATTTTTGCCTAGAGTCACTTTCCAAACTGGCCAAAAGAAGGTGAATCTAGAGCATAAAGCTGTCACTGAAATTATTACTACTTTATTAAATTCTGAAACTGGTAAATATTTGAGAAAACAAAAACAACTTTTTGTTCTTTTGTTTCTTCAAAGGTTAGGGTTCAGGAAGGCTGAAGAAGTTAGAATTTGGGAACAGAGTACTAGTAAGGAAAAAGTCACCCAGAGTAAGAGTTACAGGAATTTGCATAGAAATCTATGTCTTTGAATAGTAAGCAGAATGTACAAATGATGAAAATGCACTAGATTAGGCAAAAGAGCTATAGGCCCCATAACACAAATAATTCTCAGACTTCAAGCAGGGCTGGGGAATGTTCAGTCTCCTACCGGTTTGTAGAGAGGCCTTTTTAAACACCTGAAGTATTCAGTATAGAGCCAGAAAGATCAGTCATCAAATAGCAGGGCTAACTCAGACCAGAAGTAATTGCTGTTCTAGACCTGCCACGACAGAACTTCAGAACGAGCTTCAAAATGATCAAGCTGATTTATGTAACTGAACTGCCTATTAAACACTATTAATTCAACACTTCAAAAGGAAAAAAAAGTCAAGACATTTAATAAAATAACATTTATGATGTCCAGCATCTAATCAAAATTTAACTTCACACAAAGAAGCAGAAAATTATGACCCATAATCAGAAGAAAAATCAGAGGATTGAAACCCACTCAGAAGTGACAAAGGTGTTGCAATCAGTAAACAAGGATTTAAAAATAGCTCCTATTAGTAGCCTCACAGAATTAAAGGAAAATGTGAGTATAATGAGATGAGAGATTTTAAAATAGGAAATTCTAGGGCTGAAAAACAGATTTGTCTTTGGTGAAAAATTGACTGGATGAGCTTATTGGAAACTTAGGCATTGTAGGAGAAAAGATCAGTGAACATAGTGATATAGAAGGGAAACTAGCAAACTCAAGCTCACAGAGAAATACACTGAAAAAATTTGAACACAGCCCAGTGATTTCTGAGACGATGTCAAGATATCTAATATACATGAAATGGAGTCCCAGGAAGAGTGGGATATGCAGAAAAAAGTAAATAGATGATCTTAAAGTTTACAAATATGATAAAACTAAATTCACAGATCTAAGAGGCTCCAATAAATCTCAAACAAGGTAAATACAGAGGAGCACACATCAAGATATTGAGACTACTGAAGATTAGTAATAAAACATGTTCTTAACGTATATTATACAATGGAACAAAGATTCCACAGTCTAATAATGGCTCTTGACTTTTCAGTAGAAAGAAGGTAAACCTGGAAGACAATGGAAAAGTGTAATTAAAGTTCTGAAAGGAAAACCTGGCTGAGAATTCTACTTATAGTAAAAATACCCTTCAGAAATGAAGGTGAAAAAAATCTCAAGATAAACAAAACCTGAAAGAATTTAATTAATTGTGAGCTGACCTGAACTATTAAAAGAAAAAGGTGATTTTTCAAGTGGGATAAAAATGATACAAGATGGCAACTTGGATATATAAAAAGCAATGGATATTTCCGGAAATGGTGCATATTTGAGAAAACAAAAATGACTTGTGTTGTTTTGTTTCTTAATTAAAAAATAATTGACTAAGAGCAAAACTAATGTTTTGTGGGATTTATAGCATTGTGAAAGTAAAATGTATAATAATATCATAAAGATCTAGAACTTTCATACATTTTGAGGTTGAATATAAAGTGCTATAACCACTTGGGGAATTTGTTTGGCAATGCTTATAGAATTAAACATACACTTCCCATATGACTCTGAAATTCTGACCCCCATTGGTTATCCAATAGCAATGAAAATGTGTGCCTCAGAAAGACTTTTAATGCAAATATTCTTGGTGGTCACACACTGGAACACATCAATGGTATATCAACTGATGAAAAATTTAAAAATTTTGTTATATACTACTTAGGGGTAAAGAAATGAACTACTGATACATGCAACAATGTAAGTGAATTTCCAAAACATTTTGTTGAGTGCAATCAGCAGACAAAAAAGAGTAAATTCCGTTAGTTTCATTTATGAGATATTTGGACAGAAAAAACTAATTAATTAATATTGATAGAAAGTAGACCAGAGTTGCATGGGATCAGAGTTGGTAGAAAATTAACTAAAAAGGGGCATGGAAGTGATGAAAATATTCTATTTTTTGGTTATTTACATGGTTAAAGGGTTTATACATTTGTCAAAAAATGTAGTTAAAATGAGATCTTTCTATGACATGCAAGTTATGAACAAAAAAATTTACTAAAGACTAATAAAGAAAGCAGTAGAAAAATCAGTCATTTCTATTTAGTGCACAGTTTTCTTTAAAACAAGTTTGTATTATAAAATAGTGGATACAGAAGCTTTACATTTAAGTTAAATGAAAAACTCTCTTTCTTTAGTATTTTTGCCTTCTTCACTAGTGGATTTGATGTCTAAAATGACTAATTTTGACCTGATTGTATATCTCTTGTTTACTCAGTGAGGTATGATTTTCTGATTTATAAAGGAATTTTAAGTGAAAGTTAGAAAATAAATTTATCTATTCCATGTCCCCTTTTTGGTAATACTAATTTGATTGATTGATTCATTCATTCAATCATTCACTGTTTGATCTTTTGAATGAGACAGTGCCATATAAGCTTTGGATCAGTAGAATTGGGCTCTTGTGATGTTCAGTTATTAGTTACATGACCCTGGGGACCTCAATTTTACATATTTTTGTTTATATACTATGCAATCAATAAACAGAAGAATTAATGAGCTATTAACAGACATTAACTTTCCCTGCCTCCAAGAAGCTTACTTTTGGTAGGGAGATAGGTGAATAAACACTGTGACCTACCGTGGTCAGTGGCAGGATAGGGGAATGTGTGTGAGCAATGGAGATTCAGTGAAGGGCCATTTGGGTGGGCTGACACTGTGTAGAGAAGGTGTCAGAGAAATTCATATTTGGACTCAGAGTTAAAGAACAATGAGGAATTTACCTAGTTGACAAGCAAGCTGAGGCCATTGTAGGTAAAGGAGAACCAAGTGAAGATGTAGTAGGTTTTAAGAAATGTGATGTTTTCATTGGTAGGAGTATAGGATGTTAGGGCTTTGGGTGGAATACTGGTAAAGAACTTTGAATGTGTTATTTAAAGTTCTTAAAAGTTGCAGTTAATTTTTGTAATTTATTTAAATGGTGTTAACATTTTATCAATATATCCACTTTGCTTTTCAATGTGTGATTTTTTGAATTTTCTCTATCATTATATAAGTGATTCCATTTTCCACTTTATTGAGAGTAAGTTCACCAATTTTGAAGTGATGGTTGATGAAAAAATAATTTCATAAATTAAAATGTAATTATATAAAATCATATGTACTTAATAAAATTGAACTCCTATTTAAAGTGAATTTGAAGCATTCTCTTCCTCCTACCTTTTCCCCAAACATTTTAAAATTTAGTGGACTATACACACTGAAATTAAGCCCACTGAATTGTATATCTCAAATGAAAAAAAATAGGCTCAAAATTCTGTTTTATTCTCTCTTTGTGTCTGTGTAGTGGTGGGTGAGGGATACCAGGGATTGAACCCAGAGCAAGCACCATACCACTGAGCAATATGCCCAACCCTCAAAACTTGGTTGTAAAAAAACTTCAGTAGGCCAAGAACTTGATGATTATACCTATATCTAGAAACAATGTTTTCCAATGAACATTCAGGTCAGGAAATAATACTATGTATTTCAAACAGCAAAGGAGTATAATATAGAGTATTGGGGATAAATCAGTTGGAAAAGTTAAAGGAGTGGGAGTCAGGAAGTGACTATTCAACCAAAGGGTTTCAAATACATCCTCAAAGCTACAATCCACTAGTCAGGGAGATGCTGCTATCCAAACCCCAGAACCGCAACCAAGGTGGCTTCTATGACTGCCACTGCAGCCTTCTAGGGTTGAAGAGAGACCAGGGCTGCAAAGCTGGGTACTAGCTCCACACAGCCTGATGGTTGACATCAGCTAACAGGAAGTGCTCTCCAATTCTGTTCCACCTTCCAGACTTCTGAGAGTGCTTCCAACTGGCAGAAATTAATTTGAATTTATAACTCTAATACAGGAATATGTGAGAGGGCTGGAGTTGTGGCTCAGTGGTAGAGGGCTCACCTAGCACATGTGAGGCCCTGGGTTCGGTCCTCAGCACCACATAAAAATAAATAAAATAAAGATATTGTGTCCAACTACATCTAAAAAAATAAATATTTTTTTAAAAAAGAATATGTGAGGAATGAAGATTGTAGTTTTCTTTTCCTTAGGGGAAGCTCATGAAAGGGTAAGGGTGCTGAGCACTACTTGATCATAGCCAGCACATCCTTTTGTCTTGGAATTTTGTTTCATTCAAGAAAATGTGATCACTCAATATTACAACACACTATAAAGCAGCATGGTATTGGAGGTCAATGTCCTATAAAGTGAACTAGAAAGTAATCTCTCCATCAAACTGTGTGTGAGCACCTGGAGGGCAGGATTAGTATCTTAAGGATTAGTATCTCCATGTGGTTAGTACTTGATGTATGATTGCCACACTCTGGCTGGGCACAATTCAGGAACCACTTGTCAAAAGAAATGAACTTTATTTTTAGAACCACACACTGCACCACACAGCTCCTCAGGAAAAACCCTCAGAGCCAACTGCCACCCCCGGCTTCTCACCAGCCTCTCAACCTCCCGCACTTCTCCTGCACTTGTCCTCATCTCCTGCTCTTGAGGCGGATTGGCTTGGTCGCGTGGGCGGAGCCAAAAAAGTCCCCCAATGAGCATCACCACAGAGGAGCCAATCAGCTAGAAGTTGCTGGGGCCACTGTGAGCCAATCATCAACTGGCAGTCTGAAAGGACGGGGAAACAGCCCAATGAGCATCACTGCAGAGGAGCCAATCAGCTAGAAGTTGCTGGGGCCACTGTGAGCCAATCATCAGCTGGCAGTCTGAAGTTTGCTGGCAGCTGGAAGTTTGCTGGGGCCCCCTCGCTGTGGCTCTCAACATATGATGAATGCTCAATAAAAATTTATTGACTAAGTGAGTTGAAGGAAATAAATTATTCCAACATAGCTTTCAAAGGCCACTTGTGTATGTATTAATATTAAAATTTGGCTAAAGTAAAAACATTATTTTTATTATTTCCCAAAATTACATATGTAATACATACACACATGCACACAGAAACACCCATACCCCACTGGAGAGTTACTGAAATCTTGCTACATTATATCCTAAGAATAGTATATTAAGCATAAGCAAATTTCAGCTATCATATTCAAGAAATTGGACTCCAATATAGCACTATTATCTAAAATCTAGTCCATATTCTAGGATCTAGTCAAGAATCCCATTGTACTTAGCTGTCATTTTAATCTGTAGGTCTCCCAATCATTATTGAATTATATGTTATGTATCTGTCTGTCTTTAACTAAAACTTTCATTTTTCATAACATGGGAATTTATCTGAGTCCAGACCAGTTGGTTAGCAGAATGTCCTTCAGTGTGCATTGCTCTGTCAGTGTATGTTTAACGCTTTGGTCAGCAGCCCTCTTTGAGTGTTGCTGCATCCTCACTGCATAACATCAAAAGGCACTAGATATCAGTTTATCCCATTATCAGTGATGTTATGTTTGATAGGTTAATTTGTTATTAATAAATTTATTTTGAGGTTTACATGGTGTACATTCCTTGTGCTGAATGTCTCCTGACATCTAGATACTTTAAGTGTATAAGAGGCATAAATTTTACCACCCAGGAATATTAGGAAGTGTTTAAAAAAAACTGGACAAAATAAATTTGGGAGTTTATTTAAGCAAAGAATTGACAACCAGAAGAGGTTCAGAGAGCTCAGCCCTTCTCTAGCAGCATGAGAGGGAGGTTTGTTTTTTTTTTAATATGCTAAACAGAGAAGCAAAGTAATCCCCTGATTGGCTTCAGCTATTCATTTGTCTTGTTTGGGCATAGTACATGCTTATTTGTACCATGGTATACGGGGCATCCCTATATGACCAATTGTCTGGTTGATTGACACTGGATACAAAATTAATCAGTTATAAAGAATGCTCCTAAGTTAAGTTTCATTTGCTTTTTAAAATGTTCTGCGTATAGAAACAACCCAGGCTAATGGCTTCTGCTTATGTTGTTTAAACAGAAGTCAATCAAAAATTTTCCTCTTCAGCTATTTTCTCTAGGGAGTTTTTCAGCCACTGATCTGTGGTAATTATTATAAACTCAACAGAGAGGATTGAGTAAAGCACAGAACACTTCCTCTTGAGTATAAAAATTCTTGGCAATGCTTGAAAAGTCAATTTTGTGAACAGACTTGAGTAAAGTTATGCTTTTCTGGAAGCTTGTTTCTTTATCATGAATCCTGCTACTTGCTTCACTATATAAAGAGAAGTGGTGGAAACAAAACTTAAGGGATGCAGCAAATGCAGTTCTAAGAGGGAAATCTATAGTGATAAATACCTACAATTAAGATGGAAGAATGACCCCATATAAAGAACTTCACATCTCAAGGAAACAAATATGAAAACCAAGGTCAAAGTTCGCAGAAGAAACAATGTAATAAAAATCAGAGCAGAGATAAATAAAATAGAGACTAGAAAAAAAAACAGAAAAATATCAACAAAATTAAGAATTGTTTTTTTGGAAAAGATAAACAAAATTGGTAAATCTTTAGCTAGACCAACTCAGGAAAAAAAAAAGAGAATCCAAATAAATATTATAAATGATACAACTGATTCTACAGAAATACAAAGGATCATAAACAATTATACATGAACAATTATATATGAAGTGAACAATTATACATGAAGAAATCAAATAACCTAGATTGTGGTAGTCATTTTACAACATATACATATATAAAAATATCACATTGTACATCATTTTTATCTGTCAATTATGTCTCAATATAGGTGCCTTGCGGGGGAGTTCAGTTTATGATTCTTGTACACATAGAAATCTTAGGCTTTCCATTTCACTACTTGTGAGCTTGAGCTTCCTCATCTCTAACATGGAGGTTATATGTACTTTTCTCATGGATCATGAAGATTACGTAGATGGTGTCTTTAAAGCATGAAGAATACTTCTAACCACTCTCAGTGTCGAGCATGTGGACACCAAGGGTTCAGTAACAATTTTATTATCCTGATCACTTTCCATTTAGATTAGATTTCACAAGGATATAGATGAGGGCATTTCTAATTAAGAGCATTTAGTCCTCTATTTAAAAATGCTTCCAAGTACAGTAAACATCAGAAAATCCCATGATTTTTAGGGGAGCAGAATGTGATTGGAGGAAAAATTAGCAGATTTTAGAATTTAGCAGATTTTGGAATTTGACAATTTTAGGTACACTAGTCACCAGTGATGTATTTGGGCACATTATTTAATGCTCAGCCTCACTTTCTAAACTCTACATTTTACAGGGTTGTTATGAAGATTTGAGCCAATGCATTCGGAGGTAAAAAGGAAGGGCAACTTTTAGAATTCTTTTTTCCACCCCATAGGATATATTATTCAGCTTTTTGCCTGGTGTGACAAATACATGAGAAAAACAACTTAGAGGAGGAAAGATTTCTCATTGTTCGTGGTTTCAGAAGTTTCAGTCTGTGGTTAACTGACTCCATAGCCAGGCCTGAGAAAGTCAGAACATGGCAGAAGGGGGTAGAGAAAAAAAGAGGTCAGCTCACAGCAGTTGGAATGGAGAGGGAAGAGGGGGAGGGGGTAAGGAGGGGAGGGGGAGGGAGAGGGACAAGACAGTCCCTAGGGGCACATCCCCAGTGATCCACTTCCTCCAACCACACCCTACCTGTGGACAGTTTCCTGTCTCCCAATACTCCATACAGCTATCAACTCACTGATGTTACAGCCCTCAGGACCCAATCAATTCCCAAAAGCCTCCCCTCTGAACATTGTTACACTGAGGATAAAGCCTTCAACATATGAGTCTTTGGGGGACACTTCATATACAGACTATAACAGGGTAATAGAACTTCAGACTTCCAAGTCTTCTGACCCTTCCTCACCCTCTAGACTTCCATTCTTCAGACTCTGAGATGAAGAGTGTACAGGGCTCCTCAGCATCGCCCTCTCAGTCCCAGTCCTGTGCTGTTCAAGAGAGACAGACTGATTTAGACAAGATAGTACCCAACTGATCTTTAGATCTTTATGTATCACTAGATCTCCTATGAAATTAATGCCTTCTCTCAAAAATTTTCAATGATGGAAGAGACTCCGCAAAAATATATTGCTATTCTCAGTGGATAAAGATTAATTCAGGTAGTACTTATAAGAAGCGTTCAAGAAGAAAATAAGATTTAAAGCTCGTTTCTCTGATTTTCTGGGCTGTGGTTAGCTCCTAGTGGTTCAGTGATCTGAGATAATATATAACCATATATATATTCATACACATTTCATCCTCACAAATCCATCCATCCTGGTTCTTATTTTGTAAGCATTAATTATATTTCATTTCTGAACATTTGAATAATAGGACTCCTAGGTGTTCAAGAGTCTTTGTATACAAAAATTATATAGAATCAGGTCCCTAATAAAATCTCTTTTTTGAATTTTAAAGGAGTTTTTGATATAAATATGTCATTTAACTATTTTAAACATTTGTGTATCACAAAATGCGTTATGACATATGGCCACTTTCCAATTAAAAAGAGAAAGCAGACAAAGGCAAGTGGAATGATAATGGACCACAGCTTTTGGAAGAAACCTCAATAGGTATTTGGTGCATTTCATCATCTGGCTGCCCCATAGGCACATCACTTTTCTCCATATATTCAGTTCCAAAGATGGCACCTGATTCTTCTGAGTACATAATTTATACACTACTTTAAAAGTTTCAATTGACAAACTGGACTATATTAATATTTAAAGTGTCTTCTCTGTGAAGGATAGTGTTAAGAGAAATGAGAGGACTGGCCACAGATTGGGAGAACATATTTGCCAAAGACACATTTGATAAAAGACTATTATCCAAAATATATAAAAACTTGTAGAATTCAACAATAAGTGAACAAATAATCTAATTTTAATAAATGGGCCAAAAATCTTAATAGACAACTCACCGAAGAAGATATACAGTGGACAAGCTTATGAAAAGACACTCCACATCATATGTCATCAGGGAAATGCAAATTAAATAGAGTAATGAGATTTTACTACACACCTCGTAGAATGGCCAAAATCCAGTGCACTGACAACATCAAGAGCTGTGAGGGTGTGGGACAACACGAATTCTCATTTTGTTGTTGGTGAGAATGCAGAATGGTACAGCCACTTGGAAGACAGCTTGGTCATTTCTTACCAAAGTAAACACTCCCGCCATAAGATCCAGTGATCATGCTCCTGGGTATTTATTTGAAGAAAAAGAATTAGAAAAATTATATGTACTCAAAAACCTGCATACCTATGTTTATGGCAGGTATTTTCAAACTTAAAGCAATCAAGATGTCCTCCCATGGATAGATCTAGAAATAAAATGTTGTACTTCCAGATAATCAAATATTATTCAGAACTGAAAAGAAATGAACTACCAAGTCATGAGAAGACATTGGGGAACCCTTAATGCATATAACTAAGTCACTCTGGAAGGGCTATACGCTGTGATTCCAATGATATGACATTCTGCAAAGGTTAAACCATGGAGATAGTAAAAGTATCAGTGTTGGCCAGGGGTGGACGTGAGGGAGAGAGGAAAGTGTTAAAATGGAAATGGAAACCATGTTAAAATAAAGCAAAACATGATACACATAAGAGAAAAAAACTGGCCACAAACACACCATGTGGACACACCACCCGAATTTAACCCAGACAATATTCAATAGTAGAAGAAACACAAGCCAATTAAAACAATCTCACTTACTAAGGGACATAAAAGTAAGGAAACTGCAGGTCAACACCATATATTGATCATATCCTTCATTCTCTGAATATGACAGTCAAATACTAAGAAGTAAAATACTAGGACACTATTTGCCAGATCCCCTTCTTGGAATTAGAATACCTCCCTTGGCCAGGAACTATCTTCCTTCCCAGGCTGACCGGGTGATTTTCTCTAGAACAGTATCGTCTACAGATCCCTCTTCATTAGAGCACTAGGGTAATTTTTCAGTGTGTACGTGTGTGTCTGAATTTTCGAAGTAGTTCAGTTCTTGGTGGTGCCAATATTCATTGCACTTTGTCCTTGTTTTAGCCTGGGTGACACTCCTGGTCAGTTTCAATCAATCATCGGCCACTACTCTCTAAGCTTAGGGTTTTTCCTGATGCTTCAATCCCCTCCAAACCTCTCCATTCACTTTAGAAACTCTATTTAATTTGTTAAAAGCCAATTCGAGGGATCTCTGCCTCTCAAGCCATCTTCCCCCCAAACACTGTTTACCAAGCTAATTTGTTTGCCTATTTTAAGGATCAAGCCCATTTGCACAGGATTAATCTCTGCTATTTGGGACCTGTTCATCCACAATGCATGTTGTTCTGTGCTTAATGGTCCTTGTCTCAGGACAGAGATGAAGAAAAATGGATTGAGAAGAAGCAGATGGAGCTTTCTCTCGCCTAATCTGCTTCTGTCATATTACCAAGTAACTGCACTGAAAATTCCAGATCTAGAGATACAACAAGGAGGTAGATGATTCCTGCAGATCTTCCACTTTCTCTTTCCTGCTCACAGGACACATTGGGTAGAAAGAAAGGGGAGAAAAGTTTAATTTGGCTCTTTTGAATTTGAGCTTGTGAATGAGATGTTTTGAAGACAGGTTGAAATAAGCAAAAATAGAGATAGGAAACTTGGCCTGGAGAGTAGTTTTGGAATCTACACTGAACAGTTTTATGCTGCAAATCCTGAATGCACATAAGCTCAGTGAGGAAATAAAGCAATGATGATGAGGAGTGTTGGAGAAGGAAATAAAACAAGCAAGTCAGTATACATCATCCACACCCAAATGCAACGAAACGTCCATTTTAACTTTTATAATTGTCATAATAACCATTCCTATTGAAAAGAGGTTACACAGATGGACTATTTATAGAAGAGGAGGAGGATAAGGAAACCTAAAAACCCAGGGGAGAGAACATTTGCTATCTCTAGTGCTTTAGAAAGTCCAGGATTCTGACTGACCAACAGGTACGGGATTTGGTAACCAGGAGAGGTCTTAGGCAAGAAGGTAGGGAGAAGGGGCCAGTTAGAGGAAGTCACAATGAGAAAGAAGGTGAGGAAGGGGAGTGTTTGTTTAGATTGTTGTCATACAACTAGAAAGTACTCCTGATTCCTAAATTAAAAAAAAACATTAAAATATAATGGACAAAAAAAACTAGGGGAAATTAATATGATTTAGTTTGGAAGGGAAAGGAGAGAAATGGATACAATATGTGGGAGGTAACATTACAGAGAAAATAGAGAGGGTTTGAGGGTTCTCTCAAGGATTGTTTTTTGTTGTCAGCCAGGCATGGTGTGGAGTCTGCTGTAGTGTGCAAGAGCTTGCTCTCTCATAGTTATTCCTAGCTGATATACATTTTCGAACACCACTGGATATATTTTTTTTTCCTCCTTTTCACTATCAGTTGAAACTTTTCACCTTGCTTTGGGACTCTACCTCCGTTCTTTTTGCCTCCTCACATCACAGTGTGACTGACTTGTGCTTCACCACGTGACCTTGTGACACCACTCACGTACGTGGCATGAAGCAGCTGTGGAAACCACATCCCACACCACAAGTGCTGCAGGAATGGAACGGCTTCTCCTATTCAACTCCTACAGGCACAGAAGGATGGTTCTTTTCATAGCTGACCATGGTCTTCATGATAAAGTACTCCCAAATTACAAGTGGGTAAAAGGAAAAGCCATATTTTTTTTAAGATAAAGATTTTTAAACCAAGATTATTTTTCTGAATTGCACTATCATGTGAAGTGGTTTTTTGCTTGGGTTCAATAGATTCCACAAAATCAACTTCAAATTCAATTATTGTCCTCCTTCATCTCCAGTATCAAAAGATGTGATGAGAGCTGAAATTTTGCTTTAAAAATACAGAATTTACAATTAAAACATCTATAGAGATTATCAAAGGAGAGTCCACTTTAAAAAACCTCTCTGACTTTTTTATTTTTTTGCATATATTGTGGACATAGGGAATTCAAACTTGGTTCAAGTACCTTTCCAATTAAAATTAGAATTGAACAAAAACACTAGTCAATAGATTTTTTTTTTCCTCCTTGGGGCTATGAGAAGTCTGCAACAAGAATTTCATCCTGGGAAAAGAGTACAAGGAATTTATTTGGAAAAAAAAAAGAATTAATCATAGCTATTACAATAATTTGATATGGGAAAAAGCAGTCTTTCAAATAAGCTTTTACTTAATTCCCTGAACCCAGACTTCTTTTGTGTAAGTCCCATAGGGATGTTTTGATACCGTTTGTTATTTTCTACTGTTTGTTGCTTCATGACTTTGTGATATTTATGTCAGTGCCAATGACCAGAGAGAATTTGTTCACTCTATTCTTTCTCACACTCTGGATTGATTCATACAAATTGAGGCAGCATGTAGAAAAGGTTTCATTAATTTTAGACAGGTCATGGATTGAAGAAACATATGGGGTGTTAATTGAAAATACTAGGTTGTATGCTATCTCCTTCTTAATTTCCCAGGCTAAAAGCTTGCTGGGTCATTCTCTTTTGTCACATAATACATGTCATGTGTGTGTGCATGTGCGTGCGCGTGCGTGTGTGTGTGTGTGTTAAATTAGCTCTGGGTTACTGCATAGTTGAAACATCATATTGCACTGTCTTAAGCCAAATAATTATGAAGTGTTTGATTGTGTAAATGTTTCATTTCTCTTCCACATTTTTCTCTAGGTTATTTAAGCTGAAAACTCTGAGGGTAATACAGTTAATGGAATGTCATAGTGTGTTTCACAAATCTCTTGTACAATTTCGTGAGGACTGATGTCTGTAATTCTCCATTTTATAGAACTGCGTCCTATATTCTGCAGACATAAGGTTTAAAATATAGCACTTCTTGACCAAGTGGCAGTTGTATTCACAGACCTAGTACCTAATAAATCATTTGAAAAGATGAGAACATATATGGTAACTTTAAAGATATTTATGTAAAGGGATATGAATGCAGGTTCTTAAAATTGTTTTATTTTATTTGTTAGTCTCCAAAGGCTTCTCAATGGGTCTATCATATATTTCCCAGAAAATAGAAATTTTGACAAACTTTGTGATGATATAAACTGTAAAATGTACAGTGAGCACTAAGTTTGCTCATTACTCATCTTCTGAAAGTAAATAATTGAAACTGCTACAGATTCAGTGAAGTTTGAATTGACTTGAACCCCTCAGGAAGTCAGGAACTGGGGCTCCTGAGGTCTCCTGTTTGCATTCCAGTTTGTGGAGCTAAAGTTTTCTTTTCAACCAAATAGAAGGTACTCCTTTTTAGAAACCTGAGAGAACCCTCTTAGTCTGTAGAACATGTGACCCATTCAGGGAAGTGGACTCCAGGGAGGATCTGATTCCGCCATCTCCTCTGCCAGTGCAGGTCCCTGGAGAAGTACCTTGCCTCTGTCTTGTCTGTCTACTTCTGTCCTTTCTCTCACCTGCCTGTTTCCTCTTCTCTGGATCTCTTCTATCTTTATTAGTATTCATGGAAGCAATTCTATTTTCTCATTTACCCTTAAGCTTCTGCTTCATATCTAGGTCTTCATATCTATCTTAATAGATGTTATACTGTATTGTTTAGGGAATATGTATATGTTCAGAGAGATAGTTTTTCCCTTAGTATTTTTGACTCACGGTTGATGGCACAGATGTAGATATGGTACGTGTGGATACAGAGGGCTGGTTATAACTACTTTTTGTTGGTTTTGTTTGCCATCCTGGCAATTGAATCCAGGGGTACTTTACCATTGAGCTACATACCCCACCCTTTTATTTTTTATTTCAAGATAAGGTTTGCTAAGTTGCCCAGGCTGGCTTCAAACTGTGATCCTCCTGTCTCAGCCTCCTGAGTAGTTGTGATAGTTTTTGATTTCTACATAGGATTCAAAAACACTGACATCCCATACTTCATTTAACTGAGCAAGAGTAAGGTTATTTACAGCGTTCTCTATTACAAACGATGCTGCAGGACTACTCTTGTGTAGACAACTGTGTTCACATGTATGATCATTTCTACAAAACACATTTCTACAGAGGGAATTCTCATGAAAAAGGGAGTACTTAGGAGAATATTACATTTGTGTGTATAAGAAAAAACATGTAAGCAGTATTTATTCAAGTAAATTATTTGTCGTGCTCATAAAAAAAAATGGTCTGGAGGCTGAAGTTTAGGTCTGGAGCAGATATTCGAAGAAACAGAGTAGTATTTTCCTTCCTGTTCCATCATCATACTGTACCATTTTTCCTTGTAGTCACAGAAGGGCTTCTTGATCTTGGAGCATTGTACTCTATTTCAGACAGGAAAACAGTGGTAGGAGGTAACAAGGAGAAGAAGCATTTTTGATACCAAGAAAATAAAACTCTCAGAAATCCCCTATAGATTTCTCTGTTTATGAATCATGGACAAGAATTGTCTTGCAAGGAAAGCACTAACAGAAAGGGAGAGTGAATTTCTTTTTTCTCTCAGCATATTGTCACTCTAAAAATCAAAACAAAACACTAAGGGTTCTATTAGCTAAGGAGGATGGATACTAGTAGGTAGTTGTGGTTAAAAAGATACTGTTAATAAAGGCTCTGCTTGTTAACTACATTCAACAGTCAATTGCCTTCCCCAAAGAGTGTTCCAGTTCACCTTGCTCATGTGCTAGAGCAAGTGTCTACTATGTTTGACAGGGTGGAAGTAAGCACAGAGTTCTCTACTGACTTTTATTTTTCTACTCAGGAAGAAACATTTTTATCCCTTCCAGCAAAAAGAATCATTTGTGATCAGACACAGAAATTGGTCTGTTGTCATGTTCTATAACATTTTCTTTTTAAACTTTTGGTTATTTGCACATAAAATAATGGCACTATAGTCTCTTGATTCTAAAGATTAGCATCCTTGGTGCAGACTCCAGAAGAACCCTAAAGTGGAGTTGAGGCAGAATGAGGATGGCACAGGCTGCTAGGAAGTGACTTCCTGTGCACATGGTGGAAAGTTTCAGGTAGGAGAAAATACATGGAAACAGTTGAAAAGTGTTCCTGGGATCAGCAAGTTTGCCCTTTTCATTAATGCTAAACATTATTTATAGGCTCTCATTCATCTCCACCTGGAAACAAAGAAGATGGTGGACTAAAGGAAGGATGTGTTTTCCAGTTGCCCTATGGTTCAATTGAAGCAAAGGGAATATTGCTTCTCAACAAGTTGCTGAAGTTAAAAGATACCAACCACATAGGACTTATTATAAAGTAAATAAAGGCATACCAAAGGATATACCCATAAAAGAGGAAGAGGAGTCCATCTCAACAGTCATGTAACTCCAAGACCTTAAAAAATGAGAAAATAGGCAAACAAGTCTCCCCCAAACCAAATTTATAATCCCCCAACAAAGGAACCTGTAGATATGGAAGTGGATGAGATTCTAGAGAAAGCCACAAACAATAATTGATTATTAAACTGTTAAATGAGCTAAAAGAAGATTTTTGAAATATATCTAGTGAATAAATAAGGGAGGTGAAAGACTATTTCAATAAAGAGATAGAGATTCTGAAAAGAAATCAATCAGAATTCCCAGAAGATAAAGACACAATGAATCAAATAAATAAATCCTTTTGAAAATATCACCAACAGATTAGATTATTTAGAAAATAGAACTTCAAGCCTTGTAGATGGAACTTCAGGCCTCAAAGACAAGGATATATGATCTTACTCAATATGCAATAAAGGAAAAGAAAAAAAAATGACCATGATCAGAATATACAGGAACTCTAGGACAACATCAAAAGACCAAACTTAAGAATCATTGGTATATAAATACATGTATGGAAATACAGGCTGATAGCATTAAAAACATTTAACAAACCTTAGAACTGAGATAGACATCCACATACAGGAAGTATATAGGACATCAAATAGATAAGATTAAAAAAAAAACCCTCTTCAAGACACATAAAAATCAAAAGCCTAACATAGAGAGTAAGGAAAGAATATTAAAAACTGTAGAAGAAAAATGTCAGGTCAAACTTAGAGGGAAACCAATAAGGCTTGTTTCTGACTTTTCAGCTTAGACTCTAAAATTAAAGAGGGCATGGAATGAGATGTTCCAAGCTTGGAAAGAAAACAATTGTCAGCCAAGGTTGTTATATTCAGTAAAACTATCTTTAAGAATCAAAGAAAAAATAAAAACATTCCACAATAAGAATAAACTAAAATAATTTATAAAAACTAAGCCAGTTCTGCAAAAAAAATATTTAAAGATATACTACACACAGAACAACTCAAAATCAAATCCCAAAGCTCTCAAATGGATGAAGCTCTCTGGGAAAGCAATTAAGTAAATGAAAATTAAGGTCAAATTAAACATAGAGAAAAAAAAAACCAGAATAACAGGAAACAACAAACATAATCCACAGAAATGCTAAATATAAATCATTTTTAACCCTTCAGTTAAAAGACAAAGATTGACAGGATGGGTTAAAAAGATCCAACTATGTACTGATTGTAAGAGACTTGTAAGCAAAAACATTCACAGACTGAAAGTAAAAGGATGGAAAAAGATATTTCATGCAAATGGATTCGGAAAACAAGCAGGAGTAGCTATTCTTATACCTGAAAAAGCATATTTCAAGGAAAAATTAATCAGAAGAGATAAGGAAGGCCACTATATGCTGATAAAGGGGACAATTCATCAAGAAGATAAAATGATAACAAATATCTGTACCCCAAGTGTCAGTGCACCTAATTACATCAAACTAACAATTGTTGACATTGTATCTCAGGCAGACTGTAATACAATAATAGTGAGTCATTTCAACACACCCCTCTCACTATAGGCAAGTCATTCATAATAAAATAATTTTTTTCCACCCATTGAAGTGGTTTACATATATGATCTATTCATTTATATCATATGTCTGTTTGCATGTAAAAGAATAAGTTTACATAATATAAAATATAAAGAATGACAGAATAATCACCCATAACAACTTTAATATTTTGGTCAATTTTTTCATAAGTGTATACATAAATCTGCACACATACATACACAAATATAGAATCCCATGCATTTAATTTTGATTTTGCACTTCATATTAATGAGAATTTTCCCCAGGTATTAATCACACTTTGAAAACATGATTCTAATGTTTTCATAATATTAAATTGTTAGGTAACTCATTGATTATTTTCCTATTGGTTTTTAGTTTTCCTTCCCAATTCTTTTCACATCATTTAAAATCCAATGTTAAGTATTATTAAATTATAAAAAGCTATTGTTTTTAGTCAGATTCTTCACTACTGTGACTAAAGGACCCAATCAGAACAACTGTAAAGGAGGAAAGGTTTTATTTGGGGGCTCACAGTTTTAGAGGTCTTAGTCCATAGAAGGCAGTCTCCATTCTTTGGAACTCCAGATGAGGTTGCATATCATGTTGAAAGAGTGTGGCAGAGGGAAGCAGCTCACATGTTGATTAGGAAGCAAAGAGAGAGAATTCTCCACTTGTCAGATACAAATATGTACCCCAAAGTCATGCCCCCTATATACACCTCCTCCAGCCACACCCTCCCACTTTAGTTGCCACGTGGTTAATCCCTATCAGGGGATTAATTCACTAATTGGGTTAAGACTCTCACAACCCAATCATTTCTTTGCTGAACCTTCTTACATTATCTAACACATGAGCTTTTTGGGGACACTTAAATCCAAACCATAACAGCCATTTTGCACATGAATTATTGTATCAAAAATTAGAAAATATTTTGAAAATGTATGTGAGTATAGTTATAAATTATTATGTATACACAGAGATTGCCAAATCTTTCAGAAATTTTCAGTACTTTTTAAATGGTAATGCAAGTTCCTCTTGTTTTGCACTTTTGGACACAAACCTATCAGTTTTAAACCTTTGCCTAATTTGATACCTTACCATTTTTCAGATTTGAAATTCTACTTGTTAACCAATGAGTAGGGCTTTTATCTTTTCTTTTTTCTTTCTTTCCATTGTGTGTGGTGTATTGACAATACCTCTACATAGTTTTGAAAATGTATTAGCCCAGAGTACAGGCTCATTAAATTATTATACACATACCTGCATGTTCACACACATGCATGTGCATATGACTAATATCTAATGGATTGAAACTTTATATATATATATATATATAAACTATACACACACACACATATAGAACATGGTCTTCTATAGCTCTTCTTTGAAACTCTTCAGGGTCTACATAGAACCATATGTGTGTGTGTGTGTGTGTGTGTGTGTGTGTGTTTGCATTTAAGTTTGAACTGGCTCCATAATATTCTTGTACTTGATTTTTTTTTTTTTTTTGGTGGGGGGATGGGTTGGGGAAGTACCAGGAATTGAAGTCAGGAGGACTCAACTACTGAGTCATAACCCCAGCCCTATTTTGTATTTCATTTAGAAATAGGGTCTCACTCACTGAGTTGCTTAGTGCCTTTTACTGAGGCTGGCTTTAAATTTGTAATCCTCCTGCCTCAGCCTCCAGAGATGTTGGGATTACCAGTGTGTGCCACTATGCCTGGAAATTTGATTGTTTTAACCCCATCATCTTTGTTATCCTTTTAGGTCATTTAAAGTTTTTCCAAATAACATCATGAAACATCTTGGTATATAGTATCTGTTAATTCCTACCTCTCATTACTCAGAAGTTCAACCCATGGGACATTTACTGGTAGGCTATATAAATGTGGACACTGAACAGGTTCCTGCAATTTTCCAAGCAAAATCACTAGCCCAGAAAACCTGGGAAGGAAGCCAAAACATGCAGCACAGGCCTAGACCATGTTCTATAAAAATAGCTCTTTTTTGAAACTCTTCAGGATCTACATAGAACCAGTCACTGAGCAGAGACTGGAGAAAGATATTGGCAAATATCAGAGGATATGGAGCAATGGCTAAGAGGGGCCTATTGGGGATATATCAGTCTCTCTGGAAAGGTTTGAAAAAGCAAATAAAGAAATAGTTATTTTCAATTAGATTTAGTATTGCCTTAGTTTCTAATAAAATTGAAACCACCAATATTGCTCAGAAGTTTACTGATGTCCTGAGATTTTTCATTTCCTGATACTACATGAATTAGGCAATATCACATCTACTAAGCTTCCCTGGTATGAGCCTGTGAACCATATAATCTTTCCAACTAATCCAACAAGAGGCATTCATTGTATTTCCTATATGAAATACAATCCAGGAGTGGATAGAGGTGACACAAGACTGTGTGCAACCCAATCAAGCAGAAGCCTGGCTGGTGAAAACTGAGCCCTTGGGCAAGAAAAGTAGTAAGACTGAAAATCCCACGTGGGCCTGGAGACTCACTTCAGACCTTTTCACCACCTGACTACCTGATTTCTCTCAATCATAAATTAATTCCTGAGAAAAGAGAGTTGCTTTAAATCTGGAGTTCAGACCTGTATGGTTCATCAAAGTCTCATGTTGAAACCACAGTCCTCAGCGCAATAAGGTTCAGAGGTAGAACTTTAAGGCAGTGGTTGGATCATCAGACCTCAGACCCCATCAATGGATTAATCCATTTTATGGACTAATACTAATAGCTGAGTGGACTCCTGAGAGGTGGGACATAGTTGATACAGGAGGTCACTGGGGGAATGGCTGAAAAGGATTTCTCTTCCTTTCTCCCTACCTCTCTTTCTGCTTCTTGGCTGCCAGGAGCTGAGCAGCTTTCCTTCACCATGCTCTTCTGTCATGATGTTCTGCCTCACCTCAGGTCGAGAGTAATGGAGCCAGTTGACCAAGGATGGAAGCTTCTGAAACTGTGAGCCAAAGTAAATCTTTCCTTCTTTAAGTTTTTTTTTTTTGTCTCAGTGATGCAAAACTGATTAGCACAGGACCCATGCAAGGAGACAGATTACTTAGTGGAAATGAACTATTGAATGCTTGTATCCTATATGATGCTGAACTGTAGACATCAGCTATTTCTGACTTGCTGTGGTAGCCAATAGTGTAATTGTGCCACAGATTCAATTTAATGGCTGTCAATATTGTGCTGAATAGACCAAAGGATTGATAAAAATTTCAAAGTATTGTAAACCTACCTTAATATATGTGCTGTAAAGGTAACTTAAAAAGACTTTTTTTTTTAAATCTTGAGTTTATTTTAGAGTTATAGAAAACTAGTAAAAATATTAGTAGAGAGAGTAATTCTATATTTCTTTCCCTGCTTCCCTTAATTTTTTAATTTGTTCTTCTCAGTTATACATGACAGTAGAATTATTTTGGCAAATTATACATACATATAGAATAACTTATTCTAAGTAGGATCCTATTCTTGGGTTGTACATGAGGTGGCGTTACCCTGTTGTGTATTCAAATACAAGGCTAGGAACATTATGTCCGGTTAATTCTGCTGTCCTTCCTATTCCCCTCCCCATTCCGTTCCGTTTGTTCCCCTTTGTCTAATCCAGTGAGCTTCTATTTTTTCTGCTCCTCATCCTCCTCTGTTTTGGATTAGCATCCACATATCGAAGATAACATTTGGCTTTTGGTTTTTTTGGATTGGCTTATTTTACTTAGCATGATATTCTCCACTTCCCCTAATTTTAACACCTTAGGCATCAAAAACTAGGAAGTTGTCATGGCTCAATACTATTAACTAAACTTCATACTTTATTTATTTATTTTTTTCTGTTCCAGAATCCTATCCAGGGTTTCACAATGCCTTTACTGCCCATGTCTCCTTAGTCTCCTCCAATCTCTGACGATTCCTCAGCCTTGTTTTGTCTTTCATAATCTTTATACTTTTGAAGAATTCTAGCAAGTTATTTCATAGAATGTTTGGGTTTGTCTGATGTTTTTCCATGGTTGATATGAACTTGTACATTTTTGACAAGAAATAGCAAAGAAATGATGTTGTGTCCTTCGGAGTGCATAGAGGTGATTTTGATCTTCTCTGTCTAGATACAACCTGTGAAGTTCTTTCTCATAGAAATGTTCAATTAAATAGTGAGTAGATAATCAGGGCTCAGAATGTTGTCTTTATATTCTTGCTTTGGATGTGAAACTCAGGTAGATGACTTCTAAGATGTCTTTCTTTTTATCATAGTCTAGGCTTTCATCTCACCCATTCTGTGCATAAATATTTATTGGTAACCTAGTGCCTAGCACTAGAACATAGAAAATTGTATTAAAAAAACAATATTCTAGGATATATGTGTATATGTGTGCATGTGTGTGGGGTGAGTATAGAGTGACATAAAAAGTGTGTTAATAGAGCAATGCTAAATTTAGTGGCACACTGAGGAAAGTTCAGGGTTAATAAAACAAAGATGCAGATTCTTTATTTCTAGAACTATTATCTCTGGAAGCAATAGCCTTTGCTTAGAGTTTTCATGAGGTTGAATCCTCCATGTGAGGGCAGATAGCTAACTGTATATCTTTTCATTTGTGCCAAGTGTTTATATCTGAGTGTGTTGGAGGAGGGGATGGTTATAAGAGTCTGCTTAACTTCTCAATTCAAACTTACTTCTATAAACATGGATGTTTCAAGTCCTATTCTGACTGATAGATCTAATGGCTCCTGATTTAATCTAAAAGGAAGAATGATATGTAATTGGCATCCTTAAACTGTAATGCCTTGATGGTCAGCACAGGCTTTGCCAAGGTGAAGCTCACTGGACTAGGCTTTGAAGGTAGAGAATGTTTAAGTTGGAAGTCAGGCACACATTTCAGCATAGGGGTACTGGAGTATTTCAAAGCATGCAACCATAGCATCTTTCTTCTTTACCTGGGGTTTGTAACAAACTTTTAGTTAAGACAATGAAGTAGTAGTTGGAGAAACAAATAGCACTTTTCTTCGTGATATGTGCCAAGATAGAGAACATAGCTTAGTGTAGGCCTGTACACCAATCCCTAGAATTATCATATACTTATGCTCATGGTCATTGGCAAAGATGAACTGGCACAAGTCTCCTGACATGGGGTATATAACTAGTGTGATTGTGTGTGTGTGTGTGTGTGTGTGTGTGTACGCACATGTATACACATAGTGAGAAATAATAATAATAATATAATATTATTGCAATGTGACTGCATAGGAAAAGTGTGTCCCTTGACCAAAGAACTAAGTCTTTGGTCAAGGGACACACTCTGTGTCCTATGTTAGATCACTCTGGTTTTGTGTAAGCAATACATTGATAGAAGGGGAGACGGAAGGCAGGTGGTAAGGTCAACAAATCTAGGAATGAAATGATGAGCTTATAAATCAAGACAGTGGGAGTGAGGGTGGAATGGACAGAATAGATTCAAGACAAAAGCTCAGTAGAAAACAGATTTGCTTGGTGAATAGTTGGATATGGAACCGTGGCCAAGGAAGAAGGCTCAAAAGTCAACACCATACCACGAGGATCCAAAAAAGGGAACAGGGCAGCAGAATATGCTGTGGAGACAGGGCACTGACACTTCGGGGTTCTTAGTTTGTGCTAGAATGTACTGGAAATTTTCTATAATTTTGGAGGCTAGAAATGAAAAAATGATTTTATTCTGTTTTTCTCTCAAATTTGGAAAAAATCCAAGAGTTGGACCCAGGAGCTTAACGCACGGAGATCAAAACCTCAGACCAGGTTGGCTTGCTCATATTTCTCATTCATCAAATGGATTTATTGACTGGCACAGCTAGACAAGTGTAGACACTTATCACAGAGCTGGGAGCAGATCAGAAATAAATTCTTTCTACAGAAAGGCAGATCTGAAAGAGAAAGAATCCACTGGACATTGACCGAGGCAGCCTCAATTTCTTCTTTCAAATTCATTGCTCAGAAGGTGTTTCCTCTTTGGGGAAGAAATGAGTGAAGGGTGGAGAAATTGTGTAATGTTTCTCATTTTTCTTTTTCATTCTGGAAAAAAAAGGCATAGGAATTAATTCACATCTATGGAAACAAAATTGAGGCACAGAAGGGTTAAATAACTTGTTAAGATCATGCAGATATTAAGCAATGGAAGTGAGATTTAAATTCAGGTTTGCTTGACTTGAATGCATCTTTTGCCATTTTATTCCACATTTCTTTAAGTATTCAATTGGGACATGTTGAATTTTAGGTCCAACAAAGACATCAAGGTGGAGGTGTACAGTGAAAATACATATCTGGGGGCTAGGAGGGGTTTGAACTAGAGTTATGAATTTAGAAGGCAGAGGAAGTAATATGGATGTTGGGAATTTTGAATAAGATTAAAATCTACCAAAAGTATTATTGGATAAGGAGGAATGAATGAAGAAAAGCATTTCAGAAAGGGAAATGCCTGAAAAAATAAACAGTTACGAGTTGGTTGCAATTTTTTTTTTTTTTGGTATGTGTGTGTGTAAATTTACTAGAAAGGGTTTTCTTGGAATCTATGACACATTTTCAAAGAAAAATCACTCTTTTTATAATTTTATTAACCTCCTTCCATAGTCACCTATTCTGTTCTGTAACTGCTATGCTCTCTCTGCTTGATATCAGAATTGATCTTGAGTTTAGATTGACAATTAAACTCAGAAGACACTGCAGGCTTCACTCAGCACTGCTTATTTAGTTTTAAGAAAAGCGACAGGATACAATAAATGGCATGAATGGAGGAGCAGAGTGGAAGTCCCACCACTCCTAGGCATAGCCTGTGAAGTCCCTTTGCACTCGAGATGCAATAAAAGTGAGTAGGTGTAGACAACCTCAGTCAGGGAAGTACTCAGTTGTGGGTCCTTTTAGCTTTTATGAATAGCTGGCCAAATTCTTTAGCATTATGATTCTAGCTCCTGTTGTCTGGTGTAACTGATTCCCACCACTAAAAGTTATTTATTATTTGGTGAACAATCTTGACAACAAGTATAGGTTCTTGGTCTGGCACCCAGTCCTTAGCTAGGATCACATTTATCTTGGATCTAGTGTAAGTATCCTCTCATTAGTGTTGCAGGAAGATTCAGAAGAGTAAATCCCCAGACATTGATGAGACTAGAGGAAGATCACAGAACCAGCTGTTAAACCTCATTCCAGCAAAGAAGAAACAAAAATCAAGGGAAATCTCAACATATTTATTGATCAATTGTTTCACCTCCTTTATTTCAAAAAATGATGGTTAATACAGTAGAATGATCAGTGATCAATTACAAGTGAGACACAGAAAAAAGAAAAAGAAAAAAAAAGACTTCAAAACAAAACAAAATTAAAAATCTCAAGCTGATTTAAGTAGAAAGTAGAAATAATTAAAAATCTGGAGGCAGGTTATAGTCTCAGATATAGGTTGAAAAAAGGTCTCAAAGTCTTGAATGATATATTCACACTTCATCAGTGTGTTCTATCTCTCTTTCTTCCTCTCCTTTCAGATTCCTTGTCTTTGTAATTAAGTCCAACACAATAGTCCCTGTAAATTTAAGTCTGGGTTTCTTTAATGTTTAAATTCAGTGGAAAAGAGCTTGTGTCTGTCTTCCAACATTCTTATTCTGCCTCATTGGCTTTGACTGTGGCACATTCCCATTCTTGAATCAATCACTGTAGTGTAGTTAGTTGAATAGTTGAAGCTGCATCTGAACATTGTGACCCACCCAGAGCACCAGGCCTGAGAATGAGGATCCACTGATGCCCCAAAAGGAAGATAAACTACTGATCCTGGAAGAATGGTGAATAGATGTTGAATGGCAAAAAGAGTGGGGTGGGGAGAAAAGAAAAACAGTCCTCTGTTTTTAGGATTCATTTTTTTTTTGACTCATGGGAGCCCAGCTTAAAACAATTTCAGAATTAAAAAGAAAATTCTTTTGCTTGCATATATGGGAAGTTCAGAGGGACACAGCTACCTTCATTTAAAGCAGCAGCAAGTGGCCCAGATGATGTTGGCCTGACTGTCACTGGCATTCTTCATTTCTTCCCTGTGTTATTTTAGGAATCATGCCTGTCCATGAGGCATAAGGGCAACTGGAAACCTCATTTTTGGTATGAAACTAGAAATATTCAATTACTTTAACTTTCTCCATGAATAAAAGCTTTCATTCCAGTTAGTTCCCGAACCCTTGGGAGAAGACTTTCTGACTTTTAGGGGCAGGTTCCTATCCTCACATTAATAACTGGGCCCTAAGGCACAGGGTTTGGCAGAGTTTGGACCCACTATTGACCAGCTAAGGGTGGGTCACTGGGATTGATAAGCCTAGGTGAGATCAGGGAATTCCTTCTGGTTCCTGAAGGAAAGTTGGTAGATACCCAAAGAAGGGAGTTGAGATGATAAAACCATGGCCACTACTGTACACTATGGGTGGTTAGTTACCTCTGGGCGTTTTAATATTGTGTCTGTAATAATTTTCTTCATGTATTTTCTTGCTTCTCTCGAAGCAAACCATCAAACATATGTCTGCCACAAATATTTTACAAAAGAAAATGAGAAAGCAGGATTTATGCTGTATCAGAACCCAAGACCTCAAATCTACGCATGGAAATCCATATTCTTGCAACTAAATTTGAAAGAAATGTGGGAGGAATCATGATATTCCTGGTAAGAGGCCTAGTAATTCTACACACATCAGATCAGAGGAAATAAAGCTACTAAAAGAACTAAGATGGATTCCACCAACTGGATTTTGTTATAACTGTTGCTTAATATCATTTCGTAAATGAAGTATCAGAGCAACAGTAAAGATCTCTCTTCTGCATTCCAAGAGTAAATTGGGCAACATTCTTATTTGGTTGTGAATCTTTTATTTGCAAACCCCTTGGAGGTCAGCTTTCTGAAGGGGAGATCAGTTAGGGAGTCCCTTCGAAATTCATACAACTTTATTAGGTTCTGAAGTGAGTAGGGCCCTTTGTTGAGGTAGATTAGAGACGATGCACTTTATTTGTTCACCACATACCACACATTTCTTTACATGTGAGCCAAGTTTTTTTTCACGTTCATCACTAGGAATGAGCCCACCAAAGCCGATTAACTCACACCAAGGGTTTAAATGGAATGGAATAAGGATGGCTTTTTAAAATCACATGCATTTTGAGGATCATTAGAGCTCTGTGTCCTATGAATAAGGACGATTAAAATTCAGCAGAGTTTTGTGTATTCTTAATGTGCATTTAGTTTACTCCACAACATCTTCTTTAACATGCCATTATGCTGTGTGCTGTGACTGCTATTCATAATGGCACACACTTGGTAATGTGCATGATGATACAGAGTGAGTTTAAGTGTCTTTACATTATTCTTAATATAATAATGGTTCCTAGGGCTACATGCAGCTGTGAGTGCATATTAACAGGGGTAGCCCACTGTGAATTATGATTCTATAACACAAAATTTTCAGAAAAAGTACTTACTGTGTATGTAAAATAGCTGCCTTTTAAGGCTTGAAACTTGGGCTGGTTAAAATTGCTCCTAGTAATATTCTTAAAAGAAAATATTCCAGAGGTAATAAGTGAACTGAATGGATTTATGAATGATTGCTGTAAAGTCTTCTTTTCAAGGTAATAACTCACAAAACTGCAAAAGGAATCGAAAATTATCTTTTTATGCATGTGTAATATGAAATCAATTCAAATGAATTTCAGTAACAAATGTTCTTGATGTTTTTGCCATCTTAATGGCTCTCACTATTCATCTTTTATTCTTGTTGATCGAATGATACTGAAACATACAGGATCCTATTTCTTTGTTAATTTGAACTAAATGTCTATAAATGTAGACAGTATTAAGAGCTAATTTTTTTTAAATCGCCATTTTTGACCTTATTTTGACAACATCCACACTCACATCCACTTCTCCCTAAAATCTCTCAGAAATTCCTATTATCTTATGAACTGATCCAAACACATAAACTCACCCATGAAGTGTATTGTGGGCTGACTGCCATTTGCTTCAGAATCCACCGCCTTGAATGATACATACCTTCTGAAACCATTCACTACCTCTTTGCTCTGCACACACCCTTCCTTCACCAGGGATTGTTTGCCTGGCCCCTCTGGGCACTTCTCGGTTTCATGACACAGTGTAGGCTTTCTCTGTAATACAGCACTTGTTCCTATCTGTGTTGTACTTCCTACCCAAGCCCATCCTGACCATGCACTTAGGTATTCCTTTTTATTGCTATAGTTGAATGTTCACCCACCTCTGTTGGTATTCTCGCTGGGCAACATGTTAATAAAATAGATAAAATAATACTGATCCTAGAAGATTGACATAAACTTGGAAAAAATGTTATTCACAGTATCTAGCACATAGCATATAAAATACATTCTTATTGCTTAACTGAATTTTAATTAGGCTTAATTATTAGTCTTCTTAGTAGTCTATGAACTTCATGAAGGCAGGGACTCTATTCCATTCTCATTGTATTCCCAGGACCAAGCATACTGCTAAGCATGAAAGGATTGACAAATGAGTATACATTGACTATTTTGCTAAAGCACTTCTTAAATTGTAGAATTATTTTACACATGAGTTGTTGTTATGATATTTCATTGGTTCTAAGATTCACATTTTTTGCATATTTTAACTTCTCTAAGGTTGGGATTGGGTTATCATCGCTTGATTGGCAACATTCATTTTTTTCTTTTTTATTTCATGGAAATAAATAATGGTGTATCTTATATTTGATGGTCTCTTAAATTCAGAGAAATATGGTATTACTGTTTCTTGCTAGAGATAATAAAATCAGTTAAAATATATCTATGAGTCTGTGTTAATCAGGGTATGCTGAGTGCCATAATAAATAACCAAAATCTCATTGCTTATCAAAGGTGTAGGCATCACTCATGTTCTAGTCTAAAGTGGGTCAGAGAAGGATGAGGAGAAACCATTTCCCTGCAGTCTTTTAGGGACATATGCTTGTTCCATCTGGTGTCTCCCCATCCACTAGAGCCAGGGCATTCTCCACTGGATTTTCTGAATGAAGCAAAGAATAAGAGCAGGGAGGACCCCTGGGAGACTCAGCAGCTGGTCCTAGGAGTGGCACACATCACTTGCATTCACATTCCACTGGCCAGACTCAGTCACATGGCCCAACTTAACTATGAGAAACATGTGACCTATAGTGTGTATATGTGCGAGGTGAAGGGAAAATTGAGTTTGTTAAATATGCAGAAATCTCTGACACATGTCTAATGTTGCATAAGGTAATGTAGACAGTAAAAAAAAAAAAATCCACAGCTCCTCTCCACAAAGAACATACAATTCAATCTCTGTTTATTTAGTCAATATTTATTGAATACCTACTGCAAGCAGTGCCAAATGATGTGAAGCACACGAGTATCAATGAAATTTGGATTTTTATTGTTGGAGATTTTGTTATCTAGGAGGGGATAAAGTAGGAACACAAATAATGATAAGATAGAAAGTGAAAAATACTAAAAAATAGGTGACTGCATCTAACTTGAGGAATCAAGGAAGGCTTTTGGAAGAGAAATGTGTAAGCCGAGACTAAAGCCAGGAAGGCTCTGAATGTGGCATGGAGCAAGAGGATGCCAGATGCAGGACAGGCTGGCCTGTAACTGTAGAAGAGGAGAGGAGACAGGCTTGATCTGAGTGTTCCAGAGAGTCTCCTTGAACAAAACACTTGAGCTCATAGAGTAGAAGAAATATTAGTGAATAGAAGCAGTCTAGACAGAAGGATTTGAGCAATGCGAGGGGCAGAGAACATTTTGTAAAGTAAAGCTTGGAGAGGTGAGCACACAAAAGAAGTACTCAGACGCAAGGTCTCCATATTGCCTCCTTTCATTCTTTAATTTTAGTAGCTGTGTAAGCATATTTCCCCAAGCCAAATAAGATGTGGTAGTTTATGTTCCATGGGTGAGGCAAGTGTGCAAATAAATCACTTTTCTTCTCTCCCTCTCCTATCTATCTATCTATCTGTCTGTCTATCTATCTATCATTCACAGTATCTAGCACATGGACATATTATACCCACCCCCCATATATGTCATTCTTCATGAGAAAAATCTTGTTGGTTTATTTCAGAAAATCCTGGTACCCTTCCACTTAGGTGCTATAGCAAATGTCGTTGGTGCTCACTGCCACATCCTGGGTGCCACCTGCAATTCCAGCCACAGCTATGATGAAGAGCTCTATAGGGACTGACTATCATTGTGCTGGCCACTCCTCTGATCTTCCAATGGCATCCTAAAAAGCCTAAAGTTGGGAGTAATTTACAGCTTCAAGGCTATTCTGCAGCCAGAGAGGGAGGGCAATTGGTGGATGAATGCTCATGTATATTTCAATTCAGATGTTTAAAAAATCTTTGAGGAAATCATGTTTTTCTATTGGTTGATGGCAAAGGGAAAGAAATATTGAAAATGCTCTAAAAACCAAGGAAACATCCTTCAGAATTGCAGGTCAAGAATCTTTTTGTCAGTGGATAAAGAAAAGGAGGAATATATACATGATGGAATACTATTCAGCCTTAATCTGTCATTTGAGACAACCTGGATGAAACTGGAGAACTTTATGTGAAGTGAAATAAACCAGACACATAAAACAAATACTCATAAGGAGTGTAATAAATTTGAACACATAGAAATAGAGAACAAAAAGTGGTTACTAGAGGTTGGGGGTGGAGGGACTGGAGAGATGGTGGAGAAACACAAAATTTCCGTTAGGCAGGAGGAATAAATTCAAGTTCTACTGCACATCATGGTGACTACAGTTACTCACAACATATTTTATATTTGAAATTGCCATGTTGTGAACAACCAATAAAAATAAAAAAAAAAGAAATTGCCAAGAGAATAAAATTTAAGCGTTCTCATTACACACAAAAATAAAAATATAGGATAATGCATATGTTAAATAGCTTGATCTTATTGTTACACATTGTACACATATATTGAAATATAATGTAACATTCCATAAATATACACTATTTTCATCTGTCAATTAAAACCCTCTTTTGTCACAGACCTTGTATTTGGAGCTCTAGTAAGATCACACATCCCCTTCACACACCCTTCTAGGGAGTTTGATGTTTCATTAGGATATGGTTTTTCACCTTAACAAATGCTGACTATGTAAGTCTTCCTTTAAATATAAAAGACATCTCCTCTTTGTCTAAGAGTTATAAAAGCTTATCAGTACCCTAGTAACCTTTACAGGTTTATTTCTATTTTAATCACTTAATCTGATTTACATTAGTCTTTTTAAAAGAAGCAATATTTTCTTACTGCAGACACACTTTGAAATTGACATGGTTTAAATCTTCTCACACAGGTATCTCTGAGCGGTGAGCTTTCCTTAGTTGTCAACTGACAGAAGAGATGCCAATAATAATAAAAGAAAACACGAGCTTCCCTGCCTCTATATCACCTTAAAATCCTATAACTGAGTGGCTGAAATAAGAAAATATGATAGGAACACCATCTAAGCTTTTATTATGGAAGTTAAACTTCAAGAAAACAATCCCTACTTGTACCACCTCAATACTGAAAATAGTTCTGGTAGTTGATAGGATTCTGTTCAAAACAACAACAGCATCAACAACAACAATAACAACAACCACAGAGAACTTGCACAGTCCACATTTGATACGGGTAACAGCCAGAACAATGAGAATATCAAAATGTGTACATAATGAGGCTTCCTGTCTGCTGTGAAATATCAAACACACTTTACATCAACTCATTTATTCCTCCAAACAAACTCAGAGGGCAGGTACTGTTCTTCTCATTTCACAAATGAGACATTTAAGACTTGGAAGCTAAGAAAAGTTTCCTCAAAGCTACTAGTGAAAGGCAGACCCTTTCAAATCAGATCTGATTGAGTTGGTCCACATTGATCCCACCGGGTTGAAATGACACACTAGGTCCTCCCATCCTTTCCTTCTTCTGTTTTTCTTTGGTTCAGTCATCCATGTTATTTCTCTTATTATTTGTATGGACCACATCCAATACCTTTCTGCAGGAGACTCTGGCTTAACGACTTTTATGGGCTCATAAAATATGGCCATTGGGTAAAGCCTGGGAGTTCCAATAATCCTAAAAATTTATGTAATAGACTTCGTAGTTACAGGGGGAGGGAAAAAGAAGCTACATTATAAACTGTTCTAGTCTCACTTGAAAACTTACCAATATTAGGAATTTAGTTCTTTTGAAATAGCCCATCTTTTGAATTTCATCTTCCCTTTCTCTATGGTAACTAGATTTCATCCTGGGTGCTCTGTTAGAGCTGCCTGCAGGGGACAGCAAATGTCTCCAGGGAAAACAGAACTGAGGGACTGCAGTAGCTCCTAATCAAGTGCATAGAGCGGGTCAGGAAGGGTCAATTCTGGTTGCCTGGATCAATTTCCAAATCAAGACAATTTGACTGCCAGCATCCCCTTTTTCATGCAGAGGACTGATATTTAACAATTCTGATTTTCCAACAGACTTCTCAAGTCAGTTAGGAGGATATTTTTCTGTCTCCCTCCTCCTTTCCTCTCTACCCCCTCCACTTTCTCTACTTACACAAAATTCCCCTACACTCTATACCTCTCTCTGTCTGTCCTTTTAGAGATCTTCCCTCTTGAAGTTTCCTTTGTCAGCCTGCTCTTGGTACCTGTACTCTAGCACAACCTCCATTGAAGGTAACTCTATATATTCTGATTTATTCAAATCCAATCAGTGAGAGTTAATGAATTCCTAAGGGCAGGAGATCAATCATGTTCTATTTATATTTAATTAATTTCATGTTGTCTCACTTGTCTTTTATAACTACTTTAAATCATTTGAGAAAAGCATATTTGTGACACATTCTTATCTTAGAATAATTTTCTGATTTTTTAAAGGATTTTGTTATCTCAAATTCATAAAGAACTTTGTTTCTTCAAGACTTTTAGGACATGTATAGTAATAATATTCTCATAAGCAAATGAAACCTCACAAATCTCCTTATTTCCTCCAAGGTAGAATTGATCCCATCTTCTTTCTTGAGTCCCAAATTAGATCCAATTATAGCAGTTTATTGCATGTGCTTGATCATCTGTTTGCCTCTTTATGGATCATGAGCTCTTCTGTCTCCCTGTGGACAACGTGTGCATGCTACACAGGTAGGCGCTGTGCAGATATGTTGTTTTGTTTGAAAGAATGATTGAGGGAATGGATTTAAGAATGCTTGAGGAAGAAATACAGTATGGATAAGAGATATAGAAAAGGGACTGGCTAGTTATATATAAAAGGATGTGCCAAGTGAAAGATACTACAGTATAATATATGTTAAATAAAAATGTAAGTATAATATAATATAACCTCCTAAGCACTAGGAGTTTTGGGATAGAGGGAAAGAGGGCTGTGCTGGAGGAATAAAAAGAACTTGGAAGGGAGTTGAGTCAGCAAGTGCATCAAGGGAAGATTGGGAGACCTGAATTAGGGTGGGGGAGATACAAATCTTTGAGAAGCTGGTGTGAAATGCATGTAGATTCTTCTTTCACAGAAAACGCTCACACCTCCTTTTGGTTGCTATTCCAGTTGCTAATTTTCCTTCTCAATAATAGGAGGAACATCTGGAGCAGGGAACAGCAAACTTTTTCTATGAAGGGCCATATAGTAATTACTTTTAACTTTGTAGTCATATTGTTTGTATAGAAAATTATCAACTCTGCTACTACAAATATAGCTCTAGATTATAAATGGCTCAGTTAGACTTCACATACAAACCCTGGGCTGGGTGTGGTTCATAGGCATGTTAAGCTAACTCCTGATCTGGTGTAGAGATGCCTTAGTCCATGTCTTGTAGTCTTCCCTCTTCTTTGTTGTGGTTTCAGGGCCTGTCAAACAAATTGTTCTAATGTGAAATTAAGGTTGTTGTGCTCAAAATGAAAAAAAAAAAATCACTGGGGCTGGGATTGTGGCTCAGCGGTAGAGTGCTCGCCTAGCAGGCGCGAGGCCCTGGGTTTGATCCTCAGTACCATAAAAACAAATAAATAAAATAAAGATATCGTGTCCAGTTACAACTAAAAAATAAATATTAAGAAAAATTTTTAAAAAGAAAAGAAAAAAAATCACACCTTTACTAACTTATTAGCTAAAATTAAGAGAAAGCAAAGTCTTGTATTTCCAATTTGATACAACTTATTCACCATTCAAGTAATATGATGTCTGAAATTCACTCACGAGGAAAATATGTCCTATCATAAATCAGAAAGTTCAAGTGACTGATATTATTTTTCCCTCATTTTTTTTTAAAGGAGAAGAGGCAGAGGAAGATGATAGCTTGCACCATCAGAGCTGGGGCAGGTGGTAAATGTGGAAGCCATAGGTATATGAAGTGTAGAAAAAGCTAATTGGAGAAGAAAATCAGCTTTGTTATTCTCACCATTTTCCTTAAATTTGGTCCTATTTCTTTTAAACTAGTCTCAGACAAACAGATGCGAGTGGGAGGCACTTTTATCAGCAAAGGTCTTAAGTCTTTATGGCTTTATTTTGCATGATTTCTGGGCGGGGTGGGGGTGGGTGGGGGGAGGTTTAAACAATTTGTTCACAAGAAAAGAGAATTGTGGTGCCACTCCACTTTTTTTTGGATTCAAAACTTAGATTAGAGAGTCAGTGTTATGATCAAAATGAGATTGTAAGTTTATGTATAAAACTGCCTCCTCTGAACTGTAAATCCACAACAATGATTGCTAAATAATAATATTTATCAAGCCATTATTATTATGAAAAAAGACACACATCTTTAACATACCAAAAACTGAAAAGAAACAAACTGGATTAAGGGAAGCTAAAGCTGAATACATGCTGCACTATTGGTTGTGTATTAGTCCATTTTCCACTGCTTTAACAAAATAATAATGAATACTTTATAAAGAAAAGAGTCTTAGCTGGGTACAGAGGCACATGTCTGTAATCCCAACAACTAAGGAGGCTGAGGATCACCAGTTCAAAGCCAGCCTAAGCAACTTAGTGAGGCCCTCAGCAACTTAGCAAGACACTACTGTCTCAAAATAGAATATAAAAATTGCTAGAAGCTGGGGTTATGGCTCAGTGGTAGAGCGCCTGCCTAGCATGTGTGAAGCACTGGGTTGGATCCTCAGCACCACAGAAAAATAAATAAATAAAATAAAGATATCATGTCCATCTACAAATATATATATATATTGGCTTAATGGTTAAAGTGCCCCTTGGTTCAATCCCTGCTATTAAAAAAAAAAGTACTTTAGCTCATAGGTTGGAAGCTAAAAGTTCAAGGCTGGGTGGCCCCATTGATTCTGATAAGGACCTCTTTGGCTGTATAACTTGATGGTATCATACTGGAAGCACATATAAGAGGGAGAGATCACATGGATGTTAAAAAAAATAGGATGTCAGAGATCACAGAGGAGTCAGACTTATTTTTTTTAAATAACTCATGCTTCTGGAACTATCCAGAATCCCACAGAACCACGTCATTTCTTTCTGAGGGAAACACCCACAAAACACAGGGATCTTCCACCAGACCCCAAATTTAACACTTCCAACATGAACTATTGGAGAACAAGCTACAGCTAAATCACAGCAGTTCATTTTCTGTGGGGAAAGTAGGACCTAAGCCTTTCATGGTGAAAGTAAGAAAAAAATCAAAAATATTTCCATCTCTCAAACATAGGGGCTGTATTCTATGTTTTATTGCTGGGTGGCACAACAGGAAGAAGCAGAGACAGCTGAATATGGCTCAAACCATATGTTGGTTTGGACCCTGGATCTGTTACAACTCTCAGAATGGTAATTCTGAGTTACCAATACAATAATTGTTTCTGACTGTGGACTTGGGTGACTTAAATCAAGGCAATTATAAAAAGACCAGACATGGAGAAGTGAGTGCAGAGAGAAGACTGGAAAGAAAAGAAGAAAAGAAAATTGTTAATTTGATCTTTCAACTAAATTTCCATAAAAGAAAACTAAACTAATCTCAGTGAAAAAGTTAAATAAATTATTATACTCATCATTTAGAAAAAGATAATCTTTTGAATAGGATGCTAAAATGTATATGGTCAAAATTCTCAACGATATAAAGGAAAATATATTCATAAAGCAAGAGCAAGATATTACAAACAAAAATAGATCATATAAGTCCAATGCAGGAGGTGATTTTTAAAAATGTAGAAATTTGAAAGATAAAGAAGGGTAATCCCTGAAATAAATGTGGTACGTTTTCTTAGCCAAGAAAGAATTAGTAGCTGTAAAAAAGATCTGAGAGCTAGACCTATTATTCAGGAGACATTGATAAAGATATAGAAAATATAAAAGTAAAGTGAAGAGAGGCAGAGGACAGACCAAGAAGCCCCAACCTACATATAGCAGTCTTTCCAGAAATAGGTAAAAGAGGGAACAGCAGAGAAGTAATATTTCAAGAGACAATGATTTTGTGTTTTTCTGGATTAAAAATAAAAACTTTATCATCATTGAATGCACAATACAAACTTGAAACAGAAAAATAAAAGTGACCCAGTTAGACTCAACACAATAAAAGTATAAACAATAAGGAAGAAATAGAAAATGTGAAATGCTTACATGGGAGATATTACCTACAAGGGGTGAAATTAACTTGACAACTTCTCGGAAGCAACAGTAGATGTTATATGTTGTCAGAGAGGGATGTAACTCTCATCATGTAATTCTATAACCAGCTAAACTATCATTGCAATGGTAAAGGCAAAATGCCATTTTCAGGCACTTTGGATTCAGTGAATTTATTACCCATTTATGATAGCTGAATGAAGATAGTGAACCACTAAACTAGTGAATCTCAAGGAAGATATTCATATTGAAATATGAATGCAACCTAATTACTGTTAACTCTAAAATTAATATTGAATATCACTCTTTATCTTAAAATCAGTGGAAATAACAGTATCCTAGAAAAAAGAAAGGGTATCAGGAAGACAAAATATGCTAAAACATTTTAAGAGTAAGAGAGAAATAGTAAAAACCTTAGGCTTTATTAGAAAACAATGAAATTAATTAGAAGTGCTAAAAATTTTAATGTTGACATTGACAATACAAATAACAGTAATCAAAATAAGTGTAAATGGATCAAGTATGCCAACTAAAAAGAGAAGTGACTTGATTGCATATTTAAAATAAATGCAAGATCTGGATTTATATATGTATCATTAGAAAGGATGGTTTGGAGGAAAGGGATTTTAAAAATGAAGAGGGTTGAGAGATTAAAAAAGGGTAATCCCTTAAAAAATCGTGGTGTTTAAATGTAGCCAAGAAAGAATTAATAACTATAAGAAAGGTATGAGAGATAGACCTATTATTTAGGAGACACTGATAAAGACACAGAAAACAGATCGCAAAGCCCCAGCCTACGTATAGGGGAGAAAATGTAGGTAATATTTAAGCTGGTTTGTGATTTGGCATTTAAATGACTTCAATATGAATTATCTTATACAGGAAACCAGAAATACTGAAGACACTTAGTATCATTGAATTTGCAGCATATTATTAAGCAACTCTGCTTCTGAAGGGATTTGGAGTGAGAGATTGAAGCATAAATCTTGGTTGTACCACCACATGGATTTATGACCCACAACAAGTTAACTAAACTCTTTACTTTTTTTGGTGTGAGGCGGATACTGGGGTTTGAACTCAGGGGCACTGAACCAGAGCTGCATCCCCAGCCCTGTTTTGTATTTTATTTAGAGACAGTTGCTTAGCACCTCATTTTTGCTGAGGCTAGCTTTGAATTCATGATACTCCTGCCTCAGTCTTCTAAACTGCTGGGATTACAGGCATGCGCCACTATGCCCGGCTTACCTAAACTTTTAGAGTTTGTTTTCTTATCTGTAATATATTTTATAGACTCCACTTCACAGGTTTGTGGTTAGAATTAAATTGAAGGATGCATTTTATTATGGTTCAATGCACAGTCACATTGTGGCATAACAACACTTCAGTCAGCTGCAAACCGCATATACAATAGTGTCCCATAAGATTGTACTGGAGCTGAAAAGTGCTCATCACCTAGGGATGCAGCTTCATAGTGTGCAGTTTGCACATGTGTGTGGTAATGCTGGTGTGGACAACTAGTGAGTTGCTGCCAGTTGTATAAAATTGCAGACATACATTTATGTATGGCATATAATATTGATAATGATGATGAAGAGTGGTTAGTGTTCCTGTGTTTATTATTTTTTATAATTATTTTAGAGTGTACTCCTACTTATTTAAAAAAATAAGTGACTGTATGCTGTGAATGCTGGCAGCAGCCTCACCCATCTCATATTTGCTGTCTCTTGACTACATTGTTTTCTCCTGTATTTGGCTTAATCTTGTGCTGTTTTGTTCTTCATGGAGCAATAAGTGATACTGTGGGTATGTGTATGCATGTGTTTGTGTACTTGATATATACTTCAGTCATTGCTTCATATAACTTTAACACACTAATCTTTTTGGTTTTTAATTTTCTTTGTTGGTAAAATGAAGGAGTTGTAGTGTCCTAAGTCACATCAACTATATGTAGATCTGTGCAAATACATTCTAAGATGTTTTCACAACAGATTGCCTAGCTATGTATTTCTCAGAACATACCCCATCATTAAGAGATGCATGAGCATGATAGTACTCCTCTTTCCCTTTCAGTTGTATTTTTTAATTTTCTCTGTTTTTATCTTATTTTTTTTGTTTTAATTAGTTATACATAACAGTAGAACCCAATGATATTCTTCATAGAAATAGAAAAAGAAATCATAAAATTTATTTGGAAAAATAAGAGACCCAGAATAGCTAAAGCAATTCTTAGCAAGAAAAGTGAAGCAGGAGGCCTCACAATACCAGACTTTAAACTACACTACAGAGATATAGTAACAAACACAGAATGGTATTGGCACCAAAATAGACTTGTAGACAAATGGTACAGAATAGAGGACTTAGAGACAAACCCACATAAATGCAGTTATGTTCTGTTAGACAAAGGTGACAAAAATATTCACTGAAGAAAAGATAGTCTATTCAACAAATGGTGCTAGCAAAACTAGAAATCCACATGTAGCAAAATGAAATTAAACCTCTATCTCTCACCCTGCACAAAAATCAACTCAAAGTGGATCAAAGACATAGGCATAGGGACAGAGACCCTGCACCTAATAGAAAAAAAAGTAGGCCCAAATCTTTACCATGTCCTAGGATCTGACTTCTTTAACAAGACTTCTAAAGCACAAGAAGTAAAATCAAGAATCAATAAATGGGATGGATTCAAATTAAAAAGCTTCTTCTCAGCAAAGGAAACAATCCGTAACGTGAGGAGAGAGCCTACAGATAGGGAGAAAATCTTTACCACATGCACCTCTGATAAAGCATTAATATCTAGGATATATAAAGAACTCAAAAAAACTTAACACCAAAAAAAAAAAAATAACCCAATCAATAAGTGGGCTAAGGAACTGAACAGACACTTCACCAAAGAAGAAATACAATCAACAAATATATGAAAAAGTGTTCAACATCTCTAGCAATTAGAGAAATGTGCTGTTTTTAAATCAGATTAAACTGAACATTTGGCTTGTTTTGCTTCTATACAGAAGTAACCTTAGAACAACAAAACCACATTAAACCTCAGACTTCATACATAGATGGTGAGATACTTGGAAGCCCTGCAGGAAACTCAAGATGATACCCAAGAAAGCAGGTTTTCTAGGTGGCATTTGCTGTAAATCATAAATTATGGACAGAATCTTAATTCAATTCCTTCATTTTACCAGCAAGGAAAATGGAATACAAAAAAGATCAGTGTGCTGAAGTTGTGGGAGACACTGACTCTCCAGCTTTAATGCACACCTGTGTATACCTGGTGATCTTGTGAATACGGAGCTTCTGACTCACTAGATTTGGGCAGAGCCTGGAATTCTTCATTTCTTACAAGCTTCAGGTGATGTCAATGCTCCTGCTCTGTGAACCACATTTGTAGATGATATTTAATTTCAAGAACAAAGATACTGATAGCAAATTGAAAGAACATGAATCCCTGCTAGATATTTACATGTCTCTCATGATGCCACAGGTTCAGACACTTTCCAGAGGAGCCAGCAAGAGACTGCTTCTGAATTAAAACCAGGCATGCGCTGCAGTGATTGACAGTGTAGGAAGGAATATAATTTACATCAATGTATACTCTACTTGGTTTGTTATGGGAAGTCAGAGCGCAACCCTATCTATACAAATCTAAATTGAGTTGATCAAAGGATGCATTAGTGAGGAGAGATTTCTGAATAGCACCATTTCAAAACTTCCTTTCGCGCCCTTCTGCAAACTTTTCTGCCAAACTTTGAAATCCATCTCTAAGTGCTTCAACTGAAAGATAACCACTTATCTCAAACCATCTCCCTCTTGCCAGGATACCATTGGGCCTTTAGAACACATCTAAGGGGACCCAAAATCCAAACCCAAACCTCTTGAATCAAGAGACATTATTTTGCTGGGTTTGGGTTCAGAGATCTTAGACAGTTTTATTTAGGCAGTATTCTTTTGCCAAATACTTCTTGCTTCTGGGATTTGAATATGGCTCTTTTTCTCTCAGGCTCGATTTTTCTGCCTGTTCTCACACTAATTATTGAGAGAGAGAGAGAGAGAGAGAGAGAGAGAGAGAGAGAGAGAGAGAGAGAGAGAGAACACTTAAAATTGTTCTTTAAGTGCTAAGTTCTTAGATTTATGGATTCAATAAAAAACAGTGCCTCTTCAATTTTTCAGGGCTTGTGCTGATTTATATGGGCTTTGCTGGCACAAAAATTAGATTAAAAATTTTTATTGAATCTTGTCGGAAATGCTTAAACTTGAAGGGAGATTTCAGGAAAGAAAATTCATTCTTCCAATACTCTCACTGGATTTGGCTTTAGGTAAATAGAATGTGTACACATTGACTACATTACTGGTTTATTTCTGGACGCATCCCATTCTGCCCAGTTCATCAGGGGGAGGGATTTCTTGTGCTATTGATAATTTCACCAGAAGTGTGTATTCTGCTTGTTATTTCAAGGTGTGGTGTCCTGATTACCATCTATGGAGTCAGGGGTTTGAATTTTGTCCCATCCGTTGAGTCAACTCCTTCTGACTTCCTTACCAGCCAAAGGATTATCAGGAGACTTCTCTTGTGAATTCAGAAGAACCTATTTGCCAGAGCTCAAAATTCAAATTTCTGTGTTGTAACTTCCTGCAGCTCTAATCATCAGTTTTCTCTGCTTGCTCATGATTTTCTTCATTTGAGCTCAGTTTGGTCTCCAGAAATCCAGTAGTGCTTCATGCACCCGGATGAACATTGAATCGGGAGGACAATTAAGTAGCTGAGAACAATGAACTCAGGCCTCTCTGCCTTTCTTCTTTGTTTAAATTCAGAAATGTTTCTAGGCTTCGCTTGCAGGATGATCAGAACTCTTCGGTTTTTACCCTTCAGTGGCAGACTACCAGCAAAGTGTGGAATTGGTTTCATTACCTTGTGAGATTGCTGGTGACAGTGGCTCATGCAGGGATGGTTATTTGCTTCCTGTGATTTTCCTGCCATGCAGGTGGTTGGTTATTTTAAAAAAAAAGTTATTTTCAGATATGTCCTGAAATAATATCACCTCTGTTGGGTTGCCTCAGGTAACAGGACACTGAAGGATGAGAGGTAGGGGGCTTGGTCTTGAATCAGCAGCAGCAGAAAGGTGCGGAAACGTCATGTCATGGTCTATGTCAGAAGAGCTATGTGTAGAAAGTAATGCTGTAATCGCTTAGGGCTTTAAGAACGAGGAAGCATTCAATAACATAATGATTCAGTTGGGTCAAACCGGTAGATTGTGGAAGTTTTCTTAATGTGATTTGTATCATATTTTAATATAAAAAAATGTTTATCATGAACATTATTATGCAAAAATTTTGATGCCTGTTCTGTGCTTTTGCCTGCCACAGTGGTCCCCCGACTCCACCTCCATGAATAACTTCATCTCCTCTTGTAATTCCATCCTCTCATACAGAAGAAGGAAGACTAGTTTTTTGAGGAAAAAATTGTTTGGTATACAGATAATGCTCTTGAAGTGTAATTGTTGAATGTGTTTTATGCATTAAAACATTGTGAGAGGCTGGGGTTGTGGCACAGTCGTAGAGCACTTGCCTAGCATGTGTGAGGCTCTAGGTTCAATCCTCAGCTCCACATAAAAAAATTAAATAAATAATAAATAAAGGTATTGGTAAAACAACAACAACAACAAAAAAAAAACATTGTGAGGACTTTGTGTATCCATAGTACTAGTGAGTCAGAGATATATAAATTTATATAAATATCTATTTATGTATATGTGTGCGTGCGTGCGTGTGTGTGTGTGTGTGTGTGTGTGTGTGTATTTTCATTCTCACCTGTTAAACTTGTAGGTTTTCATCCTGGCACAAATTAATGATTTGTTTCCTTATTTTCCAACTTGTTAATTTGGTAAGCACACACTTGACTCAGTGGTTCCTGTAAATTTTATCAATCAACTAGTGCATCCTCTGAATGTCTGGTGAAGTGAGGCACTGTGGGGTGCTGGCTTCTGGAGGTGTAGCAAGCTCCTTGGATTCTGTTCTGCTAAGATTCCATCTCTCTCTCTCTCTCTCTCTCTCTCTCTCCATCCAGCCTCCCAGCCTTGGTAGCCAACTGGGGTTCTGTGTGAAGGGACGAGGGCCTTTGCAGGTTAAGAACAACTCTCTCTTTGGTGGGATTCTTCTGAGAAACAACATGGCAATACCCTGGCTGTGGCCAAGTACATGTCTGCTGCTTAGAGTTGCTGTTTTTCAAAGCTAATCTTTTTTTTTTTTAAGTTCATTTTTAGACTTAGATTTTATTGCTCTGAAAAAACACAAATATCAGAAGCAGCACAGATTTACTCAGAGAGGATATTACTGACTTAATCTCATGAGATATCATGATTCCAATACATTTATTTTCAGCCATTATCAATTGGATATTTCATATTAATCAAGGAGGATATGATTTTGCTGGAGGAATTAGTTGGTGCTGCTGTCAGTTTTTCCTGTGTATGGTTCTATTATCTTTTTAATTTGATGGTAGGAAAATTTCTTCAGACTCTGAGTCAGAATAAGATTCAGGAAAAGATGACATGATCTATATTCCTAATTTAAGAACCTGTTTTTGATGATCAATATCTGCATCAAAAGATGTAGTTTTTATGCTTTCACTTTAAATAAAGATCAAGTAGACTTTCCTTCTCCACACCCTTCTGCCATGATGTGCTGCCTCATCTCAGGCCCAGAGCAATGGATTCTGCCATGTTTTGGACTAAGACCTCCAAAACTGATCACTAGGCAATGCTGAGCTGACGTGGATCTGGGGTGAACAGTCTGGGCCTCTCAGAACACACACTGAGCCCGGATCCGCTGAATTCAAGCTCCCGTTTGCCTGCTTCCCGCAGACAAACAGCTGTGACTCAGCAATAATCCATCCGGCTGAAACAACTGGTCAGCCCTTCTCATCCTACGGAGGTAAATGCCTACCGAGCCTTCATAGGTAGTGGCCACAGGTTTGAAATGGGGCTTGGAGAGACAGTAAGGACCCACCCGTTGCATTGGTCACCTGGCAAAGGGAAACGAACTGTCGCCATTTGCAAGAGACACCACCATGGCAGAGAACTGACGTCATCAAACTGCGGCGGAGGAGATAACTTCATTGAAACCTGCGGCTACAGGTGTGTAATTCCCTAGCCTTCCCTCTCCACACATCGGGGAAACCTTAAGGGCCCCTCCCAGCTCTCCCGTAAGGGCCCCTCCCAGCTCTCCCATGAGCACGATAGCCAGACCGAGGGAATCAGAGGTGGCGCGGGACCCGCGACGCAGAACTACCGCTCCCACCAGGGCTGACAGCTGAGGTCTCTTGCACCAGCTACCGGGGGCATGGCTACCGGAGGGCAAGTAAAATTCGCTGAGGATTCTCAGCCCCAAGCTCTACAAACTTAGGGTCTGAGGGAATGGAAAACTGGAAGAGTGTGCCCAGTCGTTCATGAAAACAGGGCTCCCGGGAGCAGCAGACCTGGCGTGTAGCCAGTATTGTGGTGAGCGGCACCCATGAGAGGGGCCTGGCTAGAGGAAAAGTGGGAAGTGACTAGACACAAGAGGAGGCCCTAGGCACTCAGGATTGGAGACTCGCCCAGTCTGGGAGGAGCTGCTGCACAGTGATTGGTTCCCGCGTATTAACAGGAGAAACTTGGCCTGGTGGGCACAGCGCCACCTACTGGAAGAGAAGTTAATCAAACTCTAAGACTGCATTTATTAGTTTTTTTTTACTTTTTTTCTTTTCTCTTTTTTTTTTTTTGATTTGGGTTTTTCTTTCATTTTCATTTTTCTTTCTTGTTGTTTTTTTAAATTTTTTTTACAATTTTTTAAAAATTTTTTTCTTCTAATTTTAATTTTAATTTTTTTTATTATTTAAAAAATTTTTTTCTTTTTTTATTTCCGATTTTTTTCTTCTTTTGTCTTTTCATTTCTTTTCAATTATCCTATCCCCCCTTCCTTGAATTCTACATGCTTACTCTCATTCTCTTTAGTGACTTCTTCCCTTCCCTTCTAATACCTTTCCTCCCAAGCCTCAAATAAATTTATAGGAGTAAACAGTAACTCAGCACTCAAACAGAACAAGAAGTAACATGAGCAGCTTCAAAAAGCAAGGAAGAAAAGGAGTACAAACAATGCAGCACAGCCTAAATATTCAGGAGGACCTAGAGTCATCAGAAAAATGGTCATATAAAGAACTCAAGGATCACCTTAGACAGATGGAATGGAACCTTAAAGAGGATACAAGACAGCAAATTCAAGCAGCGAAAGAACACATTGAGAATGAATTACATAAACAGATAAAAGAAGAAGTTAAGCATCTTTATCAGGAGATAGAGATTATAAAAAATAATCAAACAATAATTCTAGAAATGAAGGAAACGATAAACCAAATTAAAAACTCAAGTGAGAGTACCACTAACAGAGTGGAGCAAGTAGAAGCCAGAACGTCAGATAATGAAGACAAAATATATCATCTTGAAAAGAGTCTAGCCAACTCAGAAAGGCTGGTAAAAAATCACGAGAAAAACATCCAAGAGTTATGGGATAACATAAAAAAACCAAACTTACGAGTCATCGGGAGGAAGAAGGTACAGAGATTCAAACCAAGGGAATGAGTAACCTGCTGAATGAAATAATTACAGAAAACTTTCCAGAAATAAAAAAGGAAACAGATATACAATTTGAAGATGCATACAGGACACCGAGCACACAAAATCACAGTAGACCAACGCCAAGACACATTGTTATGAAGATATCCAATATACAGAACAAAGAGAAAATATTAAAAGCTACAAGAGAAAGGAGACAGATTACATTCAGGGATAAACCAATAAGATTAACAACCGATTTTTCATCACAGACACTGAAAGCTAGAAGGTCATGGAACAATGTATTTCAAACACTGAAAGACAATGGATGCCAACCAAGAATTCTGTATCCAGCAAAATTAAGCTTCAGGTATGACAACGAAATAAAAATCTTTCATGATAAACAAAAGTTAAAAGAATTTGCAGCCAGAAAACCAGCATTGCAAAGCATTTTGAGCAAAACACTACACGAGGAAGAAATGAAAAACAATAACCAAAACCATCAGTAGGAAGTGCCTTGGGAAAGACAGAGGGTGAGGGGAAAGATAATCATGGAGAAACAAACTAAATTTTTTTAAAAAAGGATAAATAATCAAACATGGATGGAAGTACAAACCATATATCAATAGTAACTCTGAATGTTAATGGCTTAAACTCTCCAATAAAGCGACATAGGCTGGTATCATGGATTAAAAAAACAAATCCAACAATATGCTACCTCCAGGAGACACATATGAGTGGAAAATATATACATAGGCTGAAGGTGAAAGGATGGGAAAAAATATACCACGCACACGGTCCTCGTAAGCAAGCAGGGGTGGCCATCCTCATATTGAATAAAATCGACTTCAAGACTAAGTTAATCAAAAGGGATAAAGAAGGACATTATATACTGTTAAAAGGAACCATTCACCAACAAGACATAACAATTATCAATATTTATGCACCAAATAATGGTGCTGCGACATTCATAAAACAAATTTTCCTCAAGTTCAAGAATTAAATAGACCACAACACAATAATTATGGGTGACTTCAACACACCTCTCTCACCATTGCACAGACCCTCCAAACAAAAGTTGAATAAAGAAACTATAGAACTCAATATCACAATCAATAACCTAGACTTAACTGACACATATAGAATATATCAACCATCATCAAATGGATATACTTTTTTCTCAGCAGCACATGGATACTTCTCAAAAATAGACCATATATTATGCCATAGGGCAACCCTCAGTAAATATAAAGGGGTGGAGATAATACCATGCATTTTATCTGATCATAATGGAATGAAACTGGAAATCAATGATAAAAGAAGGAAGGAAAAATCCTACATCACATGGAAAATGAACAATATGTTACTGAATGATCAATGGGTTACAGAAGACATAAAGGAGGAAATCAAAAAATTCTTAGAGATAAATGAAAATACAGACACAACATATCGGAATCTATGGGACACAATGAAAGCAGTTTTAAGAGGAAAATTCATCGCCTGGTGGTCATTCCTCAAAAAAAGGAAAAACCAACAAATAAATGAGCTCACACTTCATCTCAAAGCCCTAGAAAAGGAAGAGCAAAAAAACAGCAAATGTAGCAGAAGGCAAGAAATAATTAAAATCAGAGCGGAAATCAATGAAATTGAAACAAAAGAAACTATTGAAAAAATTAACAAAACTAAAAGTTGGTTCTTCGAAAAAATAAATAAGATCGACAGACCTTTAGCCATGCTAACGAAGAGAAGAAGAGAGAGAACTCAAATTACTAACATACGGGATGAAAAAGGCAATATCACAACAGATGCTACAGAAATACAGAAGACAATTAGAAATTATTTTGAAAACCTATATTCCAATAAAATAGAAGATAGTGAAGACATCGATAAATTTCTTAAGTCATATGATTTGCCCAGACTGAGTCAGGAGGATACACACAATTTGAACAGACCAATATCAATGGATGAAATTGAAGAAGCCATCAAAAGACTACCAACCAAGAAAAGCCCAGGACTGGATGGGTATACAGCGGAGTTTTACAAAACCTTTAAAGAAGAATTAATACCAATACTTTTCAAGTTATTTCAGGAAATAGAAAAAGAGGGAGCTCTTCCAAATTCATTCTATGAGGCCAACATCACCCTGATTCCGAAACCAGACAAAGACACCTCAAAGAAAGAAAACTACAGACCAATATCTCTAATGAACCTAGATGCAAAAATCCTCAATAAAATTCTGGCAAATTGAATACAAAAACACATCAAAAAAATTGTGCACCATGATCAAGTAGGATTCATCCCTGGGATGCAAGGATGGTTCAATATACGGAAATCAATAAATGTTATTCACCACATCAATAGACTTAAAGATAAGAACCATATGATCATCTCGATAGACGCAGAAAAAGCATTCGACAAAGTACAGCATCCCTTTATGTTCAAAACATTAGAAAAACTAGGGATAACAGGAAGTTACCTTGACATTGTAAAAGCTATCTATGCTAAGCCTCAGGCTAGCATCATTCTGAGTGGACAAAAGTTACAGGCATTCCCTCTAAAATCTGGAACAAGACAGGGATGCCCTCTATCACCACTTCTATTCAATATAGTTCTCGAAACACTGGCCAGAGCAATTAGACAGACGAAAGAAATTAAAGGCATAAAAATTGGAAAAGAAGAACTTAAATTATCACTATTTGCAGATGACATGATTCTATACCTAGAAGACCCAAAAGGGTCTACAAAGAAACTACTAGAACTAATAAATGAATTCAGCAAAGTGGCAGGATATAAAATCAACACGCATAAATCAAAGGCATTTCTGTATATCAGCAACAAAACTTCTGAAACGGAAATGAGGAAAAACACTCCATTCACAATATCCTCCAAAAAAATAAAATACTTGGGAATCAACCTAACAAAAGAGGTGAAAGATTTATACAATGAAAACTACAGAACCCTAAAGAGAGAAGTAGAAGAAGATCTTAGAAGATGGAAAAATATACCCTGTTCATGGATAGGCAGAACTAACATTATCAAAATGGCGATATTACCAAAAGTTCTCTATAGGTTTAATGCAATGCCAATCAAAATCCCAACGGCATTTCTTATAGAAATAGATAAAGCAATCATGAAATTCATATGGAAAAATAAAAGACCCAGAATAGCAAAAGCAATTCTAAGCAGGAAGTGTGAATCAGGCGGTATAGCGATACCAGATTTCAAACTATATTACAGAGCAATAGTGAGAAAAACAGCCTGGTACTGGTACCAAAACAGGCGGGTGGACCAATGGTATATAATAGAGGACACAGAGACTAATCCACAAAGTTACAACTATCTTATATTTGATAAAGGGGCTAAAAGCATGCAATGGAGGAAGGAGAGCATCTTCAACAAATGGTGTTGGGAAAACTGGAAATCCATATGCAACAAAATGAAACTGAATCCCTTTCTCTCGCCATGCACAAAAGTTAACTCAAAATGGATCAAGGAGCTTGATATCAAATCAGAGACTCTGCATCTGATAGAAGAAAAAGTTGGCTCCGATCTACATACTGTGGGGTCGGGCTCCAAATTCCTTAATAGGACACCCATAGCACAAGAGTTAATAACAAGAATCAACAAATGGGACTTACTTAAACTAAAAAGTTTTTTCTCAGCAAGAGAAACAATAAGAGAGGTAAATAGGGAGCCTACATCCTGGGAACAAATTTTTACTCCTCACACTTCAGATAGAGCCCTAATATCCAGAGTATACAAAGAACTCAAAAAATTAGACAATAAGATAACAAATAACCCAATCAACAAATGGGCCAAGGACCTGAACAGACACTTCTCAGAGGAGGATATACAATCAATCAACAAGTACATGAAAAAATGCTCACCATCTCTAGCAGTCAGAGAAATGCAAATCAAAACCACCCTAAGATACCATCTCACTCCAGTAAGATTGGCAGCCACTATGAAAACAAACAACAACAAGTGCTGGCGAGGATGTGGAGAAAAGGGTACACTTGTACATTGCTGGTGGGACTGCAAATTGGTGTGGCCAATTTGGAAAGCAGTATGGAGATTCCTGGGAAAGCTGGGAATGGAACCACCATTTGACCCTGCTATTGACCTTCTCGGACTATTCCCTGAAGACCTTAAAAGAGCATGCTACAGGGATACTGCCACATCGATGTTCATAGCAGCACAATTCACAATAGCTAGACTGTGGAACCAACCCAGATGCCCTTCAATAGATGAATGGATAAAAAAAATGTGGCATCTATACACAATGGAGTACTATGCAGCAATAAAAAATGACAAAATCATAGAATTTGCAGGGAAATGGATGGCACTAGAGCAGATTATGCTTAGTGAAGCTAGCCAATCCCTAAAAAACAAATACCAAATGTCTTCTTTGATATAATGAGAGCAACTATGAACAGAGCAGGGAGGAAGAGCAGGAAGAAAAGATTAACATTAAACAGAGACATGAGATGGGAGGGAAAGGGAGAGAAAAGGGAAATTGCATGGAAATGAAGGGAGACCCTCATTGCTATACAAAATTACATATAAGAGGTTGTGAGGGGAATGGGAAAATAAACAAGGAGAGAAATGAATTACAGTAGATGGGGTAGAGAGAGAAGATGGGAGGGGAGGGGAGGGGGGATAGTAGAGGATAGGAAAGGCAGCAGAATACAACAATTACTAATAGGGCATTATGTAAAATTGTGGATGTGTAACCGACGTGATTCTGCAATCTGCATTTGGGGTAAAATTGGGGGTTCATAACCCACTTCAATCTAACATATGAAATATGATATGTCAAGAGTTTTGTAATGTTGTGAACAACTAATAAAAAAAAAAGATAAAAAAAAGATCAAGCAGTAATTCTCACTTATATATCTTCTCCATTAAACACTTAATTTGTTATGCTTTTTATTTAAAGTTTGAGGAGAGGGACCTATTAGTTTATAAAAGAAAATGGTTAACTTCTTTTTCTTTTTTTTATTGACTGAATTTGAATGCTGCTGGGAGAAGGCATAAAATTGAAGCAAAATTGGACAATTTGGTTACTTGTCATTCACCTGAATTATAAGGTAAGCATGCTCATTTAAATAATCATTGAATCAAATTTCCAAAGAACAACTTATCTATAATGAAAGAAATACTTGTTCATTAGTTAAGAAAAAGAAAAAGAGGGAAAGTGAGTTTAAACTCTCTGTGTTTAAATTTGAAATTTCAAATCTACACCTGTGTTGGGGACCAAGTAACAGCTGCCGTATAAAACAGCCGCTGTATAAGTTGAGTTAAGGTAACGCTTCTGTTTGTTCTTTTGAATTTAGAAATGTTTGTCATGCACCATACAGATTTTACCTTAACAAAATATGGGCTTGGAGCTGTGGTGTAATTCTTTAGTCTTGGCACTCGGGAAACTGAGGCAGAAGGATTCCTTGAGTTTAGGATTTTAAGATCAGCTTGGACAATACAGTGAGACTCATCAGGAAAAAAAAAAGGAAAGAAAGGGGGCAGGAAGGACAGCTTTATTAATTTAATTCCTCAATTAATATTTCAAAAGTACTTTGTACATATTGGGTACTGTGCTGAGTGAAGTAGTTTCAGCTTATTTTCCTATCTGTCCCATAGCATGTAGGATACTACAAAAGCCTCCCTCTCGAAACTTTTCTACAACTATAAAGTCCCAGACCCAGGGAAATGTCTCAGCCTGATTTGGTTTTCCTTTTATTAATGGCCTTTGGGGTGTTATTTCTCTTAGTCCTCTGGGTCTCCCTCCTCCCCTTTCTAGTTAGATCCATCTGATCAGCTCAGTATGTTAGTGTAACTGGCCTGAACTGTGCACCAGTCATGGGCATGCCTCATTACAATGAACTAAAACTGGATTCCTCCAGTTCTCTCTACTTGTTAAACACATTAAATGTTTTTTTTTCCCCTGAAAAAAAGGTGTTGTTTGTTGAACAACACTTTTAGAATCACTAAACTATGGAAAATAGAATAATCAGATATAAAAGCCTACTTCCTCAAGGAATTTACTGGGGAAGAGAAGGTGCTTTCTAGTGTGCTTAGGGATATGGCCTTGGAATGCTCTGAGTTATGTGGACACTGAGCAGGAAAGAATTCCAAGATTTTTCTTTTCTTTTGTGGTGCTGGGGATTGAATCTCTTGCCCCATTCATGCTAAGCATGCACTCTGCAGCTGAGCTATACCCTTCACCCTAAGATTTGTTCCATATTCCTAATATACTTGACCATTTGGTTGGCATTGTTCAGAGAAGTATTGCCTCTCTCTATTGACAAAATGTTTTTTTTTCTTTCTAGCAACAAATATGTTTGAGGATTCTTGGAAAATTTTGTGGGTTTGGGGAGCATATTAAAATCCAAGATTATAATACTGCATTTTCAATTTTTTATTCTGATCTATGAATATTGAATTCAAAATCTTTACCATCTCAATTATTTGTGTCTTTTGTGATCTGTAGACCAGAAGAAAGCAAGGGTGAAAATAGAACATGATTTTACTCTACAAAACTGAAGTCCTATATGTTGAGGTAATGGGGTCAAACCCCAAATCTTCTCTAATCCAGAAAACCTCTCCACAAAGGTAGTAGAGAAAGAAAGCAGTTTTATTACTGAATAGCTTTAAGCTAGAATGTGGTACACGTCACAAGCAATCCACTAAGAATACAAAGACAGAAGGAAATTTCACTCCTTTAAATCAAGCAGATAAATTCATTATATACACATTTTAAAGATAAACGATAACTATCCTCAAGTAAGAGAACTCAACAACACTGTTAACACATAATTCAACAACACACATAATTCGTCCTAACTTTAACTGGTAATTGGGTGAGCATATACATGTTAACTAATTGGCTTTATCCAGAGGCAAAATCCTCATGCTTTTATGACAGGAGGTGGTTTTGCAACTTGGAGCAAGGTGTCCATAGAAGAGAGGCCCTTGCTTCCCACAGAAATGAACCTTTAATGCAAGTACTTGTTTTCTCCTTGTTTACATTTTAGAGATGGAGCCCAGGTCCTGAAAAGAGATATTCCTGGGTCATAAAACTGACAAGACCTATTTAGTTCTTAAAAGAATTAATATCCATTTCAAAGAAATGAGAAAGTACTTACAATTACAGGTTTTCTGAGGAAAATGTTCTCAGAAAAAGGAGAGAAGGGAAAACTCTCATTTTCAACAGGGAGAAAGAAACCATTTGGTTTTAATTTGTATTTGTTCTTACATGTGCAACTCTGCAGAAAAAAATCATTATTTGGTTTCACAATTATCTGCTAATAAAATCTGGTGTGTCAATGTTTATCTCTGAGTATTGAGACCATGTGCAATATTTATACCTTCAACTTTGATGAATGCATACAGTATATGAGTTGAGTTCCTTGGAAATTTGGGATCTCATGTAGAATAGTTTTTCTCTACATGCTGTAAGGGAATGGAGTCACAGGGGATACCAAGGATCGGATTATATATATATATATGGTGCCATGACCCTTGGTCATAATTCAGTGGCATTCCCAACTTCTGAGATCCTTAGTAAATTTATATAGCATTAATAATTCCTCCTTGTTCTTTTTCTCAATGCAGTTACTATTGATGTAGATACTCTAATCTCACCAGAAAATCTGTTTCTTGCTCATATCTACTGGCCCTCAACACCAGCTAAACATTACATTCACTGATGGACCTTTTATAAAACAGCCATGTCCCAGAGCCTGCCCCCCAGAGATCCCAATTCAGTTGATTTGTGGTGGGACCTAGGCATCAGTATTTCAAAAGATCACTTTAGTGCAGCTGGAATTTAGAACTACTGATCCAGAATGAATGACTGGCCCAGTAAGGCACTACCAACCATAACAATTACCCCCTGTTTGCACACTGGTCCCCATACCCATCTATTTATAATATTGGTAATTTACTACCACTCCACTGGACCTTTCATAAAATGGAGGGATTTTTTTCCGAGGAGACCACATTACTATGCCCATCATCATTTCCACCACCTCCAACTGTAAACACAGGCTGTACATTTGAATCCCGGGTACCTTGCACAGAGCCCGGCGGACCCTTTAATGAATGAATAACAACTGCCTAGTTATTAAGCAGGATGTGAGAATCAAAGAGTTAGAGCATGTAGTTCTTGAATGTAAAGAAGGTCTCTTCTGAAATTCCAATTCCAACTCTGGGGATGTGAGATCAGAGTAAAATTCAAGTACATGATTATTTGCTGTTGAGAATAATTAAGGTGTGATCTTAGTAAGCTTGGAGGCTTTAGAAAAAGGGGGAAAACCCAAAGCCAGAGAAATTTGAATGGTAATTAATTCCTGGATTTTTAAACATTTTAGTTATGAGATATCAGATTTTTTTCTGCCATAGCCTCTTTATATTTCCAGTGATAAGAGAGGAAAGAAGAAGAAAAAGAAGAAGGTGGAGAGGGAGGGGGAGAAGGAGGGGGAGGAGGAGGAGGAGGAGGAGGACCTCAAATACTTTGTAGAATTATCACTATTCTTGCCTATCTTGATTTGACTGGGAGGGTAACAAAAATAAAAATAGATCAGGGAGAAAAATTTGGAAAATGTTTTTAGGGTTGAGGAGGAGAAAAGAAAAGCAGGTAAGGGAAGAAAAAAGGAAATTGTTGGAGAGGGCTTTCCCCCTCAAGATATGGGGAGTTAGAATAGGGAAGTTTTCCTTTAACACAAATGCAGTATTGTGGTAACCTAAAAGATGATGCCTATAAGTGATTTGGAACATTCTGTCTTCTTGGACACAAATCTTGTGACTTTGGTAAATATGCTTCCTGGTCCCTATTCTGCTCCCCTTCTCACCCCCAATTCCTATATGATCTTTTACAAATGGCAATATTTTTACTTTGGAGGACAGGTGTTTAACCAGGAGTTTACCTAAGGATGACCCAGAAAATTCTAATTCCTCCCAAAATGTCCCACGTTTTTAAAAAAGACCTCCTAGTCAGCTAAGTCTGACGTTCTATGTACTGTCGTCTCATGCATGCTAGAGCCTTAGAGACCCCAAGAAGGCTGAAATTAAGAAGCCTTTGAACTTTAACCTAGCATTCTCCAAATATATGAAATCAGGGAACTCATTATTTTTTTAAATTTATTTTTAAAAATTTTCATTTGTTACACATGACAGAAGAATGCATTACAATTCATATTATACACATAGAGCCCAATTTTTCATATCTCTGTTTGTATACAAAGTAGAGTTACACCATTTGTGTCTTCATACATGTACTTAGGTTAATGATGACCATCTCATTCCACTGACTTCCTACCCCCATGCCCCCTCCCTTCCCCTCCCTCCTCTTTGCCCTATCTAGAGTTCATCTAATCCTCCCATGCCCATCCCCCAACCCCATTATGAATCAGCAACCTTAAATCAGAGAAAACATTTGGGATTTGCTTTTTTGGGATTGGCTAACTTCACTTAGCATTATATTCTCCAACTTCATCCATTTACCGGCAAATGCCATGGAAATCAGGGATCTCTTTAAATGATCCTGGAAGTCTCTATGGCATAAGATCTGTGTCATGCATGATGGGAACACCTTGTTAACCTATTTGCTGACATTACATTTGCCATCCCCTTACCTTACTTCTATGGTTGTGGCTTTTATTAATTTATGTTAGAGAAGATCTAAAGAAGAGGAGAAAGAAGTTGAATTTAGCAAAATAGATGGGAAAAAGAGGAAGGTGAAGGTAATACTGGACCCAGACAGAGATTGAGAGCTACAACAGTGCCCAAGTGGAAACCCAATCTAGGTACATTCCAGAAAATCAAGGACTTTCCCAAATGTCATATAATTTGAAAAGAAGGAAAGAGAATCAAGGACAAGGCTTCCCGGATCACTGAGTTTGTGATTACAGGCTTCCTACTCCACCTACACCCAGATTCAATCTGGTCTTCAGACACATAGCCTGTTCAAAACAACTGTTGAGAATGTGGGCCAAGCTTGAGATAAGTAGTGCTGAAGAAGAGTTAATAACAGACAAAGAAATGTCAAGTTCTTTATGATGATTTTAAAAATTTCTCTGATTTCTGTCTGGGACATGATTATGAGCCACATTTCATTTTAAAAATAATATGATTGGGGGTGATATTGTCATTCTATCTTTCTTCTCTTTATCTACTAAGGAATTTATCATAATCAGAATCCATCTGACTACAAACTCACTACAACTAGAAATACTTTCTTCATTATTCCACATTTAGAAAAATAAACATTCATAAAAGAAGCTAGTGAGAAGCTTATCATGAGATACACAACGATTCCAGCAGCATGAATTTGGCTTCCAACATGCTTTCATATTAGATATCTATTTTGGAAAAGACTGGGCAACTGTGATTATTTTAATTCACAGATAAAGAAAGTTAAGTGATTTGCCCAGGACCATATTGCTATGATAGCCAGAACTCCAAATTCTGTCTACGTTCTAATACATGTGGAGCTTCTTTCACTAGGCCTTTGACTCCTGTGATACTCAAAAGTGATATTCACAGAAAAAAGTAATAGTTAATAGCTAATAACTAATAGCTAATGCTTCTTGGGAATTTACTATGTTCTAGGCCCTGTTTTAGGTTCCTTCCATGACTGTGCTATTCAATCCTCAAAATATTCCTATGGAGAAGGTACATTATTTTCCTCATTTTACTTAGTAGATAAAGAGCTTAGTGAAGTTGATCGGTCTGGTGTTGAGACTGAGATGGGTTTGACACTGGAGGCCAGGCTTTGACCACGATGCTGTTTGTATTAGTTTCCTATTGCTGCTGTAACAAATTACCACAAATGCAATGCTTCAGACACCACAAATGTCTATAGATCAGAAGTCCAACAATAGTTTCACTGGGCTAACATCCAGGTGCGGGCAGGCTGCATTCCTCCTGGAGGCTTTGGGAGAATCCGCTGTGTACCTTGTCCAGTTTCAGAGGCCAGCCTCATTTCTTGCCTCCTGATCCCCTTTCGTCTTCCAAGTCTGCCATGTTCACCCAGTCTCTTGTGGCTATCTTTATTAGATCTCATCAATTTTAATGACCCTTGTAATTACATCGAGCATACCTGGATAATCCAGGATAATCTCCCTATTTTAAAGTCTGCTGATTAGCAATGTTAATTCCATCTGCAACCTTAATTTCCCTTTTCCATAATTTAACATATTCACAATTCCAGGGATTAGGAAGAAAACATCTTTGGGAAAGGATGATTAGGATGCCTACTGTATTGTTCTTTCTCTGTTTACAGAAAGAAAGATTTAGAATTCAGTACTATATTTACTCAGGAAGAAAATGTTACCAGAATATTTTAGAAGAACTTTCAACAATAAATATGTGAGTAAAAATGACTTGGTTAACAGTGAAGAAACAAGAAAATATGATTGTAATAAAACAACCTGTATTTGCATAGTCCTATGCTGTTTACTAAGTGCTTTCACACAGCTGGCCCTCATAGATAAACTGTGAGGTAAATAGGTAAGACTTGACAGCTAATTAACCCTCTTCCCGCCCTTCTTTTCTTGTTTTGATTTTCTCCTCCCACCTTGGTTCACAAATGTTCTTCCTAGAATAAATCATATTGTGCAAGTCTAGTAAAATGTATAATTTTCATCTCGAATAAATATACTAAACATTTCCACAATTTTCTATTACTTTTAAGTTTAGTTTTTAAGGAACTCTGGGGAATTCTAAATATCATTTGCAGATGGCAGGTCCTTGATTTGGTTTAGCTCATCAATAAGAGGAAATTAAGAAGACAGGTACTTTTGGGCAAAGTAAGGGTAAAGCTGGTAGAAAGTTGTTTTTTGTTCATTTGAAAAACCAAATTGAGCACTTAGTATATGTCACTTAAGTGTGGTCCACCCACTGGGGATATTTTATTTCATTACTGAATAAAATCAGTATAAGAGCCCTTATCTAGGGAGCTTAGACATGAATTTCTAGAAAAATAGATTGATAATGGACAAATTAACACATATACAGATATGTCTATTTACCTATCCATACATACATCTCCCTAGTATTTATCAATGCTAAATATTATATATAGGAATGTTAGACATAATCTCCTATACATGAAAGTACCACAGTGAATCTCACTATTGTGTATATTGTATAAGACTAGGGTCCTAAATAGAATAAGACATAGTCCCTGCTTGTGTAATTATATCAAAATGGATTATATTGTCTTGTATAACTGAAAAGAATGAATAAAATTTAACAAAAAAAATTAAAAAATAAATATATAATATAATGTCATATATGATTATGTTGTACATATTCATAATATTTAGCTGTGGTAAATGTTGGGATTATATACATACATATATTATATACATAATCCCAACATGTATTTAATATATAACAGTGATAGGTGCTGGGGAGTCTGGTCATGCTTCTCATTTCATATGAGGTGGCCAGGCAAGATAAAATGTGAACAGAGATCTGAAGAAAGCAAGAGATAGAGCCATGTGATTATAGGGAAGAGTATCCAGATACAAAAAGCAGAAGCCCAAAGGACCTGAGGTGAGAACAGGCTTTGCATATTGGAAGAAGAGCAAATAAATGAGTTGAAATGGAGCAGAGGAAGCTAACTAGAGAGAAATAGAAACTGAGTTCTGAGAGATGGTGGGCACCTGACCATGGGCAAACATGGCGGAATTTGGTTTTTATTCTGAGTGAGATGAGGGCCCACTGGGAGGATTTGGGAACAGAGAAGTGATGAAATCTGATTCTGGTGTTGAAAGGATCACTCTGGCACCTGGGGATGGGGGAAAAATGGGGAAAGGGAAGAGAGACCAGTTAAGAGGCTTTTAAAATAATCCTACCTGACGGTAGCTGCAGAAATGGAGAAAGGGGTCAAATGGAAAATGTAGGCCATTTCTATCTGTGATGATTGCTGATGATAAGGAAGTGTGGTGTTAGAGAAAAGGACATCAAGAGTTTTAACCTAAGCAACTGAAAAGATAGAGTTGACATTTATCTAGATGAATAAGCCTGGGGACAGAGTAGATTTTGGGGAAGAAAATGAGGACCGGACATGTGGAGGTTGAGTGGCCTATTGGACGCTCAACTAGCAATATCAAACAGGCAGTTGGATATGCAAATTTGGACTTCAAAGCCGAAGACATAAATTGGAAATCATCAAAAGACTGCTTCCTGGTGTGCATCAATATTTAGAGGCTAGAGAGGAGGGGAAACTCCACAAAAAAAAAAAAAAAAAAAGAGAGACTGAGGATGGGCCAGAGAGATAGGAAGAAAACCAAAAGAAAATAACAACTTGGCAGTCCGGGGAAGAACATGCTTCCCGAAGGAGAGAGTGAACATGCAGGTGGTCGTGAGGAAACAGTCTGAAAACTGACCTCTGGATCTGGCAACAAAGACATGTCTTTGGGGACCTTGACAGGAGCTTTCCCAGCACCATGGTGAAGAGGAAACTGGAGTGAGCGCAAGAGAGGTGGAGGAAAAGGAGGGAGAAATGGCAAATGTAAAAAATCTTTCAAGAATGGTTTCTCTAAAGTAAGCCAGTAACGTAGAGCAGTAGTGGATATGATCATAGCTCAAGGGAGTTAAAAAAAATTACAACATCTTGATAGGCTGCTACGAAAGAACCAATGGGAGAAATTGATGATCCGGTGACAAAACAATTGCTGGAGTGACAAGACAACATGCCTGGGCAGGTGATGGGGCATGGGGATCAGCTGTAGAAGGACCGGCCTTACCAAGGGTCATGTGAAGCAATCAAAGCCAAGGCCGGAGAGACGGGCACAGACACAGATAGATGGGTCGATGTGCGGGGCACAGGGGGTACTTTCTGAGAAATTCTAATGCCCCAGTGAAGTGAGAGGCTATATTATCTGCTGAGAATAAAAAAAAAAAAGGGGGACGGGATGTGGAAACCCTGAGGGAAGAGATGAAGGTGTCCCAAAAGAGAGGAGGAAAGCAAGTACACTGGACCTGTGTAAGTGTTGCTAGGATTGCTGGTCTGATTCAGCCTGATTTTGGTTTTCCCTAGCTTCTCCTGGTAAAGGAGGTTAATAATCAATCTTATGGTCAGAGCAGTGATGTTTTTACATTTGCAAAAATATTGTCTTTTTCTGGATCATAATAAAGCACTATGAATGAAGTCTTAAATATGTTCCACCCTCTGGGGGTATTAGCATTTTCAACAGTAGGAGAAATCCTTATTCACTACCTCATGATTTAGTAGTGGAAGTTTAGATGTCAGTAGTAAGGTTGGTGAGGAAGTGTTTTCAGAAAGTGGGTCCAATTGCTGTTCCTCAAAATAACAGTATATCATTATCAACCGATGCATGGATTTGGAGCCTTATAAATAAGCCATTGTAATTTTGGATATTTACTTTTTGACAGAGGCTATTAGTTAATGTCAGGGTGAGCATGCCATTTAACTGCTTTAGGAACAAGAAAAAATAGGACTCAGGAAAAGTTTAAGGGGGTAAGATAGTTATAAATCTCCTTTGTTACTGTCCTGTGGTTGTCTTTTAAAGCTGTGATTCATTTCCAGGCCTTCTTAACGGAGAAAATTATAAACATCACAGAGATGCTTAATACTTTCTTTTTGTAGTCTTGTGGTTCATTATTAGGATACCAAACTTTAATCCTTTGGAAAATGAGAGTATGGTGGTGTCCTCATAACACGGGGTACTAATTCTGGTCACTGCTTCCATTTAATAAAGACAGGATATGTCTTTCTCTCTCTTAAGTGGCAGAGCTAACCTTATAATCTGTCATAGCTTTGCTAAAGCAAGAAAATTCTGAGAAAAATCTTCTGACACATTTTTCTAGACTTCTGGAAAAACAGTATATAAAGAACCAAGAGAGGCTGACATAAAATGAAGACAACTTACTGTTCTGCCTTTTTCCTTAATTGGAAATGCTGTTTTATAAGAAGCTCTATTTTATTTTCATGTACTCCAAGGAAGAACAGCATAGTTTGATTAAACTGAAAAAAAATAATCTTCATTGGTGCTTTAACTCTGTTATTCTATGTCAGAGCTCATGGTGCAGACGGAGAAGGGCAAAGAAAGATTGAGGAACAGGATAGTGCTTTTTACTCAGGTCACTGTGGGAATCCTGAATCCTGAATGGATTATTCCCAAATAGAAACACAAAGATAAACAGTATAAACTATAATGCAATACAAAGATACCACCCACTTCGCTTATTTTCTTACGTTTGTAAAGTATTGGTTTTTGTCACAGAGACTCATTACCTAGTGTTGTTTTTAGTCATCTATCTACCCTGTTAAACAGTGCTAGATTTGATGTTAGAAACGGGGGTGCAGAGATTAGTCAGTGATGGTCCTTGTGCAATGTACACATGATCTAATCTTGCAAAGTAGTCAACAGTACTGGGCGGAACAGTGTCCCCACAAAGTTCATGTAGACCCAGGAATTCAGAACGTAATCTTATTTGGAAATGGGATTCTTTGCAGAACCATCAAGCCAGCCGGACAGCATATGCCCTAATCCAATGACTGGTAACCTCATAGAAAAAGGGGAATGTGGACATAGACACCCACAGAGGAAAGCAGCCTGTGAAGGCCAAGGCAGAGACTGAAATCGTGCTCCACCAACCCACAAATGCCCAGGATTGCTGACAACCACTACAAACTATGAAAAGGCAAGAAGAATCCTTGGATAGAGAATAGGCAGACCCACTCTTTGATTTTTGACTTCTAGCCTCCAGAACTGTGAGACAGCCAGCAGCTATTGTTTGAAGCCACCAGCTTGTGTCTTTTGTCCTGGCATCCTTAGCAAACTAATACAGAAACCCATTTTGATGTACCACACTAATCTGAAAACAATTCTCTTTTTTTTTTTTCTCCATTTTTTTTTTCTTTTGTGAAATCATTCTGTTTGAATGGGAAACTTTTCACAAGTGCTCTGCTACAGTTGATTTGAGATGCTGTGTGGAGACCCATCTTCTTTTTTTTCCACTCACCTTCACCAAGTGCTTTTGTATTTATTCAGGGCTGATATTTTCTTCTTTAAAGTATGTCTCTGAGACAGTTTTCTCTGCTTTCATAGTGAAAGTATTCTTGTGGTAGAAATAAAAGCTATTAGTAGAGGACTTTACTAGAAGCTGAAGGCATTTAAAGAAAAAAAAGTAGGTGAATGATTTATAATTCTTCCCTGAATTCCAAATATGTTTCACGAGAAGCAGAGACGGAAAGAAAATGATACCAGGGCTTCTTAAAATTAAATGAAATTTCTACTTGGCCACATCTTAATAAACAGGAGCCAGCTAAGCCATATTTCTTTTATCTGCACAAGATGAATGGCATTTCAATCAATAGATCCAACGGCAAAGAGCAAGCCATGGTACATACCGCTGCCAATGTCAGATATAGTAAGTACTCAAGGATACATTGGCAGGGAAAAGTTTTGTGCAAATGCTGTTTCGTGAAAGGCAAATTCTCATGGTAATTGTTGGTGACCATGGAGATCATGTTCTAAATTAACATTGCACGATTATTGATTTGGAGGTAGAAAATGTATTTATTCCAAAAGCTCATCACCTAGCAACCACTGAGGTAGAGTCCCCCCTATCAGAAACAGTCTCTCTCATAAAACTATGGAGGTCAAGTTACTGGCCCTGTTTTGTGTGTTTTGTTTTGTTTTGTATTCAAAAATAGATCTGCATATAATAGAATATTCATGGCCATTACTTTCCAAACCTGCTCAAAACTAGATTCTTTTATAAAAGATAGGAAAGGACATTTAAAAAAAAAGACCTGTTAGGGCATTGGGAGATAGAAAAATATATATTACTCATATAGGTCAGACAATTTTTATTCTTTAGGGCTGAGTTTTCTTTCTTCCTTTCCAACATTCTTTCCTGAGAGTCAGTCAGCCCCTGCCCCTCAACCATCTATAAAATCTCAGAACTTATATACACAGAACTGTACAACCAGCACAACCTATTTTTGTGGTATTTATTTTAAAATATTTCCTTCTGAACAACTTCCTAAGATAATGATGCTCAAGATTAATCAGAAAATCCCAACTCAACGGGAAATGAAACACCACGGGCTACCCTAGGATGGAGTGATTTCATTGAGATACAGCTGTGAAAAGTTGCCAAATCTAGGTACAACTACTTTAAAATTCTTATAATTTCCTCACACAATTCAATGTGGTGAAGAAGATATGATTCCACTTTAAACGAGCAGAGATCACTGGGGGGCTGTGGCACACATATACCTTATACATGTGAACCCTAGTCAGCAAGGGTAAGATTGCCAAAGATCTCGTCCTTCTATATGAGTTACCCCTACATACTTGTTAATATTTGGCTAGATCTGATCACATCTCAAAGGAAAAAGCAGTTACTCAGGAGGAAAAAAAAAGTAATTCTATCCTAATGCTTTGCAGAGGAATAATTATGTGAACCATGTATCTAACTATATCCTGAACCTTTAGAAACTAGTCACAAATCTCTCAAAAAGTTAATTTTTAGTTTCTATAGGCTTCCCTAGCACACGTTCGTTGTATTGCATGTGAAACTGATTAGTGCCTGTTTGTGATGGCAGGAGATGGGAGGTATGGATTGGAGAATTTGAACTAAAAATTCCAGTTATTACCCAATTAAACTGGTACAGTTAAATTTATAGCCAAATAACTAGAAAATGAATCCTTTACTCTCCAATTTCCATTTTCTGTTAGGCACATCACAGTCAAAGGTGCTATTGAAATTGGATTGTAAAAAATATATTTCTATTATGTGACTAGATATGTAATGATGTATATGGCTTGGAGTTAAGATCCTTAGTTGACATTAGGTTCTATAACTCATTCAGTAGCAACATTATTGAGTTCCTACTGTGGGTCAGGCACTGGGTGTTATGTGCAGGACAGGCTGAATAAGTTGTCTGCAGGGCATGCCAAAGTTAGCTGTAGGATGACCTGACCGCTCAAACCCTCTGTCTGGTTCTTTATCACCTGTTTGCTTCAAGCCCCCCGCTCAAGGCTGAACACTCAACTGGCCGCTCAAGGCCGACCACTTAACCCCCTTGTGTGCCAACAAGGCAGCTTGCAGATCTATAGACCCCATTAGATTTGGGCTATAAAAACTCCCTCCTGCCAGGCCCCTCTTTCTCTTGCTCTCTGTCTCCCTCTCTTGCTCTCTTGCTCTGTCTCTCTCTCTTGTTCTGTCTCTCTTGTTCTTGCTCTTGCTCTCTCTTTCTTCTTTCTTTCTCTCTCTCCCTCTCTTTTTCTCTCTCTCTCTTTCTCTTTCTCTCTTTTCTCCTCTGTTACACTGCTGTAATAAAGATCTCTTGGTCGCTCCGAGTGTTGTGGTCACTTTCCTTTCACTGGGGACTTAGCTGTAAAGAAAACAAACACAAATTTCTGCCTTTTATGGCATATTTTCCATAATGACTTCAATTATATAACAGAGGATTTAATGAGGATTATGTGTAAGTTGGAGCAATGGAACTGGAATTTTTACTAATGGAACACTTACATACTGTGTAATGTATAGCTAAGAAATGAAAAATTCTACAAGTTTGGATAAATACAAACACCTGTGTAACAACTATAGTCAAACTGTAGGATAATTCTACCACCCCAGAAAGTTTCCTATGCTCTTTAGCACAGAGTTCATACCCCACCAATCACTATTTTAATTTCTAACACCAAGGCGTGTTTTTTTTTTCTGATAGTTAGACTTCATGCAAATGTAATTATAGAGTTATATTCTTTCATGTGTTGCTTCTTTCACTTAGTGAGAGTTTTTTGAGATTCATTCATGCTGTTGTATCTGCAGTTCATTTCTTTTTTATTGCGAGCATTATTTCATTGTGTGACTATACCACATTTGTTTATCCATTCAAATGTTGATGGACATTTGGGTGGTTTCCAGTTTTTGGTCCTTATGAATAAAGCTTCTGTAAACAATCTGGCATAATTCTTTTCCATACAAGTCTGTTGTCAGATATATGTTCTGTGAATATTTTCTCCCAGGCTGTAGCTTGCATTTTCATTTCTGAACCATGTCATTTGATGAGCAGAAGTTTTCCATTTTGATGAAGTCAATTTGGCATTCTTTTATGATTGGTGTTTTGTCTCATCTTTATGAAATCTTTTCCTACTTGAGGCACGGAGACATTCTGTTTTTCTCTGGAAGCTTGAGAGTTTGAGCTTTTGCCTTAAGGTCTATAATCCAATTCAAGTTAATTTTTTTTTATGAAGTAGTAGCTGAAGTTAAATCCCCACACACATAATTACGTCAACATTTTTTTTGAAAATACTATCCTTTCCCCTCTTGATTTTGTCCAAAATCCATACTTTAACTTTGTACATTTCTGGATTGTTTTCATGTTGTCTATGCTATTCCATTGATTTAAAAATATTTAAGCATATACTAAATTTTAAAATCAGGCAGTGGGAATCCAAATTTTTTTCTTCTTCTTTCAAGGTTGTTTTAATTATTATTATTTCTTTTCATGTACATTTAAGAATCAGCTTTCTAATTTCTACTTCAAAAAACTCTTAAGGAGTTTTATTAAAACTGTGCTGAATAAATGTAATACAATTGAATTGTGTTGATCAATCTAAGGAAACTTAATATGTTAATATTATTGACTTTTCCAATTTATAAATAGAGCATATCTCTCTGTTTATTTAGGTCTTCTTTTGTTTCTCTCGGAAATAATGTGTAAATGTCACACTTTTTAATTAAATTTGTTCTTAAGTATTTACTATTTCTTGGCAATATTTTCAATGGAATCATCTTAAATTTCACTTTCCAATTATTTTCTGTTGATACACAAAAATTGGACTTCATATATTAACCTTGTAGCTTGTGAATTTAGTATATTTAATAACTTTATAAAGTCCTTAGAATTTTCTAGGTAAAAATTATATTATCTGCAAATAAAGACAGTTCGTAATTGAATTTTCAAACTTTTATTAGGAAACAAAGATTTCAAGGTACAAAAATATTAATGATGTAAGTAAAATAATGAACAAACAAACTAACCATTTCGGAGTTATACAATGAATCTGTAACTGAATTCATCTTATTCACCTAGACCAATGTTACCTATTAGAAATACAATATGAACCATATATGTATTAAAAATTTTTTTAGTAATCACATTTTTTAAAAGAAAACAGGAATGAAGTAATTAATTTTAGTGTTGTATTTTGTTTAACGCAACATAACTTTGAAACTACTTTTTTAATACCTACGTTGTGATATCTAGCACTCTTTTCTTACCAGTATTACTTTAGGAAGGTGACTGCAGTAGGTAAGAGCCCAGCTGTGAAGTTAGACTGGTTTCCTATCCTGCCTCATGACTTACCATGTGACCTTGGGCAAGTTCCTTATTCTCTCTTTGCAATAGTTTCCCCATCTGTAAAATGGTGATAATAACATTGTCAATCACATTGAATCCTTGAGCTAAGTAAAGTAAAACTAAGGAAGATAGATTAAATGAGTTCACATAATGCCAGGCACATAATAAACATGCAAGGAACATTAGCTGAAATGAGTATATCACTGTTGTGTGTGTGTGTGTGTGTGTGTGTGTGTGTGAGCATGTGTGTGTGTTTAGAAACACCTTACAAATGACTTGGGTGAGGAATGAATCCAGTGGAAAGTTCTGATCCTTTATTTTTGTCCTTTTGGTTGGTCTTGGGATTAGAGCGAACCATATAGATCAGGTTGATATGTTAGAGTGGAATAATTTGGAACATGGCACTTAGGAAGACGACTCCTCGGGAAAGCACCTGTGGAACTAACCAGAGGCAGCTGCTGGGCCTGGTCAACCAACAGAGGTTCCACCTGGGGGTCTCCAAATCACTCTGAATTTGGAGCTGAATAGGACTTTTTAGACATTTTCTATAGATATATTTGCTCTAATTTCTATTTCTGGTCCCTAGCTGCCAGTAACCTCTGCTGGTGCGGTTGACATCTGGCAGCTCTCTGGCTCAGTAACTTAAGTCAAATTACCTTTTTCTCTTTGTTTTAATAATGATTCTGTCTACTCTCCCCCCTGGAAGCCAGAGAAAGGACAGAAGGGAAAAAAAAAAAACAACCCAGCAGCCCTTCCGAGGCAGATTTTTGAAAGAATCTATTTTGGACTCACTTTAAAATCCATTCATTTTGATGAATATAATCTAGTGTGTGTCTGGAGCAAGCCCAGTAAATTTGTGAAGATTCTCGGCTTCATCTCAGTACTCTCCGAGAGACAATAATTCTGTACTTCGGCAGCATAATGAGATTTATTTGCACAACTTCCACCAGTGTATCTATAGAATGTGCTTGTGGGGGAGAAGGGTTATTCAAGTGCTAGCATCTGACTTTCCTGCTTTCAGTAAATGTTTGCTCTTTGAGATATTTTTCTATGTATGTGTCTCTTAGAGTTTCTTTGCTCTGTGATGTGTTCTTCTCTCAGGAGGCTGGCAGTGTAAGTGGTTGACAAAAAAAGCTAATAAATCTGAGGTTAATAGGGCTCTAGACAGCAAAGTACATAGAATAAGGAATCTCACTTGCTGCAGACTATTGTTGAAGAAGGAACTGTCAACAGAAAGGCTGATTATTGCAAAGGGCAGGACAAAGCTCAGAAAAAATTCCAGATCACTTTTCAATTCGATAAAGCAGTACCTCACATCAGCATATGACTTTCCTCGGGGATTTAAAGTCAGAAAGAAAGGAGTCAAGGAAAGACAACTATCTTCAGCCCAGTTTGGATTTGGAGGGAATTCATGTATGGGGAATATAGCTTGAGGGGACAAAATACACAGGAATGGACTGTTGAGACTCAGCTATACAATGCACTGCAAATGTTTCTCTGAAGAACTAGCATGGGGGAACCTCATACATTTTGGGAGAATCTGCCACTTATGTGGGCTTTTGAAGCTCAACAATGATTCTGATTCTTTCCCTCGTTCTGCAGGGAAATCAAGTACATTTAAATATCAGCTGTGTGTGGCTGTAGGGCATAGGAGAGGTGGACTTGTTCATGCAGATCCCGTGGCTGCATGTGCAGATGGTAACAGTTGACATCTGACTCTTAAGGCAGCCACTGCTTTATATTTCCTCAATCTGTTCCTCAGATGAATGAAAGGAGTGGTGTTGCTGTGGCGGTCAAGGCGACTTGCCTGTGGGGAGAAGGCTATCATTCTATAAGATCTAGCATGTAGGCTGTACAGGCAGAGAAAGGATGTTTGTATAGCTTCTAATACGTAAATATAGTAAGGGCTGAAACATTATATATTTGAGAAGAGGAATAGAGAAAGATAGCCCAGGGGTGCATCTGATACAGGGGCACATTTCTTTAAGAAGCAAGCTGTCTGACAATGTGGTCATTCATTGCTTTTGAACTTAAGGAAAGTACTGCTTGACACAGACATTTCTCATGTTGAAGAAAGAAAGGGCTCTTATTTAAAGACAATGTTAGGAATTATGATAAGCTGAGGCTTCTCTATATATTGTAAGTCTCTCTGCATCTATTGAGTAGGCAATCTGTGCCAAGATCACGTCCAGGTACTGCAGGAGGGTTTTCAACAAGTAGGAGTGGAATCTTGCTCATTGTCTCCTACTGAGTTTCTAGCTCTGTCCAAGGCACTGATCCCTGTGAAAGAAAGGCAGAGCATCTCTCAGAGGAATTAGGCACCCGTAGCTCCAGATAGTGCTCCACTTTCCCATGTAGCCTTGGAGGCTTCTTACCCTTGAATTCATTGGATTACAACTCTTTTCTTATAACCAATTCCCTTCCTGGTTTATGCCACTTTGGATATTTGTTATTTTTTGAGAGAAACCAGACATTTTTATAATTAAACAAAGAAAAATGAATATACAAAAATTGAAGCAGAACTCTTCCTACTCTAATTTCCACCTTCCTTCTGTATGTGTGTGTGTGTGTGTGTGTGTGTGTGTGTGTGTGTTTGATACTCATTATTTTAAGCTATTCAATATACCCCTTCTCTACCCTCTTTCTCATTATGTTTTTATCTGATTTCCTAGTCCCAAAAATGATGTCCATAAAGATGAGTTCCAGTTCTTTATCTCTCATATCTGCATTTCAAGCACATTACAATATGTCAAAATTGACTGTTCAGTATATGACTGAGAGATATCCTCCACATTTGTCTATTAGTTCTCAGTGTACTGGTTGTTTCTCAATAAATGACATAAATGATAGCCATTTCTGTCCCAATCTCTGTATGTCCAGGCCTTACCTGCTTGGGTGACCTAATGCACTGTCTTGAGTACATCTGAGGCCTCCTGTTTACCCTGTCCAATTCCTCTTACCTTTCAAACCTACCTGCTGTGAGAAATGATCTCTTTTCTCAAATTTTCCACAGTATTTCTGAGTACATTACATGTGCTAACTCATTGAGTACTAACCATATCCTATGATGTACGTAACCCTATAATTTCCACTGCTCCGCAGATAAAGAAATTGAGGCATAATAGTCACTTAACTTTCCCAAAGCCATGTTGTTAGTAAGCAACAGATCCAAGATTCAAACTAGAGAGCTTTGTTCCAGAACACATGATTTCAACCCTTATTGCCTGGATACCTCCAGGGCTTTATATCTAACACTGAGGGTGCTGCTGGAGAATACATTTCCTACTCTAACCTGGAGGGTGGAGCATCTGTCTGATTCTCTTTGGCTCTCAACTGTTGCCTCCCAGGGTGCCTGGTATATTTCAGAAACTCAATAAATACCGGGTGAAAGATTGATTCCCTTATTTTGTAACCATATCACTTTCTGTGGTTTGGTTGTCCCTAAATTTAACCAAACAATATATTAGTTGATGGTCAATATGTTGATTTATCCAAAGCCTTATTAGGCAGAGAGTAAGCCATTTTCTTCCCATCTTTCATGTCACCTCCTCACCTCCTCCTGCCCGAAGAGGAAAGTGGAATGGGTTTGACATGAAAAAATCTTGTGCGCTGCTTCTAAACAACTTAATAACCTCCAGGATTTTACAAATTGATCTTTTCCTTAATGAATTGCCCCAGAAACTTTCAGTTTTGAGAGTCAGACTACCTGTTCCATAATTGATGAGTTAGGACTGGTGTTCTTGTAGTGCAGGAGGAGCTGATTAATTTTTTGAACATTTTGGCAAATCTGATCTGGATGACTAACTCCCTGGCCTGTTTTAGATCTTATTTCTTAAGTCCTCTGGTAGGAATTATATTATGTCTCTGACAATAGTAGTCTTTGTAATGAGAACTGAAACAAAACAGGCATTAAACATATCCATGTTATCCAACCATTATTCATTTCTCTTCTTACTAGCATGAGTGCCTACCCTTTATTTTGACTCTAGTTGAAATATGTTTCCTGGTTGCTAAATGTTACATCCCTCTTGCTAAGTTGATCTTGTGTATGCAGAGTCTGAAGCTTTGGATAATAGAATTTGGATTCATTTATTCTTTGAAGGTTAAAGTTTGGGGATTATTTATGATAGTAGGACACCCCTACAAGCATGACCTTTACCTTGCTCATGAAGAAAGACTGGTCACACAGACAACAATCTTTTCAATCTTGCCTTATTATGCCATGTAAATGCCTGGGGGAAAATCCTGAAGCTCTTGATGTAGTGAACATAAACCAATGCATAGTAGTTGAAGACTTTGGCTCTTACCTGGGGACCATAGTTCCAACAACTTTAAAGTAAGGCATTTAGTTTTTTATTCATCCAGGTTTTTTTTTTCAATAAATATTCTTGACATTCTATCATGTGTCTGGACAAGTGCTAAGTTAGGAGAAACATGATTAAGTACTGCCCTCAGGAATTCATTCTGGTGGGAGGAAACCTTCAAGTTATATATCAACCAATTTTGATGTTTCTAGGGGTGAGAGTGACCAACTTCTTAGGGGATGGAGGGAAGGTGAATTTGAAACAGGTCTTCATGGTTATATAGATGTGTGCAAGACAGGAGGGAGAAGAAAATGAGATGGATTTTAAAAGAGGGAGAAGAATAAGGATGGGCAGGAGAGTTAGGCTGTGATGAGAAAGGACTTGGAATGACTTTCTAAAAGGATCAGATTATGTTCTTAATACTCAGATCTAACATACACATTCTATTTTTAATGATCATGTATTGGTAATTGTGAATTATTTGTCCTCTAGCATAAGAAACAGCTATGACAAGCTTCACTGCTCCCAGAATCACTGTACAGAATCAGTTATTTTTTCTACCTATTGCCCAGTTTTGAAATTCAACCAAACCCTTGACATGTAAGCAAGTTCATGTTCATTTAGGAGCCATTTCCATAGGAGAATTCCAACAAATCTGTAATGCAAGTTGGCAGAAAAATAGTCTTAAAAGTAAATGTGGACTAACTTTTCTATGTACATATGTGAACATATCACAGTGAAATATCACCTTTATGTATATCCACAAGGCACTAATTTTAAAAACAAAAACAACTATAACTAAATAGCAGAAAAATCAGTACACTAGAGGGAAGGGGATAGAGGAGCGAGGAAGAGAGAGAAAGGGGGAAATATAGGAAACGGAATTATCTTCCAGCTCTTATAATAATGTCAGAATGAATCCTAATGTTGTATATAACTGAAAAGAACTAATAAAAAAAGTAATCATGGAACCCAAATATTCTCTGCTGATGAAAGCAGAAACATGTTTTATTTAAGAAGTGGGGTTTGGAATACTGTACAGCTGATGGCAGTGGTGGCTGCAGCCCCAACACAGAGCTTTATACACCTAGTGAATGTCCCAAATGTGAATATCCATTGAAGATGATAACTGGTTCCCTAATATGAATGACATCTAGGACAATTAGCTGGCTAGGACACTTGGATTGTATCTCAGTGTATTTCGCCTGCTATAACAAACCACCACAGAGTGGGTAGCTTATTAATAACAGAAATTTAGTTCTCAAAGTTATGAAGCTTGTGAAATCCAAGATCAAAACACTTGCAGATTTGGTGTCCGGTGGTGAGGGCTGTTTTCTGGTACATAAATGACTGTGTTCTTGCTGTGACCTCATATGGTAGAAAAGAGGAGAGAGCTCTCTGGGGTTACTTTTATGTGGATATTAATCCCATTAATCCCTAAACAATTCCCAAAGGCTCCTACCCTCCAAATACTTACCACATTTGGCCTAGGTTTCAGCATATGAATTTCGGGGTGACATTAACATTCAGTTTTACATTTTGATGTATTTTTTGTTTCTTTGTTTTTAAATTAGCTCATAGAATGTGACAAAATATTTTTACCAGCAACAAAAATCTTTGAACACAAATAGTTTCTTTATTCATGAAGAACGGAACCTATTTACACAAGAAGTCTTATATCTCATATTTGTAAAAGAACAATCTTGCCATTTAGGATGTATTTGAATAGCTTGCAGGGTTCATTTGAGAACTGGGGCATATTATAGGATAAGAAAAAGTATTAAAATACACAGATAGAAAAGCAGACGCAGTCTATTTTAAGGACTTTTTCCTAATTGGTTTTTTAAATGTGAAAAATAAAATAAACATCTATAGCAGAAACACAAATGCGTCCTCAATGAATTAGAAATCCAGAAAAATATTATGATAGCATGATGTTTGTCTTGATCAGACTCAGCCCAGGAAGAAATAGAATGAATTTCACAGGTCAAAGCTTTTAATATCTTGGTGTCAAGGGATGGTGGGGATACGTAATAACATGTCAAGGCCTGAGCTGCTTCAGTTTTGATATAAGTTGTTGGTAGTGGTAGTGGAGATGGTGCTATGGATTAAACTCAGGGCCTTGTACATGTTGCACCCGTGCTCTACCACTGAGGTACAACCCCATTCTACTTTTAAGATTAAGTAGGGAGCTGGGGTACTAGCTCAGTGGTAAAGCACTTGCCTGGAACATGGGTTTGATCCTCAGCACCACATAAATAAATAAAATGAAGGTATGTGTCCATCTACAACAAAAATATTTTAAAAAATTAAGTAGTGAATCCATCTGTTGAATCAGGTCCAAAGACCTAAGTTTAAGATCTGACTCTACCATGTGTTGGGTCAGGGATGTGGGATATTCATTTAAGCTCTATGCATCCTAGTTTTCACGTCTATAGAATGAGAAAGTTTAATTCTATGTCTTCTCAGGTCCCTCTTAGTCCTAATATTCTTTAATTCTGTCAATTGACATGATTGTCCAAAGGTCCCACAATTTCAAGGGTTTGATGACCAGACCAAGTGGTTAGTTTACCAGATTCTGAGGGTTGGTTCTTATGGTCATGATGCTAAGCAGCAACATGGATGGGACAATGAGAAGCTTTCTTCTCTATTTTTTCACTGTCAGAGCTGATCTCTATCTATCTCAGTTTATGCAAATGAATTTTAGATGTGGAATTTCTGAAGCAAGTACTTATAGGTCTGAATCAACTAAAGTGAAAGAGGAATCAAAGCTGGAGCCTTCAGACCCCCTTTGTCAGTGCAATGTGGTTGTTAAAATTCGGCAGCCTGGTGAGTTAGATTAAGTGACTGACCCTCTCTGGGCTACATTTTTCTCACTGTTTAAAGTGGGCTAATGAGAACATCTATCTCATAGAATAGGTCTGAGAATTCAGGGAGATAATTTGAAAAATAATTCTAAATGGTACATTGTATGAACTTGAAATTCTTAATTTCACTTATTTCTCCAAAGGAGTAGCAAGGAATGTTGAGTGGAGGGACTGAGATGTGTTAAAATAATTAATTGGGAGACCATTAGACTCAGGCAGCTCCAGTGCCCTAACTCTTAGTTAAGCAAATTGAAAACTAACTCAGTGTAAACCTTCATAGTTCAGGCCAATCAGAAACCACCAATTAACCCTAATATGAGGGACTTTTCACTACTTAAGCTTAACGAGTCAGAAACAGCCAACTACCCTCTAACTAGGGACTTTCTACTGCAATGATTAAAAATAAGGTGACTGCTCAACTTTATCCTACCAAAGGTTCTCTTTGCCTTGCCCCATGTTCACTCCATTAAAGTCTCCCCTGTGCCCTTTGGTGGAGTTCAAAACCACCTGACATCTGGAGCTGCCAGACCCATGAATGGTTGCCCACTCAAATGAATTCTGTAATATACTTTGGTTTATCTTTTAACCAGTGGTGATAGAGATGGAGGAAAGAGGACACCAAAAACAATGTTTTTCTGGTTTTGAGGCTTCACCTAGGTCTTGCCTTTAAGCCACAAATTTGCTCATTTTTCTCATAATTTATAAGAATACTGCTGTGATCAAGCTTTGAATTTTCCAGAAGAAAATAACAAAGCAAGAGAAAGTTAGTGGACGTGTATTAGTCTCTAAACATAAATGTGACTCTAGGATTGTATACTCACATCAGTGTATTCTTTAATGTTCTCTAATTCTTTCTCTATATTTCAACTTGGTGAGATTCATTTGCTGTCTTTATGTTTAGTTAGTGGATTTCTTTTTGGGAGGAAAAAGACCTTTTAGAAAATTTACTGTAATGACCACAGCATCAGTGAATCTTTTCTATAAAATTAACTTGTATTTTTTCCCTCGAATATCATAAATGAAATGTAAGAATAAATTTAACATCCCCTGAAAGAAGCAACGGGGCTCCTAGTCTATTCCTTTCCCAGGCCTATACTTAGGTTATTAATTTGTTTTCGGTCTCCATAGAGGGCAGCCTAAAATAAATTGCATTTAAAGTGAAACAGGAATGATTTGGAAGACTTGACATAGAACTGGCTCAGATGAAGGTTTTGAGACACTTGTCTATTATCCAGACTGACTGGGAAGAGGCCATCCCTTGAGAACTTTCTAAGTAGACTCACTGCTTCCCTGTTTCTGTTATGTTCTGTGCAGTTATAGCTCCGAGTGTGTGTGGGGGGTGGGGGCGGGGTATGGGACTGGAAGCCCCACCCAGTGAGGTTCTTCAGATCCTAATATCAAATGCAAAGGGAGCTTCACAAAGGGCTTTATCATTAGAGCCAACTTAATGACAGAGGACAATTAAGCATTTCTATGGTGGGTAGTATTCTGTGTCTGTTAGCTATTATTAAACTTATTGAGTTTTTGAAGGGATTTATCTCTTGTTGCCTCTCTTTGCCTTTGGCTCAATAGGGCAATGAAATTGGAATTGCATGCCTGCGACAACATGGGGCCTTGCCACAGAATGAAAGATGTTACCAATTTAGCCTGACGACCACTTCAAAGTCAAGAGGAGGAACAGATGGGCTGGCATGGGGAAAATTCTCCTTCTTGCTTAAATGAAAATAACTCATAAAATAATAAAGATGGGAAATTGATTAAAAAAATTAAGCAAATACAATGCAATTTTTTGTTTCTATTGGCATGTTTCCTAGACAATGAATACTCGTCTGATTTAGGATCAATCAAAAAGCATTATTGAGTGTCCATTTTTTATCTATGTTATGAGCTGTGGAATACAAAATTGATGAGTGTTAAAATGTGGACTGCTTCTAAGGAGAGTGTTATGACAAACTGCACTCACGTGTATGTGCATATGTATATAAGTGGGTATAAAAGGTGTGTATGTATTTATCTCTATGCATGTATAGAATTATGTATGTATAACATATACAGACAAAATGGTGAGATTTTGGCAGAGAAAAATTAATATTGATGCAATATTCAATGCAGATAATGTAAAAGAAGTTTTTAGAAGGAGGTTAATATGAGTGGAGGCATCAGGGAGGCTGTGATCTGGGCGTCAGGTGCACAGAGATGAATGAGGAAGGGGGGAGGAAATGATCAGGTATGACAAAGAACTTGAGCTAAGGTAGATGTTAGAGTCACACAGCAAAAAGACAGCCTAACCATGGCTAATATTTCTTGATTTGGAATTGTAAGAGATGAAACAGGCTAGGCAAATGGATGGAGAGAGCTTGATCTGAGTTGGAATTAACACAGTATTCATTATGGGGTCCTAAATTGGAGATGGCACAAGATTTAGAGGTTGGATAAATTTGGAATTGGAGGTAAGAGTCACCTCCACCACTGTTTTGTAAGGACAGAAACGTATTTAATGAAACTATTTGAAATGAAGGGAGCTGAACAATTGTGTGGAATATGATAATGGTGACAAGGCTTTAGGAGAGTTGTAAAGGCGAAAAGATATGTAATTTAGTGTAGAAGTTGCTTCAGCTTCATGATATCATTCATTTAAGCATTTGTTAGCACCTCCTCTGTGCTGGGCACAACTGATAGAAAAGCCTGTCCTCTTGGAGATTTTAGTCTGAAGAATGTCCAAATTTAATACATATTACCATTCCTGTGTAGAGGAAAAAATACAGCTTTGTTTTCTACACTTGTCTAATTTTCCTCATTATTCTAATCTTACCAGGTAACAGGAAAACAACTTGTCGATGTACTATATTTCATCTCATCTATCTCACTCTCAATCATCTAACAGTTTCTGTGGGTCAAATGTTAAAGTTCAGAATTTTCTGTTCCCCTTAGAGACTTGTTTAGATAGTTTCTTTTAGATAATTCAGCATTTTAGGAAAATTCTATGTTTTTCCAAGTTTTTCAACCTCCTATTCTTTTTCTACAGTGGCATCTGATTATAGTGGCCTTGAGATTATGGGCAGGAAGGCATGGGCATTCACATGGGGCCTTTTAGATACTGGTACTCCTAGCTGAAGAGGCACAACTGGTTCTGTTTGAATTTTTGAAATGCTGGGTGATATTTATTGCTGGCATTTATGATCAAATTGTTTGTCTCAAATAGTCTTCATCAGTCTCACACTAGGGCCCTGCTAGTGTACTCCTCAGCAACACCTTTAAAGGGTACTAGCTGTGTGCCTTACATTGGGTCTGAGGAGACAGCAGAATGTCTTCCATATTTGTGTTGCATGCACTTTGGGAAAGACCTTGCAAGGTCACAGCAAGAAAGCAGCCATCTATCTGCAGGTCAAGAAGAAAAGCCTCAGAAGAAACCAAATCTGCTGATACTTTGTTCTTGGACTCCCAGCCTCTAGAAATATGAGGAAATTAATTATTTGCTGATGAAATCACCCAGATTGGGGTACGTTATGGCAGCCCTAACCAACTAACCTGATACCCCCAGAATAGAGTTGAGCCACCTATCCATAGAACTGTCAGCTCTCTCTTCTCTTTTCCCTTTTCATGATTTGTTGGAACAGAAAAGATGGATTTTCCATTTCCTGTGCATATGAACTTCCCTATTATAATCTTCCTTTTCCCAGCTCAGCAGCCTCATAATTTATTCATGCTGGGTGGGGAGGTGGGTGGGATGCTGGAGCAGGATAAACAAGAGAATTTGGCACAGGATATAATAGTGTGCTGGGGACAGAACAGATTAAGAAGGGCTGGTGGATTATGTGAGAGGTATGGGATTTTGACCCTAGTGCAAGGGCAGCCACCAAGCAAGTCTGCCTATAATTGCCAATTTGGGATGATGGAGCTCCAGGGAACAAAAATATATAATGATAATAGCTGTAGTAGCATTTATTAAATGCTTCCATGGTGCCAGGAGGTTTGCATGTTGTTATTTAACCCTCAAAACACCTGGTGAGGTAATAATTACTACTCCATTGGGCACCAACCGTATTCCAGGAACCACATTAAATACTTTGCAAACATATCCCTGATCTCACAACAAACCCATAAGGAGGTATTATTAGCTCCTTATTATGAGTAATGGAACTCAAGCTCAGAATTCAAGCTCAGAGTGATTAAGTGATGATTAAGGTTAAGTGGAAGAGCTGATATCAAACCCAAAGCTATACAGTCCCATTATCCAGAGTCCTAGACATGTAGTCTACTGAAGTGGATAAAAAGCCAGGAAGTCCTAATGGTAGAGAGAGATAAACAAGAAACAAGTAATTTGAGGAAAGCCTTAAACACTCCTGAAACCCTAATCCCCTAAATTTAGCACCAATCTACATAGTCTTCTTGTCACAGTCTAACAAACTCACCAGGTTCCTATTAAGTCTCCTTGTATTCATGCCATGTGTATTGGTTTTCTAGGATTGTCGAAAGAATAATCATGGACTTCATTGCTTGCAACAATGATTTTAATCTTTTACTGTCCTGGAGGCCAGAAATCTAAATCAAGGTGTAAGCTGGGCTGAGTTCCCTGAAAAGGTTTGGGGGGAATCCTCTTCCTTTACCACTAGTGGCTTCAGATACCTCAGGTGGTGGCAGTATACCTCCAATCTCTGCCTCCATCTTCACATGGTCTTCTCTTTATCCCTGTGTGTCTCTGCTTTCTTTTTTAAGGAAACTCAGTGATTTAGGGCCCTTGGAGTTAGGGCCCATCTAAGCAATTTGGGATGATCTCACCCTGAGATTCTTAAGTATTACATCTGTGAAGCTCCTTTATTCAAATAAAGTCACATGAGCGGGTTCTGGAACATGGGCACACTTTTTTTTTCCCATTAAACTATGTGTTCCATTTCAAGAAGTTCCCAGGAAGTTCAGGGTGACACATCCAGGGAAAACCCAGGATTTTATCAATCTACTTATCACCCCTTTTCTCTAAGAGGGAGGAAACTTCCTGCTTAGGGTTCAGGTTTCTGCTGTGGTCAAGGATTCCCATCAAGTGCAGGCAGGTTCAAGGTTAACAGAAGCCCATGGGGTTCCTCACTTCCCTTAATTGGGGTTTTTGTGATATTACACATTTGAGCAAGACCATAGAGTTTCCCTTTTGGCAGAGAGTGACATGTGCATAATTCTACTTAATGTTCCAGTTTGTATATGGGGCATAAGAATTTGTATTGTTATTGTACCTAAGAATAAAAAGTCTATCTGGAGTATAAATAGCAGTTATGATGACTTGATGAACAGTTCTTTCACTTCTTATTCATTGGTGTTAGCCCAGGGAACCAAAGTGCAAAAGATCCCCACAACAGCCCGGAGTCACCAAACTCTGTCCTTCTGACTCACATGTCGAAGCTGAAGCGATAAGGTATAGTATGTGTTTGCAGCATAGCCCTGTAATCTGACCTGTGGATCAAAAAAGTGCTAATAAGTGGCAATCAATCTATCAGCCAACAAATGGTTTTATTTTCACTCAGTGTGGGTTTCACGCTTAAAGGAAAGATAGATAATTAAGACTTCATGTTTCAAAATATTAAATATTGATTTGTAGACATTTAGCAGCAGGCATAAAGCTCTCCTGAGGGATGACAACAACTGTCTAAAAGATTATAAAAGATTTTATTTCTCTTGGTAGAATTTAGCATTTATTTCTTATTTAAAAGATGTGAAATGAGAGTTAGTAAAATATTATATCAAGGCGATAGCTGGGAGCTCTGCAAATGGATGTCATGTCTGGTGTGTGGCTAGCCAGAGCTAAAATAGAACCGTTTTGCTAGTTTCATATCGGCTTTTGGTTTATTGAAGTGTCAGAAGGTTTATAAGCTCTTCAACTCAAGTTTTGATTGTTTTATCCAACTACTGTCACTTCTTATCAGTATTAAAGGCAGAAATCAAAGAAGAGGCCCAGGGGAGAAGGGCTCCCAAGTGCTGCATTTTTCTGTCATAGTCCTGGTGCCGACACTCTCTTGACGGGCCCTTTTTCTTGACCCCCTGGAGTAATTAGGGGGATTTTTTATAATAGGCTTCACCAATTAGTTAATGCATTTTTCTGATTAATCACTCCTTTGTCTTAGCCTTAGAGAAATGGCCTACATGTGTACAGGCTAGAGATTGGACCAATGGTCGAGGCAAGAGTGAGGATGTCCTGGTGGGTCACTGGGACTCTGATCTTCCCAAGACCTTGTGATTCTTGTGCAGGTGATGGGACCACTAAGGCTGGCATAATATTAAGACTTCAGAGAGTCATTTTGCAATCAGTGGACCCCACACATTGTGCAGTTTTTCTGGCGTCTTTCAAAAATTTATTGTATTAATAAGCTCTATTGGTTGAGGGACTGTGCAGGTAAAGAAAAATACATCCAATTGAATATAAATAGGGGCATAGGCATTTGACTTATGGAGAGACAAAACAGTCTGAAGTTTCTAGAAATATCCACCAGAGAAGATTTACAAGAACTACAGAACTTTCCAGTGTTGCTATAACATTCTCACAGACACAGTGTGGGTTTCATCTTTATTTATACTATCTAATATGCTTCAGTAAAAACAAGCAGGCTATTAAGAATCATATGCCATTTGGTTTGTTGAATCAAGTTTTTATAGTTGATTAACATAAAACTTCAACATTTTGAGGCAGAACTGTTTGCCAACATGAGACTCAGGGACTGCAAGGTACAGCTGAGGTGGGAGGTCGATTTCAGGTCTGTTCTTCCCATGGGACTACAGCAGAGTTGACAATCCTCAGAGGGCCTGGGGTGTAGCATACCTGGCAGACAACTCTGTTCCTAGAGTCTCTGTTGCCCTTTCTTCTATTGAGCAACTTTTCAAATTTCCTTTATTGTTTACTTTAATACTAGAGGGAAAGTGACAGTGGTTGGATTAAAATATTCAGAATTTGGATTGAAGTCCTTACATTTTTTTTCCATTGAAGATAATACAATGTTGGGTATGCTGCTTTCAGCAGCTCCCTCTACTTCCTAAGATTAAGGTAGGAATCATATCCTATAGGCATAAACTGTGAAGAAAAATGAAGAGCCTAAAGCTTCCAAACTATAGCCATGATCTCTCCAGTGGAAGATGTCCTTGGATCTCTATACCTAGTGGTCTGCTTCATATTGATTTTTAAAAAAAAAAAAATCAATGGCTCCATGGGGCTTTAGAATTGCTCATTAAGAAGGTTGAGAAAGAAGCAAATTTGGTTCAAGTTTCGTGCTGAAAATTTGTACTCTTTAAATCTGAAGTGCCCCTGCTAGGGCTCTGCGGCTCTTATCGTATGCTTTGATAGCTCCATTGCATGCAATCTATGGCAAAGAGGAAAAGATTTAATGAATAGCCTTGTTGTATGTGAAATAGATTTCTTTAGCAAATATTTGTTTGGGTGCTCCATGTGTGAAACTGACATGCAGTGTCACAGTCCATTTTATTTTGTTTATTGAACAGATATATTCAATTTTAGAATAGAAATATTTGTGTATTTCCCATTTAGGAGTTTGAAGTTCATGTTATACATTTCAGAGCTATCTTTTGCTTATAATGAAACACTTAGAATTAAAAATGCATTCTTTTAAAGGCACATCCTTTTTTTATTGGACATTTGAATGCATCACACCGTTTTTATCAGTACTAGCAAGTAAGGGCTCGAATAGGGAAGTGACAGAAAATCCATTTGACAGAGAAAATAGGCTCTCTTCATATGTGTATGTGATTGGGAGAGTGTGCGTAACATTATAGCAGTCATAATGCAAGGATAGACATCTTTGGCATCATAATGGTGAATCATAAAATAAGACCATTTTTAAACTGTGGTCTGTTTTGGTCACTTGATTATTTCAGAGTAGCAGCAAATAGAAAATAGACTAAGACAAGAGAACCTACTACATTGGGTTCCAAATTATGTCCTAGACTATATCTTTTTTTTATAAGTGAAAGGGAATTTGAAAGTCAAGTCATCTATTTGGAAAAGGAGACAATAAAGTTAGAAATAAACACTCGTATTTCATTTTAAACATATATTTTATAAAACAAAGAAGCAGCTGTGGTTTCCATAAATGAATCATTGAGAGTGCACTAAATGGAATATTTAAAGCTATAAAGTTGAAGTGGGAATTCACACCAATTATCATTGCCTCTAATAATTTAGATAGTATTTCCTAATATGCAAGAAAATCTCCATGGTATATGATGGTGTTCATATTTATATTCAGCCTTGGAAAAACAAAACAAAGAAAAATAAACTTTTTTTTCTTTCTGAGAATTTCCAGGAAATTTTTATTAGAAATTCAAATCCCTTCTGATTATCAAGCAATCAAAAAAGAATTCACCATTTCTAAAATACTAAATGTTAGATTCTGAGGATAATGCACCCCAAAGAGGGAATGCTCTGACACATTTATAATATACACTTCATTTACAGTTCTGAGTATGATCATTCTTCTGGCTAAGACATTTCCCTCAGTCATGGCTCTGATGTATGCAGATCTCCAAGTACATTTTAAATAGAACAACAACTAAACGATACACTCAACAGAATTTATGAAGAGGAAATAGACATATTTCAGCATGGGAGAATATTTATGCATTATTTAACAGCAATAATGTTTGAATTCATACATTATGCAAATGCAGTTATAATCAGGAAAAGGAAAGAACTTGGACTGCTGCAACATCCTTAAACCCACCATTAGGTACCTATTTGTGCATAACATTTAATACTGCGTAGTGCCTTACGATTCTGCCGTGTCACTCGAAGTGAAAAGTTATCAGAGATTAACTGGGTATAAAATGAAAAGCTGATGAACCCCTGATTGCTACCTTGATATTGACTTCTACAAATTTACCCTCAAACAAGTGTAAAGATGTTAGTGATAATTAAAATGATATTCGAATAAAACGCACTTCCCTCACATGCTACCCCTTGTACAGCTTCCTTGTCTTGTCAGATATGGGGTGACATTATCTCTACTTAGGGAGCCCTACCTGTGTATTGGCACTGTTGTGTGCATATAAGAATGACTTCCCTTATCCTTGTCACAATTACCTCATAACAATACTCTGAGGTAGACTCTTATTTTTCCTACTTTACATATAAGGAAACTGGTTTGTCCAAAGTCAGTAAGATATTAAGTAGCAGAACTTTGACTTCAAATTCAGAAGTCTGAGTCCAGAGTCTATACTCTAAAACACTGTGCTATATGGAGTTTGGAGAAGACATACTCTATGTAACTTTAACCAAAAGCAGTGGTCCCAGGTGACTTAGGGAATCTTTTAAAACCAAGATCTTTGTCCCAGAAAAGGCACTACCATGTCAAATTCTCTAATATTCCAAGGTTTTGTGGACTTTCTAAAATCTACTCAGGAATCTGCTTTAAGGACCCCTGCTCTGAAGGAAGAAGAGTTGGATGAATAATAAACCCACTAGTATGCAATGACTGCCAGTAATTGTGGATTAGTGGTTCTCAAACTTTTGCATTTCAGGAACTTTGCTTACTATATTAGAAATTAAAACAGAAATTTAAAAATAGCTATCATTTAAAAAATGACAATAACAGACCCTATTACATGGTAACATAAATGTCATAAAACGGCCACATTTTCAAAATTAAAAATTAGTGACCAGAGTGTATATATTTTCATAAATCTCATCAGAAAATAGCTGGATTCTTAATTTTCCTTTAGTTTTTAATTGGTTGGGATTCATACTGGTCGAAGCATATAAAGAAAAATCAGTTCCTACATAGCTTTGTATTAGAAGAGGGAGAATAACTTTAAGGGTCTTCTAAGATTGTTGTGGATAACCTTCTTTGATACTTCACCAAAACTTGGCAAGTAGTTGTTTCTTAAAGGTTACTTGCAATGTCAAAGTTAAAACCAAATTAATGAAATTTTCATTCTCTGTTACATAAAAAACCATTGGCCTTCTTTGCATTTTGAGGAGATGTCTTAATCTTGTGTAATTTTTGTTAACCTTTTCCAATGGTCATTTGAAAGGATAAGCTTACTGAGTTAGGCGGATCTTCCAAAGGTTAAAATTGGTTTACAACACAATATAAAAATTCTTTTCATTTATATAACCATCAATTTCCTAAGAAATGTCTTTAAGTATTGAGGAGCTATTAATCTCATCAGGTGGTGACAAGTTTTCCAGAATTCCAGTTTTCACTTGAGTTCTTTACTTTTATAAATGGTGACAAAATCATCAGTATCAGTTTTTCTTGAGTTGATAGAGGTTCCCACTTCGTTTATTTTAGAGAAAATGACTCCTAAATAGACAGGATTGATTGATTATAGTTTTTTGGTCATTGTTTCTTAAAAAACGATGTTCCCTAAAATGGCTTGCCCAGCTCAGGACTCAAAACTCCTGATTTTTTTCCTCGAGGCAAAACTCGCCCCAGAGAAAAACTGATGGAAAAAAGTTGAAAGCTAGGAGGAAGGCTTTGCAGGATGAGAAACTAATAAAAGCAGCAGTACATACCCAAAGTGGTTGAAGGGTGGGGAATGGCTGCAGATCTTTTGGACACCCAAGACATCATTTTAACATGGGATGGTCCTGGGATAAGGATGTGAGCTCTCTTTGGTAGTTCATTTTTTTTAACTGAAAATTTTGAACTTAGTGTTTTGAACACACCCCTATCTCCTTCTCAGGGTAGAATTTAAAGAAAGAGTGAATAGGAAATGGCAGGAGAGAATTATACTCATCCAGCTGAAAACAGAGATTTTTGAAAGATCTCACAAAACAAAGGCTTCTTAAAGAGCAAGCTTATATTGTGAACACATAAGCTTCAGAGAATCCAGGTTGCGTGGAGTGTTGACAGAGGGAGGACTAGAAAGGCAGGAGAAGGCTGTTCTGCAGTAATTAAAACTGAACTGAAGAAGCTGAAAGATGATTGTTATTCTGTGTTTTCACAGCGGTGTGTTCAAGCTGCCATGGAGGAGGCTCTATTAGCATTTACATTATAAATCTCATTTCTTCAGAGGTCATAGCTCAAGCTGAAAATTCACTTCTGGTGGAAACTCCTTGCCTTTCTGTGGGTCCATGTCACAAACAGAATGCTTCTTAGGTTTATTCTAGTTGTCTAAATATTGTAGGGGGCTGCCTGGTAATAAATCAACTTTATGCAATATTTTTCTTCTATTTATCTGTCTTCATCTTGAAACACTAGGGTTCCTTGCATGAGGGTAGACTCCTGTATAATACACAGATCATTGATAAAAAGATAATTTTGTGTTGTGAAACAGGTTAATAAGAAAGAATATTACTAGCCATTCATCTTTCTGCCTCCAAGGCAAAGAATATCTTCCAGAGAGATAGCAGTTGATGTCCTTTTAAAATCGCAGTGGCAATTTCCCCCACTGCGATTATTGCCATATGGATGAAAACTTGTTGTAGAAAGTCCCCCTAAGCTTCAAATTTCATTCATACTTTGTGATTTCCCTGGCATCACCATTTCTTTAAGTACAGTGAAAGTATATTGTGTAGAATTTTTCATGTGGCCCAATATGCATTTATATCTGGGACAAAGTTAGCATTTGGCAGTGTTTCCTGCCAAGGAATTTTGCAAAGGAAATCGCTATGCTGTGCTACTGCATGAAGGAACGTAATCGGCTGGGGTACTGAATACCTACCATGATGAACAAAAAAATGTATACTCTCAATAGAAAAAAAGCTTGGATCAAAGCAACTTGTCCTGTTCCTCTTCCTTCTATGAGTCATACTGAAAAGAAGGCAAGTACACAGTTTTGTAGAGAAGGATAAAGACCAGGAGGTAGTATCATGATCCCATCTGTTTGGCAATTTGGGGGAGGGGGGTATTTGGAGTGTTCTAGAATCCAAATATGGCTTTGTAACTCATATGAGGAGTAAATCCATTTATGTTCAGATGGTCCTTGACTTATGGTAGTTCAAATTATGATTTTTCAACCTTACAATGGTGCAAAAGCAATACACATTCAGTAAAAACCAGAGTTCATTTGGCTACTACCTTTTCCCAGGCCTGGTAGGATACTCACAAGGCTGGGCCATGACAGTGAGCTACCATTCCCAGTCAACCACATGACCACCAGGGTAAACAACTGGTCCTGCACATGCACTGGGTCACTAAGCTATGTTATTTTCAACTTGCAATAGGTTTATCAGGATGTGACCCCATCACAAATTGAGGAGCATTTGAAATTCTCAGCTAGGGAGAGGAAATAGATTAATGAAAGGACTTTCTATTAGTGTAGTCTATTATAATATTCAGTGATTTTTCTCAAAGTTCATTTGGTAGGATCTTGTTTGGAAGTTCGCCTAAGAATCATAGAAAGAAAACATCCTGGCAATAAAGGAGGACTCCAAGATGGTTTCTCCTAACCTTTCATTTCCTAGATGAAATATATTTTCTCCTTTTGAGTGTCATATCACAGGAGAGTGAACCGCTAGCTAGAGATGGGCCAGGGAACCTGAATTCCTTTCAAGACTTAAGTTCTCGTGATTTCATAATCACAGACAGAAAAGTACTTGCATTGAAATAGAAGCCCTCCACAAATTCTAGCTATTATTATTATATTAACTATTGTTTCGATATTATAAGGAGAAGTAGAAAAAATAAACTAGGTCTACACGGATTGAGAAAAAGGCTGTCTCATTTCTCTCTATGGAGCTTTTTAAGGGATGTGAAAGCAGCCTTAGCCTGCTGACTAGTTTTAATGGGGTACAGTTGAAATGAGTTTAGAATTTCCAAATTGACACAAAAGCAGTATGGGTGTCACTTCAATCTCATATAACCTGAAAAAACCCTTGTTCCTTTTGTAAGTCGGAATGAATATGGTCTAAAAGAGGCAGCAGGAAAAATGGGTGCTATTTTCTTACTCCCAGCTAAGACTGTACCTGCAATATACTTGTAATATCGAAGACTTTGATTTTGGAGGTGTGATATCTCTCCCCAAACACATACATTCCAAACTGACATGTGGTACCAAGAGCTTCATCCTGCACAGTTTCATTATTAATAGTGCTATCATTAATGCAAATGTTGACACATTATCTGCACAAGCATTTTCTCATAAGGAAATCCACAAATAATATTTGACATCTTGTTTACATAGCAGCTTCAGTGTGTATTTTTCACTGTTCTTTACGTCTTCACTGCATATTGGAGCACCACATCTTTTTGGCCTAGTTCAAAAATCTTCTAGTATGTAAACTTGAAGCAACATCAAAGGACAAATCAGCTTTAAAATGATTTTCCGCACTAACAGTCTTGGGCATCTTCACCAAATATTATCACACTGATTGCTACACATTTTAAAGATTCAGTGGCTTCATGTTCATTTTTTCTTTTCTCCCATTAATATTACTTGTGGACTTTCATACTGTGTGTTTTTGACATCATTTTTAGATGTCATTTTATTTGCTGTTACAATATATTCCTCATTAAACGTGTAATTCTAAATATCATTCAGGATTTTCGAGGATCATGTTGTTAATGATACTTCAATTATTCTGAATCATTGTTTACAAGACAATTGAGCAAAACACGGAATCTTTAACATTAGGATTTCTTCTGTATAGTTAGAACCATTATGTAACTGTTGTGAACTCACTATCAATTCTGCAGGATTTTAATCAGAAGCAGTCTTTAAAAAGCTGTACTTTACCATAGGATGCAAACGTTTTGTCTCCTAAGAAAAGCATTGTAGAGAGGGCTTGCTAATTGATTTTTCCTTAAGAACAATCTGTTTCTCTTCCAGTTTATTATAGGAAACACTGCATTTGTCATTTTTCCAATATTTGGAGCTTGCCGCCTTAATAAATGCACATATCAGATGATGCTCTCTCTCTGTCAGATGGGCGGATGGTGTTGGGCAGAAGAAGGTCACAATGATGTTAAATTTGCTGCTGAGCCAAGGATCAAAGTGTAAATGGAATCCTGAAAGCTGGGAAATGTGAGTGTGCCAGTGTAAATAATCTATTAATTATTGACAGCTAAGGGACTGAAAATTCTTATTTAGTCCTGACATCTTTATTTTCATACTGACTGAACTATTTCTGGCACTTTTTAAATTAAAGTTTTCTTTTACTATAGATATGAAATACTTCAATTTATAGTAAATCTCTGCTGGTACTTTCTTCTTCTTTTGACATTTTTATCTGATTTGTGCATATTAAAGCAATACTGGATGTGACAAAAGGCAAGAAGAGATCCAAGCATGAGAAATAGAACAATGGTATGAGGATTGCCTACACTTAAAAAAATAATAATCTGTTCCTACTCAGAGTAGAAACAAACCTCCAGGAACAAATTAAGTGATGTTGAGAAGCTTTTGGGGTGTTAACTATTTATAGAATGCAAATGACACTGGAGGTGTTGACACTTATGAGACCACTTAGTAGATACTACAGGATTCTAGGCCATTTTTCCAAACACTATGAAACATATTCAAGAAAAGGACAAAGCAAAAATGAAATATTTCAGTGTCCTTGCTGCACGTTTTTAAATTATTATTAGGAATTGGGCCATGATATGATACTTTAACAGACTGGATTTCTGTGGGTATACGCATCTTTGGAATTAAAAAAAATATTATTTCCAGCATTAGTTATTTGTTTAACTGAATTAACTGATACTCTGCTCATCACAGTTTAACTGGAAAGAGTATAAATTTAGCCTAAAAAAGGTTGGTACCAGAGCAGAACATTTGGGGACTTCTAAGGCACAGTGGGTTGGTGCCCCTACATGTGGGGGAGCAGCTTTTATTAACAGCACACTTCCATTGACGAGGTGACATGCAGACCTTTGATAACTATAAAGGCCTTCTCTTCTGGGTTTCTTAACAAACTAAAAGGTTGAACAGGTTCCCTGAAGTTGTGAACCCCTTTTTGTACATTTGGGTCAAGTTTGAAGCCCAAATGGGTCAATTTATGTTTTCAGGTTGGTTTTGCTTTGAGTTGAGGAAATATGTTTGAACCTTCCATTCAACAATCAAACTCAGGGGGTGTGAATAACAGTGAACTGCTCACACACGAGCCTCTGCACACCTACACTGCTGTGTTTCCTACTGCTGGACTGCTGGTCCGAACTGGCCTTAAAGGACTTGACACCAGAGGGAGGTCTTTCATGTTCCTCCAGCTTTGATTTCACACTCTTGGCAACTGATCATTTATGATAAACTGGAGCCTTCCAAGGTGAGCAATGTCATGGCTACTGCCTAGATTTGAAGTGACACTATATTGATGCATTTTACAACTAAAACACATATGAAGTACCTGCTTTTTAGAAGGAATGTTTTAGATAATATGCCTGAGATAGAAAAAGAAGAGACAGGGAAGAATTCCTAAGGAATAAATTTAAGTGTAAGGAATTTAATTATATAGTTTGTTTAAAAGATGAAAGAAGGTAGGAAGAGAAAGGTTATGCAAATTTACAAACCATTATTCCTAGGAGAACCACATAGTAGGAGTGAATATCTGTATCTTGTTTTCAGTTTGGAAAGATATTTTTTTTTTCCTTCGGAGAGAGATGATGTGTATTGTGGGTTCTACAAGGACAGCATCTGAAAGGGGAGAAATAGGATCCATCTGTTCCTGGTAACAAGGGAGCCAGCTCAGCCATAGACCTCCTGATATGCAAAATGTTCATTCTGTCCAGCAGAGGGCACTGGTAACTAGTGCACACCAGTCCACACATCCTGGTATTTCCCATGTGATGAGGAACCATATTCTCCATACTGTACATCACAAACTTCAGTAATCAGAAGCACCAGTTCTTATTTTAGTTATAGCCATCACAACATAATCCATTCTTTGCCCCAGTGACTATTTCCAATTCCTCTAGCTTCAATGAAATTATCAATACACAATTCAAAGCACTGTCCCCATGTCCAAAATGGGTCTAAGACTTAAAACAAATCCACACAGACCTTACTCACAATTCTGAATAAAATAAACTTCCACGATTCTTCTCATTCGGATATTTCTGTTCATTTAAGCAGGGCAGCAGAAAGACAGCAATCCTAAACACCTGAGCCTTTTAGATGGATGGGCAAAATGTTTTAGAACATTTAAGATCTGAGACTCAGCTGCCCCAGTAGGAATGTTTGTACTGAGGAGATCCAATCAAAGTTGAAAAAAAAATCTGTGCTTTCACAAGCACACTTGGAAAATCTCATGTAGCCATCTCTTTATGTATTTAGATATCTTATAAGTAACCATCATATACATATTCAAATAATTACATTAATTTGACAGGCTGCTGTGTATTTAAGTATTATTCCTTAGAGACTAACAAATATTTCAAACATATTTTCAAACTCTCATTTTTGAAATATAACTAAAAGAAGTTAGTTCTTCTTATCATTAAGCACCAGAATGTGCAAAAGGGAGAAGTATTGCAACTTTATATATCCTAACTGTTCCTAAGTGAATTTATCATTAAAAACCCCAATAGCAATATCTCCAGGTTATTGACAAAAGAGTTCCTTGCAATATTTTCACATACTAGTAGTTTAAAAAGGTTATTCTTGAAAGATGATTATCTAAATAGAAATGTAAATATATTCTTATTGAAAAGAAAACTTATAGGGCACTTTATATCAAACTTTATTTTTATCCCCATGTTTAAAGTTAGATCCTTGCAATTCCTTTGCTTTACTGCTAACTAAACCTTATGAATACGTGTGATGATTAAAATAAATAAAAGCATGACTTTAAATTGCATGTCATTAAAATGACATATTTTACTACAAAACTTTACCTCCTATGACTTTGGCTAAAAACTATAGAATGCATTTGTCGATCTGTCCCAAGGTGAGTAGGATTATTTGATCACTGGTTGATAGTGTCCATTTTGCTTTCTATCGCATCCATGCCCAGATGTGTGTAGAAAAAAGTTGCCTTTCAGAATATAGAGACTATTATAGGAAAATTTATGCCATTTTGAATGGATTGTTTCAGGTTTCCTGAATTTTTAATACCCCTTTCTTGTCACAGAGAAGAGAACTTTGTTATTTTTGGCTTTCATTAAAGTTCTCACTTCCGAGTTGGTTAGTATGGGTTTCTGCTTCCTCAACTGACATCTCTTTTCTTTTTAGCATCTGTTACATAAACAGGGCGAATAGCTACAGAGTTCCAAAATTGTGAGTGAAGCAGCTCACCAGCTTATTCTTCAATAGCCCACGCCACTGACAGTTCTTGGCTCTCCACCCTGCTGTCTTAGCTCTGAAGGGATTTCTAACACCCGCCCTGATGACAGGCAGACCTGAGGGAAGGAGGGATGCTGGGAGAGGGGCAAAGAAAGGAAGCTGAAGGGGTGAGAGCAAAGGAAATTGTCGAGATTTCTTTAATGTTTTTGCATATTTATCTCACTGGTTCTCATACTGTCCCTCTGAGAAATACAGAATTATCATTACCTTCCATTAAAAAATTCTATACACTTATTTGTAAGATATTTTTCAGTCAGAGTGGGAGAGGAAATAGATGATTTTTATTATTATTATTTTTTTCTTTTCTACGCTTTGGCAGAAAAGAAGGCAGGGATTGGGCAGATCAGAATGTCCTAACTGCGGAGGAAAATGTTATCTTGCACAAGAAACTTCTGGGAAGGGAGGCTCCAGGGTGGAATGCTGTTCTCAGGACTCAATGTCCTGAGACATTCTTTTAGTTCTGCTGTCCCTATAGCATCCTGGGCTTATCCTCAGCTTGTGTCTTCATGGTCTTAAGTTGGCTGCCACAGCTCCGGGGGTCACAGGTCAGATTGTCAGTAAGATAAGATCTATCTTGCACAAGCTCTTGGAGAAGCAAAGACTAAATATGTTTATTGTATCAAAACTGAACTCTTTGACCTGAGTCCCAGTGTTGGCTTAAATCTCAGGTTCCACCTGGAAGCAAGATGTCTCCTGTAGCTCCTGCTCTGAGGTTCAAGTCCATGGTAGGATACACAAACAAAATGAAAAACCCCTGAGACCCAGAGAGTTTAATGATTCATCTCTTGATGTTGAAGCTATGCATCCTAAGTCCAGTGCTCTCTGAAAGGTGTTTGGATTAAGAGAGAGGCCTCGCAGGTGCTTGTTTCTTTATGCACACCTCTTCGTACATAGTAGGCACACATTTAGCATTAGCTGATTGGATTTTAGGCTTAAAAATTAAATTTAAATGGAGCTCCCTTAGGCTATTTGGCTTTGTTCTGTCTCTGGCATTTCCCTGTGTTAAGTTTAATTCAATTTGAAACAGACTCGACTGTGCTGGTTCAGGACAATGTCCAGGACCCACGTAACCTTTCTGATCTGTTTGATTCTGCACAACCTCAATATGGATAGAGGAAATTGTAATCAGAGAACTCATTCTGTTGATTCACGATCCTGGCCCTACTTCATAATCAATCAGACAATTAAGCTAAGCTTTTTGAGCCCCTCCACCGGTACTGCATTTAGCATCTCAAAAACATGGAAGAAGCTATGATTTTTGTTAAGATTCTTACAATGTATTTGGAGGAAACATGTCAAGTACCTGTGAAAGGTGAGCTACAATTTAAGGTGGTATATACATCAAATAAATAAGCTCCGTGGGGAGTCTAGTGCTGGCACTTGCTAGGTAAGCTGGGCTTAAGGGAACAGAGTCATAACGCTGATGCAGAAGCTCTACTCAAATTTTATCAGTGTGGAGTTTCTCAAATATCTGCATCTTCATAGTACCTGGTGGGATTGAAACTGAGTATGCCTAAGAGGCATATGTAGAGGCTGGAAAATGGAAAGCAATTGCTTTAGGGCTAGGAGCTCTGCAGTGGGACAATAATTTGGAGAGTCGACTTGGAGTAGCAAAGGAGGTTATTTCTATTTAGGTAGATTTGACTAAGATGCAAAATTTAAGGGATCTATCCAAACAAAGAATCAACCAGTATGGAGGTTCACTGTGCTCAACACAGAGCTCCACAAGCAACAACATCCCCTTTATGAGTTATTTAGTATTGTTATTTAATCTTGATTTTACTTGCCTGCAAATCTTATCAGGAGTACAGGCTTGGTGAACCTGACTGCAGATTTCTGTTCATGGCTGCTTCTTTCTGCAGATGTTCTAAAGTTTGGTGTTTAGTCAGCTTTTTCACTGCCATGAACAAAAGGATCTGACAAGAGCAATTAGAAGAGGAGAAATTTATTTTGGGGCTCATGACTTCAGACGCTTCAGTCCATAGATGGTTGATTCCATTTCTTCAGACTTGAGATGAGATAGAATATCGTGGCAGAAGTGTGTGGCAGAGGAAGCAGCTGGGACCTGGCACCAGGAAAGAGAGAGAGAGAGAGAGAGAGAGAGAGAGAGAGAGAGAGAGAGAGAGAGAGAGAGAGCGCTCTGCTCAACAAGGCCACAATATAAATTCAACAAGGATACAATATAAATCACAAAGACATATCCCTAGGACTTACTTCTTCCAGCTATACCCTACCTGCCTACTGCCTACAATTACCACCAACTTAATCTCTATCAGGGAATTAATACACTGATTAGGTTAAACCTCTTATATAATCATTTCATCTCTAAACTGTCTCGCATTGCTCACACATGAACTTTTGGGTTACACCCAATCTAAACCATAACATTTCAACTATGGACCCCAAAATCTCATGCCCATCTTTCAATGTAAGATACATTTAGTCCATTTCCAAGAGTCCCCAGAGTTTTAACAGTTCTGCATTGCCCAAAAGTCCAAGTTCAAAGTCTCCACCGAGATTCGAGGCCAATTCTCAGCATGAGCTCCTGTAAAAATCAAAAACAAGTTACATGCATCCAATATATAAAAGTACAGAGTAAACATTTCCATTCAGAAAAATAGGGGCATAGAAAGAAGGGATGGGACCAAAGTAAGACCAAAATCCAACTGGGCAAACAAGTCCTGTGGTTCTCTTAGTTCCATGTCCATCATCTGGAGCACATGGCATCCTAATGTTCTCTCCAGAGCTTGTGTAGCTCTACCCCTATGGCCTTTCTGTTATAGCCCACATGGTCTCTCTGTTAGCCTGTCTCTGCTCAATTCCTGCAGCTTTCTTTGGAAGATGTCTCATGTTACTGGCATTTCTTAATCTTGGGCATCTCCACTGCAGCTTTGGCTTCTTCCTCACATCTCTGGGCTTTACCCTCTCAGAGGCTGCCTGCAGGGACTCCAACTCTGATGCACTTTTCCTATCCTTCCTTCCAACTTTCATGGAAGCCTCCATGACACCACTAACTCCAGCATTCTGCATTCCTGGAGAACCAGCACTGAGTGGTTGACACAATGGTCTGCTGCCATCTTTAGCAGTAGCCAAGCCTCCTGGCACTAGGCTGCAGCAGCTTCTGAGTACCTGGGTGGCTGAGCATGGTGAAACAGCTTCCTAGGCCCCCCTGTGCCAGCAGGTGTCTCACTGGTCTCAAAGGAATTTTTCCTTTTACACTCTTGAGCTTGAGATGGATGTGGTCTTACCAATTCCTGAGAAGTCCTCAAGCCACGTATTGTCCCTGGTAAAGAACTTATCAGTTTCTTTAGTGGCTGCAGTGTCTTTAAGAACCACATCTTCTGTAGCCCCAGATTTTCCTTTTTCTGCTTTGCTTTCTGTACCTGATGATAACAATAAGTTTAGCCAAAAGCTTCCAGCAGTATCCATGCCACTGCCTGAATATTGGGCTATCTAGAAATTTCTTCCACCAGATTAAGAAGTCCATCACCTTCAAATTTAGTCTCAAAGAAAGTCTCAGGACACAAGAGAAATGTAGGCAACTTCTAGCCAGAGCATAACACAAATGGCCTCTCATCCAATTTCTCCTTTTCCTCTGAAACTGCGTGAGCCTTACTACCTGCAGTGCTATTGGCATTCTGGTCTTCTGAAACTCCATCAGAACCACCAGTTAAAGTCCACTTACAACATTTTAAAGCTCTTCCAGCTTGCATCATTAAACTTTTCAAAATTTCTCCCATAAATTCTGAAAAGCTCCAAAAGCTTCTGAACCACATGGTCAGGTTAGTCACAGCAATGACCTCATTTCTCAGTACCAATCTCTGTGTTAGTCAGCTTTTTCAGTGTCATGACCAAAGAGACCTGACAAGAACAAGTAGAGGAGGAAAAGTTTATTTGGGGGCTCATGATTCCAGAGGTCTTAGACCATAGATGGCCAACTCCATTCCTCAGGGCCTGAGATGAGGCAAAAGTCTGTGGCAGAGGAAAGTAGCTGGGGACATGGCACCAAGAAGGAGAGAGAGAGAGAGAGAGAGAGAGAGAGAGAGAGAGAGAGAGAGAGAGAGAGCACTCTGCTCAACCAGGACAAAATATAGATCCCAAAGGGATGTTTCAAGGGCCTACCTCCTTTAGCCACCCCCTACCTGCTTAGGGTTACCACCAAGTTAATCCCTAGCAAGTGATTAATGCACTGATTTGGTTATGAACCTCTTATAAACCAATTATTTCATCTGTAAACCTCCTTGCATTGTTTCACACATGAGCTTTGGGGGGACATCTATTCTAAACCATACACTTAGGTTAGGCATAGAGGTGTTGATTTGGAGTCAACAGGACAGAGGTGACAAACTAACACCAGAGGAACCCATGAGCTATCTAGGCAGGACTTTCATGCAGACAGGTAGGCTAGAGAGAAAGAACTATCCACTAAGGTTGCTCTAAGTCACTGTAGTCTTTGATACCTTTTGGTAAAGTGAGGATAATTGGTGTTATCAATATCCCATAGGGTTTCAGTGAGTTAGATGCATAGCATTGGAACATTGTTTGACAGATAGGGAATGCTCATTTTATTGCGACTAATAAAATTCTCACCCTTCTCTTCCTTTTCTTCCCTCTAGACACTTCTTTATTACCATCAAGTTGCCCTACTGCCCGCGGACCCTCTCTGAATGTTTAGAATCCTTCGTCAAGCATTGTACAGGCCTCCAGCCTCTTGAGCAATGTATGGGCCTCCAGCCCTCTCCTTGTATGTTGCACAATCAAAAACTATTGCATTTTAAGCCCCAGTAACTTCTACAATGGGTGTTTGCATTTTAGCTAGGCAATGACTGAATGAGGAAAAAAAAAATATCAGCAATGATTTCCAGGTACAGAGCTCTCTCTGTGCCCTCCTCAGAGCATACTTGGAAGCAGTTCCCCATTCACCTGACACCCTGCAATCAGGATGGGTGACAGCAATAAAGACCAGGAAAAAATAGGCCCAGAGAAATGAGCAGTAACAAGGATGCCATTGAGTTATTTCTACAGAAACCAAGAACTGATTAAAAGAGAGAAACAAACAAATGTGTGGTCATTTGAAGCCTAAAGACACATTTAATAGCATTTCTTAATTTCTTTAAGTTTCTATCTTCTTCCCCCTATGGAAGAAATTTGCCCAATAAAACATAAACCACTAATATTGTGCTTTAGGCAGAACATGGTTCTGTGAACCAATGCAGTCTGGTTTCAGGGAAACTAACAACATTATTGATTTTAGTCAGGCTTATTAGAATCAGTGTTACATGCCCTCTTCCTCTACCAGATTGTATTTGGACTTCATTATGAAATCTCATTACATTAAAAGGAGGCAGCAATGAGTTCTGTAAATAAAAAAATTCCAAAGATGGATTTGTTAAAATTAGTGTATCTGTGAAGCCTGCTTTGGGTATCAATCTGTCAAGAAACTGAATCATATATTTTCTGAACCTACCTTGCTTTTAATATTGGGAATATTCACCATTTCTAGCAGCATACAAGAAAGATCCACTTGTTTTCCTGTTAGCAACCTACTCTTATACAACCTGGGTGAGACATCACAGCACATATGACTGCAGACAGCTTGAAGGGGTGAACACGGGCTTTTTCCTTTTCCATACAGCCTAGTAACATAATAACTCATGAATCCCAAACCAAGAGCTATGAATATGGAGTTAAGTCTATAGCTGGCCTTTCCTGCGATTTTTTTAAAATTTTAAGTGCAGGAATATGGAAGACAAGAATTGATTTGAAATATCCTTCCATTTCTGCTTCAATATGCGGTATATCATTTGGATTAGGTGGCTTAAGTGAATTGATAAAATTGATGGGAATGAACTGATAGAGGAAATTACTTTTCTAAAACAAACAGTTACAATATGTACTTTTCTCTTAGACACTCAGTCCTGTGTCTATTTATTCAGTATCTGCCCACACTGCCTTGTAAAGACTGGAGAAAATAATAGAAACCATTTAGTCAGTGGGCTTACTGATTCTCATCCACAATAAAAAAATCCCAAACCCAACCACAGACTACACAGTATGGATTCAATGAATTGAGAGAGAAGTTCTGGGTCCCTCATTTGAGAGGCTGGAGATGGGGAGACTTCAAGGGGGATCCTAGAGAAGTACTGTCGAACGTCTCTTGCCTACGTGTCTCTTTCTGCTTTGAACATGTTGACTTGGCATAATCCTGTATTCTTTTTGTCCTGGAATGAGTTACTCCCTCTCACTTGGTTGACATTTACAATTGCTCTATTGCAAGCCATTGTTCTTATCTATTGGATTAACACTGACATGGAAGAGAGACCAAAGCACCAAGATGCTGAACAGACTATTCCAGTTTAGAGAGAGTCATGGAGAAGCTGGAAACTGGAAGCTGGAAATTGGGAAAACTCTCAGGATTCAACTCTCCTGATTAAGGGTGTCAGTTGAAGTGACATGTTGATTTCCTTCACCTCTCCTGATGTGGTTTTCCCCTCCACCATACCTGTTATGGTTTAGATATGCAGTGTCCCCCAAAAGTTTATGTGTAAGACAATGCAAGAAACTATAGAGGTGAAATGATTGGGTTATGAGAGCCTTAACCTAATCAGTATATTAATCCACTGATGTGAATTAACAGGGCAGTAATTATGGGCAAGTGTGGAGTGGCTGGAGCCATGGGGGGTGAGATTTTGGAGTTTATATTTTGTACCTGATGAGTAGAGTGCATTCTGATTCCTGGTCATATCTTGAGAGACTTCCCACCTCCACACCTTTCTTCCATGATGTTCTGCCTCCCCTCTGGCCTGGAGCAATGGAGTCAGTCATCTATGGACTGAGACCTCTGAAACTGAGCACCAAATACACTTTTCCTCCTCTAAAATTGCTGTTGCCAGGTATATTGCTTTAGTTAGCTAAAACAATACCCTATAGATTAGTAGTGGGGTCCCACGTGTACTCAAATCACATGCAGCCATACTGTGAAAATGGAGCGTCTTTATGTTCTATAATTGACTTGAGTCTTTTTTATGAGTCCCTTCTCTCCTGGATTCTGAAGTGTTTCCAGTTAAGAAACTGTCTGCCTCCTATGCATTTCAGAATCCTATTGTAGCCTCTGGCTTCTCCATCTGGCCTTTCCAGGATTCCCCTGTGCCCCTTTGCTCTGTGGAAACTTGACTTGGTCCCAAAGGCTGGGGATGTCCTAGGGAATTGCAGCCTGGAAGAGCACATTGGCTGTGGACCTAGTGTTCCAGACTTCCCCTATGACTGTAAGGTTTTTGGCCCCATGATGGGGAGGGGGAAGCAGAGGGAGCTGTATGCATATCTTAATGCATATGCTTCCCTTTACTTTAGCTTCTTTCCTTTCTTCCATTCCTCAGTGCTGGTAAGAGTGGGTTGTTGTTCTGTCTTCTCTTCCTATGTGGTCAGGACCTTTCTACATTCTGTATTCTCCTTGCAGATCCCAGAGACCATCAAGGTTTAAAGAGAGAAATCAGTCCCCTAATGCAGGATTACAATTCAGAAAAGTTTCAGTTTCAAAAACATGCCCTTTGCCCACTTTCATTATTTTGATATAAGTAAAATGAGTGCAATTATTAATGGGGCTTTCTCTTTCCCACATGAGACTTCTTCAGAATAATCATTTTCAGAGACATGAGATGTCTATTGACCTAGACTCCATGTTGTTCAGCTAGATATCTTGATATCATTAGAATGTTTTAAAGTTCTTTAAGTCAGATGGACATTTACTTTCTTTTGTCATCACAATATTCTTGGAAAAGTATACATGGAAATATAAAACGTGGACTATGAAGGGTTATCAGACTAACTAGTATCAGTGTGCACTTACAAAATTCTCTTATCATTCATTATAGATCTTCCAAGCATGGAAGCCCCACATACTTTGTTTATAGTTGTATATACAGAGGCATTAGGAGATGAAATTAGCATTCTAAGTTTATACAGAAGGGGGAAATGATGTTATTATAGATAACACTAGTTGGACCTCCTCTGGAGTGTCTCACACATTTCTGTATAAAAGACATCACAAACTACTGCATGTCCCTTGGAAGGCACCTACCATACAATCCTTCAACATGTATTTATTTTACAAATATTTCTTGCACTCTAAAGTGCCAGCCCCCCCCCCCCCGCCCCGCTTTTTATGAGGTACAGGGAATGCAATGGTGGAGGATTAAATAAGGTAGGCAAAGTCTCTGATGAGGTAGTTTTCAAACTGGCAAGCAAAATAAGGAGGACAGACAAGTGTTAACTGAAATGGGGAGTTAATTGTTTGATTCTAAAGTCTACTCAGAACTCACTTCATTGGTTAAGGTTAAGATATATAAATGATCAACAAACACATGAAAAAATACTCTGCATCATTAGTTATCAGAGAAATGCAAATCCAAACCATGAAATGCCATTTCACCCATGCTATGAAGGTAGAATCCAAAAGTCAGTTAACAAGAAGTGCTGGCCAGGATATGGGGAAATCAGAGCCTTCATAAACTGCTGGAGGGAACGTAAGTTGTGTAGGTGCTTTAGAAAACAGTCTGGCAATTTCTCTCTCTCTCTCTCTCACACACACACACACACACATACACACAATTACCATATATCCAGCAATTTCATTCTAGCCATGAGAAATAAAAACATATTTGTAAAGAAACTTGTACATGAATGCTCATAGCAGCATTATTCATAATAGATAACAGGGGAAATGTTATCTATTATCAAATGGATTCAGATGTTCATCAACTAACAATCAGGTAAACAAGCAAACAACAAAAAAGTAATATTATTTGGCCTTAAAAAGAAATGAAGTATTGGTATATGCTACAATATAGGTAAACCTTGAAAACATTATGCTAAGTGAGAGAAGCCAGTTACAGAAGACTACATATTGTAGGATTCTATTCATATCGAAATACAGAATAGTGAAATTACAAGACTAAATGTAGATGAGTGATTGCTTAGGACCTGGGGGAGAGTCTGGGGACAGGAGAGTTAGTTACAGCTGAAGGGTACAGAGTTTCTTTTTAAAGTGATTGTTGCACATACCTGTATTTGTACTAAATGCCATTGAATTGTGTTCTTTAAATAGATGGTTTTTATGGTATGTGAACTGTATCTCAATGAAGCTCTTTAAAAAGCAACATTTGAATCTGTGGTTTGAAAATAGTCTCAGATGGAATGCTTGATTCAGACCAGGCTGTGGGACACCCCCAAATTATAGCCTCAGTCTAAATGAAAAGAGAAAGCCTATTTTGGTCTCTATTTGGGCTTTTAAAAACCTGTATTTTAGCAAGTAAGAAAATCAGACATTCAGTCTGTGATGATTAAGGGAAACTGGGCTTGCTGAAAGGTGAGTCCTATCATTTTAAGTGATTTTTGTGTCCTTTGTCTTAGATTCTCCCTCCAAGAAATACAAGTGTCAGATACCAAAAAGTGAAAGATCTAGGAGAGACCCACAGATCAGTTGCTACTCTTCATCCTCCAAAGAACTTTGATGGAAAAGCAAAAATTTTAAAGAAACACATTCTAAAAGACTTTGCTTTTATCAATATATTCTTGTGTTATTAATATAAGAAACAAAATATTTTTATTTTCTCTTTGTAACATGACATAGTAAAAAGTTTACTTATTGTTATTGAGAATCTATTGTACTGTAGGTGCTTTTACATACCTTAGTCATAATTCTATTCAGAATGAAAGAAACAGTTGAGAGAGACTGTAATTTCCCTTAACTCTTACTGTTTTTGAGAAATTAGCAGAGCCCAGGATTTGAATCTGTGTCTTTCAGACATCAAGGTCTTTTAGTCCAAATTATATTTCGAAGAACATGATGCAGGACTACAGCTTGAATCTCCTTATTGCTAAAGAGTACAAAACAATCAAGGTTTAAAGAGAGCTGGCTACTTGGAGGGTCCGTCCACAGAGTTTTTAAAAGTGAGGTCACCTTTTGAAATTTCTCCCTACTATTTCCTATAAGGTCAGCACCATTACTGAAAGTCTTCAAAACCTGAAATTTCTTACTTTCACGATAGCTGGATTTCAATAGCAATACTTCCTCTCTCTTGTCATTTTCTCTTGCTTTTCCTCAACACAAATTGCGAGTGGTTGAACTGCCAACAAACCAGAGCTCCTGGGTGCTTCTCACTGGGCTCCAGACACGATGTCAGACCAGCTCGGCTCGTGTTCATATTCTCCTTTGCTGATGAAATATTTAAACCATGCTGATAGCCTCAGATGGCATTTTAGATGCCGAATACACCACCCTGTTGTGTCTCCTTCCAGAGGAACAGTAGGCCACAGTGTCCTGTCTCCATTTCTCTCCCATGTTTACCGTTAAAAAATGACACTTTTGCCTAATGGTGTTTTAATCAAAAGCAGCTCATCACCAATATTTTAAAAAAAATTTTAAAAAGCCAACAGCCATTTCTAGTAAGCTTGGCCGGCCAAGTGCACACAATTAGTAAGACCTTTTGGAGGAAGAATTTGCAAAAAAAATTCTCCATTCGCTGACTTTTAATTAAAATGATAAGAATAGCATATCGAGTGAAAAGAAACCTGTTGCCATCTGTCAGCCCTGTGGCTGGAGCTTGGTGGGAGAGCGAGGCTCTTTTTCAAGCACAGGTGAGCAGGTCACCCTGAATGCAGTTTTGACACCCAAGCTAATTGATGAAGACATTCTCATTTTGACCCACTCCCATGGAAAACAGACAAACAAACCAAAAACACTTGTCAGAGAGCTGTGCTAACACAGGTAAGGTTAATAGGTGTGAGGGACTAGACTTTCCTTAATATTAATCAAAAATAATTTAAGCCTTAACACAATGCCCTTGCTCCTTCATTTTGATGGTAAAAATCAGAATGTTTCCCTTCAATGCCGTTAATGGGGTCAGTCTCCGAGTCTGAGCCGGTTGCCACGCCGTCAGTCCCATGGAATTCTAAAAACCATCATCATTTGTTTCTAAACAGATCAAGAGCTATTTACCATCTCAGTGTTTTGTGCACAGCTGGGTGTCTGGCAAATGTCCAATATCCATTAACATTTAAAAATTAGTCCCATAATGCATCTTTTCTAGGGCCTGAGAAGTATACACAGTGACACATGTTGGGAACCAATTACACTTGCACTGCCATTAGTCTGGCTGCATTCAACTTCCCAGTAAATGCAGGCTAATTTAGTTTCCAGAATGGTGTGTCTAAATTCATACAATAACCTTAGAGAAGGCTGAGTATCTCAAGATTTATCATAGAACAAACTGCTCAGCAAGAATGTTACTTCCGGTGAAAGATAACACAATGATTCCTTGTATTTCTGCAAGCTTCCTTTTAATCCATACTTTCTAAAACTTCCCATCAGGGCCAGTCAGGAGGGCACACATAGACCAACAGATTTCAATAACCATTTCCGACCTTACTTTGTACCTTAGCAAATAACCTTATGTGTGTCTGTGCTTTCTCACTTTTGGAATTATCGTAGGTTGACCTTATTTCGTTTGTCCAGTGAATGAGCAAATTCTACCTTTCCCAGTGGAAGACTCAAACTCTTAAGGGGTATCTTATTTATCTTATTATTTAAGATAAACAAAGCAAACTCTATAATTGGTGGTTTAGCAAAAAGGCTGAAAAGAGAGAAGATCAGAAACAAATGCTTTCTGGAAAATGTTTTTCTCCAAACTCCTACTGTCTAGAAAAATTCCTCTAATGATATCCATGGTGAAATAAAGGGTCAGGCCTATCCTAGGAACAGCAAGAAGAGAATCCCCACCCCTTGCCAGGTGTCCATTCAGTGTTGAGAAATCGGGATGAAGACTGATTAGCCTCTCTGGCTGATGATTCTGGGGCACATACTGTACGAAGCTTATCTTAGCTCACTTAGTCTATGTCATGCTGCTTAATAAAGCTAAATTGCTAACATAAACAGAATACTGTGCCATGGGCTTTTAGGATTCAGAGGTGGTTTAAAAATATAATTTTTCACTAACATTCAACAGAACAATTTAGTAATAGCTTACAGAAAATTGCAGGAAAGCAGTAATTTTCCAAATGTGCACAAACTGATTCAGCAATTTACAAATTAGAGAGTTTGGGGGTGGTTAGGGATGTGCAGTGAGCTAGCAAAGTTGTCCTCTCTGAGGGGAGATTTCCCATGCCTCAGGCCATGCTGGGGAACATTATTCCATTTTTCTCTAGCACCGGTGAAATATTTCATGGCAAAGCTCCTTTTGGAAGAAGTTAAAAATTGATTTGAATTGGGATGAATTCCAGAAAATGTCCTGGCCTCTGTAATTTAAGAGTATTTTTTAATGTATTAGGAGCACATATTAGGTTCTCTTTTGGTGTGCTCATACTTTCAGAAGACTATTTATTGTGTTATCATTGGAAGTATGACTACCTCATTGGGGTTGTTGATGCCCTTTACTGAATTAGGATTTAGGGGGGCCCATCCTTTTGTTGGAGGAATGAGTCATTGTTATTGTTATAAATTTACAGCACAGGCAGTTAGCCAAGTAGATTAAAATCATACAGAAGAAATGTGCAGATTGAGGAAAACATCTAAACTTATCATTTTATGAAGCCATTTATATCTTACATTCCTGGGTCATTCTTTTAGTGTAAGGATTAACTAAATGGGTAAAGACCTGGATGAGTAGAGATCTGATTTGGTTGAGAATATTTAATTTTCATAACTTCAAAGGTAAATATTATGTCTATAACAGTCATTTGGGTTTATGTTCTGCTTAAAATGACTAGATCAAAAGACTGGGGGCAAAGGTACATTTATCTTTTGAATAAAATGCACTCAGGATTATGATCTCATCATACATATGAAAAACCTTTTACAACTGGAATTGTGAACAAGAAATATATTTCCTTCAACTTAATTATTTAGTTTCCTACTAAGAAGTTGCTCGGCAGAGGTCAATTATCCTTCAGGGATATCCTGGAAGAAATGAACAATTAGCTTGATTTTCTGTTGAATTTGGAGCTTGAGTCTCAGTATGTGATCTATTAAAAAAAGGAGATAATTCCTCTTAAACCATGTCCTAATCTACATGGGAGTCTTACACTGCAGGTAAGAAATCAGCAAAGTAATCCAATCCACCACCATGGGGCCAAGGCTGAGCCTCTTGATACACAACAATCATGGCTTCGAAACATTAAAAGAAAAATCTCTCATGGGGAGCAATGAAGGATAACAGAATTCACTCCTCTTATGACGAGCAAAACCTTATGAAAGGGAAATGCCATTTGATTTTTTTTTTTAACAAAACAGAATTGCTCAAATCTGATTAAAGAGAATAGCGGCAAACATTGTAATTTGGGGTAATCAGGAGAGTGTACAGTTTTATGGAGAGATGAAAGGCAAGAGTAAGACTTTCATAAGCTTCAGACTATCTAGGAGGCTGACTATTACCTGGCTCCACTCTAAAAAAAGCTTTCTTGCCCCAAGAAACAGAATTTAAAATGGGGACTAAATTGAGTTAAAAAACATCCTTCACAGAGCTTTGCAGAAAAGCCCTGACTTCGCCTATGCAATGACTCTGGGGGAAAAAAAAAAAAATATATATATATATATATATATATATATATATATATATATATATTTTTTTCTCTCTGGAAATGTCTTTCTCTCAGTTTTTGAGTTATTTTAACAGGGGAGTTGTAAATACAACATTCTTTTTGATTTTTTTTTTTTAATTTTAAATTTGAGGATGCTAGTTTCAGCTGGTTCTATTTTCTTGGAAGTCAAGGCTATGCTTTAAGCTTAATAATATTGGATGACCCTCAAGACCTTTAAATCACCTTCATGTCACTGATTTAGCATTTCCCCTGAGGATGCATTCATTTGTTCTGTCTCAGTCCTAAGAGTCTGGCTTCAACACACACACACACACACACACACACACACACACCCCTGAGGAAAGAAATGAGAATATTCAGACAGTGAAAAGAACAACTCAAAAGTACATTCTGTAGTGCGAACTTGCTGGAGTTGTGTGAATTCATATATAATCCTAAGCAAATAGTTTTATAGCCAGTTGCTGGTTTTCTTTACAAATGGAAGAATAGTTTCATTGGCACACTGAGTGGGTGGCAGAAATCAGTCTCTGCGTGGAGACAGAGTAGAGCTCTCTTGAATGGCTGCTGCTTATGATACCAATGATAATTTGTAATAATACATAAAAAGAGCACCCTGAATTCATTTAACCAATTTCAATGAAATGTAAATGCTTTTCACACATTTTCATTTGCTTTACAGCATTCTGGTGAGGCCGATGGACTGATCTTATTTCTCCCTGTGCAGTTAAGAGACAGGGTGAAGAAGATGAGGCCAAGAACATGTGGAGTAGCACCTGGTGACACCAGGTTAGGTGCTCATGGGTGAACATTTTTATTTGTTTTGTTGCTCTTTGGTACTGGGGATTTAACCCAGAGGTACTTAACCACCGAGCTGCATTCCCACCATTTTTATTTTTTATTTTGAAATAGGGTCTCACTAAGTTGCTTAGGGCCTCTTTAAATTGCTGAGTTGACCTCAAATTTGCCATCCTCCTGCCTCAGCCTCCTGAGTCACTGGGATTACAGGTACGCGCCATGGTGCCTAGCTATTTGAACACTTTTAAAGTTAATTTTTCTAATATGTTTTCCTTTCAACATTTTTCTCTTCTCAGTTTCACACTGCTTCCCATCTTGCCTGAGTGGGTAGAAGAGGGCCTGAGAATTTTGAATCAATCTGAAAGACATGTGCATGGATTATGATCCTTCTTTTTCTTTAAACTGAACTTGTGCTGCCTGCCTTAGAATGAGTTACCTTCCGACTGGCATTCAATTAGCTGCAAGAGATTTTATGCAGACTGTTATGGTCCAACCACTTGGTATGGACCTGTCCCTTCAAAAGCATGCTCCAACCTGCAGGTCAGCTTAACATGTCCTGTAGGGTTGGGTGGAAGGATCTGTCACAGTGTTTGTTTCAGATAAACCTGGGTTTCAGCCCTGGCTCTGATACTTAGTGTAAGCCTTCATTTCATCATTTATAAAATGAAGATAATATTTGTTACTCCATTCTGAGATTATTTATTTATCAGTAAGAATGAAGGAGATCACGCACAGTTATGATCATCAGTGTGCTGTTACCACAGACCCAGTCTGGCGAAGCAACTTACAACTCTGGGGTGTGATGAGTCTTGACTCAGTAGTTTCTGGAGCCTGGCGTTTTCTGTAGTAAACTTTCTTAGTCAAAGTTCTCAAATGCCAACTTTCTTTTATTTCACTTGATCCTTACAGAGGAACTTTCTGAGTATTGTTTTTATTTTGAAAATATATCACAGAACTCTTCACATCAGAAAGTTTGGAGGGCCGTATAGAGCTTTTCTACCGGTTTAGAGGTTTTCTACCCATTTCCTTCTTGAATGTGTGGGCTGAATTAATTAGATCCCACAGCCCAAGGAAGAAGCCATTTTCTGATCCCTCTCCTATTAACAAGTGATTTTGCCATAAGATGGCCTCGAACCTCATGATACTCCCTGTGACAGTACAAAAGGTATACGATGAGAGTTTCCAAAAGCAATTCTGTACCTTACTGCAAGAGAAGGTCAGGTTCATAGGCATCTTGTAGCACTGAAATCACTAGTTGGCCTGTTTTTGAGCTGAAGACACGCATAAAGAGGTCATATGGGTCTAAGCAGGACAAGAGCCTAAACACAACCCTAGGATTGTGCATTTTATGTTCCTTGGAATAAAGCCCAATCTCTAGTTAGTATTTCTGAATACAAGCTTGAAGGTTATATCTACCTATTCATAAAACAGTAGACCCATCTAAGCAATATTGTTCCTTAAACAATGAATTTCTTGACAGGTGAAGGGAGGGCATGTTGCTGATGAGGACGAGACCTCTAAGTTGCCTGTTTGGCTAGTTGATGAAATCAGTTAAGTCCAATGATCATTTCAATAGCCTCCTGGATACAAAATGGGTCAGACAAACAATATCAAGTACTTCACTAGTGTCCACTCCCACCGTTCCGCTGAATGAGGGAAGCAGTGGTTGTGGTGGGGCATCCAACTCAACAGAACACTATGGTTTTCACTCCTGGGGAGTTACAGGATGGATGATTATAGCCAGTTGTCAATCTTGTATTATTCCAATGGAGATTAGCTCTGGGTGGGCCATACCAATTTTTTTTTACCTTGCACAGTGACATACTTTCTCTTCTACTTTTCCTTGGGTGGAGTCTTTTCACAAAGCCTAACCACAGATGGACAATACTCGAGTGCAGAGTAAAATAGTTCAAAGGCCCTTCTCTGGGCATCAGGCAGGTGTTTGAGCAACACTTAAAATGACAGGAAATATCAGTGAAAGGTAGTTTTATTTTTTTTTTCCTTTCTATTTGCTTCTAGAATTATGCATTTTTTTTCTAGTGAATTCTTGGTGAAGCTGCCTCGCTAACAGTAAGTTTTAAACACTCAGAAGCATGAGATGGGTCTGACTCCTATTTCCGACGTAATCCTGATGTTTCTTTTCTTTCAAAGACATATTTTATTCTCATAGGTCTTTGAGAGTTAGGAAACATTTCAAAGACTATAGCATCTGTTCCATTCACGTTAGTTGTCCCCAGAAGGGCTCTGCAGAATCACCTTCACTAATGCAGAGCCAGCAGTGTTCTCTGTTACATCTACTTATGCACTACATTTCTGCGTTTTTAACTACTCAGATAATCTGAAAAGCCCTACGTCTTACAAATGATGGCCCATAAACATTATTTCCTGAACTTCACCAGCCTGGAGTTCCTACCTGCTCATGTGGGAATCCTAATCCTTCTTCTACTTGTTAATTATATGCGCAGGCCCACCCTAAGATGCATTCACTTAGGATTTTGCCCCTCAAGTTCTTTGCAAGATGCTTCATCTCGCTTTCTCCTTAGAAAACCGTTCAAAACAGCAGCTGTCTGGTAGTGGCCCCCATGAGGTTTTAGGGGATTTAAGTTGTACCATAATGGCAGGTAGGTGGGGCTGGAGATCCACTCGTGAAGACTGGAAAGGCCTTCACCCAAAATCTGTGATGTTCTTTTGTCACCTGGGCTCCAGAATAACTTAATGTGGGCCCTAAATTCACAGCATCATCCACAAATAAAGCTCATTAAGTCCTATCCCTCTCCTTCCCATTGTGTTCAAGATGGCTGCCCACCAGACTGGTGGTGGGAGGAGAGTGGACGGATGAACACAAGAACACCTTGAGACCCCTCCATGCTGTCTTTCCACCTTCTCTTCATAGATACTGCAACAATAGCCATAATGCCATCCCCTGGCATCCCTCTTTCAGTTAAAACATGAAATTCCTTGAAAATTAACTCATAGGTATGGACACGTGTTTTGGGGGTAGGATGCTGATAGGTGGGAAAGTTCTCACCCTGAAACTCTTGAACCCAGTAAGGTAGGAAATGAAATGTTCTGGTCTTGGGCTGGGGATATAGCTCAGTTGGTAGAGTACTTCCCTCTCATGCACAAGGCCCTGGGTTCAATCCCCAGCAAAACATGCACGTGCGGGCGCGCACACACACACACACACACACACACACACACACACACACGAGAAATGTTGGGGGTCTCTTCGGTAGAAAGGCCCTTCCTTCTTGCTAGGGTGTCCAACTTCCTCTGACCTATCCATCACATTATTTCCTAAGCTGGGTGTTTGCCAGAGAGTGAATCCTCTTCTCCAACTGACAGTCCACAGAGTAGCTGACTATTATATCCACCTTCAGCTGACTTCTAGAACAGACATAATGTTGGCTGTTTTCAGTAGTTCTTTATTGAAAGGTTTATATAATTGCTCTCAAACCACATAGTCAGGGGATGGGGGTAGTGAAGTCGCAGAGCTGCCACCCTGTACAAAGGAGCAGGCCTCACCACTTTGGCCTTGAGGGTGTTCCAAGGGTAGCTTTCTTGTTCATATTCTCTCCATTCTCTCCTCTCAACCCTTCAAAGCCCTTTCCCATCTGTGCTCCAACCCACCTCTATCCCATCTTACTCTCATCAGAACTCCCCAAAACTTAATATCCTTGTGAGAATAATGGATTCCATATGTTCCTCATTGTGCCATGCAAATTCCAAAATGTGAGGCTTTAGCTATCTTCTATCAACCATAGCTTTTTTCTCCCATCCCATTGGATTTTGCCTATTCCCAAGATGGACTCTGACTTAAAACCTGCTGGCTCTACTGCAAACACTCTGCTCTCCTCTCACCCTTTCCTGCCCTACCCTTCTAGCGATGCCTCCTTTATAAGACACTGTGCCTTATAACTTAAAGACATACTTGTTTCTTCCCAGCCTAGATAATATTCTAAATTTTTCTTCCATTAATTGACACAGATGATACCAAATCTAAATCTCTTCTTTCTAATTCCTGAATTTCTCCCTGACCACAGGACTTTGGATATAGGAGTGGGAAGTTCTCTCCAGTTAATTTTCACAGAACACCAAAAGAGGTTGTGGTACTGGGGGTGGTTGTGGTGAGATGTGTGCCTTGGACGCTCAAAGTTAAGTTTTTACGTTCTTCTGTTTTGTGAAAAACTTATTGAAGACACCAAGCCTGTGTCTCAGTTTGGGTCCCCCAGAAATAGACCCTGAGAGAAGGCTTTGAGCATAATTGGTTTATTCAGAGTTTAATTTCAGGAAATACCAGCAGGTGAGAGAGGAAGTGGGCCAGAAAAAAGGATGAAAGTCAATCCTTGTGCTGTGGGCCACCAGGGCATCCTCCCCTCTTGACTCCTGAGAGACTGTATTTATTCTCCTCCATTTTTAATGAGTACTGCTCTAAGACGAATTAACCCCTCCAGCATTTCTTCAGGCTCTACCTCTGTTGGAAACTGGAGAAAGCCCTTGGGCCAGAGTTCTCAGTATAGTTTGTACTACCACAGTCCAAGCCAAGGGAATGGGCAGGGCTCTCTTTTACCCATCTGTTACTGCCCTATTCAAAGACATGAGCAGAAACGCACTTTAATATTTTACTGGGCAGCGATCCAGAAGTGCAGAGAATCCTTCTTCATCTTGGTCAGAAACCACTCTCTGCAGTATGCTGGTTTGATTTTTTTTTTTTTTTTAATGAAAGCCCTCTTGACCCCCACTCCACAGAGAAAGATCCAGGGGAGGAAAGAAGGTAGGAAACATGCTGGAGTACTTGTTCATCTGCTAAGGATCATGGGCCTTTGTTCTGATATCTCCGAAGAAAGTGACCAGTGTTCACTAAGTGTAAATAAATACTTATTAAATGGGAGAATAAATAAATGTTCTTGGAACCCTAAACACCTGACCTCAAGAGTTTTGCTTTTTTTGTTTAATTCAGTCTTTACCCCATTAGGGTGTCCCTGCACTGAGAAGACTGGAAACAGAGGCTGCCACCAATGGTGGCAACGAAAGGGCCCCTCACTGGGAATTCACACCCTTGGCTGATAATGGCTTTTGTGCATCTAAGACTCTGATCTATAAATTGGCCTGCCAACCTAGCCAGAATGCAAAACACCCCACTCCATTAAGGACCATTCAAAATCAACCAAAATGTCAACACTCTTAAAAACGGATATATTAATAATTCAAATGATTTAGTAACAATATAAGCATTTTCTCACATTATATTAGAAAATTTGCCAATGTTTGCCCATATTTATAATTATGATGGCCTAGTTTTTAGAAATAATATTACTGTTAAGCACTGTTCAATGTGTTTCTGTACTGAATAGCCTGTTTTGAAGAAAATTGTCCAGAGGAGACCCAACATGGTGGCCGGCGAGGAAGCAGCACTTTCAGTATCTCTACATTAACAGGACCAGAAAGACCCATTAATACACCCAGATTCTACCAACTGAGGAACTTCTAGCAAAATTCCGCTGAAAGGAGACCTGCCGGGAATTATGACTTCTTCCCATCCCTTCTAATACCTCTCCTCCCAAGCATCAAATAAACCTATAAGAGTAAACAGTAACTCAACAGTCAAACAGAACAAGAAGTATCATGAGCATAAAAAAGCAAGGAAGAAAAGGAGTACAAACAATGAAAGACAGCCTAAATATTCAGGAGGACCTGGAGTCAACAGAAAAATGGCCATATAAAGAACTCAAGGAACACCTTAGACAGATGGAAAGGAACCTTAAAGATCACATTGAAAATGAATTACAAAAACAGATAAAAGAAGAAGTTAAGCATCTTTATCAGGAGATAGAGATTATAAAAAAAATCAAACAATAATTCTAGAAATGAAGGAAACGATAAACCAAATTAAAAACTCAATCGAGAGTATTACTAACAGAGTGGAGCAAGTAGAAGCCAGAACGTCAGATAATGAAGACAAAATATATCATCTTGAAAAGAGTCTAGCCAACTCAGATAGGCTGGTAAAAAATCACGAGAAAAACATCCAAGAGATTTGGGATAACTTAAAAAAACCAAACTTACGAGTCATCGGGATAGAGGAAGGCACAGAGATTCATACCAAGGGAATGAGTAACTTGCTGAAGGAAATAATTACAGAAAACTTTCCAGAAATAAAAAAGGAAACAGATATACAAATTGTAGATGCATACAGGACACCAAGCACACAAAATCACAGTAGACCAACGCCAAGACACATTGTTATGAAGCCATTCAATATACAGAACAAAGAGAAAATATTAAAAGTTACAAGAGAAAAGAGGCAGATTACATTTAGGGGTAAACCAATAAGGTTGACAACGGATTTTTCATCACAGACGCTGAAAGCAAGAAGATCCTGGAACAACGTATTTCAAACACTGAAAGACAATGGATGCCAACCAAGAATTCTGTATCCAGCAAAATTAAGCTTCAGATACGACAATGAAATAAAAATCTTTCATGATAAACAAAAGCTAAACGAATTTGTAGCCAGAAAACCAGCATTGCAAAGCGTCTTGAGCAAAACTCTACACGAGGAAGAAATGGAAAACAATAACCAAAACCATCAGTGGGAAGTGCCTCGGTAAAGACAGAGGATGGGGGGAAAGCTAATCATGGAGAAACAAACTAAATTAGGGGGAAAAAAAAGAGATAAATAATCAAACATGGCAGGAAGTACAAACCATATATCAATAGTAACTCTAAACGTTAATGGCTTAAACTCTCCAATAAAGCGACATAGGCTGGTAACATGGATTAAAAAAACAAACCCAACAATATGCTGCCTCCAGGAGACACATCTGATTGGAAAAGACATACACAGGCTCAAGGTAAAAGGTTGGGAAAAAATATACCAAGCACACGGTCCTCGTAAGCAAGCAGGCGTGGCCATCCTCATATCGAATAAAATCGACTTCAAGACTAAGTTAATCAAAAGGGATAAGGAAGGACATTATATACTGTTAAAAGGAACCATTCACCAACAAGACATAACAATTATCAATATTTATGCACCAAATAATGGCGCTGCGACGTTCATAAAACAAACTCTACTCAAGTTCAAGAATCAAATAGACCACAACACAATAATTATGGGTGACTTCAACACACCTCTCTCACCATTGGACAGATCCTCCAAACAAAAGTTGAGTAAAGAAACTATTGACCTCAATATCACAATCAATAACCTAGACTTAACTGACATATATAGAATATATCAACCATCATCAAGTGGATATACTTTTTTCTCAGCAGCACATGGAACCTTCTCAAAAATAGATCATATATTATGCCATAGGGCAACCCTCAGTAAATATAAAGGGGTTGAGATAATACCATGCACTTTATCAGATCATAATGGAATGAAACTGGAAATCAATGATAAAAGAAGGAAGGAAAAATCCTACATCACATGGACAATGAACAATACGTTACTGAATGATCAATGGGTTACAGAAGACATAAAGGAGGAAATCAAAAAATTCTTAGAGATAAATGAAAATACAGACACAACATATCGGAATCTATGGGACACAATGAAAGCAGTTTTAAGAGGGAAATTCATCGCCTGGAGGTCATTCCTCAAAAAAAGGAAAAACCAACAAATAAATGAGCTCACACTTCATCTCAAAGCCCTAGAAAAGGAAGAGCAAAACAATAGCAAATGTAGCAGAAGGCAAGAACTAATTAAAACCAGAGCAGAAATCAATGAAATTGAAACAAAAGAAACTATTGAAAAAATCAACAAAACAAAAAGTTGGTTCTTTGAAAAAATAAATAAGATTGACAGACCCCTAGCCATACTAACGAAGAGAAGAAGAGAGAGAACTCAAATCACTAACATACGGGATGAAAAAGGCAATATTACAACAGACGCTTCAGAAATACAGAAAACAATTAGAAATTATTTTGAAAACCTATATTCCAATAAAATAGAAGAAAGTGAAGACATCGATAAATTCCTTAAGTCATATGATTTGCCCAGACTGAGTCAGGAGGAAACTCACAACTTAAACAGACCAATATCAATAGATGAAATAGAAGAAGCAATTAAAAAACTTCCAACCAAGAAAAGCCCAGGACCAGATGGGTATACAGAGGAGTTCTACAAAACCTTTAAAGAAGAATTAATACCAATACTTTTCAAGTTATTTCAGGAAATAGAAAAAGAGGGAGCTCTTCCAAATTCATTCTATGAGGCCAACATCACCCTGATTCCGAAACCAGACAAAGACACCTCAAAGAAAGAAAACTACAGACCAATATCTCTAATGAACCTAGATGCAAAAATCCTCAATAAAATTCTGGCGAATTGGATACAAAGGCACATCAAAAAAATTGTGCACCATGATCAAGTAGGATTCATCCCTGGGATGCAAGGATGGTTCAATATACGGAAATCAATAAATGTTATCCACCACATCAATAGACTTAAAAATAAGAACCATATGATCATCTCGATAGATGCGGAAAAAGCATTCAACAAAGTACAGCATCCCCTTATGTTCAAAACTCTCGAAAAACTAGGGATAACAGGAAGTTACCTTGACATTGTAAAAGCAATCTCTGCCAAGCCTCAGGCTAGCATCATTCTGAATGGAGAAAAATTGAAGGCATTCCCTCTAAAATCTGGAACAAGACAGGGATGCCCCCTATCACCACTCCTATTCAATATAGTTCTCGAAACACTGGCCAGAGCAATTAGACAGACGAAAGAAATTAAAGGCATAAAAATAGGAAAAGAAGAACTTAAATTATCACTATTTGCGGATGACATGATTCTATACCTAGAAGACCCAAAAGGGTCTACAAAAAAACTACTAGAACTAATAAATGAATTCAGCAAAGTGGCAGGATATAAAATCAACACACATAAATCAAGGCATTTCTGTATATCAGCGACAAAACTTCTGAAACGGAAATGAGGAAAAACACTCCATTCACAATATCCTCAAAAAAAATAAAATACTTGGGAATCAACCTAACAAAAGAGGTGAAAGACCTATACAATGAAAACTACAGAACCCTAAAGAAAGAAATAGAAGAGGATCTTAGAAGATGGAAAAATATACCCTGTTCATGGTTAGGCAGAACTAACATCATCAAAATGGCAATATTACCAAAAGTTCTCTATAGGTTCAATGCAATGCCAATCAAAATCCCAATGGCATTTCATATGGAAAAAGAAAAGACCCAGAATAGCAAAAACAGTTCTATGCAGGAAGTGTGAATCAGGTGGTATAGCGATACCAGATTTCAAACTATATTACAGAGCAATAGTAATAAAAACAGCATGGTACTGGTACCAGAACAGGCGGGTGGACCAATGGTACAGAATAGAGGACACAGAGACTAATCCACAAAGCTACAACTATCTCATATTTGATAAAGGAGCTAAAAACATGCAATGGAGAAAGGATAGCATCTTCAACAAATGGTGTTGGGAAAACTGGAAATCCGTATGCAACAAAATGAAACTGAATCCCCTCCTCTCGCCACGCACAAAAGTCAACTCAAAGTGGATAAAGGAGCTAGATATCAAATCAGAGACTCTCCGTCTGATAGAAGAAAAAGTTGGCTCCGATCTACAGATTGTGGGGACGGGCTCAAAATTCCTTAATAGGACACCCATAGCACAAGAGTTAATAACAAGAATCAACAAATGGGACTTTCTTAAACTGAAAAGTTTTTTCTCAGCAAGAGAAACAATAAGAGAGGTAAATAGGGAGCCTACATCCTGGGAACAAATTTTTACTCCTCACACTTCAGATAGAGCCCTAATATCCAGAGTATACAAAGAACTCAAAAAATTAGACAATAAGAAAACAAACAACCCAATCAACAAATGGGCCAAGGATATGAACAAACACTTCACAGAGGAGGACATACAATCAATCAACAAGTACATGAAAAAATGCTCACCATCTCTAGCAGTCAAGGAAATGCAAATCAAAACCACCCTAAGATACCACCTCACCCCAGTAAGATTGGCAGCCATGATGAAGTCAAACAACAACAAGTGCTGGCGAGGATGTGGGGAAAAGGGTACTCTTGTACACTACTGGTGGGACTGCAAATGGTTGCGGCCAATTTGGAAAGCAGTATGGAGATTCCTGGGAAAGCTGGGAATGGAACCACCATTTGACCCAGCTATTGCCCTACTCGGACTATTTCCTGAAGACCTTAAAAGAGCACACTACAGGGATACTGCCACATCGATGTTCATAGCAGCACAATTCACAATTGCTAGACTGTGGAATCAACCCAGAGGCCCTTCAATAGATGAATGGATAAAAAAAATGTGGCATTTATACACCATGGAGTATTACGCAGCACTAAAAAATGACAAAATCACGGAATTTGCAGGGAAATGGATGGCACTAGAGCAGATTATGCTTAGTGAAGCTAGCCAATCCCTAAAAAACAAATACCAAATGTCTTCTTTGATATAATGAGAGCAACTAAGAACAAAACAGGGAGGATGAGCAGGAAGAAAAGATTAGCATTAAACAGAGACATGAGGCGGGAGGGAAAAGGAGAAAAAAAAAGGGAAATCACATGGAAATGGAGGGAGACCCTCATAGTTATACAAAATAACATATAAGAGTTTACGAGGGGAAGGGGATAACAAACATGGAGGGAAATGAATTACAGTAGATGGGGTAGAGAGAAGATGGGAGGGGAGGGGAGGGGGGATAGTAGAGGATAGGAAAGGTAGCAGAATACAACAGTCACTAATATGGCAGTATGTAAAAATGTGATGTGTAACCAATGTGATTCTGCAATCTGTATTTGGGGTAAAAATGGGAGTTCATAACCCAATTGATTCTAATCTATGAAATATGATTTGTCATGAGCTTTGTAATGTTGTGAACATCCAATTAAAAAAAAAGACAAAAAAAAAAAGAAAATTGTCCAAAGCCAATACCTCTTATTTAAATAAATAAAATTTATCTAGGAAACCTCTGAATCCATCCAAAGAAAAGGGAAGCTATGTTTACCTTAGGGTGAGTTGTGTTTAAGTGCTTTGTTTTTTAAATTTGTAACCATTGGTTATGGATGGTAACTTTTTATTCAAGATGCATTCTGTTCCACAGGTTATAATAGGTAACAGAATTTTCATGGTATAAATTTGCATACACATTTTGTACACATTTTTATACACGCACATTCATATACTTCTTATATTCATTTACTCATTTTACTTACTTGCAGATCAATATATTTACCATTAAATAGAGAAGCTTATTTGAGCCTGCAATAAATTAATTTCTCTACTAAAAAGGGACACATTCTTTTGTCTTAAGAAAGACCTTAATGCAAGTTCTAATAGCCACTCAATATTGAGTAAGTGACCTAAACCATCCATGTCTCAGTTTCTAAATCTGTCAGATTGTGATAAATAATACTTACCTCATGACTGATGAAGGTTAAATTAAATAACATTTGAGTAAATTAATATTTAACTCTATGGATGACTGTAAGATTGATATGACTATGCATATTTTTTGGGAGAGGAGGCAATCCAGATTCTTCCACATGATTCCCCCAATTTGTACAAAATGACTTCTAAGAGGCCAACATACTGAGGCCACTTTCTGATTTATGTATCTAACATCTCACTTTAAAGTTTCAGGGTTATATAGAAGGAGCAAGAAGATTCCTCTTATCTGAGGTGTCACTATAATTGTTCCTATCAGGAAAGGGACATAGAATCTCTTTTTTTATCAATTAGATACACATCAAGGTTAACAAACTTTTATTGATTAGTGAAGGAGTATGTGGATAAAGGGTTAGGAGCAGCTTAACTGTTAACTGCAAAGCAAGGCATGCCCGGCCACTCCTTGGAAAGTATTTTTATTCATTTCCACTGGGTTTTATTAAACATCCAGCATCAAGGCCTAGGAAGGCTGTTTAAATATTTGAAAGGGAATTGATTGTGTATTTTGACATAGTTGTGCTTTTACAGGAGTATCAATGATCATATGGATCGGCTGTCCGTTTGATGAACTTGCACAAGTGGTGTTGACAAAGTCGGAATATTCCTTCAGGTGCGTGTTTGGCTTTGCCGGGGTCATTTTGTAATATTGGAACAGACATTTTTCTTTGCATGTGGGAAAACTTTTCTAAAATCACAAAGGAAGGCAGCGAGACTATATGATTTTTGTATACAAATATTTATTTTATAGACAACACTTCAGGAACATTTAGTACATAAAGCCAAGTAGATCTATATATTGATCAGGCTGGCTGGATTCCAGGGTAAGGAGAACTTGACTCATCTCCCATAAATTCACTATTCTCTTTACAGTGTCAGGATTTTCACGGGCAGCATTTTTTTCAGGGCCATAAGGCCTTTGCTATCTACTTGGGTGTGGGCAAAAAAAAAAAAAAAAGAAAGAAAGAAAGAAAGAGAAAGAAAAAGAAAAAACAAAGGAAAAAAGAAGCATGTGCAGAATATTTCAAAGATGGAATTTAAAGGCACAAAAAATTGATCTTTGATACTTTAAAATAAGAAACTTAGGAGAAATAATCTTTGTAATTTTTTTTCCAATTTTTTATGTACTTTTGAGAAGGAGAGAAGAAAAAGCCCCAGTGAGGAGGGTTTGGAGCCTGGTCCACCTGAGGGCTCCTGTGCCCTTTCCTTGTTAGCCTGGTGGCTGAAGGAAGTACCCTATGGTCCTGAGTCTCAGGCTCATTGCCTCAGAGAGGAATACAGTTCTAAATACTGTGCAGGGTGCTTGTGACGATTAGAGAAAGTGTATGAAAAATACCGAGCATTTAGTTGGTATTAATTAATAATTTTCAGCTATTTTGAATCTTTTACAAGGGTGGTATAGCCTCTGGGAAGGCAAGTGTTATGGTTTAGATGTGAGGCCTCCCTCAAAGCTCATGTGTGAAAAATTCCAAGAGGGTTTATGGGTGAAATGATTGGGTTACCAGAGCCTTAACCTAATCAGTGATTAATCCTGTGATAGAGATTAAGAGTGGTGACTATAGGCAGGTAGGAGGTGGCTGGAGGGGCTGGTTCCCTGGGGGCATGCCTTTGGGGTATATATCTTGTTCTTATTGAGCTGAGCTCTCTCTCTCTCTCTCTCTGCTTCCTGATAGAATGTTTTGAGCTGCTTTCCTACGCCATACTTTTCCATCATGATGTTCAGGCTCACCTCCATCCCCAAGGAATAGAGCTGGCTGTCTATGGATCTCTTAAACTGCAAACCCCAAAATAAACTGTTTCTTATCAGGTCTTTTGGTCATAGCAGCAAACTAGTTGAGTAAAACAGCTAGACATCTACGAGTTAGAACGTAGTATTAGAAGTGGGCAAGGTGCTAAATTCTGCTCTTAGCTTTACTGTTGACTCACTTGGCGTGAATACTGTAGCCATCTCACTTTGATACACAGAAAATATATGTTGGAATTTGGTGATAATAAAGGAACTTTAAAGTGCTTTCAGAAAGAGGTTTGGAAATAACAGTGAAGTGAACAGACCATACAGAACCTCATTCAACCATTGTGAAGACTTTGGCTTTGACTTTTTACTACTTCAGAGTTTTTAAGCAAAGGAGCAGAATGACCTAACTTTTGTCTTCCTTGACTGTTCTGATTGCTGTATTGATAATAGCCTATAGGTTGGAGGTGGGAAGACAAAAGTAGGGGAGGAGACAGGAAGACCTTTCTGGCAGACACTGCAGTGATTCAGGTGAGAACTATTGGAGTCTCCATAAAGACCAGGGCAGTGGAACTTCTGAGAGATGGTCACATTTTCTAGATATATTCACATCAGAGATCACAGCATTGCAAGTGATTGTAGGGTACAAGAGAAAGAAAGAAGTAAAAAGTCATTTCACAGTTTTGGGGCTGAACTGCTATGAGGATAAAGTTGCCACCATTGGGGATGAGGAGATTTGGGGTAGAAGATCGGGGTTCGGTTTGGCACATACCAGATATAGGAATGATTACTTAATTCTAGGTGAAGGTGTCCAGTGGGCAGTTAGAGATATGAATCTGGAGTTTGAAAACAAAAGTCAGGCTGGAGATACCAATTTGGAAGTCATTTGCACAGAGATGATATTTAAAGCCACAGACAAGATGAGATCACCATAAAATGAGTCTGACAGAGGGGCACTCCAAAGTCTATGTCCAGGGAGAGTTTGCTTTCATCACCTAAGGTATCCCAATGATTAAGGGAAGAGTAACATTCCCCGAGGGCCTGCACCTACATCTTTTATACCCCACAACTGCAAAAGTAGACTTCTTCATATTTTTGCAAGTTTTCTGTTGAAATAGGGTTTAGTTTGGGGTCTCAGAGCAGGACACCTCAAAGTACAGTGCTCTGGCATGCTGGAGAATTTAAACTGGAGGACCCTGGAAGAGTCTCAGAACTGGCAAGGTTATTAAGACCTTCTGCCCTGACCTTCTCCTGCCCTCTGGTCTCCCATCTTTTTTCTCACCCAAAGATTGTCATAAAATTCCTCTTACCCAATATGGGTCATAAAAACCAGAACCTCTCCCTACCAAAGCCAGTCATAAACTCTAGAGAGGCAACTCTCTCCCTTGTCCCTTGAAAAGCCTCATTCCAGAGGAGTCTGGCCTTAACACACTGGGGGAAGGAAGGCTAACAGAGAGGCCAAGAAGGATCCGAACAGACAGGACTTGCTGGGTCCCCTCTCATACCATCATCATTATGCCTTACTTTTTTTTTTCAATCACACTTGGACACCACCGTCCACTCTCCACTGAATCTAAGCATACAAAATAGACAGCATTCCCTGGGTCTTTAGGTCTTCATTTCTGAAGGCTCCCATGTTGTGCACAGCTTTGATTAAATAAATTTGTTATGCTTCTCTTGTTAACCTGTCTTTATTATAGGAGTGTCAGCTTGACCCTCGTGATGGGTAAGGAAATGAATCACATTTTCCTGTCCCTACAATAATTAACACCAGATGTAACTTGATCTACTTGAATGTTTCTTAACTGTCATGCACTTGTATGTGGAATGAAAAATGTTTAGAATTCAATAATAGGAAAACTAACCCTCACTCAAAACACATGAAAAAGACTTGAACTGAAACTTTACCAAAGAAGATATAAAAATGGACAATAAGCACGTGAAAAGGTGCACAATATTTCTTGTCACCCTTTCACTTTACATCGATTGAAAGGGTTAAAAGCAAACAAAACAAAACAAAACAAAACAAAACAAAAAAACCAACCCTGATAGTACCAAATGCTAGGGCAGGTATAGAACAACTAGAACTCTGATGTGTTGCAGGTTAGGAATGCAAAATGGAATAGCCTGTTTGGAAAATAGGCATAGGCAGCTTCTTATAAAGTTATACATGCTTATCATACACCTAGCAATCCACATTTTTGCAAAGGGAAAACACCTTATGGTCACACAGAAACCTATACACACATGTTCATAGTATCTTCATTCATAATTGGCAAAAACAATCCAAATGTCCTTCAACTGATGAATGTTTAAGCTGTGGTGCATCCTTTGGATGGAAGAATGTTCAGCAGCAAAAGGGAACAGACTGCTGATATGGGCACAGATGTCTCCCAAAGGCTTTGGGTGGGTGAAGAAAGCCAGATGTGGACTCCTACATACTGTATGGCTGCAGGGCCGCCTATAGAGATAAAAAACGGGTCAGTTGCTGTTAAGAGCTGAGGTTATAGATAGGGATTGAGGACAAGGGGCACAGGTGAATACCTGTGGTTGAAGAGCTGTCCTATACTTGACTGTGGTATAGCACTATGATCTAGGTGGTTCCATTACTGTATGCATTTGTGAAAACTCACAGAACAGTGAACAGAAAGGTAAAATTTCACTGCAGATAAACTGATTTAAAACAATCATTGCATTTCTTTATACAAACAATTAACATCTAGAATAAAAAATAAATTGGAAGAAACGAAAAGCCGCATGGGTTTGTATTGTTGAACTGTTGGGTAACTACCTCAAAAGGCCAGGGGAAGCTGGCTAATGCACTGAAGTCCTTCCCAAGGGCTGGACAAGAGGTGGAGTGTCAAGCAGATCCCCTTTCATTAGCTGCCTCCAGGAGCATTCTGGATGAAGCTAGTAGCAGGGCTGCTGCAGACCTGCTGGAGAGCATACTGGCCAGTGAGCAGTGACCCAGCCTAGGATACTATAAAGTGTCAGCATACAACAAGCTTGTATTTTTAGATCTCAGACTCAGGGACTCCGTGTATGATATTTTCACACAGGGTGAGGTTGACCTAAAACACCACAGGCGGGTTCTCTGGAGTAAAGATTTTTAACTGAATGCCAGCAATGATTAGTTACAAAGGGAAAGAGAACTTGCTCCACTTGACACACGAAATGACAGGACAATGTGACAAAAGCTAAAAACAAGGGTTGGGGCGGGGAGGTTCAGTCCTTAAGACAAGAGACTGATCCCCAGTAGTGTTAGGGACAAGTCTTTTGATTGCATCTTTTGTCCCACGAATAACAAATCCCTACCCTCAAAAGGCTTTTTAGGCTAGTCTCCTCGATTTCGGCCTGGTGACCTCCAAAGTACAATTTGCAGACTTAAAGGAATCTGACCTGCATTTAATATTTAGTTTCTATATATCTCTGCAAAGTGTATTCTGGAGAGGAAGCCAGAGAATCTCATTATCCCCCTATAAATCAGGTCTAGCATGGACAACATGTTCTATAGCTTTTTAAAGACCTGGATAACAGGTTAAAACCCTGATTAGCAAAGATGCTCTTTTTAAATCTCTTGACTTGGGCTTCTAGCCAGGCTATTAATTGTGGTGCTAGCTTTCTGTGAAACCTCAACTACAGTAATAATGTAACATGCAAGGCCTTCCTAGAGTCAAGCACATGGAGACACCAGACAGGCCTTTGCCATAAGGGCAGGCATTAGGGAGCAAAAAACAGGACTTAATAATAAAGTCATCGACATCATTATTATCGTCATAATGGTAACTCAAAGTAGCCTTTCCTAAACTTCAGCTGTGCAAAGCAAAGAGTAAACACGACAGAGAAACAGCATATTGTACATGGGAGTTTAAGCATCAGTTCTGTCTTTGAGACCATGTTCTATTCCTTTGCAGGTGAAAAACGGGGCAGCTCATATAGGCTCAGTTTCTTTATCGATAAAAAGGAGATCATTATAAAATCTACTCTTGAGACTTAGTAGCCCATGCCTATAATTGTTGAAGCAAAATACCTGGCACAGAAAACACTGAGGAACTGGGAAATACTGGAAGTAGTAACAACAGTAGCAGAATTGGAAATCAGCAGCTCTTTCTGCAATCATGCACCAAGTGAGTTCTCAAGGGCAGGGCCCATCTAGAGCAAAACATTTGTAAGTATAAATTTAAAATTATGGACTGGACTGACATTATCTAAGGAGAAAAAGTCTATTTTTTTAAAAAGAGGGTAAGGCCTAGTCCAGAGCCATCCAGCTCTCCAAATATTACCAGAGAGGTGATATTCAAATTGGAATTTTTTTTCCTTTTCATTCACTTTAGAATTGACCCAGTAAACACTTCCCAGATCTCCCACAAACTTCACAGCAACGGAATTAGGGGCCTCTACCTAGTTCCTGACAATATCACTACTTACTTTCATTCCTGCCATTATTAATGGAATGTGAAGAAGTAAATTAAATAAAGTTCTGTTGGCTTATGTCATTTTAGTCTAATTCTCCATTGTCAGGGTAAAAGGTTGGAGCAATTATCTGGATAATTCAGGCAGAACCTACTGGGCCCTTGAGACCTCTATCTCCTTCTGCTTCTTTTGCCTGAGTAACTGGGGGATCACTTCAGTCCTTTCTCTGTTGGGGGAACTCTGCTCTGATTCTGTTTTTAACCATTGGACCTTGTCACTGAAATAAATATATTACATTGGAAACAAATACCAGTGAGGAAAGGCGCTCTGGTTGCAAATGTGGGTGTGTTTAATTTCCATATGGACTATGCTGTGAGCTGGTACAAAAGGCTGATCTAAGTCGCAAAGGGTAAGTGAAGGCAGACAGTCAGGAAGTGGGTTGTCCTTGTCAGTTTGAAAGGAAGTCAAGCTCACAAGGAAAGGAGCTGAATATTCTCAACTTTATTGTTATTTATGGTTCTTTTGGAAAATAGCAAGAATACTAAAAAAAAAAGAAGAACATTTGTCACAAAATGTCATATGAATTTATAGCCTCCTCATTAGAGATTATTTCCTAATCAAGCAGCAGTATTTTACCTTCATGGAAAGGAATAAGAGAGGAATGAAATGCTTTTGACGGAAAAGCCTGGAAAATTGTTTCTTGTTTGAATATTCAGGGTAAGATGAGTAACAGAGAGTAAATGAAAATTTCACCAGTGCACACTCTTCCTTCTGCGTGACTGAGAATAATTCCCTGGAACTTGTGGTTATGCCCAAATAAAGAGAAGCCACCAGTTCTTACTTGGCATTGACTGAGGCTGTCAGATCTTACCTAATGAGTTACAGGTTTTAAGTGGGGAGAACAAAAGTTACACTGTGCCCTAATTGGATTAAGCTGAGGTGGTGTTGGTTCTTAATAGCAGCCCAGGTGCAAACGAAAGGGCTGTCACTTGTAAATAATTTGTGACGTTTCAGTTTCCACCTACGTTCACACAGCTGGACAGGAAAAGCATAGATATTCCTTCTCCATTTGCCTTCCAGAATATTCGTTTCTATCCACACTTCAGCAAATTTAACAACATGGCAAATCTCTAGATGTTTGATATCCGTTATTTACAAGAATCTAATACACTTTCTCACATCTACAGCCCTACTTTTCAGCTGGTAAATTCCCTGTGTTTCCAGCAGAGCGTTGCAATTTGCATTGCATTTTTCATGATTTGCCAGGGTTCTCAAGAAATGCAAGGTAAATATTGATGCCCATGCTGTGAAAGGAGCCCTCCCGGATAAACCCAGGTTTTTTTGTTTTACAAGAGAAGATACATGATCCACAGAAATCCTGCAGCAATTCTGTGGACGTTATTTCAGTAATTTATTGCTATGAAAGAGACTGTCCTCGAATTTTTTTATTTCTTTTCATTCTATGATCTGGTTTGGGCTCAGTGATGTGGTTCTTCTGCTCCAGGAGGTGTCTGCTAGGGTGAGAACATAAAAGACGGCTCTTCTACGCTCGTGTCTGGTGCCTCAGTTGGAATATCTGAAACAGCTAGAAGATGGGCGGGCCTCTCTCTCTCTCTCTCTCTCTAGGTGACCTCTAACAATATCACCTTCTTAGAGAGGTCTGCCTTCTGACAGCGACTGGTTTCCAAGAAGGAGAAGGCAGAGCTCTCCTGTCCTCTTAAGACAGGTGTTTGTAGCACACATCACTTCTTGTCTCTTTGTACTGACCTTGAAGTGACAGGACTAGCCCAATTCAAGGAATGGAAAATAGCTTCACCTTTTAAGAGATGAAGGAGTGGCATGTGTATACAGGGAAGAAAGGAATTGATGGTGGCCATCTTTACAAGATGTAGAGATGTCTCCCAAATTGCTCTGATTGGTACCAGGATACCTAAAAGAACAATTTTAGAGGAGGAGAATTTTACTTGGGACATATGGTTTTAGAGGTCTCAGTCCATAGATGGTTCACTCCATTGCTCTGGGCCCAAGGTGAAGTAGAATATCAAGGCAGAAATGTGTGGCAGAGAAAAGCAGCTTAGTACATAAAAATCAGGAAGGAGAGAGAATTCTGGTAACCAAGGACAAAATATAAATTCTAAAAGCACATCCCCAGTGACCAATTTTCTCCAACCACACCCTACCTGCCTATTGTTACCACGAAGTTAATCCATATCAGTGAATTAATCCACTGATTAGGTCACACCTCTCATAATCTAATCCTTTTACCTCTGAAAATTCTTGCATTATCTCACACATCATATCTAAACTATAACATTCTGTCCATAGCCCCCAAAAGATCATGCCATCTCACAAAGCAAAATATATTTAATCCATCTTCAAGAGTCCCCACAGTCTTCCCAGTTTCAGCATTACTAAAAAGTTCATCCAAAATCTCACCTGAGATTCAGAGAAAACTCAGCCATTAGAATAAAGATTAACAGCACATTACATATATATCAAATATGTAATCACACAGAGTAAATATGTCCATTCCAAAAGAAGAAGTATGAGCATATAAAGAATGGATGGGACCAAAGCAAGAAGAAAACCCAACTGGCCAAACAAGTCCTATAGATTCATGTCCAGCATCTGGAACATATGGCATTGTGATATTCTCTCCAATTGTTAGCCTCTATCCCCATAGCCTTGCTAGTTGTAGCCCACATACCTCCCTCTTGATTACTGCAGCTTGTCTTGGCAAACATTCCCTATTACTGGCATATCTTAATCTTGGGGGTCTCCACAGCAGCTCTGGCATCCTTCTCATATCTTTATGCATCACACTTTCAGAAGCTGCCTACATGGATTCTAACCCTGCTATACCTTGCCTGGATTTCCAGCTCTTCTTTGCAAATCTTTGTGGAATCCTCCATGACCTAATTCTAATTCTAGCATTCTACATTTCTGCAGAGCCAGCACCATGTGGTTGATACCAAGGTCTTCCACCATCTTGATCAATAACCAACCCTCTTGGAACCACAGCTACAGCAGCCTGTGAGTGCCTGGGTGACTGAGCATGATGAAATAACATCCTAGGTCCCCTGTGGAAGCAGGGTACCCAAGGCTTAGTCTTAAAGGAATTTTTACTTTTACACCCTTGAGTCTGAGATGGGTATGGTCTTGACAGTTTCCAAGATGCCCTCAAGTCATCTTTCCTACTGTTTCTCTGCAAAGTATTTAGCATCTCTTTAATTGCTATAATCTCTTTAACAATCATTACTCCCATAACCCCAGTTTTGCTCATACTTTTCTGGCCAAAATGTATAATTTTTCAAATATTTCTTTTTTTTGCTTTCTGCTCCAGATTATCACAGTTAACCTGACTAAAAGTAGTATCTATTTCACTGCCTGAATGTTGTGCTTCTTGAAATTTCCTCTTCCAGATTAATTAGTCCATCACCTTTAAATTCAGTGTCACAAAAGGTTTCAGGATATGGGAAAAATATAGACAATTTGTTTGCCAGAACATAGCAGGAATGGCTTCTAGTTCAATTTCCAATATAGTCCTTCTTCTCCTCTGAAATCTCTTGAGCCCATTCTTTGGAGTCTATAGTCCTATTGGCCTTCTAGTCTTCTGAGCTCCCATCCGAATTGACCATTAAACTCCATTTAACACGTTCTAAAACTTTTTAGCTTATGTATCTAAACCTTTCAAAAATTTTCCCCCCAAAACCAGTTCTAAAGCCTTCTGAGTCACATGGTCACAGCAAAGATCCCACTCTTAGTACCAATTTCTGTTTTAGTCAACATTATATTATTGTGGCCAAATGACCTGACAAGAAAATGTTAAAGGGGGAAAAGCTTATTTTTCACATCTGAAAATTCTTGCATTTTCTCACACGTGAGCTTTTTGGGGACACCTCATATCTAAACCATAATACCTGATATCATTTAAACAGTGACTCTCCAACAATATAATGGATATACATACTAGGAAATATTTTATATATTATAATCCAGTATAAAAATTAGAAATTGTAAAATATTTCTCTACTATACAATAGTATATGTGTGTATTACATGCACAAATTCACAGAACAAAAAAGTTTCATGAGCCAATGTTGATTCTTAATATGTGCACCCAACTCTGAGGGATTCTTTTTTCTTTTTTATAATAAAGAAAGTTGGTATTGACCCATGAAATTGACTTCATGACCTACCAATGGAATAGTGTTGTGATTTCAAAAATACAAATCTAAATCTAGCTTCTCAGTTAACAAATGAGGATTCATGAGTTTGGGTGACTTGTTAAAGGCAGAACTAGAATGTGGACTACTGAGCGAGAGGCCAGTGCTCCATCAGCTCATCACATGCCTTACACAGATGCAGATTAAGCAGAGATCCAATGTGAGCTGTTAATTCTGTTTAGTTTAGACTTTCTCACTTTGGTCTCCACAAAAGTGTAAATGAGGGGTTATTGGTTTTGTTAAATGCATTTTTTCTTTCTCATTTCCCTTCAACTGAACCATGGTTAGCATAATTTTTCAAGTCTGAGCATCGAATCACAGCACTTTCAAGAAGCATATAACGCATAGCCTATTCTGTTTTGTTGTTGCTCTTGGTTGTTTGTTTATTTTGGTAGTGTATCTACCTCATAATCCTAGAAAGATAAAAGAAATAAAATTCCATGCAAATCATCATATTTACTTATTAATGCAAAGAGGAAAAATTTCCTGACTTTAGTACTGTAAAAAAAACACCGCAGTTTCCTAAGGGAGGTGGTGGAAACATCCACAGGAGATTTTGAGGAATAAGGCTGTCTTCCAGGAAGAGTTTTAGTGTATTTCTGCCTAGAATCATAGATTGACTAGATGACCTATGAATCCAAATCATTACTCACTTTAATTTAGTGGTGTTATGGGGCTGCATTAACTGATGGCCCAATTAGCTCTCAACAATAAAACTGCTTATTAAGTAAACCAAACAGGGAACTGCAATTGATAGTGCTTAGTTGCATAGATGTTACTTTGGTTCTTATTGTAGTTTGATATTCTGCTACAACACTGTCCAATAGAAATATAACACAAGTGGCATCTATGGCACTTCCCAATTTTCCAGAAGCCACATTTTAAGAGGCAGAAATAAATGAAACCAATTTTTCTGACTTCCTATTTTGAAATAAATTTAAACTTACAAAAACGCAAAAAGAGAATAACATTCCTATATACCTTTCATGCCATTTATTTTGATGCTAACATCTTGCATAACCATGGTAAGGCTAGCAAAACTAAGTACCTAACATGAGTACAATGGTTAACTGCAGATTTTATGTGGAATGGTGAAATATTTAACACAAAATATCCAAAATATTATCATTTCAATATATGATCAATATAAAAAATGGTTAACAAGGTATTTTACATTTCAGTTGTTTTCTAAACTTCCAAAATCTGGTGTCCAGTTTACTCTTATAGCATAGCTCAGTCCAGGTCAGTCACATTCCAAGCCTTCAGTTACCATGAGTGGTGGGTGGATACTATGTTCGACAGAACTGTCTTACAGTAACAACCAAGAGAAGAGCCATCATCGGTAGTCTGATTATTCTATGTGTGAATTCTATGCATGGTCCTTGAGCCCATGAAGCACTGAGTGTAGAATCCAAACAGCTTGCTGTTCAGAGCATTAGTTTAGAGTTTAGGTAGCGTGGCATTCCAGTTTTGCAACTTATTATTCTGTGAGACCTTGATGTATAACTTGAACTTTTTGAGTTTTCTTTTCTTCATCTTTAAGGAAAAAAAAGAAAGAAAGAAAGAAAGAAAGAAAGAAAGAAAGAAAGAAAGAAAGAAAGAAAGAAAGAAAGAAAGAAAGAAAGAAAAAATGAATGAAACAGCTCCAACTTTTAGGGTTATTGGAAGGATCGAATGAGATCACTCATGTTAAATGCTAGCACAGAACTTTACTTGCAGTTTGTACACAATGAATGTTAGCTTTTAGTGGTCATCTGTGTCACAATCAAAAGATCAAACATATGTGCACTTTCTTCGGTGCTGAGTGATATTAAAAGTTGAGTTAGGGCTGTGGTTAATATTTTAGAAAGGCTCAACAAATGTTTATTGAGTACCTACTATTTGACAGGGCTGAATGCTAGGAGTATAAAGAAGAATAAAAACCCTTATGGAACTGACTATTTAGTAAAAGATAGAATTTAAACAGGAAGCCTACATTTTCTATGTATATGTGTTTGTGTATCCATGGTGGGATGGGGGATGGAAATTATTGTGGCTGATGATTTTGAATTATGAAGTAATTATATCTCTAAGTGTTGTGAGAGCAGTTTAAAAAATAGAGTATTATCAATGATCCTGTCTTCCTCACAATTAACATGCTCTCTCTGCCTCTTTTTCCTTTGTATAAGTTTTTCATTGCTTACTTTTGTGTATTTGTAACATAGTAGATGTAGAATCACTTAACTCTTTCTATATTGTTAGGTATTTTCTATAGAATCTGAAAGACCATAGAAGGGATAGTTACCTAAGGCATTTTTAAATACCTACATTAAGCTGCATTTATTAACAGGAATAAAATGTATTTCTTATTAGAGAAGGAGGTGGTGAGCTCATGGATATAGTTGGATATTTTAACAAGAACTATTAATGGTAATTATAGCAAAATTAACTTTCCTTTTGCACAAGCAGGTGAGAATCCAGCAGTACAACTGCAGAGCTGTGTCTTCATTCATGACAACTCCAGAAACATTTGTTTGAATCTCTGAGTATAGTTTAAGTCAGTATTTTAAAGCCTGGCCATATACAGAGAATCAGAAAACCCAATAACGACTCTACCATAACTTATAATTGCCTCTTGGAGATGTTTCTATGGACTATGTGCTACCCTCCCTCCCTCCCTCCCTCCCTCCCTTCCTTCTTTCCTTCTATCTCCTTCCTTCCTTTTCCTCGCCTTCCTGCTTGCCCTCTCTTTTCTTGCTTTTTTGTATTTCTTATATTTACATTGTATTATGGCCATTATTTTGACCCACTTGTTTAATTTTTGTGCTATACATGTGATTGGAGGGATGCGATGTGGGTACCTTGAACTTTCACAATGAAAAATAATAGTTCATTGATATATTTTAAAATATGCTATTCACAGTGCAGTGGTCACATGACAGAGAGATCCGAGTCTGAATGCCGGCTAATATCTGTTACAGGCAACTTAACCTCCTTGAGTCTTCGTTTCCTTATTTGTAAAATGTGAATAAGAAAAATACCTTCCTTTCAGTGTTATTTTGAGAGTTATTAAATATATATTTATATATTATTAAATATATATGTTTATATATTATTAAATATATATGCATATATATGCAGTTATTAAATATATATAAATATATTATATATATTAAATATATATATATTTAAAGTTAATATATATATACATATATATATATATATATGTGCAAAGCTTGTCCTGCAACATATGCTTTATGCACATAAACTGTAAGATGTGCTCAATAAATGGCTGAGCAGCAGTCAGTCCAAAATGCCAACCTACTTGAGGCTGGGGAGGGAGATAAGAACTAGCATAGCAGGAATGCAAAAGAAAGGGTGATTTAGCTTTTAATTAGCCAAAAAAGATGATCTTGGTGTTGTGACACTCACGTTGAAATTCAGGCTTTTTTAGTAAAACAAAACTGTTTGTTTTGTTTTGGTTTTGTTATTGTTATTTTTGTCCCATTCCCTCATCTTCCATTTATCTTCTCAAGAGTCAAATCTAGAGGATTTAAAGCAAGGTCTTTACTTTATGTATGTATGAATTTATTTGTTTATTGGTTTACTTCAGGGCTGAGATTTGAACTCAGGGCCTTCCACATGCTGAGCACATGCTCCACACAGAGCTACACTACATCCCTGGTGTTTCTTTCCTTACTTAAAGATTTCCTTTCTCACTCTGTCCACTAGGCTGTGAACCTTGCTGACTTGATGTGAAAGGAGGTCATGGTGAAAAGAAAATCAAAAGCTAGAAACTGTCCTTTGATTCCTGGAGGACCTGGGGAAATGGCAGTCAGAGATGGTATAAGGACAGCTCTCTGTCCCTTAGTTGAGTCCACATCTCATTGGCACAAGGAAGCTTTGGAATCATCCAAATGTAATTTTGAGGTCTTGAAATTGTGAGTGCTAATGGCTTGCGTGGGGAGGAGCTGCAGACTCATAACAATTGCAACCTTCATAAGCCAACTTGGTTTAGGAGTGAGGGCACAATGGTTTTTAGATGTGCCTGGAGGACACCCTGGCTACCTTTGGTTTTTGTAAGCCTTGAGAGAATCGGTCTGGTCAGGGGATATGGAGGCCAGCAGTCTAGGAGATGAACACAGGTGAAAGCATTTAAACCGCTGGGATAACAGACTCTGGCAATGAACACCAGAATCTCCCTCTTAGAAAATTGTGAGCTAGAAGCATTCTACAGCTCTCTTTCATGGAGCAGAAAAGACCGACCTTTTGTAGCAGAGGAGACAGGGTGAATTTGTAGACTCTAACTTCCAAGGGGCACAGTGGCTCCGTTCTTCCACATACCCTGACAACATTTTTTAACAAGTAGCAGAAGGATAAAACAGTTTGAAATGCTGAAAACAGACTGTTGGAACAGAAAAGGTTGAACTATCTAAAGGGATTAATCAAACTATTGGATCTAAATTTACCAGACCGGATTACAGTGCATGCCCTCTTCTATTAACTGGAGGAGTGGGTGTTGTTTGTATATGATGAAAAGGACAGGTATTCACTTTTAATGAGATGGGTAGGACTGATGGTGGAGGACTTTGTTGGGAGGAAGATCAAATTCCATCTGGGGTGTATTAAGTGTGAGACGCCCATTAGAAATACAAATGGAGAGAATGGGTATATTGTGAGGTATTTGAGCCTGGAATTCAGAAAGAAGAGCTGTGCTGGGGATAAAAATGGAGTGATCAGCAAACAGATGATGCTTTTGTGCCAGGGAACTGGTGGCCCTTGATAGCTTAAGCAGTTGAAGAATATAGACGCCCCCCGCCCCCCACACACAAGGAATCTTTTGGCAATTTCTATGTGGATAGCTGGGATTGAATGAACTGACTCTCCCTCTTTGTCAATCACAGCCTAAGGAGAAGGGAAAACTGGGTGTGGATTGGGATGACCTGGAGGGGGTTTGTGCTGAGTAGTATATTCTTAGACCTATGCCTGGTTGCCCTTAAGGAGAGGAACAAGATGAGCCTGCTCACACTCCCATGTGCTTCATGGTAGAAATAACATCATCCAAGTCAATAGACTGAATAGGAAAGTCATAACTTTTTGCAGACTCATGGTTAAATTCAAAAGCATGAGCAGAGAAGATGTTAAAGGTCTTTTGCCTCCAACTGAACACTAATCAAAACCACTTACCTCCTATATTCCTCCCTCTTTGTCATCTAAAAATAACATCTTGAGAACTGAGCCGGAATATTAATGCATCTGTTAGGGTTTTCATTGTCCTTATGTCATAGTCATGCATTGTTATGGGAATACATCTAAAGCATGTAACTTGCACCCCCTTCCATTTGTCCTCGACACGTTTACCTGTACTTCATGCATCCATCTTCCCTGTGTTCAGACGTGACAATAGAAGTAAATGCCCTGTTTCATGTCACTAAGGGGTGGATGCCAACTTTCCAAGCAGGTGCATTTGAACTGATCTTCTCTGCATCACTAACACAATGCAAAACTCCCTCCCTGTTGAGGTGTTGATGGGTCCATTGTCATACCTGACTTGTTTTGAGTTGCTTCTTCTTTGGAGTCTATCATTTTCTTGAGACAAATGTGGTCTTCTTTTCTACAGCCCAAGCAAAGTGTAGGAGAAAGGTTGATAATGATAGTAGTAATGGTGTCTGTTGGGAGCTGCCACATAGGAACGGAGCGCCCCCTATCTTTTAGTGATGGAAATGTGGAGACTGGCTTCCATTGCACATGGAAGTCAGTGGATCCCCATCTCTGCTCAGCAGGGGAGGGAAGCAATGGGAGTGGGCTGCCTTCTTGTTCCTTTATAATACTACCCCTTACCCTTTTTTTAGGTGGAATGTTCTATCAAAAGTTTCCCCTCAATAAATAGGGCATCGAGAGTGCTCCCTCTATCTTTTGTCTGCCTCTCTTGCTTCCCTTATGGGAACTGGGGCCAAGGAGATGTGGCTGAACCCCAAGAGAATGGTATTTGCTGTATCTCTGTGTGATTATTTTGTGCCAACCAAATTCACCTGGAGTGACCCTGACTGATTTAGTCTTATGTTTCGACAGGTGCCAATTATGATAATATTGATATCTAACATTCAGTAAATAATTTCTTATGTACTGCGTTACTAAGTCTGTTTCTTCACATGCCCTCATACATATGAAGCAGCATATAGGTATTAGGACCCATGGCCTGAGGTCAAAATGTTCGGGCTGGAATTTTGGCAGCACCATTTAATGCTGTGTTATCTGGGTCTCCTTTGCCTCAATTTTTCATTCTGAAAATGGAAACAATGGTAGTGAGGATAATAAGAGTACCTATAGCAGATGGTTGTTTAATGGATTAAACTTTATAATATGTGTGAAGAAATTAGAAAAGCAACTGACACACAGGAAGTCATGCATAAATACCAGCTTTATGAATATCAACATTAGATTTGTCTGTCAAAAATGAGAAAAAAGCAAGCCCAACATAGGTGATTATAAACTGCATCATGATAGGTGGTATGTGTGGACTTAAGTCAGGTTGGTTAATGTTATACATGATTCAGTAGTCTGGAGGCCAAAGAGCCCATAATCTGTATGATATTTGTATACAGCTGGTGAATATTTTATTCTACTATGAGATATGGTAAACATATCATATGCTATATCACATGAATATGTATTATAGTGCCCTCAGGAGAAGACTACAGTGTTTCCATTTTACTGGACTTTTTTTGTACTATTCAGATGGCCCTAACCCATAAGCAAACTAAAGAAATGGGTGGTGTGGGAGGGGTGGGGAGAGGTCAACTAATGGGTACTAATTTTACAGTCAGACAGGAGTCAGAAGGTTCTGAGGTGCTATGGCACAGGAGGTGACTACAACTATAGAGAGTGTTAATGTACTGCACATTTCAAAAAGCCAAAAGAAAGAATTTTGAGTGTTTTATTACCATTAAGAAATGATAAACCTTTGAGGAGACACATTTACCCTGCTTTAAACATTACACTTACGTATACGTGTAGCAAAACATCACATGTACTCCATTAAATATGTACAATTTTTTTGTGTAAATTACAGTAAATTTAATTTACATTAAAAATAAATAAAAAACTGGAGTTGCATGAGAAATCAGTATGCCAGGCCACTACTACATCAGTTTCTGGGCTGTAGCATCCTGACCATTTGTGTAAAAGTACTTTGTAAACTTTAAAGCTCATAATTATTATCCTGGGATGTCTACTGTGTGGGTCCCAATACCTAGGAATATTTATACTGTCTTGGTAGAAATAAGAAGCCTCTGAAAGTTGATGTTCTAGCTCTCCACTCATTTTCCTCCTCTATTTTTCTTGTTTCTAATGCTGACAACCGCCCACATGGTATTCACTGCTTCTCAGTGTAGCCCACAGAAATGCCAGCTGGCTGCATGCCAGTGTCAGGAGGCTGAGACTGTCGAGAGCTCCCTCGTAGCAAAACCTTGTCAACGACAAGCATTGTTTCTGAGTCTGAAATATTTTTCTTTTTCTGTCCCTTTGATTTCTCTTCCCACCTGGGAATAGGACTCGGAATGAGTTACTAATTATATCGTGGTAGCTGTGATTCCTAACAACGCGGGTCCTCATATTCATGCAGCATCACTCACTCAGCTGCTCCAGCTACCACGCGGGATGGGTGAGGCTGTCAGCATCCGCAGCAGCAGGCGAGTCTGGTGTGCCTCCTTGTAGCTCTGCGCTTGCTTTTTAAAATATGATTTGTTTTCTCCAAACCTGTCCAACATACCACATCCAGAGAGAAGCTCGATGGAAACACACTCTGCCTCCTGCCTATTTGGGGCAATTATAACAATCTTTCTCTTAAATGAGTAGAAATGCCAATTTTTTTCCTTGTTTGAGATCAATGACCACCAGAGTTCTGACAGAAGCACATAAAAAACAAAGACCTTTCTTCTCTTCTGATGACAACTTCTCAAGTAGCCTTACAGACTCACTTTAAGGAATATTCGTTTTTTGGAACCTGGTCTTGTGCACATTTGGATTGCCGATTAGAGCAATAATGGAGGAAGCTTGCAGGACTCCCAGCACTTCTTAGCCTGTATGAAAACATATTACCTTTTACTCAACAGGCATAATGTTTTAAAAATTATTCCAGAATCCTGGCTTCGGAATCTATTCTGGCCTCCAAAATCTCCCAGCCACAGTCTAAGGGGATTCTGATCATTTATATTATGTGCATAATGGAAATACATGGTGAGCCTTCAACATGTGGGATTTGTCCATAATATTTTAGTAACTTTATAGGCTGCTGTGCTCATAAACAATGATGAGATTAGCTCACTATCTTACGGTTTCTTTAGAGAATGTAAGGTTTTGGATTTGTAGGGGTGTTTTTATGATATCTTTAGTTTGGATTAGGTGCTGTGTTGGTTTCGATTGTATTATCTCGTGGGGAGAAAAATCTCTAACTAGCACTTTTCGAGGTTGCCAGGTTGGATTCCAAGTGACTCTGTAATTGGGTGCAACAATAGAAGAGAGGGACTGATTTGATGCCTCACTTCTGTCCTAGACATGAGGTTTCTGCCATTCCTGATCCAGGGCTGTCCAGTAACTATTTACAATGCAGGGATAGTTTGGAATGTCTGTTGTTCTACTTGTGCTTTGCATATTGGGTATTTCTTTGCTGGAACAACAGATGAATTAGTGTTTACTGGACACTATGTGTAGGCATATTCTAAGGACTTCACATGTGTTAGTCCACTCAATCATCCCAGCAATCTTATGAAGCAGCATTACTATTATACCAATTTTCAGATGAGGACATTAAAATACAGCAAGGCTAAGTGATGTTCCTAGTGCTACACAGATAGTAAGTGGTAGAAGGAAAACAGATCCAGGTTTTCCCAGTCTAGGCATAGGGCTTGTTAACCTCTTTGCCCACCACTTACTTAAGAGACTGCTCTTATATAGAAGTAGCAGTAAGGGATTTTTTTTTTTTCAAAAGCAGAAGAATACAGACAAAAAGCAAGGAACCTCTGATTTATGATGCATTAACTTCCTGGCTTTTCAGCTTGCTTTGCCCTATTAGTAACAGCTTCTAGCATTCCTTAATTTGAGGGAAAATCCTGAATTTATGATAGCTTCACAGTTTCTACTTTGCAAAAATAAAATATTCTGAATGTGTAACCTATTCGGAGCACAAGAGGAAATTGCAAATTGTAAGGGGTTTGAGCATATAGATTCCCTTAACATTGACTATGATAGTGATAGACATTTTCAAAATTTGTATCATCCACAATTTTAAAACCTCTCTTAAAAAGGAAAGGGCTCAAATTATATTATGTGCATGTAAAAATATGTCACAGTGAATCCCACTATTATATATATTAATATATATAATATATACATAATATATATTAATATATATTAATAGTGCATCAATAGAAAAAAATTTAAAAGGATGCTACCCTGGTGGAATGCAGTGTTTCCTACAGCTAAAACATTTGGCAATGTACCTAGAATAAGTAGCACTCTTGTGACCTCCTATCAGAGAGAGAGTATGAAGATCACATTTTAAATTTTCATACATAGTTATAAGATTTTTTTCTTTAAATGCATTGCATGGTGCATTTGATCATGTACTGGACATTTCAAGGGAAGCCTTGGAAGTGAATATTTTGATTTTATCTGTTAGGCCTAGCCCTGCCTCACCATAATGGAATAAGCCTTGGTTTCCTCTGATTTCTGAGCTGTTGAAAGCAGTTGAGGTAGTACTGAGTCACTGAGATCCCCAAGGGAACTAATGAAATGAGGGCCAGTTGAAACTTAACCCCATGGACCTTGCCTTGGTCTGTGGCCAGGACACAAGAAGAAGATGACCATTGGTTCAGTTGTTTCAATCAATGCCATATCATACAATCCATTTTAGTCTAGAGCCATATCAACAGCATTCTCTTCTCGTTGGCTCTAACCTCAACCAGAAGTCCAGTGTTACTTCCTGATTAGTTTCACTGTTGTTGCTCCACACAAAAAACATTAGAAGCACATGTGCATGATTTGGTTGATTCTCCTGTTTGGCTACACTTAGAAGCCTAGAGCAGCTCTGCAAATAAAAACATATCCAAGTTAAGACTCTACATGTTAGGATAATTCAGTAACTAATGGTTGCACTGCTAATTTGATTTTGCTGCTGATCAGAGATAGGAAGAGAATAGTAATTGAAATGCACTGCAACTGATTTGTAAATGTTGGTACACATTATCCATCATTGTTATGCTATTGTGCTATTAACATAAATTATAACATAGAGGTAATTTAAAACTGCTAACCAACACAGGTATATCTCCTTCCTGGTGATAATTACACATAAAGAAAGAAGGTCAGGCTAAATGTTGCAAGGCATTATTGTGTGGACTATTGATGGACAGTGGTGATTAAGTGGTGTTAGCATTGAAAAATCACCTTTTCAAGCATTTCTGTTATTTTTCTGTTATACAAAAATTTAAAATATATTCAAATGAACAATTGATTTTTCTTAAGAACATACACTTCAGGGACATTTATTAGGTCACTTCTGATTCACATTAATTTAATATGGATTTTAATAAGTTTTTGTCTGACATTTTCTGGGTTTCATACAGTGTATTTAAAAGTTAGAAGATATTCACTCATTACCAGTGAATTTTTGGTTAACCACGTGAACTTATTTTTGTGTGTCAATGAATTTTCTCCCATAGTCTTTTAAGCAAGTTAGGGAAATAATTATAATAAGCTTATGCTTTGGAACGTAAGAGTTGTCTTTGACTAAGGGAACTGAATATGTGGGCAGGTTCCAGGTTGAGATATTAGACTTGTGTTTTTCTGTTGAGTGTATCAAATTATGCTCTTTGTGTGCTTTTTGGGAGCTAACTAATGAAAAGAAAACTGAGATTAATTGTAAGAGATTATTATGGGAGATAAGGCAATGAGGAACCTTGGATTTCTCAGATTGAAACTTTGAAAATCTTACATGCTTAAAGCCCCTCAGCCAGAAGTTGTGAAATTACTGGACAAACATCATGCCTGGAAATATTATGTGAGACCGTGCTACAAGAAGATGTCAAGGACAAAATGTAGAATGGCAATAGAGCCCTTAACAGAATAATGTGCTATCATTTCATCTCATCCCAAAGGGTTCCATCAATTCTAGTCGAGCCTATGAAATTCCTGTTACAACTCTTTCTGAGATGGAAATGGCATAACATATGTGACATTCTGGAGCCATGAAATAGGAGGTCAAGACTGATTCCTTGGTGTTCAGGCCAGAAAATAGTGGCACATAAACTTGTGGGGAATGTGCTATAGAAATTCTTCCTTATTCTCAAATGTGGAGTGCTAATACTGAGCGTGGGCATGGTGAAGCTGCTTCTAAGTGACAAGTGCTGTAATAATCACAAAGGATGAAAGACATTTGTTAACAGAATCACCCTTGGGAATCAAAGGAACCGGTTGTACTGAAGGCATGGAAAGTGTACAGCACTGCCTGCTTCATCTCCAGGTCTGCTAGCTCAGTGTTTCCATGCACCAGAAGCAGCAGAGCCTTTCACATAAGGACCTAATGTCTGAGATGTCCATATATATACTTTTGAGTACTAGACTCTGAGTAAACAGCATGGATACTCATATGATGAGGGAAATGTGAGAACTGGGCATGTGAAAGGGACAAAATTTCCTATTCTCATTATTTTGCCTCCAATTCTATCTGGGACATACAAGCACTGAGTGAAATTGCTCAAATTGCAGGACTTATTGCATTATTAAAATTCTTACCTTTCACTCTCTCCTTTCTTTAGGTACTATTTTTTTTCTCTGTATCTTCCCTCTCCTTTCACTCTGCTTTCCTGCTGACTCCCAATAGTTAGCATTATTTAATATCACCCTATTTCCTCAAGATGGAGTTGAAACATTAAGCTTTAAAAAAAAAACAAAAAAATTCTATATGGTTTATTTTCAGTTCTAAGATTTATAGTTTTCAGTTTTAAAAAACTGTATGTCTTATTCTCTGTTAGCAAGGGCTCCTAATTTTTTGTACAGGCCAGGATTTTTTAAGTAGTTGATGAAATTGAAGGGTCCTTTTCCCAGAAAAATATTCTATTTGCATTCAAACTCAATTTACCAAAAAAAAAAAAAAAAGTCAAGATTCCTTTTAAATTCTCTGAGAGTCTCTAGATCACCATGGAGTTTCCCTTCTACTAGCAGGGAGTCTAAATCATTTTGATCCTATGACCTGATTCTCCATCCCACTTAGGTGGAAACTTCTAATGCTAATGGTGCTATGGGCTGATGAAAAGTTAAGTCAAGCTGTCTCCATTTAGTTCAGACCCTGTGTGAAATTGATCCCCTTTCCTATAAGAGCCCACTCACATAGAAGCTAACACCCTACCCTCATCCTCTTGCACCTAGACTGCAATACCTTTCAACTGTGGAGATGTTCTGAGCAGATACAAGAAATGTGAATTATAAGAATGTCCTGTTAGTTGGTACTTTACACTTTTATGACTTATGATTGAACTTGCCTCACCCGCTCCCTCCTTTGTGTGTGTGGTTTTTGTTGTTGTTGTTGTTGTTGTTTGTTGTTGTTCTTAAAGCTTGATCTCCACCTATACTTTTCTTTGTGGTGGCAGAATTGTTTGCTTTTCTGCTTCTTGAGCCCTGGCCAGAATAAATCCTTTCTCTTTTACTTCAAAAAGACCCAGAGTTTAATTTGGGATTTTTTAGAATCATGCCTTAACAATGAAAGCAATGTTTATAATGAGTATTTCTCATTCATTAAGCACTTCCATCTGTACAGGGACTACTCTAGTTGACTAGTCTGATTAACTCACTTTCCCTCTACCACTACCCAATGATGAATGTGCTGTCATACTCATTTCTACTGTTAAGGAAACTACCATGATCACACAACTAGTAAGTACCTGAGTCATAATTTGAGCCCATTTGAAGTCTGGTTTGAGAGTGCCAGCTATTAATGATCATGCAATTTTACTTGACTGTAGAAGAAACTGGTGTTTTTTTCCTACTTGGCCCAGTAAAAAAAGGAAAAGAGAGGAAGATCATACCCATACATACCATTGAATTAAGACTCTGCAACTAGGGTGCTTTCTAATCAGGAGAGCCTCCCTTCTTAGAAGAGAGAATGAGTCTTGTTTTAGTATATGATGCTTGCTGTTAACCTGCAACTACATATATCACCCAGTATGTGCTTGAATTTATTTCTATCAGTCTTAAAGCCTGATTCCGGATTCCTAAAAGGATTATACCTGCTTTCCCAAATAGTTTAATTTAATAATATGTTTATTTTAAAAATAAAAGTATACTTTTAAAGAATATTAAACAAAAATTAATTTACTCAGCACTTTTTGTCACATGTATCAGAAATCTAACGGAGGAAGAGAAGAAATTTGTTGGCTCACGGGTCTCAAGAGAACTACGAATGGTGAAGTCACAGGAAGGACAAGGAGGCCATGGTGACTCAGGAACAATTCAGACAGGGAAGCCTGGGCTGATGGGTCTGTCGGGTTCTCATCTGCTTTTCTTTGTATTCATTTTCTCTTTCTGCTAACGCACTTTTTCCAGATAGCAGAAATCATTTATTACCATCGCTTACACATTTTGTATAGCAAGAGGGAGACAGTTTTGTCATTTTCTTGATGTCAAGTTCAAGAATTCAAGGCAATGTATCTTATTGACCTAACTTGGGTTAATTTGCCATCCTTGGAATAAATCAAACATAGTTGGTAGAGAGGAGTAGAGTCATGTGAAAACATGTCAATCTCATGGAAATACATGGATGAAATAGGAAGGGAGAAATTCCCAGGAGAAGGACAGGATTATCAATAGACAATACTTTGTGGTTTACTATAGCAGAAAACTCAACTAAAATCATTTGCTTGAAGTTAGCATTGAATTATAGAGGTAAATATTTGGCAAAGGGCTTAAAAACATTTCCTAATTTATGCAGTTCAGTGAATACATTGAGAAAATGGTGTGCAAATCAAATTTGTTAATTTAATAAATAGGTGATTTTATGGGAACATCTTATTATAAATCTTTCAGCAAAGGTAACATTATTGGGAAGTAAATATCATCCTTAATTTGGATTTTTAGATGAACCTATTTAAAGTGAGAAAAACTTATAATGAGAAGCCAATGGAAATAAGAAGCACCTGTCTCAGAAGAGAAGCTGTGACCTTCTGCTGAATGACTTCTGAAAGAGTCCAGGACTGTGATTAGAAGAGCTTAAAGCTGAGCGTGAAAGTGCCCAGGGAAAGTGCAGAGGCTGACCTGTCAAAGGTTTTTGATACGCTAACTGCTACTTGGTGCTTTTTAAGGAAAGAAACAAGATAGAATCAGAATGCATAACACTGTGAATAACACAGTTCTGAGATGTGGGCCTGGACCAGCTTCGAGAAGAATGTGAAGCTTAAGATGGGGAAATTCTGCTGGTCTAGCTATAGCTTCCTTACATCACTCTCATTGTGCAGAGTCAAAGATAGTTCTGGACAAGCGTGTACTAAGGAGCAGTGTCAGTGAAAAAGGCTTGCATCTTATAGAGTTCACATTTTCAGCACTGATCGCAAACCAAAATGGGAAGGACAAATTTCCTTTTCACTTTCTCATTGTACTGAAGTAAGAAAAAGAAATTTACATCTGGTTCTTTCTATATTTGAAAATACATGGAAGTCAGATGGAAGACTTTCTCCTTGATCAATTTCAGGGAGTGTGAGAAAAAGTGTGCTGTGGATGAGTCCATGTAGTTCTGAACTCAATTATTTGGAAAAAATGAGTTTCAAAAGTATTAGCTTTAATACTTTAAAAAATAATGTTTGATATTCATATTTATATTTGATATTAAAAATCTCAGTTTTCTATCATGAGCTCTGGGAAGATGGTGATGCAAATACCCAGGCTAATTGTAATGCTTCTTGCACTTGGAAATAAATGTGCATTTGCACTGAAAGCTCAAAGGGCAATTTAATAACAAATAAATATAATCTCTAGTTTATGGTGATAGAAGGCTGTCTCAGTAGTTTGAAAGAATAAGCTGGTATATGTGGGAAAAGGAGGGTGGAAAAGATGAGACAGGGTGGGGCACATTGCCAAGGAGAGTACAAAAATGGTAAAAAATGAAATGTACTTAGACTATCACTGTACCTAAATTATAGCCATTGGTTCTGTAAGGAGAAACGTAGGACATTAGAATCATAATTTCTAAGAAAGAAAATCTAATACATTTCTTATTCTATGAGAATTTTGAGTCATCACTTATTTAATTGGGAGGCAATATCATATAGTTGGTTGAATGTGGGATATAGAGTCTATATTAAAATAAAATATTCCTTCTTACTGATAATGCAATTTGAACAACTTAATCTCTTAAATATCAAATATTCCATCTTCAGAATGGGGATAATAACAGAACCTGCTTTCATAGATTGTTGTTCTGATTAAATGAGTAAATTCATGTAATGTTATTATCACAATGCCTTCCATAGACAAATGTTTAATAATGTTTCTTATTATTTATACTTCAATCTCAAAAACAAACCATCAATATTCCCTCTTGATTTCTGGGCAGAAAAAATCTGTCCCATTATATAACATACTCCCAGCCATGTTCCTTCCTTCAGCACCCTCTGCAATGACCTCCACATTGCCTGATTGTAGATAACTCTGACCAGGGGACAGTAACAGAATGCTCAAGATAAACAACAATAAAGTCTTAATTACTATTGCTGCTGATCAGGCAGCTGGTTCTCAGAATGCTTCAGTGTCCTACACAAGGCTACATGACTAACTGATAGCAGGTTGATGATTTTCATCTACTAATGTAAGCCTCTTCCATAGTGTCACTGTTGAAGAGTCATTGGGAACCAGAAACCTCTTTGACAAAAGCCACAGGCTCTCTCCCCACCTGATATATGTCTCCACGTGTAATTTTTGCATATAATCCCTGCCCTGCCCCATCCATCTTGGTTATGGATCTTAGCTGATGAACACGCTCCTGTTGTTGTCATCTTGAAAAGAAATACTCTTGGTAAATTCATCCTTGTTCTCCTTCTCTTCTAGGTCTTTGACATAGAGTTTTATTCTCCCTCCTCATATTCTTTAGAACATAGAGGAAGGAATAGATCAAGAAGCAATGACTCTTCCTAGAGTGGGTGGTTTCAGTCTATAGATTCTTCCTAGAGTCATTGCTTCTTGATCTACTCCTGCCAATTCCCCAAACCAAAGGCCGAATGTTCTTTCTGATAAGTAGATGCTGATCCATAATAGGGAGGGGGGAGGCATGGGGGAAACAGAGGAACTATAACTGGGCAAAGGGGAGGCAGGGTGAGGAGGGTTCATGGGGGCAGAAAAGATGGTAGAATGAGATGGACATCATTACTGCATGCATGACTGCACATATGGTGTGACACTACATCATGTACAACCACTGAAATGAAAAGTTGTGCTGCAGTTGTGTACAATGAATAAAAATGCATTCTGCTGTCATATATACCTAATTAAAATAAATAAATTAATTAAAAATAATAATAATTAAAAAGAATCAATGACTCATATGTTAACTTTTGTAACTTGTTTGAACCTATGGGTCCCTCATATCTTATGCTTGAAGAAATAAAAATTGAATTCCAAGTAAAACAGAGTTGTATCAAACTCCTTAGGTATAGGACAAAGAATAAATTTTAGGAAGAAATAAGTGCAGAAATGTTCTAGTGTGATAGTTCTAATTTTTATTTTCAAGAACATATGAAATGAGGTGGAGACTGTTCTTATAATAGGGAAAATGAAGAGCCCCAAATCACTGCTTTGTTTACCTCCTGCATAGGATGACTTGTGGTTAAGTTCAAAACATGTATCCAAGCTAAAACTTTCCCAATAGTGTTGGAATGATTCATTTTTTTCCTTTTTGAAAAGTTAAAAACTATATCTCCATATGCAAATGAGTAAATGAGGTAGATAGATGAGAATGGGAGAATAAAGATAACCTTATCTTCAGAGCAATAAACAGACTATTAGTTGAGGGATAAGAGGAAAAGGAAAAGGCTGGGTGAGGTGAGGAGAGAAGGGAGAAGTAGCAGGAGGCCAGACTACCAGCTGATGGTGCACCCCCTGCAAATCTGTTGGAGCAGAGACATTAAGAGAAGACAGAGAGAATGTCTCCTCTGTTCCAGCCCGCAGCCCCAAGGGAAAATGGAAATCTAGAAAATACCATAGACTGCCTGGCTTAAGTAGCAGAAATGATCTTCACACATTTCTGGACCATGGAGGTCCAAATTCAAGGTATCAGTGGGTGGTTTCAGTCTATAAACTCTTGGCTTGCAGATGGCCATCTTTTCACTGTGACCTCACATAGTCTCTCCTGTGTTGACAACTGGTGTGTTCCAGTGTGTCCATATTTTCTCTTCTTATAAGGACAAAGTCATATTGGATTAGGGCTTACCCTGAAGACCTCATTTTAATATAATCACTTCTTGAAAGCCCTATTTCCAAGTGCAATTGCATTCTGAGGTGGCAGAGCTTTAAACCAAGGCTTCACCTTTTGCATTTTACGGGAGCAAGGGGAATTCAAAATTCAGCCCCTCATGGCAGGATAGCATATAAGTCTCAGCCAGCATCCTTAGAGAGGAGAGACATTCTATTCTTTTTTATTGGAGCAATATTTCTGTAAAGTAGGGTAATGCAGGGTGTGGTCATCATTTCAATCACCCTCTCAACCATCAGGACTCTGAAAGTGAAAGGTCAGCAGTGAATCAGCTCTTTGACCAAGGTATGTCCTGACTCCCAACACCAGTCTCTCTGCAGGAGACTGAAGTGTTTGGGGACAAAGGATTTTCTGTAAGCCTGAGAATGGATTTCCAAGAAGCCTGCCAACCCCCCTACAAAGGCTTTGCTACCAGCCAGCCTTCTTTGCTGCATTTACTCACCATGGTGGAACATTTCCAATCCTGTCAGCTTGTCTTTGATTTTACATTTTTTATAGTAACTTTCTAGCCAAACATCAATGCCGTTCACCGTCTTTTAGATGTTGAAAAGCAAAAGTTGCACAGTGGTTATGTTTTTATTTTATTTAAGGATTATTTCTATTTTTGGCAATCTCTGACAGCTCTTTTCAGCACCGGTGCTATAATAAACCTATTGAAACTCTAGCTTTTACGGAGAACAAAACAAGCCAGAGAATTATTTCGCCTAAGCTGGGAGATTTTTTTTTTTTTTGCTCCCTTCAGCTACCATAAAACCTATATATCTCCATTATAGGTTTACCTTAAGAATGGAATTTCATGTCTTGCTTGCATTTTATAAATTTTGAATGGAGCATTTCACATAAAATAAAGAAGTACTTTCATATCTTTTATTTAAAGCCAGGACTTCTTCTGGGCTGAAGAGGTGACTTTTAGAAATGGAGCTAGGACAAGGTACTCTACCCAAAATGGGGAGACAAATCTAAAGTGCGCTGAGCAAAGAAGCAAGATGGGTTTCAAAAAACCTCTTACCACATTTATTTTTATACATACACTTCATCTTTCATGCATTCCTGTGTGATCTACCATCAATTATCCAACGGTAATGAAAAAACTTCCATGTTTTATATAAAGTGGAGACAGTAAAATAAACTGGAGCCAGTGATGATTGCTGCCTCTGCACACCTCTGACTCCTCTTTTTTTAAAACATCTTTATACATCTCTTCCTTATAAATTTCTAAAGTTTTTTTTTTCTTAATTTATTTCATGAGAAAAGATAGTGTATTTCAAGGCATTTTGGACTCGGAACAGGAATGGAAATCCTGGCTCCAGACTGGCTGTGTGAACTTTGGGCAGTGTCCTATCCTTTCTCTGCTTTAGTTTCCTTATCTCCAAATGGGTGCAAGTGTGAAAAATAAGATTACACCTATAATGCATTTCATCTTGTGCTGCATTGTATTTGCAGTCACGGCTCCATAGTATAAACGAAGATGTTTTTGATCTTTCTCATTCTCCTTTCTTATTGTGCTCTTTAATATGGGTCTCCTTTACCTCTATTCTCCTTTCCTCTCTTCTCACCTCACCTCTTATCCTCTCTTTCTTTTCTGTCCTTTATTGTCTAGTCTTCTCTAGACAGAACCAGGATGGAATATGGGATGTGTGTGTGTGTGTGTGTGTGTAAATAGATATAGATACAGACCTTTTCTTGTGATCTAATCCAGCATGTTGAAAATGAGGAACAATATTGGAAATCCTTAAGAATTTTTAACTATTTAAAAAGCCCGAGGGAAGCCTTAAATTGATCTGTAATAGCACCTCATTGTTTCTTTTTCTTTTGGTTCCAATTAGATCAACTCAGTATAGAGAAACTGTCTTGTTCCCACGGATAAGGAGTTCTGATAAGTAGTTGTGTCTTAGATTTTAAGAAACAGAGAAAGAGTGGGGGAACGTAACTCACTTATAAATACGCTTTTTTTTCTAGGAATAATATATTTCAATATATGAATTTTATGGGGATTAGGGAGGAAAATAAACACATTTAACTCTTTGTATTTCTCTTCTCAAATCTCTAAAATTAAAGAAGTAGACTAGATATTTTGACCTGCTCTGAATGATAGTGGTAAGACCATGACAGGTGACTTTTAATTGAAAGATGCTTTAGTGCTTGAAATCCTCAGCCTTTTCATTAAGGTAAGGCTGTTAGGAAATAAGTTTTTGAATCACACCATTGTTTTAATTATTCAGGGGTATTATGAGGGACCTTGTTCACTACATTACTCAGTGTGGTTTCTGTATGAAATCCATGTCACCATTTCACATTGGCATTTCAATTATATTCATTAAAGAGGTTTTTATAGGTCCACTAACTGTATTATCCCTCACCCTGGGGTTTTAAAAATCAAGTTATCGTTTTCTGGTCTCTAGTTCTGCATATAAAGAGCTTAGACATTGCCATTTTGTCCTGACAATAAGTAAAAAGCTGAAAAGACTAAACAATGAACAAGTTTTCTTAGATCCATAAGAAAGATGAGGCCATAGGGCAAATCTCATGCTCCAAGGCTGGAGAATCAGACAGCAAACCAGGGAGCAATGATTTGGCAGAGCAGGCACCCAGAGAGGAGACTACACAGGAGAACAGCTGATGCAGGAAACCTGAACTGTAGCTGGGGAATTACTGGAGGCTTAGTGCATGTTTTAGTCGGCTTTTATGTTGCTGCAACTAAAAGACCCAACCAGCACAATTGTAGAGGATGAAAAGTTTATTTGAGGGCTCACGGTTTCAGAGGTCTTAGTCCATAGAAGGCTGGCTCCATTCCTTGGGGTTCCCGATGAGGCAGGAATAACCTGGTGGAAGGATGTGGCTGAGGGAAGCTGCTTATTTGGTAACCAGGAAGCAGAGAGAGAGAGGTCTCCACTTGCCAGATAGAAATATGTACCCAAAGTCATGCCCCAATTCCCACCTCCTGCAGCCACATCCTACCACGTCAGTTACCACTCAGTTAATCCCTATCAGGGAATTAAATGACTGATTGGGATAAGACTTTCACAATCCATTCATTTCTCCTCTGAACCTTCTGGCATTGTCTTATACATGAGCTTTTGGGGAACACCTCACATCCAAACCATAACAGTACAGACAAATCTGAGAACAAAAACTCAAGGGGAATCCAAAAATAGGCTCCCACTTTTTTTTATGAGTTTTACCTGTAGGAGTTCTACCAGGTTCTCCAAGTTAATATCAAAGGAAAAACTTCCCTGAGCTTCTGGCAGGAGGGGAAAAGGGCACATTTTAAAATACTTAACAGCATGTTGTTCTTATTAAGAAGAACTGACTTTAGGAGAAACTAGTTAAGAAGAGCCTAACTTGTCAGGATACTATCAAAGTCTAATTGACTTGGGGGAGAGAAATGCTCAATGGTTGGTAGTCAGCCCTATCCTTCTACATGGGAATGGGAGATACCCAATTTCATCCCAGTATAGACTTCTTGCCCACCTAAAAGGAGAAGAGATACTGAGAACCACTTGTCAAGTACACAGACAAGACATCCTTCCCCCACTTCTTACCACCACATTACTAAACTCCCATTTTATGCAGTTCCTTTTATTTGGTTTATCATTTCAGTCACCAAGAAAAAAAAAATTATAAGAAATACTAAAAGTTGAAAACAGTTTGAAAAGAGAGATAGAGGGAAGAACAGAACCATACTTTAGATATGGCAACAAGGGTGAAATTATCAGATTAAAATTTCAAACAATTGTGATTAATATGCTAAAGATTCTAATGGATAAATAGTCAGCATGCAAAAACAGACAAACAGGGTAAGCAATTCTGAGGGTACAGAAATTCTGAGAGCTTCCCCACGACAAAATTCTAGACATCAAAAACATAGTAACAGAAATAAAGAATGCCTTTGATGGGCATATTAGAAGATTTGATAGGCTAATTAAAGAATCTTTGAGTGTAGGAATATGTTAATAGAAACCCCCAGAAGCTGAAAAAACAAAGAGAACAAAGACTGAAAAAAAAATATACAAGGGGTGTGAGACAACTAGAAAAGGTTAACATATTTGCAATCAGAATAACAGAAGGAGAAAAAAGAGGAGGAAATATCTGAAAAAAAAATAATGACTGAAAATTTTCCCCCAATTAATATCAAATGCCCACCCATAGATCTAGGAATTCCTAGGAAGCTCAGAGAAGGCAAAACAGGATAAATAGAAAATAGCAACAACAAAACACACTGTAAATGATCTTCTAATTTTCATACTACAGAAAATCAAAGATAAACTATGAAAGAAGCCAGAGAAATAATACACATTACCTTTGGAACAGCAAAACTAAGAATTTCAATTGACCTCTCTTCAAGAACTGTGCAAGCAAAAGTAAAGTGAAATATTTAAAGTGGTGAGAGAAAAAACAAAACGAAACTTACAAAAATAGAAGTTTACATTCCACAAAATTATCCTTCAAAGGTGAAAGAGACAGAATGGGAGAAAATATTTGCCAAGTAGTCATCTGACAAAGGATAAGCATCCAGAAATATAAGGAATTTTTTAAAACTTAACAAAAACAAATGGTATAATTAAAAACAAATAAATGACCTAAATAGACTTTTAAAAGAAGAAATTCAGGGACTGGGGATGTGGCTCAAGCGGTGGCATGCTTGCTTGGCATATGTGGGGCGCTGGGTTCAATCCTCAGCACCACATAAGAAAAATAAAATAAAATAAAGATGTGTGTTCACCGAAAACTAAAAAATAAATATTAAAAAATTCTCTTTCTCTCTTTAAAAAGAAAAAGAAGAAATTAAAATGGCCTACAAATTTAAGAAAAAATTACTCAACTTCATTAGCCCTTTACCAAACGCAAATCAAAAACACAATGAGCTATCATTTTACTCTCAGTTTGAAAGACTTTTAACAACAGGAAAGCTGGCAAGATTGGGAAGAGAAAAGATCTCTAGATTTACCATATGATCTCAACCCTGGGTATATATCCAGAGAAAATGAAATCAACACATTTTTTACACATTTAAAAGTGTAGAAATTATACAATGTATATTCTCAAACTACAACAGAAGTAAAAAAAAATCAATAACAGAGGGATAATTGTAGAATCCACAAGCATACGGAGATCAAAGCAACAAACTTCTAAATAATTCAAGAATCAAAGGTGTAGTCTCAAGAGAAATGAAAACAAAATTCTGAACTAAATGAAAATGATAACACAACTCATCAAAAATTTTGGCAATGTTCTGTGAAAGTGCTTAGAGGAAAAGTTATAGCCTTGAGTGCATATGTTCAAAATTAATAAGTGTCCAAAATTAATAATCTAAGTTTCCATGTTAAGAAACTAGAAGAAAAGAGCAAATAAAATTCAAAGTAAGAAAAAGAGAAATAAAAGAATTAGAGGAGAGATAAATGAAATTGAAAACAATTCAATAGAAAAAACTCTAATAAAACCAAAAGTTAATGCTTTGAAAATATCAATAAAATTGATAAGATTCTAGTCAAGCTAACTAAGAAATAGGAGAGGACACTAATTGCTAATATCTGAAATGAAAGAACAGACATCATTATGGATCTCATGAACATCAAAAGGATAAAAAAAGGAATGCTATGAATAACTTTGTTTAGAAATTTGATAATATAGATGGAATGAGCCAATTCTTTGAAAGACACAATCTGCCAAAATTTACACAAGAAGAAATAGACAATCTTAATAGGTTTATATTTATGGAAGAAATTAACTCAATAAGCTTCCAAAGCAGAAAGTAACAGGATCACCTGAGTTCACTGCTGGGTTTCACCTTTTAAGGAAGAAATAATAGCAATTTCCTACAGTTTCTTTCAGAGGAGAGATAATACTAAGTTATTCTATGTGGCTAATATTATCCTAATATCAAAACCAGACAAAGATATTACGAGCAAAGTGGGCAGATTGATATCTCTCATGAACATAAAGCACAAATCCTCAAAAAAATTTGCTAATCAAATCTAATAGTCTATAAAAATAATTCTATACCACAACCAAGTGGTATTTATCCCAAATATGCAAGGTTGCCCAAACATTTAAAAACCAATTACTACAATCCATTGCATTCAATAGAGGCAGAAAAAAACATTTGATGAAGTCCAACACCTATTCATGATTAAAAATAAAAAAGGTCCCATTAAACCAACACAGAGGAGCTTCCCCCAACCTTATAAAGAACATCTTTCTGTGATAAATTTACAGTTGACGTTATACCTAATGCTGAGAAGCTAGAAAGTTCCTACCAAGACCAGGGCAAGGGAGGCCCCTTTAATCACATCTTCTCCATATAGTACTGGAATTCCAAGATAATGCAATGAAATGAAGAAAAGTATATATAGATTGAGAAAGAAAAAAAAAAAACAAAACATTTATTTTACAATGAAATGATCATATATGTAGAAAAAGTGCAAAAATTACAACAACAACAAAAACCCAAACCCAGGAACAATTGAGGTTATAGGACACAAGGTCAAGAAACAAAAGTCATTCTCTTGGTATATACAAGCTATGAAGAAGTAGAATATGAAACACTAAAATAAATCTAACAAAATACGTGCATGATATGAGTGAGTAAAATTGAAAAACTCTTCTGAAAAAAATGAAAGCCACTAAATAGTTATTCCATGGATAGGATGACTAAATATTGTCAATACAATGGTTATCTCTCATTTGATGAATACTTCTAGGGCAGTCCCAATAAAAATCCCAGCATGTTATTTTGTAAATTTGACAAACTGACTGAAGTTTGTAAGGAAAGGCAAAAGACCTTAGTATTCAACACAACACTGAAGGAGAACAAAGTTGGAGGACCAACACTAATAATTTCAATACTTATTTCAAAGCAACAGTAATCAAAACAGCGTGGCATAGGTGAAAAATAGACAAGTATATCAATGGAACAGAATAGAAAGACCAGAAATCAACCTTATAGTTGACCGATCTTTAGCTCTCGAGTAAAGGTAATACAATAAATAAGTATATCCTTTTCAACAAATAGTGCTCTAACAACAAGATATTGATGTGCCAAAACAAAACAAAACAAACATATAAATACACAACCTTCCAAAAATGAACTAAATACTTTTTTAAAATCCCTCCTAGAAGATAATAGAGAAAAAGAGGTAAATGATGTTAGGTTTGGTAATAAATTTTTAGGCAAAACACCAAAGGCAAAATATATGAAAGTGATATTAACAAGCAGGACTACATTAAAATTAAAATCTTCTGCTCTGTGAATGACAGTGTCAAGAGAAGGAGAGAACAAGCTACACAATGGAAGATGATATTTGCAAAAGACCCATCTGAAGTATTGTAATATAAAATATGTGAACAATCCTTGGAAGTCAAGAATGACAAATAACCAATTGACAAAACATTCAAATAGACACCTTACATAATGACATTCAGAGGGCAAATAAACATATGAAAGGATGTTTCACATCATGTGTCATTAGGGAAATACAAATTTAGACAACAGTGAGATACCATACATGCTTAGTAGAATGTCCAAAATCCAGAACACTGAGAACTTCAAATGCTGACCAAACTGTAGTACAGCAAGAGCTCTCCTTCTTTAGTGGTGGTAGTGTAAAATGATATAGCCATTCAGAAGAGACTGTGGTGGTTTTATACAAAACTAGACTTACCATTCAATCCAGCAAAGCATTCCTTGATATTTACCCAATGGAGTTGAAAACTTCTGTCCACATCAAAGCTACACACAGTTTTATTCATAATTGCCAAAAGTTGGAAATAAGATGTACTTCAGTCAGTGCGTGGATGAATAAACTGTGGTGCATTTCAACAATGGACTGTTATTCGGCACTAAAAAGAAATGAGCTATCAACTCATGAAATGACAGAGAAGGCTGAAATGCATATTACTAAGTGAAAGAAAACAAACTCAAAAGGCTACATAGCATTTGATTCCGAATCTATGACATTCTGGAAAAGACAAAACCATGAAGAGAGTAGTCAGTGATGTCCAGAGATAGGGGTAGAAATGGCTAGGCAGTGCACAAAGAATTTTTAAGGCAATAAAAATGAAAATACTCATATAACACGACCATGAAGTAAATATATCATTATACATTTGTCCAAACTCATAGAGCATACACCACCAAGAGTGAGCCCAGATGTGAACTATCAACTTCAAGGTTTATGATATGTCAATTGTAGGTTCATTCATTGCAACAAATGTACCGCTCTGGTGGGGAATGTGGACCATCAATTTTGTTTTGAATCTAAAACAGCTGTTTAAAAAAAAGGCTTTAAAGCAAAAAACAAAGCACAAAATGAAACAGAACAAAAAAAAACCCCAATTATTCAAATTTTATTTTGTAATATTATATCATTTATAGAAAAACTAAGAGTATAATTAATAAGTAATTCCCATTCCTTCCTTGGCTTCTCCTATTACTTAACACTCAAATATCACTTCTTCCAGATTCTGCTTTAGTCACACACCTTCCACAGCTCTGTTTATCTCTTGTGTGAACTCATTGATTAACAATTTGTGCACATAGATAGAAGGGAAGGGAAAGTGATCTGTTTGTCCTCCATTTGTGTGTGTGTGTGTGTGTGTGTGTGGATTTTTGCTTGGCTTGTAGATGTTACCAAGTGTTTTGGTAAGAGGAAACCTACTGTAATGATCTCTATCTCATATCAGAGTTAGCTTCCATTCCGTTTTAACTTTACTGGGGAAAACTCTTGTTACTCTTGTCTAAATTTCTCTCTTCTTTTGCTCATGTTATTTAAGAATTTGCCATGTTTAATTGTGCATCCCACACAAAATTCTTCCTGGATTATTCAGTTTGTACCCTATGTCAAAGCTATTAGTTATTGCAACTCAAGTTACCTACAGGTTAGCAGCCTCATATCATTCTTGGTCTAATAATTTATTGTAGGTTATTAAAGTTGTTTGGAATTTTAGTTTTTCCAATTTCTTTAGTGAAATTTTGATCATTTACAACAAAAATTTGTTAGTTATGCTACACATATAGTATTATTTTATTATAAAGGAGACTAAGGCACTGCCTGTGGTTTAGTGCACAACAGTGAAGATTCTGTTATACAGTTACTTGGCTTTGAGCTCTGGCTTTTTCACTTAATTACTATGTGAACTTAGAACAAGTTACTTAACCTTTCTGCACTTCAGTTATTATTTTTGTTTCTTAATCTATAAAATGGGCATAAAATATCACAATTAGCTTAGGGCTTGGTTCATAAATGGTATTATTACTTAGGTGATTTTCAGTGGTCAGGATGATATAATCAATTCTTGCTTGCAGTGAATTTGGACAGAATTACATTTAATTGCTCTATCTCCATGCTTCATGGATCTTGGTTTTGGGGTTTCCTTTATTCAAAAAAACCTGTGTGCTGCTCCAGATCTATGCTTATACTTTGAAGAACAACAGCAATAATAAAAAAATATTAGTATGTGTAAAATGAAGCTAAGAAGAAGTTGATGACTTAAATAAATGAGCATATTGCTAATAAAACCCAGGAAAAATAAAGATCCCCACTCAGTTCATTAACCAGTTACTAAATGGTGTTTGCATTATCTACATGAATAGTAAATGAATTCATTATGATATGTGCTATTATAGTGAATAGCAAATGAATTCATAACTATGGGTTTCATAAAAATATTCCTAATGGAGAAGTTATGCATTGTCAAGTTGGTTTCTAGAATAAGTGGGGTTTACATCGAAATGGGGGAAATAAATAACACTAGGCACAACATTGTTTTAGTTGATGTTATTTGGGTAGGCTTTATTAAACTGAAAACACAGTTTAGGTCTTGGTAATACATCAGTAGCCTCAGAGAACATGAGTTTTGGTTTCTGAGGGTTTTTTTTTTTTAACTAATGACTGATGTCTAGTTTCATCTTTGTTTCAAAGAGAGAAACATAATTATATGCAGCTGATGATCAACAGGAAAGCTTTGGCTTGTGATTAGATGGATTAAGTAAGAAAATCTTTAAAGGTTTCATAGTTTCCTGTTCAGAGGCTATCTGATGGAATGGCTATCATAATCAATCTCAGGTCAGTTGCTTTACATAAAATTTAGTGAACACCCTCATCTGCCCACTTTTGCTCAGCACAAGGATAAAATAAATTTTAGGATTAACAGCATGAATGGTGTACTCTTGAAGTAATATTTGGATTTTATTGACCATCATAAATAGATTATGAAATCATGGCAGCAACAAAAGCACAGATGGTGTCTTATTATAAACCTGCAAACTACAAGCTATGAGCCCAAAGACCAGTCAGAGGGCACTTGTGAGCCATCAGTGGTCTAGAAACCACACTATGATAACCTCTCATCTAAATTCAGAATTAATTTCTTAGGAAAAAAATGACACAACTTCTTGGTTTCATAATAAAAGTAAAATACTTCCAGGGCTTAATTTTCAAGAACTGCTGGTTTTATATGTAATTCTAATACGTATATATTATGTTGGAGCCTATGAGAGTAAAATTTAGCAAGTATAAAAACTAGAAGAAACAGCAAGTAAAACTTTACTAATGCCAGAAGTTTAACAATTTAATTAAATAGCATGATTTGCAGTCCTACAATGTGAAAGATAATGTAGAACATACAAAAATAAGACTGTATAAGTCTTCAAGAAGTTTTCAATGTAGTCTATCTTGTACCCATTTAACCATTATATGAATTATAATGAGATACAACATATATATATATATATATATATATATATATATTGTACAATATATATATATTAGTTATATATATATATATATATATATATATATATATATATATTAGTAGCTGTTTTAGTCAGCTTTTTCATTGCTTCGACCAAAAGATCTGACAAGAACTGTTATTTGAGGGAGTTTATTTTGGCGCTCACAGTTTCGGAGGTCTCAGACCTTAGACAGCTGGCTCCATAGCTCTGTGCCTGAGATGAGGCAGAACATCATGGTGGAAAATAATGGCAGAGGAAAGAAGTTCAGAATATGGTCACCAGGAAACAGACACTTCACTCCCTAGTGACCCACCTCCTCCAGCCACACCTTACCTGACTGTAGTTACCACCCAATTAATCCCTATCAGAGGATTAATGCACCAATTAGATTGAAGCTCTTATATCCCAATCATTTCACCTCTAAACTTTTTTGCATTGTCTCACACATGAGCTTTTGAGGGACACTTCATATCTAAACCATAACAGTAGCAAAATCATAGCAAACTGTTCTAACTACTGTATGTACATTAACTCATGTAGTCCTCACAACAAGCCTAAGCTGTGGGTATTATTATTATCTCCAAATTACATGTGAGGAAACCCAGCCACAGATGGACAAGTAGTAACTCAGAGATAGTTGAGAACCACATACGTTTCACACTTCTGGATGGAGAGTTGCTGCTGGGAAGCAACTGCAACATAAAGGGAATTATAAGAAAGTAGAAGAAGGTGGAGCTTCCAGATTCATGACACCATGAGGAAGATATGTTGGAGACCACAGAGCACAGAGACCCTTAGTGTAAGACTCTACAAATAAAAAAGTGGTATAACTGTAGAAGATATAAAATAGAATGACCAGGGAACAAAGTGTGAACAGGATTAGTTTGGGGGTTTAAAGAAGTAGAAAGAGAGCTTTAGGAAAAAAAAATCATGGTAGATTTAAGAATGATTGGCAGAGGGGAAGAATCAATAGAGGCAGAGATGGAAGACCCTATGACCCACTATAGTAGCATAGAAATTGGTTAAAAAGTACAGCTATAGTGTTAGTTAATTGATTGGATACTTCCATTGTGTGAGAATCAATATTTCTTAGGCATATAATTTCCATAGCTCGAATCCTTCAGTTAGCAAATGGACCTACTTTATTTGTGATTATAATCCACAAAGGGAAGGAAAGGAGCTGGTCAGCAAGATAGAGAAGGAAGTAAACCCAGGAAATATCTTCAGGAAATAGAAGAGTCTTTTAATTATTTCAATGTTTGAACAATTTAATATCATTTTAGTGTTTCTTGAAAAATTATTGGTAATCTTTAACATAAATGTCCCTTCACTGAAGAAAGTCTTAATGTGTATTCACACACACACACACACACACACACACACACACACACACACACACAGTACTTCCAGTCAATATAACTGTAACACACTGAAACTGTCGTTTCGAACAATTTTCTATATTACCTAAATATGCAATATATATCATGGTTCAACTGTCTTTGATTCTCCTTCTTCTGCTTTTTTTTTCTATTGTTGACTATCAAACCCAGGGCCTCACACATGCTAGGGAATCACTCTTCCACTGAGCTATAGCCCCCAGTTAATTTTTCAGTATTCTTAACTTTATAAAAACAATTGTATCAGAGCCTGTTTAACTTATTAATAACACATTTTGGAAAGGAAAATCTTCTCACACAGTGCCTAGCAAATATTAAATGAATTAAATGTAATTAAATGAGATTTAACTTGTTATCTCATTTAATACTCACAAAAACCATGTAAAGCAGATATAGTGCTCTGTTATGGCCAAAAAAAAAAAAAGAAAAATGTGTTAAGTGACTTGCCTAAGGTCAGAAAAGGTAGACAGGAAAGTGTGCCTTGAATGGATTCTAACTAACTCACTAGTACATATATTTCATTTGTACTTAGAATTGAAAGCATTAGGTAAGTATAAGCCTCACTGTGCTGTTAATTTTTTTTTTTTTTTTAGTGTAATGACTTCTAAAAACTCTTCAGAAGTATTGTGCTATGGCTTACACCTCAGCAAAAACAGCTCTCAGCACTTTGAAAGTAGGACCATTTAACACAGGCTAAAAATGCTCTCAAATAAGTGTACTTAGTAGGAACTCCACTTATAACCCATGAATGAAATAAGAACAGAATCCAAATGGGAAGGAATATTTTTCTAGGGATGGGAGTCTATTGTTTCATTCTTATATTCATCATGTTCTTAGCATGGTATCTGAAGCAAAAGCAGTGATTAATTGATACTGGATTTATTGATAATGGTCTTTACATATCCTAACCCAGTTGATTGATAGTCATTTTTTTACTTGTTCTCAATGCTTTGTATTACTACCATAAGGGCCAAAGTTATAGCACAAATATATTAATGCATTCACTCAAAAAACCTTTTTTAATAATTACTAGATGCTGGGCATGGGGATAGCATTTTGCATACAAAGGCAAAAAAAAAGTACATAATTTATTACTTCAAGGCCCTTGTTCTGCAGCATGTGTATCTAAGGTATTTGTTTGGAGGTATGTGGTATAACACATAAAATTTAAAATGCATAATAAAAGAGATCATATTTATGATAACCTGGTATTATTCTCCAAACTGACAGTTATCCTAGATGATTTGAATTCTAGCCTTTCCCAGGAGGAACTGTCTTATATAGCACCTTTTTTTCCACCATTGCTTTCCCTTTCCCCAGTATTAATTCAATGACTTGGACTTGGCGATTGGTGAAATATGCTAGTCAAATGACTTCTTGATTGGACTCTGAGGATCTTCATTCTTTAACATATATACTTAGCATTTTTTTCATGGCAATAATGATTTTTAATGATCAGTTGAATTGATTTATTCTTTAATGAGGGCTAACTGGTAGTTCATCGATAGTTACACCTGAATTCCATTTACATCTAAACAAAGTCTTCATGCACCAGGGTCACTAAAGATCATTTCAAAATTATTTCTTAAGGACAGTATGCCGTGCTGTGTCAATATGACAACACCAATATTAAGTAGCTAGCTTTTAAATCCAAATGGTTGTTTGCTTTAGGTTTTCCCACTCAGGGGAAGAGGAAAGAATGAAAAAACTAAAACTGGTTTGGTCATAGAAAACAGTTCAGGCAATCAACGATCCTGTATCTCCTGGAAGTTGTGCCTTAAAAAAAAATTGAGCTTACTTAAGCTGATAAGGTGGCTGATGTTTCAAAACCAAAACAAACCCAGAACCTGATAGACCCCTTTAATTTAAAGCGAATCCAAAGAAAGTTAAGTGATTTTTAAGAAATCGGGGATATGCTTCGCACAGTCCTGTGGAAATGGAGGATTTAACTTGAATAAGAGATTGTACTGTTTTAAGGAACAATTGTGAAATGACCAGAAAAATCATATTGTTATCCCTTTTTGATCAGAGTCTAAGATTAAAAAATGAAATAAGCTTGATAATTAAACAGTTCCTGGAAAGCTGAAGTTTACTTTTAAATTTTTAAACTAAGCTATTTTTTCTTATCATACACTTTAGGTGACAATATACTAATTTGTTTTTATGCAAACCACTTCTTTTGTGTGTTAGCTAAGAGCTCACTCATTCCTGAGAAGTCAGAATTATGTGCCCCCAAAGTTGAAATATATTACAGAGCAATAAAATGGGCCTGGAGAGTTTAAAGTTATTTCATGATTAATTAGATTTTGAATTAGCTCTTCTTGGGAGGATCCATGGTGGCACATCACACAATCTTTAGGGGTGTGTGTGTGTGTTATTTGTGTAATATCTGGTCCTGCTGTTCCCTCCTTACTTTTTAATTCTATCTTGGGATTGCATGACAGCCAGTCCTCTTGCTTTCTTGCTTTTTCTTCTTTTTATATCTATGTCTCCTCTCTGAAGGTTCTAGTCTTTGTCCACATTTTAAATTATGAATCTTTCTCAGGTTTCTGCCCGAGGTTCCTTTCCTATCACTCTACACATGTTCTCTGAGTGAACTCTGTGATGATACCCAGAGTGTTAGTCAGCTTTTCATCTCAAAATACCCGATGAGAACAACTTAGAGGAGGAAGTTAATTTTGGCTCATGGTTTCAGAGGTTCAGTCCATGGCCAGTAGTCTCCATGGCCCTGGGGCCAAGAGGAGGCAGAAAATCACTGTAGAAGGGCATGGTGAAGAAGTGACGTTCACCATATGGTAGCCAGAAAGCAGAGAGTAAGGGGAAGGGGCTTCAGGAAGATGAACCCTACCAGGGCATCTCCCCAGTAATCCAGCTCCTGCAACCACAACCTACCTGCCTACAACTACACGCAATCAGTCCATTCTAACTATGGATGGGCTGATTAGATTACAGCTTCATAACCTAATCCTTTCACCTCTGAATATTCCTACATCAGCACAGGAGCTTTCGGGGGCACCTGATATGCAAACCATAAAATCCAGCTACTGTGCTCAAATCCTCATCTTAAGCTCCACTTAACTGCCTTTGCTGGACGACTTGTCTGCTTTGTTGGCTCTTATACATCTAAGAGATTTTCAGCATATTAAAACCAACGGTATTTCTCCTCCAGACTTGTCCGTTTTCCTTTGTGTTCACCATATTTATCATTGAATGCAAGCTCCTCACTGCCACTCACACAACCTGTTGATGAGATAAAGTTCAATACTTTATTTACTGAGGTAAAAGAGAACATGTAAATAGAACTCTGTCAATGTCTGAGGGGAATGAGAAAGCAAGGTTTGGATTTATTGAGAGTTGAGACTTTGGTATATGAAAGGTATTTCAGTGTAGATAATTTATTAGAATTGGTGGGAACAATAAGGATTTTTGAATGAAAGGATTTAAAAAAAATCTTAGGAAACATGGGATACAAACTGTAACTATTTCCCATTGAAGAGAGTTGATGGATATTTCTAGACATTTTTTGTTTGCTTGCTTTTTGTTTTCTCATAAAGAGTCAAGCCATTTGCCAGAACTTAAGTCTCTGAAATGGTAAAGACATTAATAAGGCAACACTGTTATTGATAATTATTTAAGAGTGGCGTGGAATAGGTTCCATCCTAGCGTCCAGCCTGCTTTAGAGGTAGCTTGTTTTGATTCTCATTGTCTATGTACTTGATATAGATATCTAGGCAGCTCATGGCTTTGTGGATGTACACCTGCCCCACTTATTCAGTGTTAAGTTTTAAAAACATTAGACCTCTCTTGCAATTTATCAGACAAAGCCATTCACAAATAATCACCGTCAATAACATTCCCTTTAAGACTTGTTTAATTAGACAATTTGAACATCTAACAGTAAATTCTAACCCTATCTGAAATCTTCTGCATGCAAAACTCTTTGGTCCCTTGTTTATATCAGGAACATAACTATACGAGTGGAGTGCCCACAACACTCTCAGGCAACTGTTTTACATGTGCATTTTCCATAATTAGTTGAAGGACCTTTGAAGGTAATTTTTAGAATGATACCTGCAGAAGACAACAGGAGTGCAATAAAATGCCTGTTGAAATAATTCATTTTGATCATTTTGCAGTTATTGTTTTTTAATATTTATTTTTTAGTTGTAGGTAGACACAATATCTTAATTTCATTTTTATGTGGTGCTGAGGATTGAACCCAGGGCCTCACATGTGCTAGGTGAGCACTCTACCACTGAGCCACAAGCAGCCCCGCAGTTATTCTTAATAGGAGGTGATTTAGTTACCTTTTTGTCCCTGTGATCAAAATATCCAACAAGAACAACTCAGAGGATAAACAGTTTATTGGGGGGCTCACAGTTTCAGAGGTCTTAGTCCATAGACAACTGACTCCAATCCTCTGAGACCAAGATGAAGTAGCACTTTGTGAGGGAAGGGTCCCATGAAGAAAAGCTAGAAAGCTCTTGGTGTGCAGAGAGGGGGTGAACACATATGGTGAACACAAAGGAAAAAACAGAGAAGAGACATCCTTCCAGGGCACACTGCCAATGACGCATCTCCTCCAGCAATACCGCACCTGCCTATAGTTACTACCCAGTCAGTCCATTCAAACTAGGATGAATTGATGAGGTTATACCTCTCATGACCCAATCATTTTACTTCAGAATATTTCTGAATTAACAGGAACTTTTGGGGGACACCTCATATGCAAACCATAAGAGGAGGTCATATTTTTCTATCAAAAATACACAATGACCTGTTTCTTTGTCATTAGTTAATGAACGTATTTACAAATTATAAACTCCTCATGCCTTTATGTAATCTCGATTTCTATTACTGGCCAAAGGCCTAGAGGTATTGTAATATTTCTTGAGGAATATAGGCTTGAGGCAGACTGATTCTGGCTCCTGGCTAGCGATGTGATTTTGAGAAAATATATTAGCTTTCTAGGACTATGTTTTCCTTCTGAAATACGCAAAACAATTAAATTTGACTATTTGTTCTATAGAGTTGCTATAAGAGAGTATCACAACCTGGCTGGTTTAAAATAGCAATAATTTATTGTCTCACTGCTCTGTAATCTACAAGTTCCAAAATCTAGTTGGCAGAACTATACTCCTTCTGAGACCTGTAGGGTTGCCTCTTCCTAGCTTTCAGTAGAGGGCTGCCAAGCTTTGGCATTCATGAGCTTGCAATTGTGTAAGTCCAATCTATGCCTTTGTCATCACAAAGCACTGCCCCTATGTGCATCTGTTTTCACATGCTGTGTTCTTGCAGTGGCACCAGTCATATTGGATTAGAGGCACACACTACTCCAAATGCCTTCATTTTAACTTCACTAATCACATCTGCAATTCTATCCCAAATCAGTTCACATTCTTAAGTGCTAGGGGTTAGGATTCTTAAATATTCTTTTTTGGGGGAAATCAATTCAACCCATATATTGATTTAGAGAATTCTTGCTTGAATTAGAATAACAAATCATTGGCATCTAGTAGGTACAAAATTATATTCCTTTGCATCCTCCTTCATGCTAGGTTATACATACACAATAGTTTATAAATAATTTTTGCCCATCTCAGTGTCATTATGTTTATTAAATAGGTACCCAATGTGGTGACAGTCCACTACATCAAAACCTGTGGATCCTCAGACAGGTTAGCCACCACTGGATTCTTTCTCTGTCATTTGGTTCAATATTGCTACACTCCCTTCAATATTTCAATATTTCATTCTAGGGACGGGGTTGGCACCCAACTGCTGGTGCACCCTGACAACACTAGCTCTGATCTGAGAGGTGTCTTAAGTTATGGATGTTCATAGAAGGATAGTTCATTTTAATTGTAATACTTTCCTTTTGGCTATGCTTACCTCCTGCCAGATTTCTAATTCCCTTAACATTTAAGATTGCCAAATCAGGCCATCTGCAAACATGAAAAGTTGCAAAACCAAGGTCTTTCACCAAAGTGATAGTTTTAATATTCTGAGCAAAAGAAAGACTGATCCTCCCCGTCCTGAAAGTCCAAAATAATAGTTTGGAGTGGGTATCCTCTCTCTCTTCTCCACCCTTTGCTCTTCTTAGGGTTTTCTGGATGTAGGTATACCTTTGTTGGATAACCATCTTTTCTTTCTTTATGCGAAGAATGTGCCTTGGCAACCATTATGGAGAAGCCCAGCACAGCCTTTCATGAGCCAGAAAGGTTAAAACTGAGCTGACAGGACAGCCCCAGTTCTCTGCTGTTGGTGAGTTATTCTGTTTATTCTACATATGTTTCCTTTTAATTAAAATGTCATTTTTAATTAAAAATGAAATGTCAAGAAGGAAAAAAATTTGGCAAAGTCTGGACTATTGCAATGAATGCAAGCAGAAAAAAAAGTCAGTAGAGAAAAATAACTTTGAAAGGATGAGAACAGTATCTTATTCTCCATTTTGGTTTAACAACAACAAGAAGGAAACAAGAAAAGACTTGGTGGGCTTTGACTGCCTTTTGCTGTTTGTAGGGAGCATGGGCACACACACACACACACACACACACACACACACACACACAGACTCCTCTGCTTTATGGCTTGTTTCCATAATTAAAAAGTATGTATTTGATGTGTGGGCACATGCTTTAAGTTAATGTGTAATGCTGATGGGTGCCACATTTTTCATGAGTGACAGAGCCACTAATGAGATGTAGCATTGACTGTAGAGGGCACCAATAAATTGTGTAAAACACCCCTGTTGGCCATTTATTTAATTTATTTTATAGAAGTGTAATTCCTTATAGTTTAATATGGAGCTTTTATTTTGTTATAAAGACCCAAGTCTCTTCAAGAATTACGCATCCTTTATGCCTCCCGTTTCAACACTGCTCTGACAGAGAACGTTCTACATTATGATTCAACTCTCAAAGGGATGCTTCCATAGGCAAAAACAACTGTGCTGGAGTATACAACACCTGTTCTAGAAAGTGGGAATAGACTCATGCTTAGGAAGATGGTGGAGTTTGTGGGAATCAGTTGGAGAAGAATGACAAGTGTTAGTTTGGGTATTGAAGAAGGAAAAGACCAAATAGATCTGAATTTCTCCCCAGCTGGTAGCATCTTGATTTTGTCTTTCATCTCTTTCTTTAATGCCTTTTTGCTCTTTTGATCAGGTTGGGGATCTCAGATCCCACTCCATGTTTGGTCTGATTGGCCTCATTTATTTCCCTGTATGAGACAATATTTTCCCAGACTGGGGTGATTGGGTAAACCCCTCCCTCCATGCTGAATTCCAATCTGTCCCCCATGTTCTCCAATACCTGCTATTGCCCCACCTAGTTTTTCCTACTCATCTTTTGGACCCAGTTTATAAAAATCAATTATCAATGTCAATGAAACCTCTCTTAAAACTGTCTTTTACCTCCCATCAAGAGGTACTGTAACTCTGCCCTATTCAAATCTTTCTTAACTTCCTGGACTTCTCCTTTTAGAACTCATAACACTTGTAGATAAAGGCTTAATTGCCGACTTGACTTGATTTGCTCACATTGTCTAGACTATAAGTGGCAGGAGGGCAGAAATTACACCTGCCTTGTTTACTGCCATATCTCTCACACATGACACAATGTCTTGTATGTGGTAAATTTCAGATAAATATTTGCTGGTAAAAGAAGTTTTACCCTCAGTAAAGTAAGTCTCTGTAAGAATTTGACTAGTGTGGTTTGCCAAAAAGCAAATTAAGAGCAATATACCTTCATATAGATTATGACAAGGCTTTATAAACAGGTATGTTATTTACAACTTAGCTTTTGCTATCTCCAGTCCTGCAGCAATATGTGAAAAAGATAATAGGGCAGAGGTTGAGTCTCATCATGATACAGAAAAAATGCAATTTTATTAAAACACAAATCAATAAACCTATGCCAAGATTTTACTAAGTGCCAGGCAGTGTGCATGGTACCCCCATCCTTGTATGTAAGGTGTTCTCAGTTCAGTAAAATGTACTGAGCAAGTAAGAATTGAAGAACTCTTTATCTTCTGTTGAATGTCTTTTAAATTTCTCTACAAGTAAATATTATCTAGAGGAAAATGAGTCAGGTGGCTGCCCAGCTCCTAACAGTGTATGTAACTGTATATAATTGTATCTGTTTACAAAGCAAAACCTGAAGGAGGTTGAAACACTGTTCCTCATTTATCTTATTGGATGATTAACCATTATGAAACCATCACTTTATTAAAAGTAAATAAAATGGTTGAAATGGTGTTTTGTATGAATTAATTTCCCTGTCCAGTACTCAATTTTTAAAATATAAGTAATAAAATTAAGAACATCTCTTATTCATCTCGCTGGATATATTTTGACAGCTATCTTTGAAAAATTATTGAAAAGCTTCCCCCATTTTTCTTTATCACCAAGATAGTCAAGAAGTTCTGCCTTGTGTCCATTTGAAATCTCTCCTGCTTTATTAAATCAATTTCTGCTTGTTTGTGTCTTTGTATCCATGGAGAACAACTGATCAGCATCCCTCATATAAAACCCTTTATATTCTTGGAGACAGTAATTTCCTGTGAAATATGTAGTTGAAAGTTCCATTAACTTTAAGAGGAAAAAAAGGGCTGTGGTTAGTTTAGACTTCATGAAAGTATTCTTCCAAAGCTTTAAACATAAAGGCAGTTACCTTTCTCTATGATAAGTTAACTTTAACCTCCTTTTCAATAGCATTCAAGTTTTAACATAATACATCTATTTTACATATTTCTTATTAAGAACAGTTAATTATTTTGAAAGTGTATGGATATAGCAATTTTTTGTTTTTTCCTAATTTCTTGGTATAATTTTTTAGTATATTCTATAATTAAAATTGGTAATTGTCCCAGTATAATTATTAATTTCAAATTAATTTTGACAATTTGATTTTAAACCTCAAAATCTGATTATGGATAAACAAATAAGAAAATATTCATGAGATACAGAAAAATAGTTGTCTTTAGGATTGAATAATTTGATTGTATAAGCAGTTTCTAAACAAAATATCTTGTCCCTAGAGTTCTTTTTAGGAGTTCATAGCTGTCCACAGAAGTTTGAGAAATTTTATGTAATAATAAGACAAAATGTCACTGAAACTTTGAACATCTGTAGGGTAATATAGCTGTGCAGACCTTTTCTGGGACTGACAGCACATGGTATTAGCTATCTCATAATTTCCTCATTCTTTATGTCAAAGAGCTCTTCTCTGAAAGTTCCGTGATTGGAGGGGTCTCTATATACATCAGCAAAGAGTTCTGCCCAAGTGTTTCCTTGGTTTTGGTGAAAGGCTGCCCTCTTGTGCAGAGATGAGAAGCAACTGTTGTTTTTTTTTTTTTTTTAAATAATTTACCTGATTAGCTGATGCAATTTCTCCTGCATTCTGAAATGGAAGTTAATACTATACTTGGAAACCACAAGTTGACATTTAAAAATACCAAGAATTTCCTCTTAATCTTCCTTTGGACTCTTTTCACATTAGAAAATAATTATGATTCTCATGGTTCCTTTATATAACTCAGACCAAAGGTAAACTCTCACCTCAAAACAAGGAAGCAGCTCCCCAGTAGGAAGAGCCCATGGAGTTTCCCATTCAACAAATAACTGATATGCTTATATCTAATTACAAAATATTATGATCCATTTATGAATAGAATCACATAACTAAATGAAACAGAAGTCCAAATAAATTCCTTGGGTCTGTTGAATGCTAGTTCTTGGCTTTGTCAATAGTATGGGAAAGTAAAACTTAGAAAATTATTCACAAAATTAACACTGAAAATTTAAAAGTAGAACATGCACTCTCTTACACATTTTTTTTTAAATCTTATTTTTCCAAGCATTCAGTTCTATGATGAGGAAATGTATATTTGATAAGTAGATAAAACAGATTATCTTAATTGAGACTTTAATAAGAAGTTTTATTTTATGCACATGCATTCTTTTTTTTATTGGTTGTTCACAATATTACAAAGCTCTTGACATATCATATTTCATACATTAGATTGAAGTGGGTTATGAACCCCCAATTTTACCCCAAATGCAGATTGCAGAATCACGTCGGTTACACAGCCACAATTTTACATAATGCCCTATTAGTAATTGTTGTATTCTGCTACCTTTCCTATCCCCTACTATCCCCCCTCCCCTCCCCTCCCATCTTATCTCTCTACCCCATCTACTGTAATTCATTTCTCTCCTTGTTTATTTTCCCATTCCCCTCACAACCTCTTATATGTAATTTGTATAGCAATGAGGGTCTCCCTTCATTTCCATGCAATTTCCCTTTTCTCTCCCTTTCCCTCCCATCTCGTGTCTCTGCTTAATGTTAATCTTTTCTTCCTGCTCTTCCTCCCTGCTCTGTTCATAGTTGCTCTCATTATATCAAAGAAGACATTTGGTATTTGTTTTTTAGGGATTGGCTAGCTTCACTAAGCATAATCTGCTCTAGTGCCATCCATTTCCCTGCAAATTCTGTGATTTTGTCATTTTTTATTGCTGCATAGTACTCCATTGTGTATAGATGCCACATTTTTTTTATCCATTCATCTATTGAAGGGCATCTGGGTTGGTTCCACAGTCTAGCTATTGTGAATTGTGTTGCTATGAACATCGATGTGGCAGTATCCCTGTAGCATGCTCTTTTAAGGTCTTCAGGGAATAGTCCGAGAAGGGCAATAGCAGGGTCAAATGGTGGTTCCATTCCCAGCTTTCCCAGGAATCTCCAAACTGCTTTCCAAATTGGCCGCACCAATTTGCAGTCCCACCAGCAATGTACAAGTGTACCCTTTTCTCCACATCCTCGCCAGCACTTGTTGTTGTTTGACTTCATAGTGGCTGCCAATCTTACTGGAGTGAGATGGTATCTTAGGGTGGTTTTGATTTGCATTTCTCTGACTATGCACATGCATTCTTGTATTTTAAAATTTAGAATCATAAACAACCTGACAATTTTTTTTTGTGACTTAAGAAGAGAATTAGCTGAGCATTCTTGTGAATGTTATCAGAGTGGCTAAGAATCCCAAGCAATGCTGTTTGAATTAATTACCCCACCTCTAACCCATAACTCACAGAATGTTAAAGTGAAGCTTTGATGTGGATCACAGCTTAGAATTCCATGAGGTCTTCAGACAGTGGAGGATGTTTGAGCCTCATCTTTTTAGAAGATAAGAATAGCTTAAAAGCAAACAGAGCCTCAAGCAAAATAAAAACATGTGTCCCGAGAAGAACTTGTACACAAAAGTTCAGCAGCATTATTCATAGGAGACATAATAGCCCCAAAGTGGAAACAACCTAAAAGCCCATCAATGGACCAGATGTGATCTTTCAAGATCTTTCAATACAATGGAATATTATTCAGCCATAAAAGCAAATGAAGTACTGATTCATGCTATGACATGGATGAATATTGAAAATCTTATGCTAAAGAAAGTAGACACAAAAGACTATGTGATGTATGATTGTGAGTTGTTTTTTCTTTTTCTTTTTTTTTTGTGTGAATTATACATAATAGTCAAATCGATAGAGACAGGAAGCAGATTAGTGGTTTCTTAGGGCCAGGGGTGATGGGGAAATGTGGAGGGGCAGAAGAAAAAAAGGAGTGACATGGTGATAGGGTTTTGGGGGGGAAGATAAAAATGTTTTAAAATTGTGCCAGGCTTGTACAATTGTTCAACTTCTCAAATATTCTAAAAACCATTGAATTTGGCACTTCAAGTGAACTTTATGGCATTGGAACTATATCTCAGTGAAGTAATTTTTTGTTTTTGAAAATGAAAGACTCAAATAAGGCAAACAAAAAGACAAAACTAATGAACAAGCCAAAACAAACCCAGTGTAAGACTTTTCCTTTATTTCAATGGCTGGTAGAAGGTCTTTATGTGGCATTTAGAACTCTTCCTATCTGTGCAGGTAACTCAGTGAACTTCCCAGAACTTTACTAAGATTTTAAAAATTATATGTCTCTGATTCACATCGGCTTTCTTGTTTTATGAGTTTAATTATTATGAATAATAGTTCCTGACTTTTTCCCTCTTGCAGGACAAAAATACCTTAGGGGGAATGTAAATATCTTCAGTGTTGGTACAATATTTATAAGTACATAAACAAAAGGCCGAAGGAAGCACTTTTCCCCAGTGGATACCAGCAGAGGCTCCGGGGTCAGACAGAGTAAGATTCAAACCTTACCCAATAGTTATCAAATCTTGCACAAATTCTCCTGGAGACTTGGTTTCATTAGCTGTAAAGTGAGGATAACAGTACCTTCTTCATATAGCTGTTGTTTGGTTGTTAAATGAGATAATAATGTATTTTAAAGACTTTGCACAGTGGCTTGGCCATAGGAAATGTGCAAGAAAAGAGAGAAATTAATCACAACAATTCTATTTTTTTAAAATCATCTTTGTTACATTATTTGCTTGGAAAATATATAAATAAAGTGCATGAATAGAAAACAGGATGAGCCACTTCCTTAAGCCCTTTCAATGTTAATTAGAGAATTTTTACATTGGTCATTAAAAATATGAATATTTATAGAAAGTCTCATGTTATGATGCATTTTTTAACCTTCTACAGAAAAGCTGGATACAAATATGAAGGAAGCTATTGTGGCTTTTGGGGAATGGGCAAAATTATTCTCTTGAGGTATTATTTTCAAAATAATGGATTTTACTTGTCGTAGGACATTTTTTTTTCTGCCTTTTCATCACAATTGCAATCAGAACACTACCTGCTTTCAGCAGCAACAGAAACAGCTGGAGCACCCGTTTTGATGAGGGATTACTCTTCAGTATTTATAGTAACACCCATTTCACCAAGTGGAGCCCAAAAGAAGGGAAAAAAAACAAACATCTGACTTTTCTTATAACAGGTAACTGTTTTCTTTTGTATTAAATTTCCTTTCCCATTGCTTTCACTAGCTTCAGATTCTGAAGCTCATTTCACCACTCAGGGGACATTTAAAAGCAGCCAAACCAATGCAGCCAATAGAAATTTAATTTTAAAAATATAAAGCTTTGCTTTAAAAAAATCCTGTAGAAGCATTAAGCAAAATATTGAGGGATAAAAATAAGTATAAACATGCCAAAGACCTTGAAATCTGAACAGGGACTATGTTTGAAGTCAGACATGCATAAATATGTGTGTCTTTTCTCAGTGATATTAATGAAATGGTTAATTCTGTTGTCATGGCAACAAAGAACAGCTGTGATAAAAAGCTAAAGGTCTACACGTAATGCCCAATACAAGGTCTCTAATTCTAAAGCTGATTTTCTTAGCTACAATAGAAGTGATGTGTTTTCAATATCATCCTAAGCTTTCACATCAAATCCTCCTAGTTAATCCAATAAATAGACCAGTAGCATAAAAAGGAATATATGTTTGCACATTATAAACCTTATAAAAGAAGTTTACCTATGTCCCTTCTTAAGAGGAGATCTGGAAAGTAAACACATCCTCCTTCAAAATAAAAAACCTATTCTGAGTGAAACCTTAAAAAAATGGAATATATTCAAATGGGATATCAGGATAATCATCAAATACATTATTATGTAGCCTGTCTCCAGGAATGTATTATATTTGTGTAACATCACCACTACCACCACACTACCACGACAGCTAAAATAATTCAATTTAAGAAACTCACTAGAATATAATAACGTAAACAGCAGGATTTGTTCTTTAGATATGGTTATGGAGTTTGTGTGAAAGTGAGTTTGCTGAATATAACACACTGGTAAATCTATCCAGGTTAAAGATGAGTTCCAGACTATGATAAAGACTCAGATTCATTCATAAACCTCTTTTCTCCATCTTCTTCTCATCCCTGGTACGTGATCCAGATTTCCCATCTTCTTTGTCTGCCTTGCTACAGGTCTCAGTCAGAACCATTCTCTGTAAGTCTTGCCCTGTTCCTAGCTCAGGCATGCATAGTTTGTTCCCTGGATTACCATCATAGAACAGGCTTCCAGTCTACTCTGCACCCAGATAGCAAAGTAATTTTTCTAAAGCACAGATCAAATTGTGTGTCTTCTTTTCAAATCTTTCACATTTTCTCCCAGTACTTTCATAAAAATCCAGAGTTCTTAACCTGACTTAGAAGAGGCCTCATGCTTAGAAGCTTAGGGACTTTACCCTCATCTCCTCTGATACCCCACATCTTACTTTCTAATAAAAAAAGATATTTTGAAGTTGGCTGAATATGTTCAATATGCAATATATTCTCAAAGCTTCTGTCATTTGACAGCTGTTTCTTCCTTTACTATAACTATGTCTTTGCTTCTTCATGTAATGTTATCCAATTTGTAGTTCAAAATTTAACTCATATTTCCAAAGTAGGCAACATAATATTTAATATGTAATAGAAAAAATGGTTAAAATTTTATATGTCCCATGGTGAAATTATCAAGTTAAATAAATTATAACATGGTCATAATATGAAACCATTAGAAAGTCTGCCAGAGGTATGCATATATTGATAGAGAAAAATAATTGTTGCTAATTTTTTAGGTTAAAGTTAAGTTAAAAATCGGTCTATCCAATGTGATTTAACTTTTAAATATTAACATAATTGATGTGAATGTACATGCTGTAAAGTGTACACATTTTTAAGGTACAGTGTGATGGGTTTTTTTAAAAATGTATACTATCAAGTAACCACCATCACAGTCAGTATACAGAACACATATGCACATTTTTTTTAAAGAGAGAGCGAGAGAGAGAGAGAATTTTTAATATTTTTTTTTTTTTAGTTTTTGGTGGACACAACATCTTTATTTTGTTTTTATGTGATGCTGAAGATTGAACCCAGCACCCAGCGCATGCCAGGCGAGTACATTACCACTTGAGCCACATCCCCAGCCCCATATGCACATTTTTTATTGGCCCCCCAAGTTCTCCTGTTCCTCTTGTTAGTCAATCACTACTCCCACCCTTCTTCTAGTCAACCAGAGATTTGCCTTCTATCACTAGATATTAGATTTCTTTGCTAGAGTTTTATGTGAATGGAACCATATAGCATATTCTTTTTTTTTTTTTGCATTTGAATTCTTTATTTCACTGTAAAGATTTTAAGATTCACTCGTGTTGCTGTTTGTACCAATAGATCTTTTGCTTTTACTGCTGTGCAGTATTCTACTTGGATTTTCAGAAATTTATCTGTTCACATGGCATTTGGATTATTTGTGGTCTTTGCCTATTACAAGTACAGCTTCTGTGAACATTCAAGTACACAGTCTCTGCTCAGAGATTTGTTTTTATTTCTCTTAGGTAAATTTCTAAGTGTGGAATTGCTCAGTGGACTGGAGCCTTAGTCCATTAGTCTGCAATAACAAACTATCATACACTGGGGCTGGGGTTATAGCTCAGTGGTAGAGCACTTGCCTAGCATGTGTGAGGAACTGGATTCAATTCTCAGCACCACATGCAAATAAATAAATAAAATAAAGGTCCATCAACAACAACAAAAATGTTTTTTTTTTAAATCATAGACTGGGCAGCTTTAATAATAATCTATTTCTCACAGTTTTAGAAGCTGGAGAGTCCTAGTCCAAGTCAATGACATTTTGGTGTCTGGTAAGGGTTTGCAACCTGGTTTATAGACGACCTTTTCTTGCCATCCCTGGAATCTCATTTCTATAAGAGCACTGATCCCATACATGAGGGTGCCCCCCTTATGATCTAACAAATTTGGAAAACTCCAACCCTTAATGCTCTCACACTGCAGATTAGAATTTCAGCATATGAATTTTAAGAAGATGCAAATTTCAGTCCATAAAAATAAGTTATTGTGTGTTCATCTTTATAGGACACTGCCGTATTGTTTTCAAAATGACTTAACAATTATATTGTCTTCTGGTAAGTGTTCAAATTTTTTGCTCATTTTTAACTTGCATTTTTCTTGAGTTTTGATATTTTTAATTTTTTTCCTGAAAATAATTTCTGTTTTGTATGTATACACTTAGTATTACATAATATTTTTAACTCCATCTTTCAATTCCTTTCCATCTTCTTAATAAATTTGTCTTAAAGTATTTGTGTGATTATGCATTTATGAAAAGAAAACATGCACATATACTGATCCAACACAAAAAAGAACCAGGAAGATATATACACAGTGTATACCTCCAAATAATCAAAATGATTACTTCTGGCTGGTAGAATTAAAGTTCATACATCATTGTCTTCTCTTTTCCTCTAGCTTACCACAAAAAAATGGATTACTTTATAATTAAAAATACTATTGGGGCTGGGGATGTGGCTCAAGGGGTAGCGCATTCGCCTGGCATGCGTGGGGCTCTGGGTTCGATCCTCAGCACCACATAAAAGTAAAATAAAGATGTTGTGTCCACCAAAAACTAAAAAATAAATATTAAAAAATCTCTCTCTCTTTCTCTCTCTAAAAAAATACTATATATGACATAGTTAATTTACAAGAAATTTCATATTTACATTTAATTCATTTATATTTCATATATACATGTATGAATTTATATAAACAGTATAGATAATAACTATAAATACAGCTTATGTATGCATACATATGTACACATAGTTTATATACACAGACATACATATATACGTACACACTTATCCCAATATTGGAAACATTATTCAAATCCTTTAACCCCTGAGGAGTTTAGGTAATATTTTCTCTTATTTTCCTCCTTATTTGCATAATGCATCTTTTGTCTTTGTATTCTTTGATTCCCACTCACTATCTGACATAATTGATAGACACTAAACTTTGATTGAATTAATTTCACATAAACTTATTGAGCACCTAGTATGTGTCAGGAACTAAGCCTGGTACCAAGATTATAAATTGCATATGAAACATAAATCTTGCAAATAAGAAACTTAGAGTTGTCTGTACTTTGCATGATGCTTAGCACTTATTATGAATATAAATATGTGCCGATGAGAGAAATAGAGAGACAGTAACTGAATTTTGTATTTCTTAGCATCTTTTTTTTTTGATAATTAATCCATTTGTTTGACCAATGTTTGTTTGTTTGTCTGTTTGTTTGTTTATTTTGCTTAATAGGTTCCAGTGTGGACAATTCAAGAAAATCAGGATTTCACAGAAGACTAAGAAATGTCTGTAGCAGAGAATTTTGTCTGGGAAGACTAAGCCATTGGGTTATTACCATGATCTGGGACCTCTGAAGAGCTAATGAATCCTAAAAGGAGAGACATGGGGACTGGTTTGGCAAACACCATTTTTCATTATTTCTGCTCCAGGAGAGTTCATCTATACATAGAAGAGGCACTATCCTTGACACTATCACCATGTCTTTCTTACCGTAAGTGATCAGAGCCAGTCTCAACTCACTCGAAATTACCTTAATTATTAACAAGACTACATTCATTCTCTATTTCTTGGTCCTTCAAATCAGGGCAGCAATGTCATTGTCCGCATAATCAAATTGGAAGATTTCATTCTCTGGCTATAATCTGCATGATTAACTAATTTCCTATGCAACATTAACTCCCAGATACTGGATGTATCATTATTGGTCACTGTTTGGTTACTATGTTTGATACTGTCATCTTTGTTTGCTGTGTTCAAACCTTTTTCTAATGAGGGGAAATATAAAGAATGATGGCAAGATGTCCCAAGAACATGTAAATAATGGAAAATATTCTTTCAACCAGTGAGTTCTAGTTACCTCGCCATTCCTGTGTAAAAGGAAAGATGACCAGAAAGGCATGAGGATTATTTTCTGGGTAAATTGAACAATGACTACATTGGGTAATGGAATTGCCCTTTTTCTTTCCTTTTGGGGACTGAACCCAGGGGTGCTCTACCACTAAGCTACATCCCCATCTCTTTTTAATGTTTTATTTTGAGACAGAGTCTCTGACCTTGAACTTGTAATTCTCCTGTCTCAGCCTCCTAAGTAGCTGGGATTACAGATGTGAGCCACCAGGCCCAACTTCTTTTTCCTTTTTAAGCAAATATTTAAAGGGTTATTTTTTTGGGGGGGGAGGACGGTGTCAAGCATTTATTACTGGAGATTAAAGTACATTTGCTTTAATGTTATGGTAGTATTCCACAAGGTGAGAATTTTTTAAAATATTCGTTTTACTCCTAATTTTGCTCCTAATTCCTGCTTTGTGAATAAGTCACTACTGTTGATGAGCTATATCTTAACACACTTGGTAAAGGTTTTTGAACAGTAAAAAAATTAAACATTTTGAGTGCAGAAAAAATATACATATTATAACCTTTAGCATCTCTGATGGGAACATATTTCTAAGGAACCAAGAAATTTGTCTGATTATTGATAAGCTCTGAGCTCCCTATTAACTTGTGGTAAATTGAACTGGGGGTTTTCCCTTGGTCTGCTCAGTACAAAACCCTATCACCCTATCACTGGTTTAGTTCTTTCACTGGACCACTGATTATTGAGTTCCTTAAAACTATAAGATTTATTTTTAAGCTTTCTCATTTCTTCCAATAATTGTAAGAATGGTGCAGACACTAGAGTACTCTGGTTTAGATTTGTATGGGAAAACACTCAAGTGGACAGTAATGCTTTTCACACACTCAAAAAACCCTGGAAGAAGCCGATTCCCCACTTGGGGAAAGTTGGCTGCTTTTCTGCTGCCTTTATTTTCCCCTAGGACCATCATGGCTGAAGAAGAGACTTCCTGGCTACATGAAGTGTCCTAGGATTCTATCCCCAACAATTAAAAGCCAACAAACTGAGACCCAAACATTTATTTATCTACTTATCTACTAATTTTTAATTTTTTAATTTATTCTAATTTGTTCTACATGACCCAAACTTTAACCCAATTGAAATTTTACCATCTCATCAATGAAATCAGGAATGTTTTGTTCCTAAGTTTGTAAGTTAACTTCTCAGTGACTTAACATCCTCATCTGTAAAATGAAGACAACCCTAGTTGTTCATGCCACTGACTTATTTTAAAACTAAATGAAATCATGTACAAAGCCAAGAAGACAGTGGATAAAATAATGACTCATAAGTATTAACACTTATTATTACTGCTATTATTTAGTATTTTCACTAGTATTGTTGTTATCAATAACTTCTCTTTGGTGTTGATAATGTTTAGCGGCAACATTTACAAAATGAAAAATGCTTAGCATTTATCTTTGGGGATAATCAGAAAGTGTCATTGCTCTTCTAGGGATAAACACCATCAAACATTAGAGAGCATTGTATCTACTTAATGAGTAGAAGAAAACTACTTTTAGGCCTGCAGCTTGGATGCAAAGAGGGCCATGGGAGTCTGTTTGTGCCTGAGCCAAGGTCCTGGGGCATGGCTGTGTTTCCCACTGGGCTGAGAGAGCACTGAAGATGAGCCAAGAGTTGGTAATAAATTCGGTTTTATTTGGCAGTATAGGTCTGTGATCTCTTGCATGATTCTGAACTCAAAATGCTGAAAAATACAAGAGGTTTTGTTGAGAAGTTAACATCGTTTGTCAGTAAAACCAACCTGACCAGCATTCATTTGGGAGCAAATTTTGAACTGATGTCATTCTGTTGTGAATCTTCATTGTCCTTAATTGAGTATTATATGAATTGATTCAGAAATATTAATGACTTTGTGTAGGAGGTGCTGCCTTAGACCTGACTGGGAGTATATATAAGAAAAAGAACATGCATCGTTTTCTAAAATGTAAAAAAAAATTAAAACAGGAAACGCGTGACCCCAAGCTTTGATAATGAACTAAGAGCTTTACCTGCTCACAGATTCTCTTTGGTCTGCCAAATGAGCTAACCCAGTGTAACCTGTCGTTTTTTACCCCCAGCCTCTCTACTTGTGACACCAGCTCCCTGACCGTCTATCTTTTATGTACACCTGTGGCCCTTGTGGGCTCCCAGAGAAAAGAGAGACCATGTAAACCAAAGTCAACAGCTAAAGACTGGTGGCATATTGTCTTAGAGAAAGCAACCTGTCCCCACCTTTTTGAAGCTGGGAGTAAATATTTAGAGATTGTTTGGATAATCAGAATTCTTATGTGATGAATTGAGTAGCTTTTCTCTATCACACCCTTCTGCCCTGATGTTTCTGCCTTACAGCCAGATGCCCATGAATGGAAACCTCTGAGATCATGAGCAATATAAAGACTTTCTTTTGTAAGTTGTGTTTTGGTGATAGCAACAAAAAACTAACACAAATATTCTATATAGAGAGTCATATCATCTGCAAGGGGTAAGTTGACCTCCTTCTTTCCTATTTGTATGTCTTTTATTCTTTTTCTTGCCTAATTTATCTACCTAAAATATCTAACAGGATATTGAATAAGAGTGATGAGAGTGGACATCTTTCTCTTGTTTCTGATGTGAGAGGAAATTATTCATATATGGGCTTTATTATGTTGAGGTGTGATTCTTCTATACCTTGTTCAGGGTCTTTTCATGAAGAGATGTTGAATTTTATCAAAGGCATTTTTTTGTATCTGTTGAGATAATCATATGAATTTTATCCTCCATTCTATGTATGTGTTGTGTTAATGCCAATAGATTTACAAATATTGAACCATCCTTGCACCTATAGAAGAAAATCAACATGACCATGAAATATGTTATTTTAATGTGTTCTTTTTTTTAAGAGAGAGAGAGAGAGAGAGAGAGAGAGAGAGAGAGAGAGAGAGAGAATTTCTTTAATTGTTTTTATTTTTCAGTTCTCAGCGGACACAACATCTTTGTTTGTATGTGGTGCTGAGGATCAAACCCGGGCCGCACGCATGCCAGGCGAGTGCACTACCACTTTAAGCCACATCCCCAGCCCATTTTAATGTGTTCTTGAATTTAATCTGTAAGTATTTTTTGGGGGATGTTTGCATCTATTTAATTCAGGATATTGGCCATTAGTTTTCTTTCTTTCTTTAAATTTTTTAATTTGTTTTAATTAGTTATATATGACAGTAAAAATGCATTTATACACTTTGATATATCATACATAGATGGGGTATAATTGCTTATTTTTCTGATTGTACATGTTGTAGAATCACATTGGTCATGCAGTCATATATTTACATAAGGTAATAAAGTCTGTTTTGATGAATTCTTTTCAGGTTTTGATATCAGGATAGAATGAGTTTGGAAGGGTTCTCTCCCCTTTAAATTTTATGAGGCAGTTTGTGAAGAATTGATGCTAGTTCTTCCTTCAAAGTTGGGTGAAATTCAGCCATGAAGCCATCCAGTCCTGGGCTTTTCCTTGTTGGAAGACTTTTTATTTATTCATTTAATCTTGTTACTTGCTATTGTTCTATTTAGGTTTTCTATATACACTTGACTCAATTTTGGTGGGTCATATATGTCCAGAGATACTTCCATATCTTCTAGACTTTTCAACTTATTGGCATATATTTTTAAAAAATATATATTCCTAGGGCTGGAGTTGTGGCTCAGCGGTAGAGCACTCACTTAGCACATGGAAGGTGCTGGGTTTGATCCTCATCACCACAGTAAAAATAAATAAATAAAATAAAGGTATGTGTCCAACTACAGCTAAAAATTATTTTTAAAAATTATATATATATATGTGTGTGTGTGTGTGTGTGTGTGTGTGTGTGTATTCCTAGTGATCCTTTGAATATCAGTGGTATCAGCTGTGATGTCTCCTTTTTCACCTCTGATTTTAGTCACTTGGGTTCTCTCTCTCTTTTTAGTTTAGCTGAGGATTTTGTGAATTTTATTTATCTTTTTAAAGAACCAGTTCCTTGTTATATTGATCCTTTGTTTTATTCTTTTAAACTCTGTTTCATTTATTTCTCTTCTGATCCTTATTTTCCTTCCTGCTACTGATTTGGAGTTTGATTTGTTCTTGTTTTTCTAAGACTTTAAGATGAATCATTAAGATATTTTTTGAGTTCTCTATTTTTTTTAATGTAGGTAGTCATTACTGTAAATTTCCCTCTTGGTTTCACTTTTTCTGTATCCTATAGGTTTGTTATACATTTTCACTTGATTAAAGAAATTTTTAGGTTTCCCCTCAATTTTAATGATTCACTGTTTGTTCAAAGTATGTTGTCCAATATCCTTGTGTTTTTATAATTTCTGTAGTTTATCTTGCTATTTATTTCTAGTTTTGTTCCATCATGATCCAGGAAGATGCAAATTATTTTTTAAATTTTGTCTTTTTTAATTTTGTTAAGTTTTCCTTTGTGGTCTAAGATAATGGTCTATTTTAGAAAAATCTCCATGTGTTGATGAAAAGGATATGTATTTTTCTGTTGTTGGATCAAATATTTTATAAGTGTCTTTTAAGTCCATTTGATCTATAGTGTAATTTAAATTTGATGTTTCTTTGTTTTGATTTTTTTGGGGGGGGGTCTGGATGATTTACCTATTACTCAAAGTGGGATATTCAAGTCATTCACTATTACTATTATTTCTTTTCTCATATTATTTGTTACATAAAATTTATATAAAAATATTTAGTGCACATAAATTTATAACCATTATATCTATTGATTAATTGCTCCCCTGATCATATATAGTGACTGTCTTTGTTTCTTGTAACATTTTATCTTGTATATTTTGTTGCATATAAGTACAGTTATTTGCTTGCTTTCAGATTTCATTGACTTAGAATGAATTTTTTAATTTTTTTACCCTTTCACTTTAAGTCTGTATGTTGTTTTGCAAGTGAGCTGCATTTCTTGTAGACAATGTATTGTTTGGTGTTGTTTTTTAATCCATTCAACCAGCTTATAGATTTTAATTGTAATAATTTTTATTTACATTAAAAATTATTATTGGTCATTTTGTTGATTTTCTTTTGGTTGTTTTGAATATTCATTGTTTCTTCCTCTATGTTAAAGATTTGATGGTTTAATATATTGATAATATTGGATTATTTCCTATTTTGCATCTGTGAATCCTCTTCTAGTGAGATTTAATTTTTCACATACTCTCATGTTGGTGTTTACCTTTTTTTCCTTTCTGGGTGTAGAATTTGCTTCAGCATCTTTTGAAATGCTGGTCTAGTAGTCATGAATTCCCTGAGTTTATACTTCTCTTGTAAGATCTTTATTTTTTCATTGATTCTAAAAGACAGCCTTACTGGGTATAGTAATCATGATTGGCAGCGATTCTTCTTTAGGACTTGAAATACTTCATTTCATCCTCTTCTGTCTTTTCGAGTTTCTGCTGAGAAATCTGCTGTTCATGTAGTGGCTTTGCCTTTAAATGTGACTTGGCACTTCTCTCTTGCAGATTTCAATATTCTTTCTTTGTGTTGTACTCTAAGCAATTTAACAATAATAAGTTGTGGAGATGTTCTTTTCTGATTATGTCTATTTACAAAATGCCTCCTACGTCTGTATCACTCTTTACTGAGATTTGAGCAATTTTCTGGTATTATTTCATCAAATAGGTTTTCAATGCCCTCATCCTTTAGCTCTTCTCCCTTGAATATCCCAATGAGCCATTATCTTGATCTTTCAATGATGTCAGAGAGATCTTATATGTTCTCTTCATTCTTTTTCATTTTTTTTTCTGAATATAATATTGGGAAAGGCTTTTTTTTTAGCTCTGATATATTATTTCTTCCACTTGTTCTAATCTGTTGTTGAAACTTGTGATTGAGTTTTTGTTATTATATATATATTTATTTATTATTATTATTATTATTATTATTATTATTATTATTATTATTTTATGTGTGATGCTGGGAATTGAACCCAGGGCCTTGTGCATGTGAGGCAAGCACTCTACCAACTGAGCTATATTGCCAGTCCTCCCCCCCCCCATCTCTACCCATGTTTTGAGACAGGGTCTCACGTAGTTGCTTAGGGCCTCACTAAGTTGCTGTAGCTAACTTTAATCTTATACTTCTCCTGCCTCAGCCTCCTGAATGCTGGGATTACAGGTGTGTGCCACCATGCCTGGCTGTGATTGTATATTTTATTTGTCATATTAATCTTTTCATTTCCCATAGTTTTATATGATTTTTTCCTAAATCTCCATATCTTTATGGAATTTCTTATTAATATACCACATTGTCTTCCTTCACTCATTCAACCATTTTTATGTATTTATTTGGATTTCATTGAACTTCTAATAATCATTCTTTTGTACTCTTTATTCAGCATTGCACCCACTTTGATATCTTTGGAATCTGTTATTGGAGTGCCAAGTACTTTAGGATGTGACATATTACTTTGAATTTTCGTATTTCTTTTGTTTCTGTGTGGAGTTTTGCTCATCTTCTGGGATAGCTATCTCCTCCCTTTTTATGTGCTAGTCTTCTGAGCAATTAGTTTTCCTTTGAGATGTTATTTGGGTGTCTTGTGTATTGTTGAGTTTATTTTCAATTGGACTCTCTAGAGTGTAATCTTTCTATGGCTTCTTTGACTGTGATTAGTGGGTGTGGATGCACTGTATAGTTTGAGGGATTCACCGTCTCTGCAGGTTTTGCAAGAGGGGATCCTCTAATAATTCGAGCAGGTATGGTGTTGACAGAAAAGCATGTAGGGTGTACTCTGTTATAACTTCTACGAAAGGAGTGGAAACCACTGCCATGTGATTAAGGTTTCCACAGGTACTGTTGACATTGACTCTATTACTTAAAAGCAATTCTGATACTAGTTACTCCAATTGTGGTGAAGATCCTGAAGCTTTTATAGATACTAGTATAATTCCTGGTTTTCCTGGAGAGAGGTGAGCACTGGACTCACAGCTCTCCCCCAGTGTCATTCATATTTAGTCTTGCAACAATGTGTAATCCAACAGTCCTATTGGTACAACCAATGCAGAGAGCCCTTATAGGTGAAGTATTTGCAATAATTATGTTATTTTTCTCTGTTGTTACTGAGGGACCTCAGATCTCCACCCCGAACCCCAGATAGCTATGCCCATCTGGGGATAGATATTTGGCTGGGAACTTTTACCTTTCTTATTCTTTAGATCAAAGTATCCACTATGGTTTGAGTTGGATTGGTTTTGGCTGGAGGTAGGCAGAAGGCTTCTCAGCTGGACTGTGAAAGTAGCTCAGTAGAACAGTGTACAGACAACCTGGGTCAGGTCCTGGCTTTGATCCCCAGCACCACTTTTTTTAAACCACCACCAATAACAACTACAACAACGAAAAAGAAACAGGAAAAGGTAATCTATAACAAAATAACATGTTAAAATACATAAAAAATAATAAAAACATTTGATTGTTTTTTAAAAAATAAGAAAAGCAAAATAAAAAAATAAAAAAGAAGAATCAGAGAAAAAGACAAGAGAAAAAAGCAATTAAAAGTAACCCACTTGAATCAAACTGTGAAATATGATATATTAAGAACTATGTAATGTTTTGAACGACCAACAATAAAAAAAAAAGAAACAAAATTAAAAGGAAAAATTCCTCCCCTCTGAAGTGCTTGGATGGAATGGAGAGGATGGATGGTCCTGACCTAAGCTAATCGAAACTTCTCTCTAGGACTTCCTGGTCTGTGCACTCACAGAGCCAGAGTGCTGGTTGTGCCTATCAGGTGTCCAGGGGAGAGATTTGAAGCTGAAGCTAGTAAGGAATGCAGATCATCACAGGGAAGGATTCTCTTTGCATCTTTTTTAGCCCATGCATTCAGGGTGAGAGCTACCAATATGGCAGCAAGTCCTTTGTGCCTCTGAGGGTGGGGAGGAGAAATGGAGCCATGAAGATCTGATCTGGAGTGGGGCTAGGGGAACTTTGAAGTCTGCTGCCTTTGATTCTGATGGCTTCAGAATCAAAAAATTCACAAAGCCAGAGAAATGTTCACTTCCCTGGACTCCAAGTGCAAGTTCCCAAAGACACTGATTTTAAAGGCAAGCACAGAGTGCACTCCTTCATGTTGCAGTCTGCATTTCCCAGAACATGGAACTCTCAGCAGGTTTGTGTCAGAGGCATCACTCCCCTGCCCTGGCCATGACCAGCTGCCTGCTGAGGTATTGCACTGGAGTGGACATGGAGTCCCAGAGATAGGAAGATGCAGGGATTTCTGATCTCCAGAGAAGTGCAAACTAGACAACATGACTCAAGATGACTCCTGCTTACAACAACCTGAGAATTTGCTGAAGGATGTTGTGAACTCCTTTTCCATAGCTAGCTCATTGTGCAGACCTTTAATCTATTTATAATATGTGGGCAAGATGCCACATTCTGCACTAGTGGAGCTCTATGGGACTCTGTCTTTTTTTACCCATAACTCACTGATGGGATATTCCCCTCCCATGGCCACATGGCTATAATGAAAGGAACCAGGGCACCCTTTCTCTTGCTATTTTAACATCCAAAATCTGTGTTTCACCAGGTCCCCATTTTTCTGCTGTTGAACCTCAACACTTTATAGGTGTTCATCTCAAAGTGCAGCTGTACACCTGGTTTTTTGGTTCTGTCTCCCAGAGAAGCAGGCAAGTGCTGGATGCCTCTAGACTTCTACCTTGGATTCTTATCTACTTTTTTGTTTAGTATTCAGTTTGGTTATCCTAGTGAGCTGTCCCAACGTTGCCCTTCTTCAGTAATGGTGATAGTTCTTGGGACAACTCTGGTGGTGATGCGCTCCCTTTTCTTTTTGCTTATCCTGAAAATAAGATACTTCTGATAGGCTGATAGGTCAATATCTACAAATTATAAGAGTCATATACAAGGTCATGTAAAAAAAATACAAGGTTCCCAGGCCTAAGAAAGCCATGGATGCTAGTAGTCAGATATTTCAGTGAAGGAATATATAAACTTTTGGTAATGAAATCCTAGAAATAGTATCAGAGACAGAAATCACTAAAACATCATGAAGGGAAGGGGACCTTGGCCAGGAGAGGTGATTTGCTAGACCTGGGTGTTCTAGACTTTGGAACTGATGCCAGCAAATATTCTAATCCTCTAAACAACTCCACTTAGTTTATTCTTGTTTTTCTGGCAAAGAGAAAAAAAATGTACACTGGCCAGAGGCTTGAGAGCCCAGGCCCCTGTTTGTTCTTTTTCTTATTGCATATTTGTTTAGATAATTGTGTTTATAAACTAAAGTAATGGGAATTGGCCCCATGATATGGAGCTACACAGGTGCTAACAAGCCCTGGGAGGGACTGCTGAGGCTGCTACCCTGAGAAGACTTCTTGCTGGCACCCTGCTGAGGCACCCTGCCTTTACTTACAGAGTACCTAGGTGATTAGGTGAAGGTGACTGCAGGTGACTCTTCTAGCTGTTAGATGGGAAATATGCATCTTTTTCTCAAGATTTCTCCTGAAGCAAAACATCTATTTTAGTACTCTTTATTCTTTTCTAAGGTTAAGGTATATCAGGTTGACAACAATTAGTCAGATAAAAATATTTACCAAGTGTCTACTGTTCTATTCACATAGTGCCAGGCCCTAGGGGCATGCATGCAAAAGAAGCAAAGAAATGTTCCTGCCCTGGAGAGACAAAACCAACAAACTTTACGCAGGGAGAAAATATTTCTGCAGCTAAACCAGGGCAGGTAAGTGTGGCTGTTTGATTGACAGTAGAGAGAATTTGGGACTGACTTGGTTGAAGGAAAGATAGAGAAATAAGAGCTGACTTGTGGAGAGGTTCTAAAAACCTGTGAACAGGTCTGCAGGGGTCAGGCAAGCAAATGTAGGAATAACTAAGGTCTGGTGAGTGGCTGGATGGTCTGTGACCTGGAGAGCTCACTCCCTGTCCAGAGAGGAATTTGCTTTTAGTTTTTAGCTCAGGAGTCTGCAGTGTTTTCCTGTAATTTGCCAGATAGTAAATATTTTAGGTTTTTCCAGCCATTTTGTTTGTTGCAATTTGACCATGTAACTGCCACCCATGTAAGAAAGTATAGACAATATAATTACAGAATGTGTGTGAATACATCCCAGTAAAATTTTACTTATAAAATTTGGAAGCCATGATGCAGCGGCCATGGTTTCCCAAATCCTGCTCTAAAGCTGATGGTTATTGATCTCAGTTTTCAAAGAATTTAGAAATCAAGATTGGATGTGAAATACCTTGTGTTTTTTTTTTTTAATGTTAAAAAAGAATCTTAGTGCCATTTGATCCGAGAAAAAAACTGTTTCTATGACCCCCTGGCAGACAATTTGCATACATGGGATTTGGTAACTAAAGAAAACAAACAAACAAACAAACAAAGAGAAACATCATGAGACAGAGGGTAAGTAAAAGTTGGTGAGGTGTTCAGCAGGATGAACACTGAGGTTTGATTGACTGGGGTCAGATCTCAGCTCTGTCATCTTTTAGCTACAAGACCATAGATAAATGACCTCAGGCATAGGCTTCTCTATCTTTGCAATTCAAGGATTAAATAAGTTATATAAATGAAAGCTTTAAAACAATCCCTGGCACAGAGAAATCATCAAATAGCTATTGGGTTAATGATAATAAAAAGAAATGTTAGGAAGACATATAAAGAAAAAGCTACATTGTTAAATCCAACTAATTATTAGGCATAAGTGCCAATCTTGTTACTCACTGTACATTTTCCATATGTACTTTGTTATTTGTAATACACATTAACATTCCATACAGATGGACAGCTTCTATTTGCTCCAGAGTCAAAAATCTATTCCTTCCTAGCCATTTCCCCTAGAGATGTTTCTCTTGGACCCAGGGGACCAGAAAGTATGGATACAACCATCAATACCAAATGGGGAGAAGAAGGCAGTAGGAACGTCTAAAGAAGTATAGCAAGATGCTAATTGGCTTAAAAGCTATCACAATACTTATGAAAATCTTGTGAGGGGAATACTCCAGTCTTCCTTGGCTCTCCAAGTCCAGGGGCTTGCTGTGGCTTGGTAGCAGCAGCATCAGGAACTCTCTTGAACATGTTTGCTCTTTCTTATTCTAAAGAAGAAAATGTGGGTTTTCAAAATGTATCCTGTGGAGCTCCATGGTTTGGGAAAGTGACTATAAGGTCCTTGTAAGCAGAGTTCTTGTCTGTCTTTATGAATAAAGAGTAAATTAAAAATAAAAAGAGTAATGAAGACAAGTAGGACTTTCATTCATAGTTGATTCAACAACAGCAACTTCTCTTTCATCTTTTGTATTCTCTAAGATCCTAAAGAGGAGCTCATGTGAAAAACACATTTGCAGGCTACTGCAGCACACAAAGTGTCTTCCCCAAACTGCACATTTCTGACAGCAGCTGTTACCTTATATATGATATTTATAAAAAATTCAACAAATGATTAAGTATCATGGCTACATTACTATAAAAGTCTATCTTCTTTAGGCTTGAGCTGAGATTCAGGTACATCTAGCAAGTGGAGACCCATGGGACTCTGCTTCAGGAACACAGAATCCCAAGCATCCCCCTGGCTTTTCTAGTGCTTGCACAGGTCTCTTTCCCAGGTCCCCTCCTAAGGGCACACTACCATACAGTGTGCACATCCCTGGTCTAGAGGAACGAGACTTTTAGAGGAAAATGAGAGGGTTTTTTTGTTTGTTTGTTTTGTTTTTACTGATTTTAACATTTGGGCTAAGATGTCCACATGTGTGTGTCTTAGGTCACTTATAAATAGCAATAAAGCAAATATAAAGAAAGAAAGATTTAGGTGGGGAAGGGGCTTCTCCATTTTCACTTTGGTCCCAGACCCCATAAATATTAGGATTACCTTACTGGACTCCTTTAAAAGAAGGTAATACAGAGAATGGAGGAAGCTGCTCTTCTGTTCACCCCACAGTAGAGGTGATGAAGCACTAAGAGGACTAAGCATTTTGGTGACCATGGTGAGTGGCAGGCTGTGAACAAGAAGATTCAATAATGGGCATTTATTCAGCTCAGTGGGACCCTAGGTTTAGAGTGATGGAGCACCTGTGTCCCCAGGACCAGCGGGCCTGGGCCTAGGTGGATGGGAGAGTGCGCTACCTCCTTTTGTTGAGTGGCCCTCCTTTTGTTGTTGGAAACTGAGGAAAAGGTGTGCTCCGAAAGGAGCTGGCATCTGCAGGTTTACAGGTGAGGATTAATTAACCACTGAAATGTATTCCATGATGTTAATGTGACCTCCTTGGTCCACACATGCTGGTGAGGCCTGAGGATATTCAAATTAGGTTAAAATTCATATTGACACTGATTAGCACAGCACTAATAGTTCAGCCTCTCTACCCATCTGAGCAGGCCTAGCTAACATTCGGTTCTTCTTGCAATTGCTCTTTTTAAGTGTGCTTTGTAATTCTGTGGATGAGGTTTTCTATGAATCTATTGTATTAGGGAGCCCCAAATCTGTAATTTCCTTCTAACGAGGCCTGTTAATTTGATGACAGCATTATCAAATATAAACACCGCCCTCCCTTGGTCTGTAGGGTGCTTCATAATGAGCTGGATCCAGGGGGGCAGAGAGTTGCCAGACACATTAAAGCAGCTAGTGTCCCTGACTAAGGAAGGCTTTATTAATGATCTCAGTCCCAGAGGAAGAGACATGCAGAAAATCTTCAGAAAGAAAGAAATGGCAGTGGTGAAATCAAAGCAACCCAGATGGCCTATAAACAGGCTAATTATGTGGAAGACCCAGAAGCAACTCTGAAGTTTCCTCCCCAGCTGCCTGCGGAGTCTGCCAGGTAGCCAGCTGCTGGCGGGGCACACTCTCCTTCCACAGGTCGTCAGCAAAATGGTGCTCCACATTAAAGCAAACAGTGCCCCCCCCCCCCCAGCACATTTCTTCATGTAATGGGAGAATCTTTTCCAGGTCTTTATGTGTAAAATTCTATGGGATTTATAAACCTCCATTTAGAATTTTCGTGTATATATATTTTTTGCAACTGGAAAGGCATAAATACAGCACACCGCGTGTATGTATTTGTGCAGATCCACAACCATACTGCCAGATTAAGGAAAGAAAAGGATTCTAGTATATTGTCAATGAATTGCAAAGTAGAAATAAATGGTACAATTTTAATGGATGATATAATTTCATGTCAATGTTTTCTTGATTATCTCAGAAGTATCAAGCTCAAAGCTTGTCTCAGTCACTTCATAGAGACGTGGTGACCGAAAGACTCTGAATTTTCAAAGTCTTCACACAGACTTTGTGGCCCATGGATGAGGTTTTCTATGAATCTGAGGGCAGGTAGTGCAGACCCCTCTGATACCTGAGTCTGGTGATTTTAGCAATATTTACAGAGAAGCCAGACTCTCAGATTCAGAATGGAGAACAAGATAGAAGAAGGGTGGGAAAGGGAAATTCAGTGAATTTTTTTTTAAAATTAGTAGACTAATTTAACCAATATCAGGATGTTATAATCAAAGATAATGTGTGTGTGTGTGTGGGGGTTACTTCAAGGGTCCTGCCATGGTTTCTTAGTTTGTTTGTTTTTTTTTAAATCAGACTTAAGTTTTCCTTCTTTTGGAATAAAGGAACCTGCATCTGTTTCTGTTTTAACTCCCTTGGTGATTATTAATTGTTGGAATTTGCATATGAGTGGAAAGACTAGTGCCCTCTAGAAATTCAGGTCCTATGCAGCTGTCACTTTTAACTATCTCTCTCAGGAAGAGAGGCCACTATTTGTGATAATTCTGTGTTCAATATCAGAGTTCAGTCCAGAAATCCAGGAGAGATCCCAGCCGGCTCCTGCCTTCCTCTGGACTCCCCCATTATGCTGTGTTCTCATTTTGTCTGTACCACCAGCTCCTCTCATTGTGGTGGCACAGTGCTCCTTGAAGACAGGAGCCCAGTGGTGTTGAGTTTAATTCTATATTGTATTTTGGGGAAAAGATTGGGCTGGTTCAACTGGATACCCACATGCAAAAGAATAAAGTTGTAATCAACCTTTCACCATCTTAAAAAAAATCAACTCAAAATGGATCAAAACAGAAAGGTAAAAGCTAAAAATGAAAGGGGTTAGGAAAGGTAGCAGAATACAACAGTCACTAATATGGCATTATGTAAAAATGTGAATATGTAACAGATGTGATTCTGCAATCTATATTTGGGGTGAAAATGGGAGTTCAAAACACAATTTGAGTCTAATGTATGAAAGATGATATATCATGAGCTATGTAATGCTTTAAATAATCAATAAAAAATTAAAAAAAAATAAAAAAAAAATAAAAAAAAAATAAAAATGAAAGAATCTTAGAAGAAAACAGGCCTAAATTTTGTGATTTGCATTAAGCAATAATAATTTAGGTATTTACACCAAAAGTAAAGAGTATAAATTTTTAAAAAAAGATATATTAAATATCACCAAAATTTAAAACTTTTTTGCTTCAAAGGTCACTTTGGAGAAAGTTGAAGAGATGACTCACAGAATGAGAAACATTTTTGCAAATTATATATGCTAGGGACTCGTATCTAAACTATTTAAAGAAGTGCTACAAGTCATTAATAATATAAACGTCCAATTAAAAATAAGCCCAGACTATGTCTAACAGAGGTGGGAAATAGGAAATATGTACATGAAAAGATGCTTTTTTTTAAAAAAAAAATTATAAGTCATTAAGGAAATGTAAATCAAAACCATAATGAGATGCTACATCACATCACTAGCATGTTAGCATTTGTTGATATGACAAACACCTAAGGAAAACAAATCAGAGAAAGAAAGTTTTATTTTGGCTCATGGTTTCAGAGAGTTCATCGCGTGGCAAGATGGCTCTACTGATTTGGGCCCAAGGTGAGGCAGAACATTATGGTAAAAGGGCATGAAAGAGGAAAGCAACTCCGCTAATGAAATTAAAGAGGAGCGGGGAGGGGCCAAGGAAAAGAAGTGCTCTCAGGGCACACCCCTAGTGACCTACTTCCTCCAGTATGCCCACCATCCACAGTTCCCACCACCACCCAGTTGTCCATGTAGAAATTGATGGGTTAATTCACTGTGAGGTCAGAGCTCTCATGATCCAATCACTCCTATAAAGTTCCACCTCTGAACATTGTGGCCTTTTACACCAAGACTTCAACACCTGAGACTTTAGGACATTCCAATCCAAACCATAACACTAGGGTGGCTCTAATCCAAAGGAGAGAGAATGACAAGTGTGGGTGAGGACGAGGACTGTTGGTGGGAATGGCAAAGGGCATAGATGTGCCCTTAGGAAAACATTCTCAAAAGGTTAAAAAAGAAAGTTACCCCATGACCCAGAAAACCCACTGGCGTGTATAGTATATACTCAAGAGAAATAAAATTGTGTCCACAACAAAACTTGTACATGGATGTTCCTAGGAGCTTTATTTGTTAGAGTCTAAAGGCGAAAACAACTCAAATGTCCATCAACTCATGAAGGGGTAAATAAAATATATTAAGTCCATATAATAGGATTGTATTTGGCCATAAAAAATGAAATATTGACAGGTGCTGCTACATAGATATACCTTGAAAGCATTATGGTAAGCAAAAGGAGTCAGTCACAAAGAGCATGAATTATGTGATTTTATTTACCTGAAATATCTGTGATAAGCAAATCCATAGATAGAGGAAGTAGATTAGTGTTTGCCTGGGGTTGGAGCAGAGGTGAATGGGGAGTGACCGCTAATAATGGGTCTGGATTACTTTTTGGTGTGATAAAGATCGAGTCTGATGATTATTGCCTAACTATGAATGTACTAAAAGTTTTTGAACTGAGTGATTTAAATGTCTATTATGTGAATTATATTTTATAAAGCTGTTATAAAAATAATTTATTGTGTTCTCAGCCTATTATTGTTAGGCCTTGCACCTGACTGTGGGAATGCAAAGATAAATATGACAATCACTTGCAGCCTGGTCCATTGGTAGGCAGATACATAATAAGCAAAGAGTTTATCAGGAAGGAATGATTAATTCTTTCAGTCAGGGATGTCCTCAGGGAGAAGGCTCCAGTTACTTAAGGTAGTTTTTGAAGAAGGAAAAGAAACTTGTTCCAAGTGTGAGATGACAAAGTGGCATATAGAAAGAGGAAATAGCACATGCTAAGCAATGGAGGTGCTTCATGTATTTGATTTTGGTATGAAATTTATTTTTAAAAACATACTACAAAAGAAAAAAGAAAGATGTTTGAAGGGCACCTGGTTGAGTGATTGCCGTGTCTCAATGATGTCAGTACAGGTCAGTGGTGTGGGTGGGAGTAGATGAGGAATCAGCAGGGGACAGGGGAATCATTTGTGGAGCACTTGCTTTGTGGAACCTCTATTCATCTGTAAACAACCCTGTGAGATCTGTTTCCTTTTCTCTCCCTTTTATAGACACAAGAAATGAAGCACAGAGAGGGAAAGTGATTTGCCCAAAGCTGCTAAGTGGTACAGCTGGTGTTGAAACCTGAAAAATCTGTCCCCAGAATCAAGAGTTATCTGCTGCAACTCTTATTTTGAAAATATTCCAATCTTGCATTTCCTATGAAACATGATACAAGGCCAGGCCCCAGGCTTCTCCTTTTTTTTTATTGATTATTTAAAGCATTACATAGCTCATGATATATCATCTTTCATACATTTGACTCAAATTGGGGTTTGAACTCCCATTTTCACCCCAAATCCAGATTGCAGAATCACATCTGTTACATATTCACATTTTTACATAATGACATATTAGTGACTGTTGTATTCTGCTACCTTTCCTATCCCCTACTATCCCCCCTCCCCTCCCCTCCCCTCCCATCTTCCCTCTCTACCTCCTCTGCTGTTGTTCAATTCTCTCCCTTTTTTTCCCTCCCCCTTGCCCCTCATAACCTCTTATAATTTTATGTATCATTGAAGGTCTCCTACTATTTCCATATGCTTTCCCTTCTCTCTCCCTTTCTCTCCCCCCATTCGTCTTTGTTTACTGTAGTCTTTTCCTCATGCTCTTCCTTCCTGTTCTGTTCTTAGTTGCTCTCTTTATATCAAAGCAGACATTTGGCATTTGTTTTTTAGGGCTTGGCTAGCTTCACTTAGCATAATCTGCTCTAATGCCATCCATTTCCCTGCAAATTCTATGATTTTGTCATTTCTTAGTGCTGCATAATACTCCATTGTGTATAGATGCCACATTTTTTTTTATCCATTCATCTATTGAGGGGCATCTAGGTTGGTTCCACAGTCTAGCTATTGTGAATTGTGCCGCTATAATCACTGATGCAGCCGTATCCCTATAGTGCGCTCTTTTAAGGTCCTCAGGGAATAGTCCGAGAAGTGCGATAGCTGGGTCAAATGGTGGATCCATTCCCAGCTTTCCCAGGAATTTCCATACTGCTTTCCAAATTGGCCTCACCATTTTGCAGCCCCACCAGCAGTGTACAAGTGTACCCTTTTCCCCACATCCCTGCCAACACTTATTGTTGTTTGACTTCATAATGGCTGCCAATCTTACTGGAGTGAGATGGTATCTTAGGGTGGTTTTTATTTGCATTTCTCTGATTGCTAGAGATGGTGAGCATTTTTTCATGTACTTGTTGATTGATTGTATGTCCTCCTCTGAGAAGTGTCTGTTCAGGTCCTTGGCCCATTTGTTGATTGGGTTATTTGTTATCTTATTGTTTAATTTTTTGAGTTCTTTGTACATTCTGGATATTAGGGCTCTATCTGAGGTGTGGGGGGTAAAAATTTGTTCCCAGGATGTAGGCTCTCTATTTACCTCTTTTATTGTTTCTCTTGCTGAGAAAAAACTTTTTAGTTTAAGTAAGTCCCATTTGTTTATTCTTGTTATTAACTCTTGGGCTATGGGTGTCCTATTAAGGAATTTGGAGCCCGACCCCACAATATGTAGATTGTAGCCAACTTTTTCTTCTATCAGACGCAGCGTCTCTGATTTGATATCTAGCTCCTTGATCCATTTTGAGTTAATTTTTGTGGATGGCGAGAGAAAGGGATTCAATTTCATTTTGTTGCATATGGATTTCCAATTTTCCCAGCACCATTTGTTGAAGATGCTATCCTTCCTCCATTGCATGTTTTTAGCCCCTTTATCAAATATAAGATAGTTGTAACTTTGTGGATTAGTCTCTGTGTCCTCTATTCTGTACCATTGGTCCACCTGCCTGTTTTGGTACCAGTACCATGCTGTTTTTGTTACTATTGCTTTGTAGTACAGTTTGACCTCTGGTATCGCTATACCTCCAGATTCACACTTCCCGAGGCTGCTCCTTAACAATGAGAACTGATTGAACAGATCCATGCTCTCCTATCTGTCCAGGTCCCAAATTCCACACTATGAAGCCCTCCCTGAACATGGGCCAGACCACTGCCTGCACCAGAGAAGCTGGACATGGGGATCATGGGCTCCTATTTCACCACCACCACTTACTTCCTCCCTTTGTACTCCTTAGGATGTCCAGCCAGCAGATCCTACTACACAGTGGCACCATTCTGCATAGCTAGCATTACTTAATGTTTCAATTCACATTGCAATATTTGCATGATCAAGCTAATACTTATTAAACTATTCCCACACACTTTTACACTGTTGGTGGGATTGTAAGTTAATACAGACACTATGGAAATCAGCATGGGGGATCCCCAGAAGAAGGCCTGGAACCAACATACAACCCAGCTATATCACTCCTCAGTATTATATCCTAAAGAATTAAATCATCACACTATAGTGATACATGCATACCCATGTTTATAGCAGCACAATTTATAATAGCCAAACTGGGGATCCAGCCTAGGTATCTGTCAATGGATGAGTGGATAAAGAAAATGTGGTTTATATACACAATGGAGTTCTATTTAGGCAAAGAGAAAAATGAAATTATGTCATTTCTAGGAAAATAGATGGGACTTGAGAACATTATGTGGAAAGAAATAAGCCAAACTCAGAAACTTAGGGTCATATGTTTTCTCTCATATAGGGAAGCTAGAGAAGAAAAAGGAAAGAAAGGCGGGAAGAGATCTCTTGAAAATCTCAGGGAGATCAGAAGAGGAAAGAGACAAGGGGGAGGGAGAAGCGGACGAAATCCCATGTGTAGGCACTGTGCTAAGCCCGTTAGGTGCATTATCTCCTCTAGAGCTCACATTAATGCTGAGCACTTGGTCCTTGAGAGAGTGGCATATTGATCAACAATGTGCATCCGGGAGCTGGAATGCATGGGTTCATGATAGTTCTGCCATTCACCACAGTGTGGGCTGTGCAATTTAATATGTCAGTACCTCAGTTTTCTCACCTCTAAATTGGTGATCACAACAATACCTATTTCATAGGATCTCTGTGATGAATGAAAAGATGATTACATGTACCGTATTTGGAATGCATCTGACTTGTGGTGACTACTGTTTTTTTGTATCATTTTCAGTAATCTCATTTCTGTTTCTGTTATAGTCTAAATTATTACATACCTCCCACAAATTAAAAGACAAAGCCAGGATTCAAAAATACAGAGCTTGATTCCAGAATTTATATTATACTCTTCAAATTGAGTATATGTGGTATATATCTACTATGAGGCATCTTTTATTTTTCCCCAGATGGATTTAAGGTTTCCTTTATCTGTATTTTCAAGATATCACATTCAACATTTTATTAGAAGCATATTATGCTATTGTGTTTCTAGTATTTTCCTATTACTTTACAAAGGTTCTTAATAAATACATGTGATTGTTCTCAACTCTATGGATGAATATTTCTTCAATCCATTCCCTCCTCCTTAATCCCATGAACACTGCCTTATTAGTCCCAGCACTCAAATTTTCTTGCTTGAGCGGATATAACAGCATCCTAATTAGACCCTTTGCTGTCATATCCCTCACCATACTTTGTCATATGAGATCATCTTTGTGAGTCTCTGTTCTGTGCAACCAAAAGAATCTAGCTTCCCAGCTGATGAAATTGGTCCAATAGCTAAATGTGATATACATAGCCCAGTAACTTTATGAAAATTTGGACAGCCCTGCCATAGGAGAGTCTTTTTCTAATTATTATTTGATGAATGTGATACAATCCCTAGTACTTAAAGAATGGTGATGAAGAGTGTTGACTTGTAATCACATCTTGGCTGAATACACAAGTACAAATGGTTGACTTGCTCATATTTGGAAGTGTATAATAGTTGTCATCAAAGGTTAGGAAGCAGGGGATAGAAGGAGGTTGTATAATACAGTTAGTTAGATGAATTCTAACGTTCCACAATATAATAAGGTAATAACTATAGTTCACTCATATATTTTTACAAAGAACAAGAAGAGAGGATTTGAAGGAAGGAAATGGTAGCTATTTAAAGGAAGTGAAAATGAAAATTACACTGATATGATCATCTATTGAGGGTATCATACTATAGTCATGAATATGTATAATGATTATATGTCAATAAAGTATTTATTGAAAAAAGTTAAAAAATGGTTTAATATGCAAAGTAATATGCAAAGTATGGTTTTCTTTACTGTTGTATCAAACAAGTCATCTAAAATTTTCAAGTGCCTGACAATTTTCATGCTGGTTTGCTTATAACTCTGACAATTTTCAATAAGATCAAGTCTTAGTCCATAAGAAAACACCATCCAGAGGGTGGCTATACAACAGAAAAATGTCTCTCACAGTTCTGGAGGATGGGAAATCTAAGCTCAAGAAATCAGCAGACTTGGTGTCTAAAAGGGCCCATTTCCTAATTCACAGATGCTGCCTTCTTGCTGGGTCCTCACAAGGTAGAAGGGAAAATGAGCTCCCTGCAGTCTTTTTTATAAGGTCACTAATCCCATTGGAATTTATTAGAAACCTTCATGACTTTTGCTGAAGAGTCTCACCTCCTAATACCACCATTTTGTGGGGTAAGTTTCACCATATGGATTCACCATGTGCAAACATTCAGAACCTAGTAGAAGTCTGACTTTTAGACTCTGTGAATTGACAGTCATCCATTCATTAAAATATCACTTGATATAGAAATTAATAAGTTCTCCTTCATAAATAAATCTTTTTACAATGCATAAAGATTAAGAGTACTTCATATTTGTCTCAGCATGAAACTTGTAGGCTAAATTTCATTAACCGCTCAATTACACAATCTAGTTAGAGGCCAGGCAGCTTCAGAATTTTCTCTTTTGCTATATAGTTTCTTCAAATTTTTGTTCTATCAGTAGATTTGTACCATAACCCAGATTTGGACTTATAGAATTCAATTTTTCATACCTTGATAACCAATTTAATTTTTCATACCTTGATAACCAGTGAAGTTAAGCTCCTTTTCACACATTTATTGACCTTTTGTAGATCATCTTTACGATAGTGCCTGCTCACATCATTTGCCCATTTGTTCCACTGGTAATTTGTCATTTTTTAAAATTGGTTTGTAAATTTTTTCTTAATGTTCTACATGTGAGTTCTTTGTATTTATATGTATTGCAAATATATATCCTCACTGTGTGACTTATCTGTTCATTTTTGTAATAGTGTCTTTAGGTACTATGAAATTCCTAATTTTAATGTCATCATTATCAACTTTCTCCTTCATGACCAGTGTTTTTGCTTTATATTTATGCAGTGTTTGCCAATATTCACCCATCAGAATGACTAATTTTTTTTTATAATATAAAATGTTAGCAAGGATGTGATGCAACCAGAATATTGCTGGAGAGGTGTAAATTGCTATGACTAATTTGGAAAACACTTTGGTAACACAAATAAAACTAAACATGCTCAATTCCTATGATTTATCAATTCCACTTCCAGTTATTTATCCAATAAATGCATAAATTTGTGCATCAAAAGACACACATATGAGTTTTTATTGCAGAATTATTTGTAATAGTAAAAATCTGCCAATGACACGCATTTTCTTCCATAATAGTGAAGATACAAAACCATGACAACTCATGCAATAGAATACTGGACAGCATTGAAACTGACCAAATTACTACTCTATGCAATGACATCAATGACTTTATCAAGAATAATATTAAATGAAAGAAACCAATAAAAATGCATACCATGTGATTCAATTTGTATAAAGTTAAAAAATAGGCAAAATCAATGGGTAGGAGAGATTAGGACATTGGTTGCCTTTGTGGAGAGAGAATGGAGTCCAAAGAGGATTATGAGTGCATGGAGATCTCTTTATTTGGGTGGTGGTTAAATAACTCTAATATGCAATTTTCTGAATATATTAAGTTTTAATTAAAGGAATTTATTCAGAAATAAAATTAGTGCATAAGATAAAGTATTAAAAATTTTTGAAAAATATTTACTTTTTGCTATGTCTCATCTCCCATGTCTGTTTCCTCTACAATTTATTTTGTGTATATAAATACTCATATTCTAATTCTAAGATCATGTAAGTAGCTACTCTAGGCATTTTTCTTTATATCTTAAATACTAGATTCCTGCAAAGAAGCAAAACAGATCTTAAAATCAATCTCTTTTAATCCCCTGATTAGCACCTAAAATAGAGCAGTGAGAATAGAGGTAGACATAGGAATACGTATTTCAAAGGCAGATTTGATAGGAAATGGCAAATGATAAGAAGAATAAAGAGGAAAAGACTATAATTTATTCTTTTTTTGATGTATGCATCATGCATTTAGCCAAATTTGTTCACAGCGGAGACATAGAAGATAGGATGCCACAGAAATTTTATTTTTCTTGCAGAATGTATAAATTTCTTACTGCTGCTACAACACACTATCACAATCTAAGTGGTTTAAATTAGCAACACAAATATTAATTATCTTACAGTTCTGGAGTTTAGAGTCTAAAATGGGTATCATAGAGCTGAAATCAAGATATGGGTGTACTACATTCTTCTCTAGAGGTAGCAGGAGAACACCCATTGTCTTCTCTTTCCCATCTGCTAGAGGCTATTCATATTCTGCTGAGTGATCTACCTCCTTTTCCAAAGCCAGAAATGACCAGCTAAATCTAGCTCAAATCTCATCACCCTAACACTCTTCTGCCTCTTCCTGCCACTTACAAGAACTCCTATGATTTCATTCTTCCCATCTAGATAATCTAGCATAATTTCCCTATTTTTGGTGGAGGTCAGCACATTAGTAACCTAAAACTTAATTCTCTAAAACTTAGTTCTCCTTTGCAGAGTAACAATACATTCCCAGGTTCCAGGGAATGCTGTAACTTTGGGAGGGGAAACGGCCTTGTTCTGCCTACCACACAGAACAATAAAGATGGTATGAAATTTGAACTCCAGGGGTCATGTGTGAAGCCTGAAAATAAAGCCACACAAAGCAAAACAGAGATGAAGGGAAACTGAGTTGTGGTGAGGCCACTGTTTGAAACTCTGAATTCAGTAGAAACTTCAGTGAACTCTATCCCTGGGTTTTTGAGTTATGTGAGGCAACAAATTTCTTTGTTCTTTTCCTAAACCAGTTTGAGTTGGCTTTTTTTTTTTTTTGTCACTTGAAATCAAACATCTTGACTGATATAGGGAAGGAAAGAAAAGGATGAGTTAGGGAGGAAAGAAAAGGAAGAGTTCATTGCAAATATAATTGTCAATCCTGAGTGACTAGGAGAAGGGTGAAGATATACATGTAGGAAGGAGAGAAGACACAAACTAAGGAACAAATAGAGTAGACTTTAGGCATATTGAGTTTAGGATTTGTCTTTGAATATCCACATCCAATAAGCACTCTGATATAGAGGTCTGAAATTTAAAGACATAGGGATGACAATAATATATTTTGCAATATCTAAAAATTTATCTTTGCTATTAGATGTTTTGTTTTGGTGTTCTTGGTTTGCTGGTCTCCTATATGACTATCTTAAACAGAAAATAATGTAAAGATAATACATTCTTGTATTTAAGAAATTTTTGAAGTTTTTATTTTAAGAGTTAGTTAAGATTTATATTGTAATAAAGGCACTAACATTGGCTATACTTGTTGGCCAAACTTTGGAGTATGATAAAATCACACTTATTTCTAGTTTCAAAAAGAAAATAAATTTTCATTACAATTTTTCCCCACCCAATCTTATATGTTGGTTGTTATGATTTGGTCTTAGATGTTCCTCAAAGGCTCGTATGTTATAGGCTTCGCTACAATTCTGTGGCTTTATTGGGAAGTGGTAAAATTTTTAAGAGGTGGGTACTACTTGGAGAAGTTAGGCCTTGGGGTCTACCATGATGGGCATGTTGGAAGCCCAATTTTTTCTCGTATGTTTCTCTTTGCTTCTTTGGTGCCATGAGGTGAGGAGTTCCTTAGCCGTGTGCACCTGCTATGAGAGGAATCAGTGACTATGGACTTAAACCTCTGAGACCATGGGGCAAGATAAATTTTTCTTTTAAAAGTTGTTCATCTCCAGTACTTTGTCACAGTGGTGAAAAACGGACACACACACACACATTGGTTGAAGGCCCATCAAAACATTCCAGCCTATGAGAAGGAGGAACCAGATGTGATCACCTAAATACTATATAAATAAATAGAGTATAAAAATATTCACAACTAACTTCCTACAGTCCTGTCCCAAATCTGTAATCCCCTTGTTTTAGTCAGATTTTTTTGCTGCTGTGACTAAAATCCAGTGAACAACTGTAAAGGAGGAAAAGTATAATTAGGGGCTCACAGTTTCAGAAGTCTCAGTCCATAAACAGCAGCCTCCAATCCCTGGGGCTCATAGTCAGGCAGCACAAGATGGAAAAGTGTGGTGGAGGGAAGGAGCTCACATGATGATCAGAAGGCAGAGAGAGATCGCCCCTGCCAAATAAAAATATATACCCAAAGCCACACCCTCAATGCCCCACCTCTTCCAGGCATATTCCACCTGCCTGCAGTTACCACTCAATTATTCCCATCAGGTGGTTAATTCACTGGTTGGTTTAAGGCTCTCATAACCCAGTCATTTCTCCTCTAAACTTTCTTGTACTGTATCTCACATGAGCTTTTGAGGGTCACCTCACATACAAACCATATCACCCCGCAATCCCATTTTACTTAAAAGCCGATCTTTTAAAAGAGAGAAAAAAAGCATATTTGAGTTTCTTTTCTTTTCTTTTCTTTTTTAGAGAGAGATAAAGAAAGAGAAGAGAGAGAGAATTTTTAAATATTTATTTTTCAGTTTTCGGTGGACACAACATCTTTATTTTATTTGTATGTGGTGCTGAGGATCGAAACCAGCGCCCCACCCATGCCAGGCGAGTCTGTTACCTCTTGAGCCACATCCCCAGCCCTTGAGTTTCTTTTCTAAAGGCATAAATTGAATCAAAAGGTTCTTATCTTCCACTCAGTTTATTATGTTTTCAGGAAAAAATACCCATATTTTTCATTAATCTTGGATTTCAATATACATGTGTGTTTACGCACACTCATGTATGTATATGTATGGAAATATGTTTTGCTTTACTTTTGACAAAATACCTGTGTTTTAAGAAGATAGATAGCATAGAAAGCCAGGAAAGAATAAGCCAACATTAATAGGCATGTAGAGCACATTTTCAACAGAAATACTTAAAAGTATTGGTAAAAGAGGAGGTCTTGACCCATATGTTGATTAATCTTTGAGATTATCTTAATTTAAATTTCTGTTGATCTTTGCAAATCTTTGAGTATGGCCAGCAATGTATAAACGTGAATTTATCAATGGTAGTGAAATTTCTCAGTGGTTGTATAATAAAGAAGGCAGAGGTATGTAGAAAGAACAGGAGCACACAATGGCTCAGTGCATGCAGAACACACCATATGGAAAAGTTCAATATAAATTCTGTAAATGAATAACTACAGATTTTGTAAATAAGGATAACTCACTACTACAGCCTATTTACAAGTGACAAAATGGATTGGATTCTTTTATGACACAATGTTTTATAGTGCATATGAGAAGAGTAATAAATATAAATACAAGGTAAGATAATGTCAGAGTTTAAAAATGTTCCAGAACCGTTAATGAAAGTCTAACACACTCAAAGGGACAGTCAGGTATACATGTTTCCAATGTAAATGAGACTATCCAATTTAAAGATGCTATCTGTAATTTTTAAAATATAAGAAGAGAATCCATTTCATAAAAAGGGTATCCTATTAATTAATAAAAGAGAGAGTTATAGACTACATGAACCTCCCAGAACCATTAAGAATCTGGTCCAAATTTTCATTTGGCAGGCAATTTGCTGAATTGTGTGCATCTGTGGGTAAGAGGAAAATGTTACAACTCAGGGTGGATAATAGTCTGTCTAATGGCTTTCCTGTTAATTGGATTAACTTCGTAGGATAGAAGTAGACCTGATTCTGTTAGAGAATATGTTCCTTGCTCAGGGCAGTACCTTTCAGACAACATGATTACATGATTTTACCTGGCCATTTAGTGGTAACCTAAGACCATGCAAAAATGAATAATGCATCTCCAAATACCCATATTATAGCAAAATATATAACACTCAGCAAAATGATCTGACAGAGAGAGCATTGCCTAAAAGTCAAGTCTACTGAGCTTCTGTTCCAAATCCAGTTCCAATTAAATGTACCAATTTAATTGTTACTTATCTGCTGTCTTCCTATTTCCTTCCCCTCCCCCAAGAAATAAAAATAAATAATTCATAATTGAGAAGGTCAAATAAGGTCATTTTATATTTATTTATGTTTTACATATATACAGACATGTATAAATATGTAGTATATAGATATATTTAATAGAATCATCTTTTACCTTCTATATGTGTATGTGTGTATGTTAAATTATATTACTAAGATCTTTTATTACTGGAAGAAATAGTTATCTTGGTCTTTACTTAAAATCTTCATCTTTTTACTGTATAGAAGAACTTTTCCCAGGTCGCTATGACAAATGTTAGTGTAAAAATTCACACTATTACCTACTACCATTACCATCTGACTTTGAATCTAGTCACTCTGCTTGAAATTTCTATGTCCACAAATAACAGCAGTGCTAATTATATCTAGCTTACTAATGAGAGACTACTGTCTGTATTTTCTAGGTGAGGAAAATGAAGCTCAGTGGTCTAGTTAACATATCCAAGTTCACACACTCAGCAAGTGAAAGAATCAGATCCTAATATTCTGGATGTGTAAGATGAAAACTCATTTTCATAGTAGCATTAAGTTTTGAGAGGCTCAAGCAAAGTCAGGGAACACACACTGTAGGCTGTGGGGTGGATGAATGGAGGGATGAATATAAATACATAAATTTACACACTTAGAGAAAGCACATAAATTATAATAAATAAATAAATTTTTTATATAATATATAAATTTATATATTAAAATTATTTTATATAATAAATATATAAATTTATGTATTTATAAATACATAAATTTACACACTTAGAGAAAGCACATAAATTCCCTGAGTCTCGTTTTCATCTATAAAATGGTGCTGATTACCCCTACATGACCAAAGCCCTGTGCGGTTAAATGAGATGCTTTATTTATACTTCAATTTGGCTTTATTTACTTACTTATTTTTGTTTATGTAGTTTTAAAACAACACTAGAAGAATTTGTTCTCTATTTTTAATTGCTTTATATAAAATGCATGTTTTATATAAAAATCCTATTATCTATAAGTAAGGCTCTTCCTTTCTATGATACAGAGTCAGTATAAATTTTGAAATTATTTTATTAAAGTGACAGGCTCTCATCAGAGTACTTAATATAAGATCAATCTTTGGTTGTCTCATTTTTATTTTTATTGAAAGACTCTATGTAGTGTAATGTATAACCTGATTAGAACTCTAGCATAAACAATTTTTAATGCAAACCAGATTAAAAATCTTATTTAACCGATTATTAATGAGATAACCTAAAAGATTTACAACTAGCTCTGGTATAAACACTTAGATCTTAAAATCATACTATCTAGGGCTGGGGATGTGGCTCAAGAGGTAACAGGCTTGCCTGGCATGCGTGCGGCCCGGGGTTCGATCCTTAGCACCACATACAAACAAAGATGTTGTGTCCGCCGAAAACTAAAAAATAAATATTGAAATTCTCTCTCTCTCTCTTTAAAAAAATAATACTATCTAAGTAAAGAGACAATATGATATATATTAAAAACTTTTCTTTGTTTTGTAAATATTTCACATAGGATTCTTTAAAATAAGAAAACAAGGGTCTGTAGCTTAGCGGCAGAGCGCTTGACTAGCATGCATGAGGCACTGGGTTCAATCCTCTGCATCACATAAAAATAAACAAATAAAATAAAGGTATTCTGTCCGTCTACAACTACAAAAAAAAATTTTAAAAATAAAATAAGAAAACAATAACTGAATGCTTATTTGATGTGTCCTTTAGATTAAATGGCATTGTCTCCCTTTATTGTACAATGGCTTTAGGAGGTATAAATTATTTTAATAACAATTTTACACATTAGGAAGTTAAGGTTTCATTGTCTGAGGTCACAAGCAATTAAGTGACAGCAGGGTATTAAATTCCAAAGACTGTACTCATCTTCCTACTTTGGTTAGAGCCCAGAGGTATGTCTCTAAGGTCACATACTGTTGCAATGGGAATGAGAGGCTTAATTAGGAGGTCTTGATTTTCATTTTAAGTTGTTAACACATGGAGGGGCTTGAGGGTTTTATGATGGTGGAGGACCATGGTGGATTTTCATGCTGATAAGTAATCTAGATCAGTGGGTGAATGAGTGGGACACGGTTCTCAAGAACACACAGTGGAGGAAATAAACTTTGGCAGTGTATAGAAAGGGAAGACAGAGAAAGTCTGTGGAAATGCATTAGAGATACAATTTTTAGATACTGTGACTGACTGGATGCAGGTATGGGACATAAAATGTAGGGGGAATGACTATTTTTATTTGAGTTTGAAATACTCAAATCCAACAAGTGTTCAGGTATTTGAATAGAAGTCCAACTTGGAAGTGCAACTGTTGGCATCTCTATATAGAAAGGGCCATTGAAACCTTAGCATGGAGAGGGGGAACAAATACAAAGGAATTGCTTGAAGACTCCATGGTTCTTATGGATTTTAGGAATTGCCTTTTACTACTGTACCTCAAGTTACCATTTTGATAATTTGAATAATCCAGGCTCTTGCTAATTGCTCCACATTTGCACTCTGGTCTTACTTCTACAACACACTCTTACCTCTTCTTTATGTGGTTGGCTCCTTCTCTTTGCAAGGACTTACTTGCCAACTCATTGAAAAACAACTGCCCTTGTCTCTGATCCACATTGTTACTTCCAGAGCACTTGTTATAATTTGCACTTGATTTACTTGGAATTGTGCTTCGTGTCAACCATTGAGAGGCAAGAGTAAGGCTGGAACCATGGTTTGTCTTGCTCAAAGATGAATCACCATCAACTAGGAAGTACTGGGTATAAAGAAGGCACTTACAGTTTTTGAATGAATGAATGACTGAATAAATAATAAAATGTGGATTTTGATTTTGAGGGATACTAACATGACCCAAATCTGTCACTCTCTTTACCTCCACATGATCCTTTTGCCCTAGCTAATTCCAAGGTGACTCCCTGAACATTCTATCCTCTTCACATTCTGTGAAATATTAACTAGATTCTCTGATCTGGACTTGTGACCCATTCCTGTCTCTCAAAATTGCTTTCCCAGCACTTGTAACATGTGACAAAAGAACTGTTACCTGCCTGTTTTCCTTCGCCATTAGAAGAGCCATGAAGTTAGATAGTGCCACGTTCTGGAGCCCTCCTAAAATTCATATGTTGAAATTCTAATCTTCAATGGAATAGAATTTTGAAGTAGGGCTTTTGAGAGGTGACAAGGTCATGAGGGTGGAACACTCATAAGTGGTATGAGTGCCTGCTGTAGTCTGGCTGCAGCAAAATAACCCCGGGGGTGACAGGGAGCTTGTGTAGATTGATACAGCAGTAGTGGGAGCCGTTTATAGTAGGACCGGAGGGGTATTTATACATTCCACACAGCTTATCTTAATTAACATAAAATAGATACAGCAGTCAACCAATAAGGAATCTCCACACTTAATGGCTCACTGGCGTTACTTCACAAACCACTCCCTCTGGCAAAATGCCAGGCGCCATCTTGACTTGTTTACAGACTCTAACAAGTGCCCTTGTAAATAGGCCCCCAGGAGTTTATTAATACCTTCTACCATGGAGGACACAATGAGAAGAAGCCATCTATGAACCAGAAGGCTGGCCCTCAACAGATATTTCATCTGCCAGTGCATGAATCTTGGACTTCCTCAGCCTCCAGAACAGTGACAAAAATGTTCTGTTGTTTATAAGGCACCCAGTTTATAATATTTTGTTACCGCAGCCCAAACAGACTAAGGCTGGGAGCATTCATACTCTCAACTCTAGTTGAGTGCTTGGTACACGGTAGTTATTTGACCATCATTTGTTGAATAAATCATGGCTGAATGAACAACAGGGGAAAGGCTGGCAGTGTATTAAACATAACCAAGGGCATCTAGAAACATACCCAATTAGCATTGTGACTTGGAACAGGTTACTTAGACTGTATAACCATGTCCTCATTCATTTGGGAAATGGTAGTACCTAAGTTTGCTCCCTCTGAAGGATGCATTTGGGCACAGTAGAACTGAATTAGAGAAAGAGGGTAAGGGGGATAGGGAGGGAAACATTGAAGGGCTATTCTTCACCACCCTTATTAGATATGAACTGGCCTTATACATACATTTGGATGGATTCATTGTAGAACTAACCGAAACCTGTTGACATAAGGTTGCATTAGTAAAAGAGGCAACAAAAGAGCATATCTGAAATACTTTATAAAATTTTATTTGATATTATTCAATCATACAGATTTCTATATCTTGCATTTGCCATAAAAATATGCCACAGATCGTTACTTTCTGATTTACTACTTATACATTCATATTAAAATGTGCTATAAAGGAGAGAAAGTGAATTTATGTAATGCTACTTATTGATTATGAAAATAGAGAAATAGAAAAATATTATTTATTAATATCAGAAAATATAAATTTCTTTTTTATTCTATGGATTGAAATTAAACATAAATGGTAAAATAGAAAGTAGTCAAACTGGTTTTGCAAATGACATACACATTATCAATACTATATTTTTCATTCTTGAATAATGAAGCACATGACTCAGCTGTGTGTAGTTTGGGCTTTGTTTGAACATTAATTGCTATAATCATAAAGGTTACTATTAAAAGCAGATAGAGCAGATCTGTGCACAGTAAAAGAGTGGCATTAACCAGAGCGCCATCGTAACATCTTATTTCATTAGGAACATAGTTTAAATATTTAAAGGAGAATGTCATGTGGTCCACTGGTGAGCAGTTTGGACACCTGTCTCAGGCATGAGTGGTAAATATTCTCACTTTTGGCACCTAGCACCCCAAAGAAGCTATGAGAGCAAGGGGGCCTTCATAAAGTTCTATTAACTCTCTTTTAGACTTTCTTTTCCTGCCATGGTAAATAATTATTTGACTTTCTTCATTTGTACTCTATGGTACTAATTACATTTTCTGAGAAGCAGTATTAAAAATGAAAGGTAATTTTTAATTACAAAAATGTTTCATCAGAAACATTTTCTTGTATGTTAAAGTGTGCTTTGTTCCAGAATACTTAATTTCTCTTACAATTAGAAATCAAAGATGGAGCACAGCACAGGGCTATTTGGAAATTATCACAGTAATTGCCATGAAAAAGTTAATTTTTCACAATAGACAACTGACAGTGAACATCCAATTAACTGCTACACAGTTATTTAATAGCTATCCTCAGAAAAGAATTATTCTATTTTATGATCATTAATTGGTCACTGGAATTAGACATTTTTTTAATATAGAAATTTAGTTAGAAGTTGTATATATATTTTAATTGGGAAAGAAGTGAACGCAATGATTACAATTTTAAAAGATAAGCATATGTAGGTGACATTGAAGTTCACAGCAACTGTTTTGCAAATCGCCTTAACACACAGGCTTCACAGCTAAGGGTAAGCCTCTCTGTGGTTCATAAGGTGTTGTCCTGGAAACCATTTTGATGCAGTCGATAATAGGGCAGACACTGAGACAGAGAGTGCAGCCTGTACACTTGTCAGTAATCGTGGGCAGGTGGGTTTCCGGATCAAACTGTATAGCCTATAAACAGAAATAAAGACTATTAATGCTACTGCCACCAGAGTCAAGAATGCCCCCATCTTATCATCAACATTTTTCTCCACTGCAATGGAGCTATACTCAGAGAAAGCAGGGCCAGCACCACTGTAGTGCAACTATAGCAACAGCTGAACTGACAGAGGAGGAAAAAAGAGAGAGAAACAAAATCCTTTTAAATTAGAAACAGAATGTTCAAAATTCCTTAGAGGTATTTTCCTTCTCTGTGTGAGGGAATATTTCATAACACAGTAATTCTCTAGTTTTCTTTGTTCTGAGCAGAGCTCAGGTCTTGCTCATCTAACCAGGACAGGGTGTCTTTCACCTGAGGATGTTGGGGGGTGTTTTCACACGTTCTCCTTTTCCTCCTCACATTTTCCTTCTTGACAGTGCAAGGTGTTACTGTCACGTGGGGTCAAGAATGTGCCTGTTTGGATTTCAAATCATGCATGTAGTTTTTATAAGAAAACAGTTTTAAAAAAAACTAGCTTTGTGATTTGAGAATTTTCAAGCTACTTCTAGGCATTGTCCCCCATCAAGGGGACAAATCATTGAATGGAGAGCCAGGATAACTGGTGTCCCACCCTGACCCTGACAGTCCTCAGTTACAAGAACTAGGGCTAGGGCTCAAGCTCAGAAAACTACTTGGGATTTCTAGAAATTGGATAACTTCTTTTTTTTTTTTTTCCTTTTTCTTTCAATCCAGGATAAACAATAAAAATACCCAATGTGAAATGAGGCTTGAGAGTTTTTGTAGCGTATGATGATTTCCCTGCCGGAAACCATTTCAACAGTGGGAACAATATGGGAGTCCTCTGGGGAAGGCACAGTCCAGGAAGGACTGTGTGGGGGCAGGTGGCTGGGGCAGAGGGGAATTAGGGACCTGATGTGCAGTCTCACTTGCAGAACAAATTCAGTGTTCACTCAGTCTGTGTACTAATTTGGAGTGACTAGGTAGGGGCTGAGGGTAATTATGTGGGACAGTAAGTATCCCTGCAACCACTTACCCCTGAGGCCAGGTCTGCAAATCTTATATTTTCAAATAATTTTGTGATTGTGATTTTTCTCCCTGTCTCATGTTTGTGTTATAATCCAATTTAAGACACATAGTCATCTCTTGATATTGGGGATTGATTCCAGGGCACCCTGTGAATACCAAAATCTGTGGCTTTTCAAGTCCCTTATATAAAGTGGCATAATATTTGCATATAGCCTACACTTATCCCTCCCATTTCTATACCACTGTAGTACCTAATACAATGTAAATGCTATGTACCTCATTATTGCTGTATTCTGTAGGTAATATTGGGGAGGAAAAAAGTTTATACAGGTTTAACACATATGCAATTTTTCCCTCAATACTTTTGATATGAGGCTTGTTGAGTCATGGATGTGGAGCCTGTGGCTATGGAGAGTCAACTGCAATATTTTGTTGTTCCTTAAAAAGTTCACACTCAAATGATATTACATGTAACCATATTTTCCCCTATTTCCATTGTAAATCATGATATTGTTAATATGCAATTGGTTTGATTTATATTTGAATCATAACTATAGCTATAACAAATAATAAGATAATTTGTCCACATAAATTGTTGTTATACTTTGTAAAACACTTCAGATTACTGATTAGGTAGGTAAAAGTGATTTTTCTACCTTATGTACCTTATGCATGTATTTTATAAGCAGCAAATCAATGATAAAAATGATAAAAACTTATGCTAGAAAACTTTATACTTTGAAAACTTGCAAAAATACAAAATTTCAGATTCAACTGAAGTTTTAATTTATATTCAACTTTACATTCAACTAAAAGTTTAAATTTTCTATTTTTTAATCTTTTGAGAGAAAAGAGTCAAAGAAGCACTTTCCAAATTTTTCTAACATATAATTGTGATATTTTTTTCATTAATAGGAGACTTATTACTAAAGTTGCTTAAGACTAGAATTCCAGGGTAGTATTATATGCTAAGATTTAAGGTATTACAACCATGATGCTATCTATGATAGTTCTAGGACTTTACTTTTTGAAGATGGGGCATTTTATTATTTATCTAGAAAACTCCATTCATCATTTCTTAAAAATCATTTTATTTTATTTCTCTATATCTTTTAAAAATTAATAGAAATAATATAATTCAAAGTTTTTACCAATTTTAGTAGGTTAGTAGTTTTGAACAAATTTTAAAATTTGCTTTCTCCAAACTCCATATATTAAAAACATTCTTTCACTTTCACAATAAGTCAGGCCCTTGAAGAAAAAACTTACATTTAAAGCCATTGTTATTATAATTTTTATTCATTTCTAAAATTCAATTAGTTCAAAATCATAATTGTGTCATGCTCTGTCAAAAACAGAAGTTTATAAATGCATAGGAGATAAATGAAGACATAAATCAAAAGTTAAGGAGACGTTCATAGGACATGTTTTCAAGAGGACAACCCACCCCAAAGAAGCTGAATACCCAGTTGAATATCCAGTTTGTCTGTCTTTCTCTCTCTCTCTCTCTCTCTCTCTCTTTCTTTTTTTTTAACTACAGTACACTCTTTGCTGAGGAACAAGGACCCGAGAAGGAACCATGGCTCCCTTGATGTGGTAAAGATTACATTCTGTATACTTTACCAGGTACAAAGAATTCCTGGGACCAACCTTCACAACTGGTGGTTGAAAGTGCTTTTCCTTTGTTACTGTAGTATAAATGCTCTCAGTATTGAGTGGAAGAGAATTATCTTTAGGCAGAAGGAATCAAGCCCTTTCAGGGTAATGGCAATGAATGGAGGTTCTTCTGTCTTCTCTTAGTATCAAAACATAGACTTTACTCATGTCCATCATTTTCTGTGAGTTTCTTTTCAGCTGGATTTCTCCCTCCAATTTTATGGATGATAAAATGACATTAAAAATAATACTGTGCGCTAAAGAGTGGCATAGTTAGTATAAGTTATTATTTTTCTTAAAAAAAAAAGAACTATGCTACAAGGCTGAAAAGACAGAAAGATGTGCCTTTGCAGAGGAGCAATACTTGGCACATCTGGTTTGTCCTGCACACTTAGGAACAGAAGATACTTTTCTCCCTGACCCTAGCCCCTACTTCCTTATAAACAAGAAAAATAAAAAATAAAAAATACAGCAGAAGAAACATGCTTCATAGCATCTTATTCCAGCAGGATTCTTACCTGGTAGCCAGAGTCATTACAGGTCATGTAGCATTTACCACAGTTGATACACATTTCTTCATCGATCATAGCCACAACCTGCTCTGTGATGCTCAGTTCACCGTATGCTCCAAGGTACTGCAGTGCTCTTCCGATTACCTCCTAAAAGACAGACAACGGATTACTCAGTGCTTGTTTTAAAACATTTCCATGTAATGACTATATCAGTCCAAATTTCCATGTTTTTATATAATGTATTGCAAAAATACAAAACTTCAGATTCAATTGAAGTTTTAATTTTACATTCAACCTTACATTCAACTAAAGTTTAAATTTTCTATTTTTTAATCTTTAAAAAAATAGATTGCAATGAGACTTTAGGTATTACAGTGCTTAGATGAGGACTCCATAATTGTGGCTTACATATTTCTGAAAGATGGGCAATATGCATGTCAACTTTAGAAATAAAAGACAATTAATTACATTCAGTAAGTTTTCTACTGGATAACCTAAGACAGAATTTCAGAAAGCAGGAAGGGGAGATGATACATTTTCATGTTGTTGGTGCTTGCTTTTTCTCAGATTTGGATGTTGAAAGTAATGAGAGATGTTAAAAGGTAATATACTAGAAAATTTTAGATTTCTAGGAATGCAGGGAATAAAAGTCCAAATTCTATATATTTATATCACCATAACTGAATGCTAGATTTTCATTTAGAAAAAATTTCTTTGAGAGCACGCTCACCTGTCGTGTTAGAAGAATATATTGCATTATTTAAAAATTATAATGTATGCTAATTCATTAGATTGATCCAATAGTTAAATTAAATGCTCTTTTACTTTAAAGAACTGAAATTTCTTCATTCACTGCTGAAGATCTTTCATGCAGTTACACATTGCTTTGTTCTCCATATTAATTGGAAGTATGCTTAATATGTGAAGCACAGAGGATGTTTCATCAACAATAAGAAACACTTTGTTTCACAAAACAAAACAGAATAATGTAACAATGTTTGTCAAATTAGTATGCTGTCAAGATTTTTCTGCTTTTGTGTTTTAACTTTTAAAATAAGACTCTTTTGTTTGAATTCAAGGTCCATGTTGAAGGAGGTTTGACTCTCACTTAATGCCATCGTTCTATATTCTCTTTGGTATTTTATTTTCTGCACTTCTTTTTGCGACCTTGGTTACCCTTCTTTACTTTATTTTCTACTTGAGCTCTAAATGACAATATGCTCATTACCATGAGCTTTCGAACTGAGACTAAGTTTACATTATTTATACAGTTCATTTGTGTACTCTCAAGTTGTAAGATGATAGAAAAAGTTTCAATACTGTCTTGCCTACTTTCTTTTCAATGTGTTGAGGTTGCCATTTCAACTATACTGCAGTCTGTTTGTAGGTGGGCGCTTGAGGTCCAAGACAATATGGCCATTCTGAATCACTCTCACAAGCTCAAGGTCCACATTTGTCAGCTACATGATGAGCCTTCTCTCTCAACACTGGTAGTGCAAATTCACCACTAACTAAACCTGTCATTAGGAACTTAAAACTAGATCTTCCTACAGATTTCCTAGTTTTTGAACACCATTAGGAATTTTCTAGTCATGCAGAAGCTTAGAATTTCAATTATATTTTACTCAAATGTCTCCCTTCTAATATCTCCTTTGTTGTCACACCCTTGGAGTTCAGGATCTACCATACCTTTTGCATTCTCTGTCTCTTCACATCTTTAAACATTACTCATTAGCTTCCAATCATTTCTAATGGGGTTGTAAGAATCTACCTGGTAAGTGCCCTCCTCATATTCTTCCTTTCTCACTCCTCCCTATGCAATGCTGCCATCTTAATCATGGTTGCAAAGGTGCACACTAAATTTCTCACTATCTTGCTCAAGCATTTGCTGAATTGAGTCCAGACTTACCAGGCTGGCATTTTAAGATTCCTACCAAGTTGTCTTTTTCTGTGTAGTTTCTCTCTTCCAAACACCATTTACTTTAGCTACACTGTATGCATCTGGGGAACATATGACTCATCTAATTTTATGTGTAATCCTCTATGCAAAATACCTTTTCTTCTTATCTCCTCTTTGAAAAATCCCATATGTATTGCAAACTATTGTGGTTTAGATATGAAGTATCCCCCCAAAGCTCATGTGGGAGACAATGCAAGAATGTTAAGAAGTGAACTGATTAGTTTATGAAAGTTGTGACCCCATTAGTGGATTAATCCACTAATGGATTAACTGGGGATAACTGTAGGGAGTTAGCATGTGGCTGAAGGAAATCAGTCACTAGACATGACTTTGGGGTTTATATTTTGTCCTGGTGAGTAGAGCTCTCTTTGTTTCCTGGTTGCCATGTCGTGAGCTATCATACCCTTCTGCCATGTTCTACGTCACCTTGGGCCTAGAGCTCTGGAGTCAGCTAACTGTGGACTGAAACAATGAGAAAAAATAAACTTTTCTTCCTCCAGGTTGTCCCTGTGGGTCATTTCATCACAGTGAGGAAAACCTGACTAACAGAAATTTCCTCAGTTGTGACTATTTCATGAGAGGTTTCTCAATTCTTCCTTCTCTTTTCCTAACTAAATGTTAAAATGTGATCTTTCTCCCTCTCCTTCTTCCTCTCCCTTCCCCATCACCTACCTACCTTCCTTTTTCCTTTGCTCTCTCTGTCTCAACCTCTTTCCCACCCTTCCTTCATTTCCTCTCTTTTTTTTTCTAACGTTCAATGAGATTTTATGTTTTAGTGAAGCTCATGATAATAGAGCACTTTTGAATCTTTACTGTTTTTCAGGCCAGTGCCATAATTTCTAAACATTTTCTCAGTTAAAGTTCATGAATTTTATGGAGAGTGAGGTGACTGTGATTTAAGATATAAAATTAAGTAAATGATAAAGCAGGGATTCACACCAGTGCTGCCTGACTTCAAATACCATGATCATAAGCATTCCGATAGGTGACACGTTTGTTATTCTCCATTTAGTGAGTGTTCATGTTATAGATTTTCCAAGGCTAGCTTCCTGGGTTGCAATCTTTTAGTGGGCTTTATTTTTGTATTAGGTGATGTATCTTGCTTTTGTAGAGCATTGAAATGTAATGGGTACTCAAATATTGAAATACATTTATCTTTTGTATATCTATGGGCTAAACAGAGAGTAGGCACATAGGTGGGGTAGTAGTTATTTTATTGAACATTTATATTTATATGAGATTTTCACATACAAAAGAGGCAAGGAATCTGAACATGTTTAATATTTTCTAAAAATATTTTAAGATAGCCAATGTATGAGGTTGCTATCACTATTTAAAGCGATATTTAAAAGACTATTTACCTGTTATAGAAAATATTTTTTTCGATCAAGTAAATAAATCAATGAAAACAGTTGTTTTACTCAATCAGATCATGATGACTGAAATCACCACTAAATATACAAAAGATGATTTATCAGGAAACTCCTGGATAGTCATCAAGCTTTAGAGATTTTTCAAAATAAACAATATAGATACCTATGAGATCTCATTGTAGGAGGCAAGTCCATATTCTGTGCATATTAAATATGCCTTTTATTCTGTATTAGATATTTGCTGCTGTAATTTAAGAACAGCATTGTTTAATGTGAAACCGAATGATACAAGGTCTTTAGGTCCTTTAGAAGTTCTTAGCACATGGTATCAAAAAAATCATTCTTGTTTATTATAGTTCTTTAAGAAAATGTTATTTATTTATTTAAATCTGAAAGTGGATAAAAACTATTTTAAATCATTTTTGGAAGGAGTATGAAAGAAAAAAATATCATTTTGTATGGCTGAAAATGTGGACATTTGTTGAAATCCCAAAGCCTCCCAGTATACTGCCAGCTTATGAATACCCTTGAGTACACGTCTTGGAATTTGGAGATTACAGAAAGATGCATATAATCAGGAAAGCACACATGGCTAGTAGGGTCCCTCTTGGATACACATCTGCAGAGATTAGGGAGCCTACACTCATTATTCCATAGAGGGTGTGAAGACACAAAGGTTGTGCAGTCTGTTATAGCTGTTCCTGATTAGTGGAACTGTTTATGTGTGGATATGTACGAGGAGAAAGTGATGCTAAATACTTGAAATTAAAGATGTGTTATTTGAATACAGGTGTTCATAGAGTTAGCATTATAAAGGAGAATGGATTTCCAGAATCTTCTCTATAAATTAATTCTTTGTTCAGGATATTTAAATGATTTTTTTTAACTATTAATCAGTCAGTACATCTGCTTGATATAAAGTTTAGGACCAAAGAGTGAAGAACTAGAGGGACTTGACCCCATTCCTGATGTTTCCGGCTTTCTCCATAGGATTTATATAAATGTATTCATTTTTTACCTTTCTGAAAACACAGTTGAAGTATTTTTAAAGGCATGCTAACTATTCTATTTCAAATCTTCCCATTTGATTAGCATACTTTCTAAAATTCCCATAAACATGTGCTCTTCGAAGGCCAGAACCAAGGACAGCATACTGTGGGCAATTGCTGTAACTTCTAACCTAAAGAGACCCATTGTTTAAATTATTTGGGTGTTTAGCTGGCATGGTGGCCCACACCTTTATTCAGAGGCTGAGAAGGAAGAATCACAAGATCAGGGCCAGCCTGGACAACTTGGTGAGACACTTGTCTCAAAAAAATAAAATATTTAAACCAGCAAAAAGTAAACTATTTCTTGTTTAATTACATAACCATTTCTTTACCTTTACCATTATAAGTGTCACATGTTCTTATCTTTTTTACCATGTTTTCTCTTTGCCAAATAAACCCATCCAAATAGGAAATAAGACAATTTACTTATCTTACTGAATTTACTCTCACAGAATTTATGCTGATTCTTAATAACTTCTTCCTTTATTAATGCTCTTAAGGAAAAAGTTTAATGATCTTTGTAGAATTCTTTTGGGATTAAATCTCAAGCTCCCTGATCTACTCCTATATTTTCTCCACTCCATCATCCCTCCCACATCCACCTTTGACTTTTTAAAAATCCTGGAGCAACATTTATTTTTCAGCAGCGTGGTACTGTAATCACATACACAAGGACTTTCAAAAACACAGCCTGCAGCTCCTTCTTGATATCCCACTTCATGCCTTTCACTGGGGAGGCAGGGAAGAGGCTGCACACTTAGAAAGGAGAGGCTGACTCTGCCTTTAGAATGCTGGTAACTGGGGATTCAGTTGAAAACACTGAGATGAGAGGACAGAGGCAGATTATGATCTAGAAAATGAGGTAGAAGCTTGACCAAGAAATAGGACAGAAGCACATAAATGTGGGGAGAGAGGGTGGTGTGGGCAGGAGCATTAGTGAGAAAGAAGTTTCAGTGCAGATCCTGGCCTTGACCCTGACATTCTTTCTATGTGGGGGTGGGCTCAAGCTTCAAAATAGCAGGCTCTGGCAGGATGCTTTGGGTTTAAATTGATTTAATGAAGCTAAGTGTATTTTTATGATATCTGTGTCTATCTTTGGCTCTAACTCTCAAATAGGCTTTCCTGGCCCTTTTCAGTTCAAAGAACATTCTGTACAAGGATGCTGAGGAAGATAATAGGAATGGAAAAGTCCTTCTCTCTCATTGTAATTTAACAATATAGCATCTGTTCTAAGTAGTGGGTGCATTTTTTTTGTCTTAATAGACAAAAATAAAATTTCTATTTTTCCTCATATTTCCTCCAAACTCAATTCACTTGACGCTTTAGCACTTCTGTCCCATCCTCGAATCTCAAGGCCATGATTTTGAATTCATGCTTGGTAATGTGATATCATTGTTTTTTTTTTTTTTTTTTGCATAACCATTGAGTACTGAGTTATCTAAATATTTTATGTTTTTTTCTTACTCTTTGGGCAACAGTGAGGATGTCATCAAATTTTAATGGACATCTTCTCTTTTATCTGGATCCATCTTCAGGTTAGAGTTGTTGACTGTGGGCTTATGAACTTTCAGCCTTGAAGTTCCAGAAACTAGATTTTCTACATGAGGGACACTTGTCTACATAAGTGCAATTTCCCTTCCTTGGTCTTATAAACTTTAAGGTAACATGGGATGGTTACTTTCCTTCCAAATTCCTTTTTCTACCATTTCCCCTAGATTCTTCTAAGGAGCCAGCAATCAGCCAGTGCAGCCAGAGTCCTCATGTCTCTCTCTCTCTCTCTCTCTCTCTCTCTCTCTCTCTCTCTCTCTCTTTCTCATGAAATTAAATTTCCAGAAAAAAAAGGCTATTCAATAATTTTTTCAGATGTTTTGCTTTCAATGGAGTGGAATTCTCATCTGAAGTCTATAAAGGCTTATGTGGCTCTTCTATCTTGCCTGTCCATATTAACCATCTGTTTACGAGGTCTCTGATGATAGTCCCAGGACAACATTTCTGTTTTTCTTTCATTTCACTTTCCTGCAGCTGCTTCCTCCATACTTCACTCCCGGGTTTATGTAGTTCCATGTCTGCGTTCATCTTTTTGACGTACACCTCCCTGCCCCGCCCCCTTCCATGAGACCTACTTATAATAAGTAACATATACCTTTCCCTTGCCATATTCCTGTGAGGAATCACATCTCAACACTTCCTCCAAAGATTTAAGAGATCATTTTGACCAAATTCTGTTACATTTTTAAAGTTCAGTTTGGTAAATTGTCATCTGCTATTGGTTGGAATACAGACAACTGAGAATATGAATGCTGCCCCCAGCTCATTTCTCTAGTATCTTCTGAAAATTGCTGGGCGAGTCTTCCACTATTTTTCTTTCCACGCCATCCCCTTTATGCTCCATAGTATCTAATATGGTCTTACAGTTTGATCTGAGTACTTTCCTCCTTCCTTTCACAATTCAATTGAAATAATAAAGCACTCGATCAGGCTGACTGGTCTCCTGCCAACACTGTCCTGCCCGTCTTATGAGATGCAGTCCATCTCTTAGGAGAAGCAGCAGGAAGAAGAGATGAAAACATCACTAGTGCCCCTAAACCATTCATTTTCCTACCCAGAAATTTGAAGACTTTAGAGATACATCCTTGGCTTCATAAAGAGATTGAGAATTCATTCTCATATATATCAACAGAAGTGGAAAGCATTCGAGGGACTTTATAAGTCTTGGCAGACTCTCAAGTCTGTGTTATATGCTGCCTGGGAATAAAGCACGTTTCTTATTTAGCTGGGCCAAATGTGTTCACTGTCGCTTCAGCTGTCTTAGGAGGGGACGCTGGTCCTTCCTGAAGGAGGCACTCCCTGCTTTCTTTTCTCTAGCACAGGTGCACCTGTGGGATATGTCCTCGGTAGAAGGACCCTTTATCCTCATTGCAGGAGGCTAGTCCCAGTTTTCTTTTGTCTTATATTCCCCCTGCAGCCTTCCAACACTGGTTCTTCTATCTTTTCCTTCTTCAGAATCTTTTTCTTTCTGTTTCCTTTACAGACTCAGTAGCTTCAGAACACAGTAACAAGAATGACACACGCTATGTCATTATGAAATGGAAACCAAGAAATGAAGGAGAGAAGGAGGAAACTACTTGGATGCCAGGCTGCCCTCTGGGCCTCGATCATTCCCTCGGTAGGATTGAGGGCCCCTGAGGCCAGTTTCTAGCTTCCAGGGAACAAGGAGAAGCAGAATGGCCTGGTGCAAGGACCTTGGGTTCTCAAGGACCCTAGTTATCATGTGGCTTTGGGAATAAGCCCCCTTGATATTCCTGCTGGAATTATTAGTGGTTTCCTGGTTTGCACCCTTGCTCTTTTATACTGTGTTAAGGCCGATCAAGTTAACTGAGTCGCATTCTTCATTATCACTTCTCTGCTCTGTCTGTTCTCTGAATTCCTGTGAACAAAAGAATAAGTTTGCCATTTTGACACCACTGCCTCCTTGATCCATGGATTGTGCATGGATTTAAGGTCCCGTGGCTGCATGTTATTACAAGAATGTTTGAACATATGATTTGAAAACATGTTGATTTGATTGAAATGCCACCACCCCCCTGGCCACCACCACCACGTGAAAGACAGGATAGGATAGTGCTTAAAATGGTCCAGGTTCTAGAGTTAGATTCAGAAGTAAATCTTGTCTTTGATATCTTCCTAGCTGTGTGACCTTGGGCAAGTTATTTAACCTCTCTGTTTGTCAATTGCTTAATCAGTAAAATAGAAATAAAACAAGTATCTCATAGGGTTATTGTAAGGCTTACATAAGCTAATTTACAAGCACATAGCAGTGCTTGAAACCTCATAAGAACTCAATAAATATTAGCTTTTATTATTAATTCTCTGCTTAATTAACACTAATTTATTAAACTCCGTTTTAAATATCACCATCTCTGTGAAGCTTTCCACAATTACCCGAGGCAGAACTAATCCCTTTCACTCCTGTGTTTTCCCAGAGCATTTTGTACATATTTGATTGAACTGTAAATAATTTTTAACATGTGTCTTTCTCCCTTGCTAGACTATGTGCTCCATCAGGATAGATTCCTTTCTTTTTAAAATTCATGCTGTATTTCTAGTTTCTAGCACCATTCCTGGGTTGCAGGGAGTGCATAATAAATAAATGTTAGTGGTACATCTCCACGGTGATCACAAAAATCCCTGAGCTTGGACCATGCCTGGTGTACCTTTGGGGTCTCCCACCATCCACGGTCCTCAGCACCCCACTGGCCACATAACCAATACTCAATAAATACTCGCTGATATTGAAATTGCCTGCCTCTGAGGCAATAGACCATTAAATCATATTGGAGGCATTTGAAAGCAAAATAGAACAAAAGGTAAGCTCTATTGAGCATGGCTGGCTTAAAAATATCATCACTTTTATAACCGGGGAAGATGGGGTAGCTTAAAAACTTGAACATGTGGCTCCAAAGCTTGTTCAGACAAGAGGAGAAGGGCTTAGTGAACTTCCTGGGCTACTGGGGCTGTCTCTGTAGCAGGTGGGGAATAATATACTGTGGTAGCTGAGAGGGAAAACAGCCTTATATGGAGCTTAAACCAGAAAAACCCAGTATGGAGGAGGGAAGAAAGAAGCAAGCAGATGGGTGGATGGAGAAAGCATTAAACATGAACAGAAGCATCCCAGGCCCTCTAGGAGAAAGGCAGGAGGAGACACTGTGGGGAGAACACAAGAGGGATCCTGAAGCCCCAGGAGGAAATACGTGTGGTGCCTGGGTGTCTGCTGGGAAAAATAACAATGGGGAGACAAGAAGCAAGGTCTGAGGCACAAGCAGAAAGAAAGACCCTTCCAGGAGTGTGGCTGTTAATTTCAATGGGACTTGAACAACCCCACGGTCACATCATCCAGATGGGTCTGAAGTAATGGGTGAAGGGCAGGGGACTTGTACAAACAGGACAAGAAGCATGGCTGCTTCCATTTGAACAGAACTGCCCTGTACACGATGTATCCACACACTCCCTTTCATATAAAACAATGCCGTCCAGGCCTCTGACTTTATCTCCCACTTATTCGCCTTCCTGCCAATCTCTTGCCTGGATTGTCACAATAGCCTTCTCACTGGTCTCCCTGTTTCTGTCCTTGCCTGTCTTGGCTCTTGTATCCACACTGCAGCCAGAGAGATCCCTTGCAAAAATGAGGCATCCTTTACATTCTCTGTTTCAAAAAGCCTGAATGGTTTCCTGCTAAGGGCTGTTTCCTGTTTCATGTGTTCACATTTTCTGTTCCATCTGCATGGACGCTCTTCCCCCAGATGTCCACTTCATCCGTCCCCTACTTTACCAGGTGTGGACTTAAGTGCCCTTGAAGCAGGCAAGGGCTCCTGACCAGCCTCTCTAGGGATTTCTGTTTTCCTAATCCTGCTGATTTTCACTCCAACACTTGTCACCATCTGGCATATTGTGTGTTCACTTTCTTATTCATCACTGTCTGTTCCTGACTACTGAAATGCAAGCCCCACATAGCAAGGGTGTTGCTCACTGCTGGATTGCCAGTACCAGTGACTGTGCTGGAACTCAGTGGTGGGCTTGATGAAGCTATAGTGAGAGGTGGGAATCTCCCTGACTGCACGAGGGACAACAATATGAAACACAATACTCCTTGATAGAAAAACTGGTGCTTTCTGACCCTGTGGACCAGGTCCTCCTTCTTAAGACTTTCTTTTCTTTCTTCTCCTTTTTTTTTTTAACTCTATGCCATCATCTGGTTACACTTCTATGATCATTTTTTTTTCTTATTTCTTCCCCAGACATCATTATCTCCTCATAGGGGATTAGGCTAAGTGACAAATAAGAAAATATATCTGAAGATTCTCTCTCATGTCTGGCACACAGTAGGCTGTTGAAATGTCAGTTCGTTCTCTTTGTGTCTTCCAGCATACACCCACAACTTTCTTTTGAGTTTGTCAATTTCAATATCCACAAATCTAAAATTTTTATCCCCCACCGAAAAACTCCATTAAACTCAAAGGCACGAAGAACAAAACCCTGAGGTATTATGTTTTCTTTATCTCAGTGGAACCATAAGGAATCTAGTCCTGATAATCCTCTTAGTCTTAACTAAGTTAGTCCCTCTTCCTTCAATATGAATCCGAAATCTTGGGGGAAGAATGAATAAGACTTTCAATTTCATCTGCCTCTACCACCACGTGCTCACCAAATGCAATACCATACCGCAATTTCCAACTTGGTTGACCTCCAGAGCCACATGTATTCCCATCATTCTTGAGTCCATTTTAATGGACAGAATGAAAACACCTGGTCACTTAACTTGCTATCCCCTGTAACCTGTCCCTTCCTACGTTATAACTAAGACAAAGAAACAACTATTTAGGACATATTAGGTGCAAGCTAAAAGCACTCCAAACATTGTCTGATTTGTAATCCTATGAGGCAGATCTTTTATTATCTCCATTTCACAGATGAGGTAACTGAGCTCTACTAAATGACAATGCCATAGTTTGAACACAGGCAGTGAGACCGAGTAGTCCTGGGCTTGATTTAGGAAACTCTTTACCATAAATGTAATCTGCTAAAACCTTACAAACTTCTCTTTGTATTTTAATGAAGAAAATAGTTTCTTAAGACTTTTTTCCTGATCACTTTCTTTAAATATGAGTATTTCACAGATAAAATAAATCCAAATTTAGTTTAGTCCCTCTTTGCTATGCTTTGAATGTGTCCCTCAAATGTTGTTCACATGCTGGGAATTTAGCTCCTTAAATTAAAATTAAATTTAACTCCTTAATTGAACACATTTTGAGGTTAATGTCATTTGGAGGTGGGCCCTTCAGGAGGTAATTAGGACTAGGTGAGGTCATAAGAGTGGGCTCCCTGACAGCCTTAATATCTTTATAAGAAGGCAAAGAGAGACCCAAGCTAGCAGGCTTGCTGACTTTCCATGTGATGCCTCCACCATGTTAGGATGCAAGAAGAAGGCCCTCACCAGATGCAGAGCAGATGTTGGTGCCAGGCTCTTGAACTTCACAGCCTCCAGCATAGTAAGCCAAAAACTTCTAGTATTTATAAATTACCCGGCCTCAGATATTTTGTTACAGCAACAGAAAACACATTAAAAACACACCACTTATGCCAAATGGCTTAAGGTTATGTCTGGACTCCATTCCTGTTCTAGTTGTCAGGATACAGTATCTTTAATCTCACCCCTTCTGGCAGCTTCAGCTGTTGTCTGCTGGCATATAAACACCCACAAGCCTAGATTATTGTCATATATACAAACCAAACTTTACCTGACTCTCTTTCCTCTTCTCATCATTGTCTTCTGGTCTTTCTCAAGTTAAGAAAGTATTCCACACACGGTCATTACTTCTCAGCCTCTCTTCAATCTTCAGTTTACCACCTACCTCCTAGTTCTACTTTTCACTATTTTACTGAAGCTGCTTTCTAAGCCAGAGTATGCTAAAATATGATGGGTCTAAAGGTTACGCTAAGGAGTTTATCTTAAGACCTTGGCTATGACAGGAAAAAATTTAAGTAATGTAAAACAACCAGAACTTAATTTAAAAATAAATGCTTTATAAATGTTGGAGGAAGGGTGGTCTAGAAGACCATGGATGATCCAAGTCTTAAGCACAGAAAGACATGCAAGCTGGGGAACTCTTGCACCATCATTATAGTAAAACTTGAGAAGAGTCACAGAGGAAGATCCACAGAGAGAAGGAAGTGGAGGGATGGACACAGACCCCAGCACCATGGACTCCCCCATCCTCTCCTACTCTCCCAACCTGCTTCTCCTTCTGTCCCAGGAGGCTACAGGGTGTGTCTCTTCTCCTCAGGGTCCACCTCCTCCTGCCTTGTCTATCTAGTCAATATGAAGAAGCAAACAGACTTCTAGAACATATTTTAAAGGGAAGAGTCTCACAGTACCAGAAGCACTTTTGTGTTTTTCAAGTGTTGGAGTAGTTAGGTCTTGGTTGAAAATACCATAGTGTGTTTTAGCCCAGGATTCTGGATTTCATTGGAAAGTTTTATTTGTAAAGTTTTAATTGATCTATTTATTATTGAACAAAGAATTAATAGTAGCATAAAACTTTTTTTAATAGAAATTGACTATTCTTATTAGAACCTTTATCTAATTGATTTTTGATTCACCCTTGAAAAATTTAAGCAAATTTTTAGAAACTGAAAATTTTTAAAAAATCACAGCAAATGATGCAAAAAAAAAAAAAATAAAGCAAGTGATGCAAATTATTACACTTTTTTGTCATTAAATCAAAATTTGGGAGGTGAAAGGGGTCACTTTAAAATGAAACTACTGAAGTCCTGGAATCATTATCTGTGTATTTTGGGAAAAATTAACTTATAACCATTAATTAATACCTTAGAGCAATAAATTAGAGATTAATTAAGTGGTCAAATATAAATGTTAAAATTTTGAAAGAAATAGGGTAAATATTTATTCAATATTATTGTAGAAAAGGCTATACTCAGCAAATCAATAAAGAATTAAAAAAGATAAGATTCTACTGGAAATTATTATAAAATTTATAAAATTAAGACTTATTTGCACAGATATAAAATTACCATGATACAAATTATGAGACAAATGATAATCTTAGAAAATATATTTGAAACATTTTACAAAGTGCTGTGATTTTTAAAAATACAACAAGTCCATAAAATTTTATAAGATAACTATTTCAACAGAAAATTGTTCAAAGCACAAAAGAAAAAATGATCAAAATATACATAAAAGTATGTCAAGCTACCAGTATGTAGATATTCAAAATTCTAAAAAATATATATTTTGACCTTTATATCAGTTAATAATAAGTTTGTTGCTAATGAAATGTCCCTTACATATTTGAAATGAATGTAAATTTTCACACCCTTCCTGGAAAATAATTTGAGGATATCTTATAAAAAGCCCTAATATTACTACTTATAATATGATAATATAATTTATTATTATATCATAATACACATAATATAATATTATGATATTATAATTTATTATATTATAATATTATGATTACTTTTAAGAAAACAATCATAAGTCTACAAAAATTTCTGTAGAATGATAGTTATAATAGTATTTTTTGTATCAATTCTGGAAATAATCCACATGTTCCACAATGTTTATTTAAAAATTAACAATAATATATTGATTTATGAAATAAAGTTATGTAAAAAGAGAAGCAGTATATACCTGTGATTTTTATGTTAAATAGTTAAGAGTAGGAGAATCAATATTGTTTGTTTTAAAACATTACACTTAGGTATAGGAAAAAGATTAGAAGTTTATAAATCTAAATTTTAATTGTGGTTAAGTTTAGATGGATGATGGTGATTTTATGTTAATCTTTATGCTTCTAATATGAAAACAAAAGCAAATAAAAGACTGAAAGGAGGAAAGGAAAGAGATTTCCTGTTCAATGGTTTAATTTTACAAGTCTCTTGTTAGATAACCAGTTCAAATCAAGTGACTAGTAGTATAACTGCCGCAAAACCCACTTGTCCCAATCCTCACTAGTGTTCTTCCTCTAAAGGCTAAACCAGAGAAAAAACACAGGCCATCCTCCACTCTACACAAAGGTTTATAGAAAGCAAGATGAAGGGAGCATTTGTTATAGTAAATTTAATTCCTCATTTTCCAAGAAGTTAACTGCACTTACAAAAAATCAAAAATGTCCCACCCCAGGGCTGGGGATGTGGCTCAGGTGGTAGCACGCTCACCTGGCATGCGTGCGGCCCGGGTTCGATCCTCAGCACCACATACAAACAAAGATGTTGTGTCCGCCGAAAACTAAAAAGCAAATATTAAAAACTCTCTCTCTAACTCTCTCCTCTCTCACTCTCTCTTTAAAAAAAAAAAAAAAAAAATGTCCCACCCCAGAAAACTCCAGCATGGTTGGCTGCTCTTTTGTTTTCTGACAAGGCACACCATCTGTCCTGAACTGGCAACAGGTGGGATGGATATGGACACTCGGGAGAGGGCCAAGGTCATAGAACATGCACCGAGCACAGGAAACCTGCCACAGCTGCCACTTCATCTGCGGGCACGATGTGGTCCTAGGCACTGAAGCATGGTGTTCACCATGTCCTGAGGCCCGTGTGGCACGTAACACCAAGGATACTTCACTCAAGTAACCTCTAAGTTGAGACAGCCCAGGAGAAGAAGGTGAACCTGAACCATATCTAAGAAGAATCTCTCTCTCTCCTTGACACTTTTAAACAGCTTCATTTGCTTTCCTGACTTCTCATTTTTTTAAAAAATTCTTCTGTGTTTGACTTTGGGTTTTTTTGGGGGGTGGGGCAGGGAAGGATATGATCTATCAGCTTTCATTCAACCACAGGAGGTTTTCTGTTTGTTCTGTTTCTGTTTTACTTCTGGGTTATCAACAGATTCCTTTAAGTGTGAGGGGAATGGAAAAGGTCAAAAATTGTTAATAGTCAATTAGTACTTCTTTTATTTCAAACATAAATAATATCTTCCTTTTGAAATAGGTATTTCAAAAGTGTTCCTAGATGTGGAAATCTTAAATTTCAATCAAATAAAATAAGAAGAGTGACAGCTGTGAGAATTTCCACCAAACCCCAAGTCCTGCAGCATGTGATGGCCTGTAGTATGTGGTCTTCTGTTCTCATTGTTCTGTTCGTCCTTTTCATAGTACACAACTAACAGGAACAGCTCAAGAGACTAGTTGGGGTGATTATACTGCCAGAAGTTCCCAAGTGTTCACTTTACTTGGAATTATGGCATTGAAATATGGTAGCTTGTGGACAACTTCCCTTTTTACTTTCAGCACTCTGCATTGCTTCAATTTTGCAACATCAAACCTAACCTCTACCATTTCTAGCACAGGATCCATTCTCCCCCATACATGGAGGGAACTTTTAAGGCACCTTGCTTCCACTGGACTCTCAGGAAAAATGAGTATGAATGAGGTCTGCTTGAGAGCACCAAGGGCGAGCTCTGCAGCTAGAAACATAGCTATCAGCAAATCCAGAAGAATCAACTTCCTTCACTGAGGACCTCATTTTAGTGATGGTGGCTTAGGACAGAATACTGTCCAATGACACCCTTTCTTCGCTATAACTGTTTTAATGAATGCCATCTTGGAGGAGGCAAGACTTGTGGGTGTGACTCCCAGAGAACAGCTGAGGGATTCCATGGTGATGTGACAGTTTTGTATCTTGACTGTGGTTGTGGATACATAAATTTAAGTATGTGACAAAATTACACAGAACTCTCTCTCTCTCTCTCTCTCTCTCTCTCTCTCTCTCTCTCTCTCTCTCTTCTCTCTCTCTCTCTCGCAAAGTAAAGTGGAGAAACCTGAATAGGGTTGGTGGTTTATATCAGGGTCAACCCACTAGTTGTGATATCAAACCCCCACTGCAAAATGGGGGCAGGGAGCTAAATGAGGGGTACCTGAGACCTCTCTGCATTATTTATTACAACTGATTGTGAACCTACATTTCTCTTAAAATCAAAAGTTTAATGCAAAAATCAGGAAAGGTAACATACGCACACCATTCTGTCTTCATGGTAATTTTTGTTTTACCCAGACAATAATCTCTGAGACCCAAATCAATGTACAGGTTTTCCTGAGGCTAAACCAGAGAAAATGTTTCCAAAATATAAATTACCATATGGATATTGATGTTACATACTGATAATTTAGCTGTTTTGCATGACTAGTAAGAGATTTCTTGGTGTTTCTTGATGTTAAAATTACTGTGGGTTACAGTAATTTTTTTTTACATTTTTTTTTTAATTTTTAACATTTTATTTTTTAGTTTTTGGCGGATACAACATCTTTGTCTGTATGTGGTGCTGAGGATTGAACCCGGGCCGCATGCATGCCAAGCGAGCGCGCTACCGCTTGAGCCACATCCCCAGCCCGGGGTTACAGTAATTTTAATTGACTGTGAGAAGACAATTGACATTAAAATTTCCTGACAGGTTTAATACATACAAAAATTTCCACTGAACACATACCCGACTGTGCTGTAAAAAAGTACAAAACATGCAAATAAAAGTATTAAATATATAAATAAAAAATGTCATTCTATAATTTAAATATTTTCACTACAGGCAAAATCTTAAAAACTTTCAGAATACTTTTAAAACATTAGTGGTACATTTAAGGAGGAAATAAACATTTAAATCATATTTAAACGGTAAGATAGACATACTTATATATTTGGTTTAAGTTTTACCTTGATGGTAGGTATAGGCCTTTTGGGTATAAAACATTTTCTCTCAAGTGGTGAGAAAGCTGTGTTTTGCTCTTTCTGTCTAATCTTGTTCTCTGCTATGATTTTCTTACGCTTCTCAAGAAAAGGTCCAAAGCTTGGCAGTTTCTAAAGGGAAACATGAAATTAAAAGCACGTTAGGCCATGTGTTGGTTTACACTTCTAATTCCAGCTCTTCAGGAGGCTGAAGCAGGAAGATTACAAGTCCAAGGGCAGTAAGACCCTGTCTTAAAATAAAAAATTTTAAAAGGGCTGGGGATGTAGCTCAGTGGTGAAGTACTTGGCCTTAGGCTTAATTCTCAGTATTAAAAAACAAAACAAAAAAAAGCAATATGGAAGATAAAAATGAATGAATATAAACATACACATATGAAGAAACAATTTTATTCTTGGAGATGGTTTCATGTCTACTGTAACAAGGACTACTAGTCTTCTAGGTATTAGATTCATTAGTTATTAAAAGAACACAAAATAACAATATCTTTACCAATATTTATGTGTTAGACACAAATGTTAATTAAAATGCATTTCTAAATGGAATAAAGTTCACAATGGCAAACCAAATCCATTCACTTAAAACAATAGCTATTAGTTAAATCATTTGTTTGGTTTGTATAGACAGAAGGCGAAACCTATTGATGGGTTTTTCCCGCTCATCAGGTTTTTCACACGATATAGACACAGTGTAGTTCCTGATAAATGTTTTTGTCAATAGCAAAGGTACCGTGCCAAAGTTCTAATCTGTATCTCTATTTTATTGTGTTCAAATTCTTACACATTTCTTTAAAGACTGTAACTAATGCCGATTGCAATTTACTGGAATAGCTGAAGAACAAAATGATAAAAATATTGACTTCTCTGTACAGAAAATAAATGTTATTTTGAGTAAAAGAAGTAAAAATAAAAATGAAAAGCAGAGGATATATCATGGTCCTTAAACAAACTCCATCAGTATTCAAAATCACATCACAGCTTTAAATCTCAAGGTTATTCAATTGTACTTTACAAAGTTCATTTAGAAAGATACCTGGGCGTCATGGAAAAATGCTAAGTGGTTTCAAGTTAACACGAAAATGCCCTCATACCATTCATTATCCCACAATTATCTCCTCTTCACTTTGTCCTTCCCCTCCTTTAGAACCTTTGATCTTCACTTTTACTGACACATACGGCTGGTGATAGACACCACTGAATTCCAAATGTTTCCTGTCAGGCTGTAACCTGGAAATGCTAGGTCTCTTTTAAAAGACTGCAAAAACACTCTTGTTCCTGCAGAATAAAGCCCATTTATCTAGCTGATGGAGGTTTGGAAAACTACAACACTCCAAGGTCATCCTGATCTCTGACCTAGCAAGTACTTTGGTGAAAAAAAAATCACACTTGTTTCAAAATGCTGGCCTCCACTTGCCAGGCTGAATACTGCCCCAGGAAAATGAGTTCTCCAGTCCTCTAGAGATCTCAGTAGAGTAGGTAAACTAAACTTAAACCATGTTCCAATCAAGGTAAACTGCAACTGTATTTTTGTATTAGCAAAGAACATATTTATGTGGAAACATCAAAACTTGTTACTTCTATCATCAATTCACCCTAATTATGTCAACAAGTCATGAAAATGGAAACAATGTTCTGAATACCAAATTAATTTATATACAATTAGATTAGAAATGTGTACTTTGTCTCTATCCTTTAATAATGTTTTCATAAATTATAATATTTTATGGATGCAGTAATATGAAATAATATGATGTAGAGGGAGAGTATTTTGTTTCTACTTTATCATAAAATAAGTGCTACTGACATGTTAAAAGCATAAAATAAATCCTCAATACTTATTCCATGTTAGTCACTTGAATATAGAAATGATAACACTTGTTTGAAATGTCTTCTTATGAAATTACTTTTCCCTGGGCAGGAGAGGTGTTAGGGATTGTGCCTTGTGCTGAAGAAATGTTTCCTTGTGTGTTTAGACAACATCTCATGTCCACATGATATAAGTCCTGCCAGAATGTCACTCTCTCCACCTTTTTCTTACACATAACCTTATTTTCTTGAAGATTATCAAGTCACATACATTATAACCCTATTTTCTTGAAGATTATCAAGAATAGTTAAGTGTTTAAACACATGACCTCTGGTTCTAGCAGATCCTCATGTTAATAAGTCCCCTTATGAACCATTATCTTGTTTTCCTGATAGGGCCATAGTTCACTTAACAACATCTAATTCCACCTGAATTTGCAAAAGCTGTTCCAAAGAAATATTTCTTGGAACTTTTGGATCCATCTTCTTTACACATATATTAGGCTTATTATTTATCCAAATGGAGAGAAACAATATTGTTAAATATAAACCTTTATTTCAAATTATTATAAAAACAGTGATGATGATGATGACAAGTATTTGAAAATCCCTTGATGTTGAATGGAAAACAGCCAGGACAATCTCTAACATCTTAATATATTCTGCAATTATTTGCACTAGTTGACCATATTTGTCATATATAAATTATACTATGCAGTCTTGCATTGGCTAACAGTGCTATGATTCTAAGGTACTAACCTTTAATAATCAGTCCTAAGAAGAGGCTCCAAGTTTAATTCCTACTGGAATTTCTTTGAACATTAATTAGAAGAATCAAAGAAATAAAAGAATGCTGTGGCCCAATTTTTCTTTTAAGTTGAAAGCACACATACACAAAATATTGATTGCTTTCTCAACCTTCCACCATACATCTCCAAATCAAACTGGGTTCATGTTTAATTGCTCACTGCCATGTGGAGATTCCAGAGGCTAAGGGCTATCTTCCAAAACATCAAGACTTCCATAGGCATTTTGCATGACTCATTAGTATGAAAAATTAAACAGTTTAAAAAATTTGTGTGCAATGATGTAGTAGTAGGATTTAGGGGTACTAATTTTTTTTAAAGTTAAAATTTCCAAAAATGTAGAAAATCAATTAATTTCTCTAGCAAAGGATCACTTTTCTGCATGCTATATTTAGGCATGTTCTGATCTTGCCAAAACAAATGAACAAACAAAACCCAAAGCCAAATAAAGCTAAGAAAGAGCAAGGATAAACGCATAGTTGGCCACTGTGTATGTGTGCAATCTGTGATGATTAATAAAGCATTTAGTTCAAATCTCTGCCTGAACATACAGTTAATTGATTTCCCATTGAAGGAGGAGAACCAGCAGGGTCTGACAGAGGCAGCAGCAGGAGTTTTTCCTCTTCATTCATTATTTTCTTACAGAAAAAGTCGTAGCCTGCGGTAACTCAAAGCATGAGGTTTTGAGCGTCATGCTATATTTCTTAAACAAAGGAAAAAGTTCTTTAGGACTATCAAAAGCTGCTTTGTAACTGATGAACTGAACAAAGCTCAGAAATGGTGTGATTTTGTTTCAATAGTTTCTCCAGAGATTCATCATTGATGAATTTGTTCTCACCAGAAAAGCTAAATCCTACTCATTTAAAGATAACAGTATCTCACGCTAAAACTGTCTCCATCCAGATATAAAAAGCATTACATTGCCGATAGAAAAGTGACAACATAATGAATCAACAATGATACCTTAAGCCAGCAAAGCTTTAAGGTAAAGAAGTTTATTTGGATTATAATTTATTCATGGATCAATCTAAAGGTAATTGAGCATATTATGAAGTAGGAAAGGGTTCTTGTTTCTAATAGAAGCAGGCACTGGTATCATCCAGTTTAAATTGCATAATTTTTATGAGAATGGCAGCAAGTTGGCTAATAGCAGTAGTCTATAGTACTGTAATGGATCAGCTCTATTTCCTTAATCATGCTCTTATCTGATTCGAAACAATAACAGCAAGAAAAGTACTTACTTTGATATCTAAGTGGTAATAGAAGATAAAAGGATTTCAGGATATGTATATATGTAATATGTAAATATATTATATTTGAACATTTATATATGTATGTATATAATATATATATATATATATATAGAGAGAGAGAGAGAGAGAGAAAGAGAGAGAGAGATTATAAACCTGAACAGTCCATCAACCTATCTTCTTTATATGCATGTTTTTGAACATATATACACTGATAGATTGAATGTTAAGATAGATACAAAGAATATATTTTGCAATATTTAAAAATTGGTCTTTTTTTTCAAAAGATATGGTTACATTATTATTTATCAGTCTTTTGAAATTTTTTTCAACAAATACAATATCAAATGACTCTTCTGGCCAGGAATTGTTTTGTGCTACATTAAATAAAAGCTAAATAATTTCCATATGGTATGTGTAAGTTATCATTGTGATTAATTTTATAAATTTCTCTTGCTATTCAGCAAGGGCAAGTGTCAACTTGAATTATATATCAAGTATACCCAGTTATTGTACTTATCTCAAAGCATGATATAGTAAGCTTTTTGGAAAACTGCTTGAACTCAAATTAGTATCCAACAATTGGACAGAAAAACTAAGAAAATAAATCTTCAAAGAGCTAATCTTAAAAAAAAAAACTCAATAAAGTGATTTGAGTCACTTTTGGATATATAAAATTTAAAAAATGTGGGGGCAGTATGGTACAATGGCTGGGATCACAGGTTCTGAATCTGTGTAAAATAGGTTAAATGAAGTAATCTGCATAATGTTCTGTGTGCTGAGTGTGCCTCAGTGCCACATGGTAGGTGGGTACGAGAAGTCCCTTTTGTGTGTTTTCTGTATTCAGTTACTTCATCCCTCTGCCCATTCATAAAGGTAATCAGTTTCTTACATTTGACTCTGATTTTTACATCAAAATCAGATTTAGCATGGTTTAGATTCAGAAACTAAGATTTTTCTCATGTGTACAAGGCAAATAGTGTTTAATCACTGATATAAGTAAGTAAACTTTCATGACACTGTGATATTTGGGCAAGGGAAAACAGTAAGGCACACGGAGAGAAGTATTGTCTATGTGTTATCATAGGGCTCTGTGGAACCCAATGGTGCAAATTGGAGTTGGACATGCAAAATATATGAAATATGACTATTAGTTTAAAAAGATACATTTAAGCATGCAACTTTTGATCAAAAATATGATGTCTGAATCCGTCAAAGCAATTACAGTCCATGTTTCATTGTTAAAGTAAGGAAGCCAACATTCACAGAGTGGTTAGGGCACTAATTTAGAAGTCGAATTTGCATGAAAATCAGTTTTGCACTCATTAGCTGTGTGACTATGAGCCAATTACTTAACTATTCTGCTACTAATTTTCCTTATTAATGAAATGAGAATGACAGTACCTAATGCACGATGTTGGTATAAGAATTAAGTGGAATAATATTTGTCAAATGCATGCCTGCCAATTTATTCCCATCAGCTTTAACTGCTTACATTGAATTGTGTACTGTGTTCTGTCTTTTTATGTTTGTTCATGCATTGCCTCTGCTAGGAATGCCCCATCTCTGCCTTTTTACCTGGTGCAGGCCAATCTGGCTTTTTAGTCTCAGCTCAGCCCTCATGGCATCTGATTAATCCTCTTTGCTGGTTCTCCTTCCTGCCCAGTGTTAGCGACCCCTCTTGAGGCTCCTGCTCAATGTAAGTCAGTGCTTCCATCTTCCCCATTTGAGATCCTAGACAATTTTTGATCCAGCACACACCAGAGATTGAGTATATTTTAAAAAATGTAACAAATAAGCAAATGAATATTTTGAATGTATACAAAATCTTGCTGGATGTTTGAAGTGTCAGATAATCTAAAAAAATTACTTTCAGAAAGAAATTAAATGGTATGGTTTCTTTTAATATTCAAAATGACATGAAGTAAATAATGTCACACCTACCTAACTGCTGTGATTCAAAATTCAGAAGAAAACATTTGTAAAGTGCCAGACACTTGAAATTTATATATAAAAGACAGTCTGTGACCTTAAAAAGCCTATAGTTAATAACAACTGCAATACCCTGTGATAAGGGCTGTGGCAGAGGTGACACAGACTGTTTTATGAGCAATGACAATGTGTACCTAACCCAGGCTGAAGGGTCAGAAATTGTGCAGAGGAGGTGACGTCTGAGCTAAGTTCTGAAGGATGAGGTGAAGATAGCTTGGCAAGTAGTGCCAATGGAGGTGTGAGGGTCAGAAAAAGGGAAGAAAATCCTCCAGGTTGAAGAGAGAGAGCAGGGTGACACTCTGGAAGAGGTGGCGGGGAGCCCCAGACTGCTAAGCCTCTGCTCTGTTTAATATAATACAAGAGGGTAAGGCACCTCCTCTGTGAAAAGCAAGGTGAGCACATTTTGTTGTGAAGTGACAGAGTATGCAACTGCATTAGGAATAATGTCAAAGTCATGAGAAGAGACTCTAGTGTCAATTGAATGCCAGGAAGAATGTTGGTGCTAAGACTTGCTTTTTGCCATGTGCTGTGTAGGTGTTGGATCTGGGGCCACAAGGGTGAACAGGAGGTGATTCTTTGTAAGCAGCTTGTAGCCTTGAGAGGAAGACTGACTCACAGTAAAAGATACTGCAGTGATAAAATTATTATTTTAATATTTAAATGCCATTTAGATGACTCATCATCAGGTTTCTCTAAAGAGGTATATCATCATTACTTAAAATAATTTTTACAGCAACACCTTTAGTTTGTGATTTGGGTCCTATACCCTTGTTGGCAGAAAACAAAACAAAGAGATGGTCCAAACCACTGGGCTTAGAGAAATGCAGAAGAATATTGAAGCAGAAGAAAAGAGGAGAGGAGAGAGAGGAAGGGAGGGGAAAAACACAAAGAGACAAAAGAGCACAGAACATTGAAGGAGTAGAGTCTGATGCTCTGGTAGCTGAAGGATATTGATAAAGGAGAGCCAATTTCTGTTTTGAGATGTTTGCATTGTTGCAATCTAAATCCTCCTCCATGACCTTTATGTAATAAAGTCTGCTATATCCTACATGCTGACGTAAAAGATTTGGAAGAAATCAGGGAAATAGGATTAAGCCTCATGATTGGGTTGGCATAGAGCTGAAGAGATAGGAACCAATAAAAAGTAAGAGGATGGAGAGTCAAAATTTTGTGAGTAGGAGAAGTGACCTAGAGAATATAATTTCTAAGGATTCTGTAGTAACTATAGAAGGACAGGATCGGGCGAAATCAGCTGAATGACACAGGTAATTGATTATAAGGAGAAATGGGATAAGTAGAGGAAGAGATCCATAGAGTCTGGTGTCACTTAGATGCAATGAACAATTAATTCCAGCTAGAGATTAAGAAAGCATTTTTTTGTGAAGGAGGTAATTAAACTATGATAAAAGATTCAAAAGGAGGGAAACAGTCTGTAGTGCTAAGAGATATAGGATAAGAGATACAGGAATGAAGTGAAGTAACTAGAGGGTGGTTTTGGGGCTCAGAGATGGCTAAAATATAGTAAGTGACTGGGGAATAGTGGGAATAAATCTGGGAAATATAAGAAGGCCTCTGAATTCTGAGCAAGGTGGTTTAGATTTTACTCTTTAGAATACAGGGAAATATCAGATCCTTGTGGAAGCAGCAGGAAGGATGGATTATGAGATCATGGCTGTGGCAGAGAAAAGAGAATAATCCAGAATATTGGAGATGGGATTCTGATAGTAGAAGAAAGTAAACTACATGACTTATAAGATGATTACTATTATTATTTAAGGTTTTATGATCAGAAATAATAAAAATTTTGTGGTTAAAAAAAGTTTTTTTGTGACAGTTAATTTTACGTGTCAACTTGGTTGGATTAAGAGATGGTCCATACAACTGGTAGAAATTATTTCTGGGTATGTCTGTGATGGTGTTTCCAGAGTGACTGGCACTTGAGTTGGTGGACTGGATAAAGATCATCCTCACCAATGTGGGTTGGCATCAACCAATCTGTTATTGGCCCAGTTTAGAACAAAAAGTGGAAAAGTTCTCTCTTCTGGAGCTGGAGTTGGGATATCCATCTTCTCCCCTTGAAGACAGAGGTCCTGGTTCTTGGGCCTTTGGATTCCAGAAATCATGCCATTTCCTACTCATTACCCTCTCAGTACTCAAGTCTTCAGCCTCAAAGAGTTACACCATTGCTTCCCCTGTCTTGAACTTTAGAATCAGAATGAATCACAAAACAGGCCTTCCTGATCTTCCTGTCTGCAAAAGGCATAATTTGATACATTTTGGTCTCCATAACCAAGTAAGCCAATTCTTATATTAAATTCCCTTTTATAGAACCACGGATATCCTATTAGTTCTGTTTCCCAGGATAATTCTATTATATGTGGCATTCAAGAAAACAGAAAACCAATACTGACTGCACATTCCCACAGCAAGGGTCCAACATCATGATCTTCACCACCACACAGCCTGCTGACTGCTACACAGTGACTCCTCCCTGAAACCATTCTAAACTGCCATTCTCCCTGACAGGCATCTACCTCTACCTCTCTAATGGTCATCTTTCTGCAGATAACCTCTCCTTTCTCACCATCCTCTATTCAGTCAGAATCTCAAACAACTTTAAAAAATTAAGAATTTGTTTTACCTGGGTCTGTATAGGCTATAAGCTTTAAAAGAATTATCATTAGTCAAAAGGTACATAAAAGAGTGGAGAAACTGGGCAGGGTTTCCAGAATTATATTTTTTCCCCTTGCACTCTTGAGGATCTTCACTCCTATTCTATATTGATGATGAGGGAGGAGAGGAGACATGGGAAAAATCGACTTCTTCCACAATAGCTGCAGGAGATATGAAGGAAGGAATTGCATTTTCATCATCTTCTTCATCAACATTAGCACATTTGTTGAGCACTGTTATAAACAGATCTGTTGCAAAGTCGAATACATTATCTCTTCTATATTGCAATCCTATGCAATGTGTATATTCACATTAATTTACAGAAAAAAATAACAGATTCACAACAAGTAGGTAATTTGTTACAATTCTCACCATGAATAAATGGCAGAGCCAGGATTCAAACACCGGTCTGAGTTTCACTGTCACTCATATTTCTTTGTAGTCCTCACAAAGCTTTGTATAGGTATTTAATATATTTTTGATTGATAAGAAGAGCACACTCCCTTTTTTGAACTCTGTGCTCCATGTTTTCTTGTTTCACAAATGGTGAAAGGGAAAGTGTTTCACACAGTAGAAACCATTAGAAAATTGCTGAACACATATGAAGCAAAATATCAGAATTAGTTCAGTCCTGTTTATTACTGGCCTCAAGTTTAATGAGCTCAAGTTAATACAGGTGAAAGGCCAGCGTGTTACATGCAGCAGTTAATGAAATACCATAGAGCTGCTGAGAAAATGATTAGCAGCCAAATGTGAATTTAATATACTTCATCTTCAAGAAGCAGGGCCCCATGGGAGGCATCTTGCTGTGGGAGGCAAGGCAGCATATTAGAAACAGCATTCGCTTGAGATTTAGGAGATGCAGCTCTGAGCTTAGCCTGTCTATCAGCTAGTTTTGTGATCCATGGCAGGGTGGTGACTAAGTATCAGTTTTCTCATCTGTAAAATGAGGGAGTGGACTAGATGAACCATAAGGTCCCTTCCACTGATATGTGTTGTTTTATTTTCAAATTTACAGTTAGAAATTCACAGAGTTAATCCCCAGAGAGTATCACATTGTCTATAGATGAAACAATATGTGGGTTCAACAATTATAACTCTCTCCCTTCTACTTATCATTCCGAGCCTATTTAAGCTCTAAAATATGGTTACCATGAACAACATTTATTAAACTTCCAAGGTAGGACAAGGTCATAAACTATTTTACGCTTCAATGGTAAAAGATAAAATCAAGGATTTTATCTCATTACTAAATAATAGAATCTGTATAAATAATTGAAATAAAAATATTTTCTTTTTTGGTACCAGGGATTAAATCCAGGGGTGCTGAACTACTGAGCCACATGCCCAGTCCATTTTATTTTTTTAAATTTTGAGACAGGGCTTTGCTAAGTTGCTGAGGCTGGCTTTAAACATGATGTCCTCCTGCCTCAGCCTACTGAGCAATTAGAGAAATTAAAAAAATATTTTTTAAATGAAACTATTATAATCTGTATGAATTGTCAAGTTCATACAAATAAAGTTATGACTGAACTTATTGCTACAAAGTTTAATTAATATCTTGCTCAAAACTCACCTGAGATACATTCAGTAGAAATCAACTATACAAGTAATTAGAAATGAATGTGAGTGATAACAGGAATGAAATCACCAAAAATTAAGATTTACATACACAAATATGTGCATGTAACAAAACATTTGCGGTTTCATTTCATATCATTAGAGTTTAGGATACTGAAGGAAAACAGAATTTTCTATTACAACAGTATAGTAAACAGAATGATCATTAACGTTAGGATCCAGAGACTAACTGAATGTCCTAGGACAAATTACTAGCTCCTTGTGAGCCTCACTCTTCATTTGTATAAAACAGAAATACCAATGATCATCCTGCCAATTTGCTCTTCCCAACTATTTGAAATAGAAAAAGCATAAATAGATTATTAAAATGTTGTTTTTACTATTTTGAAAACTGCAAAGCAGTATAGAACTGGAGTATTATATTATTATGCTGAACATCAACCTGATTTATGCTCAATATAATAAATGATGTAAAGATGAAGTGAGCTTTCTGAATTATAAAAATGTCACAAAATATTAACCATACATAAAGAAAGGCGTTCTGAGCTATGATTCTCCTAACGCCTTAGGAGGACTTGAATGAAATAATTTGCTTTTGAAATACACCTTCAAAATGCTACTGCTTTCATGGATAAATGTTGCAAAGAATGTCAGGGGCAAAAACCAATGAGGGAAAATGGAACAAAAATTACTTCACACCATGGGACGGAAGCAAAGGAAAACAGAAAAATGAGGTGATGAGGAAAATGGGACTGCTATAAATATGAAAAGAAAATGCACACAGGATTCAGGCTGTATTTGGAACAGGAGTAGATTAATCAATTTTTCCATATTTATTCAATGTGATACCTAATATCTTTCTATATGGAAACACCTGGATGACTGCTTTAAGCCTTGTTACCTGAAAGTATGGCACAGGACATAAAATATTACATTTTGATGCAATTTAACACCCTATTTGGAGTCATAGTTCAGGACATATTGGAATAAAATGATCATCATTTTGAAAGTCAATTTTTAGGTCTTCTATGCTAAGCAGGAGATTTGTTTTAGAAAATCATGCAAGTACAATTTTTTTTAAGTTGAAAGGAAATTTATTTCTAATGTAACTAACTGCCACACTAGTAAGAAATATTTAACATGAAAAAAAAAAGTCTTACATATTTGGAAAAGTGCCCCATGAACAATAACTTCTGCATGCAGACACAGAAACTCCAACAACATGCATGAGGCAAAACTCATTTCAAACCTAAGTCTCTGGTCTCCAGCCCCAGTGCCTCCCCTGGACACTGGCATGTCCTTTCTGAGATTTTTGGACCTATCACCCCACAACCATGGAGAATTTTTGGTGTGTTAGGAGAAGATCCTGGGGGAAAACCTAATAAACAGATCATAGAGTGCTTCTCTGAGACATTTTATCTGAGTCCTAAGCCATGCAAAGAATCTGGCCATGCAAATATCAGGATACAGGCAGAAAGAACAGTGAGAATATCAATGAGAATATTGAAGGATGATACTGGATGCTCCTTCAACTAAGGGAAAGGCCTCTGAAATATTTATTATCTACTTTTTGTCTAGCAAATTTTATGTGTTAGACATTGAGGATAAATTAGAGGAGAGAACAGAAGCAATCTCTGTCCACAAGGAATTTGCAGCAGTTTTTAGGGAAATAGGGTCAAATATAAATAATCAGATAAATATGTATAACATTTATCACAATTTGCAATAATAGATACTTATGTGATTATTTGTTTAAGGTCTTTTCATATACTACAATAACCCTGTCCCTTTGTTTTCCTTAACAGGCAAAATCTTAGTTCTTGTCAAACCCAATTATCCAGTTTCTCCATATCTGCACCTGAGAAATGGAAATAGGGCTGGTGAGTATGACTGCTCCCCTGCTATACTCAAAATAATTGCAAATGGACACTTAGTACTGCCTAACAGGGCAAGCAGTTGCCAGTGTTAATCTTTAACTTTCTTACTCTACGATACAATATATTCATATCTTCTTCTCTCTTCTAAAATTGAAAATATCACTTTTCATTCTTAATTGATAATCTCATCTCACATTATTAGTTCAGTATAAATATGGAAGTCACTCTCATATTCTAAACTTTATCATTCCCCCTCATCTGCACTCTCACCCTTGTTTTTCTCTTCTGTTAGCATGTACCCTAGATGTTTCAAAGCTTCCGCTCATGAACTCTATTTCATATACCTTTCATTTCTGGAGAAATTAGTTTTTTAGTTTCTCTATGACCATCACATCACTCACTCTCATTTTTTATTTTATTTATTTATTTATTTTTTAGGCTTGTTCTTTACTCGGGGCATGTTGGTGAAATCAGTCTGCAGCCGGGGTATGACCATGGGCCTGATGAGAAGGGAAAGTTTTAGGTTTTAATGGAGTATTGGTATTGGTTCTCTGGCAGATCTGACAAGCAGAAGTGATCTGTTGTAGGAGGGTCTTTTTTTTTTTTTGCTTTTTAAATTTTATTTTATTTATTTATTTATTGGTTGTTCACAACATTACAAAGCTCTTGACATATCATATTTCATACATTAGATTGAAGTGGGTTATGAACCCCCAATTTTACCCCAAATGCAGATTGCAGAATCACATCAGTTACACATCCACAATTTTACATAATGCCCTATTAGTGATTGTTGTATTCTGCTACCTTTCCTATCCCCTACTATACCCCCTCTCCTCCCCTCCCAATTTCTCTCTCTACCCCATCTACTGTAATTCATTTCTCTCCTTGTTTATTTTCCCATTCCCCTCACAACCTCTTATATGTAATTTTGTATAGCAATGTCACTCTCATTTTTAAAAAAATTTTTTCCAATAGCACAAAGATATGCTTTAATCTCTTTGATCATAAAATCAAATACACAAAACATAGCAAAACCACTCCTTTGACTCTACTACCACTTCCAGACATCATTTATCCATTTCCTTTTACAATTCTTTCAAGCGCTCTTAAGGGTGTCTGTCCTTGCAACCTTACCTCCATCTACTCCTCAACATACTCTTCTGAGGAATCTATCCTCCATTATAAGCCACTGAAATGCTTTCTTAACAGGGTCAACAACAACATTTATTTTGCAATTCCTGTGGCCACATTTTTCTGTTCATCTAATTTTCATCTCTCTGCATTATTAAATCTTTCCCTCGTAAAAACACCATCCCACTTTTCCTTTGAGCATCTCCTTTGTGGGTAATCTTCTCCAAGAAGTCTGCAACAATGACAATATCGAAGGATGATCCCGGATGCTCCTTAAACAGATGGCTATTTCACTCCAAGTATGTTCCTCCTCCAGCCTTTCTCACACCAGTTAAAGGAACAACTGCTGACCACTTTGCTCAAGTAAACAACTTGGGATTTTTTTCTGGCTTCTTTTGTTTCCTTCACTTTCCCTTCCAACCCATCAGCAAATCTCCCAGGCACACCTCTAACATATATGTATCCCAAATCTCTCCACTCCCCACCATCTTCCTCTGTGCAGTTCTAGTTCAAGGCTCAATTATCTTTTCTACATCAGTAGCCTCCTAGCCAATGAGTACTTTCTCTTTTGACTTACTATATTATATTTTCCACAGAGTAGCCTGAGTAATTGTCTTAAATAGAAATTATAATGTGTTATTCTTCTGCTTAAAATCTTTCAATGATTTCATTGTACTTAGAATGAAGTCTAAAAGCATCATCATGACTGCAGGCTTATCTGGTCCCTGCCTGACTCTTCAATTTTATTTTTTATCATTCTCTATTCACTACACTCCAGCCATACTGATCTTGCTATTCTGAAAACATCTGTATGGTTGAATAGCCTTAGAGCCTTTACATTACTGCTATTTTGCCTGTATCCTGATCTTTGCATGGCCAGCTTCTTCTCATGTTTTAGGACTGAGATAAAATGTCTCAGAGAAGCACTCTATAATCACCCAAACTAGGCCCTCTGAATCGTACTCTTCACAGTTTCCTTTTAATAATATTCATACTGTTTATATATTTTGTAGTTTCATCTCCTCTATAAGGTGTGAGCTACCACAACAGATGTTTGTAATTTCCATTTGCTAATGTTTCCCTAGAACCTTGAAGCATGTCTGGCCCACTGTCCATTCTCAAAGGAAGGAATGTACTGGGTAGCAGACATTTATACTCAGTGCAGTCTCTGAACTTGTCTTGGCTTCCAATCCTGGCTCCATTAATAACCAGCAGTCAAATTTTACTTAACTTTCATAAGGCCTCAGGTTTATCACTCATAAAATGGGAAAAATATTGTGTAAGGTTTAAGTAAGGATTATGTAGTTTATGTAAATTATATAAAATGAAGTCAAATCTTGAGACACAGTAGGCACTTACTAGTTTTTACCATCATAGTTATAGGAATTCTGATCAATATCATTGTTATAGAAATTCTAAGAATATATTAGTTTTCTATTATTGTCAATGATATATGTACATAATAAAAATACCTTAATTTACTTAGCTTATTTTTTAAAAATATATTTTTTAGTTGTAGGTGGACACAATACCTTTATTTTATTTTTATGTGGTGCTAAGGATTGAACCTGGTGCCTCATGCATTCTAGGTAAGTGCTCTAACATTGAGCCACAAACCCAGCCCAATTTATTTATTTTAAATACATACTTTAAGGGCTGGAGGTGTGGCTCAAGCGGTAGTGCGCTCGCCTGGCATGTGTGCGGCCCGGGTTGGATCCTCAGCACCACATACAAACAAAGATGTTGTGTCCGCCGAGAACTAAAAAATAAATATTAAAAAATTCTCTCTCTCTCCTCTCTCACTCTCTCTTTAAAAAAAAATTAAAAAATAAATACGTACTTTAAAATATTTTTGCTGTGGGCTTGATATTATGCTACAGTAAACATTCCCCATTCTTTCAAACAACCATTTTTTTTTCCCCTTAGTATTTATAAGGGAGTCAATGGGTTAAGCATGTTTAACAGAATGGAGAATTGCTTATTTCACATTTAGATGGTGTGCACTCTATAAAGTCAGGATTGCTCATATAGTTATGTAATTTTGTTCTCCACATGTTTAAATAAGTAAAATTAAGAAAATGAAGATTTGATAGTTAAAGAGTAAATGTAAACATCAGTGTTCAAAGAACGAAAGCAAGACCATTCTGTACCCGAAAGTAAATGCTGTCGTCTTTGGGGGTTGGGGAAGATGCTCAGATCTGAGCCCATTACTGTGCTGCTTCATGAACATCTGGCCGCCTGTCACTTCACAGGCAACAACATCTTCTCTAAACAGAAGAGACTTGAATTCATCAGGGATTCCTGTAGTACAGTATATGCTTAACTTAAGTACCTGCTTTTCCGTGATTTCCATAGATTATCATATTCATGACACTGTGGAGTGAAAGCATTCTTCTCACTCTCTAACCAGAACATGAAAAAGAAATTAAAACATTGGCAGGCACTTTGTCTCTAGTTTGTTGGACAAGTAAGAAAAGGACTTTCCACCCATTAATGTAAATGAAATTCTGTCAACTTAGAGCATTTAAACAGAGATGACAGCAGCCTGTCTATTAATAAATACTTGACAGGATAACAATTACAATAGCAGTTGACTGTTTTTCTTTCAATAAATGTAGGTCAGTGGGTATTCTTAAAGAATCTATTTAAAATAAATTTGCAAACCTCAATAACTTTTCCTTTCATTTCCATTAACTCAGAAAGAAACTTTTACAAGCACATTCTTGCCTTTGTAAGTTGTTTCAGAACCTTGTGGACAAAGTCATTTTAATATATATTAAGTTTGTAATTAACTACATATGTACTTACTGTGGGTGTACATGCACACACACAATATATGATGAATATTTTAAATACGTAAACACCCACACTATAATCCAATGTTTAAAAAACTATAGAAAGTTTTAAGGACTAGTAGATCACTTGTTATCCAGGGATGGTTATTCAGTTTAGGGATTATCTGAGTTCTTATAGTACTGTTTCTCATTTAGGATTTTTTTTCCCATTGTTGACTATTAGAAAGGAAGCATTAGAATATGTGATAAGTCTTAGAAAAGGTAACAGGTTAACAAATTGGTTATTCCTCAAGCTCTGAGAATGCATTTGATAGAGGAGGAAGTAAATTTAATGAGTAAATTGAGTTCTGGGGAATTACCTGTGGATTCACTAATCGACCTAGCCCAATACCCCATTAGTTAGATATAAAAAAGTGAGTTTCTATGTAGAATTAGGATGAGATTTTTGAATTTCCTTTTTTGAAAGTCTTCCCAAAAGAATGTGTTTTCTTCAACTAGGGAAATTTATTCGGGAGAGGGTCCATGTAGATGTAAGAGAATACCAATTACAAGTACTATCAAAACAGTGAAGAATTTTATTTTTATCTATTACAGATCGAAAGCACAACACTATAGTTCATTACATTTAAGATGCTAACACACATATTATTTTGGGGGTGAGGGTTACCAGGGATTGAACTGAGGGTCACTCAGCCACTGAGCCACATCCCCAGCCCTATTTTGTACTTTATTTAGAGACAGGTTCTGACTGAGTTTCTTAGTTCCTTGCTTTTGCTGAGGCTGGCTTTGAACTCACAATCCTCTGTCTTGGCCTCTGGAGGCTCTGGGATTACAGGTGTGTGCCACCATGCCAGGCATACACACATTCTTATTTTTACAGTAAGGAAAAAAACATAAGCTAAATAAATTATTTAAGATATTAATAACACCCTTTCAAATTCAGTATCTGTTAATTTGAAGATGCCATCTATTATAAGTTGTTCTGATTCAAAGATATTAAATCATGAAAAAAATGCATGGTTTAGAACTGAAAAAATGCATTATTTTCTCCAATTACTAGATAAGTTCTTGGATTCTTTCTCATCATTGTTAGTTACCATAATAATGGCATCTTATTTCCTTAGAGCAATGCATGTGAAAATTATCTCATCATTTCTAAAATCCTATTAATAAATTCAAGTCCAAATTTTAGAAATGTAAAATTTCAAAAAATTTGTTATCAGAGAAAACCAGAGTATAAATATTGTTCTATTTCTAGATTTGTCCCAGAAAACAATATGTCACTCACTATCTTAAAGAAAGAGAAGGTGATAGGAGAAACCACAACTGATTTAGGTCCATGTAGGAAAGCTTCTGAAATATGTGTCTTCGTTGTTTATTGACTCTATTTTACCCTCCATATCTACTCTAGAGGAATGGAATGCCAAAAGTTTTTTCTCTTAATTAAAAATATGTACATATGTATTTAGGTTGTCTAATATGAGCTCAAAGAGAAAATACGATAAGCAATATTAAGGCCTCAAAGAAAATCATGATGTTGTGACTTTTTTGGGAACATGATTTCCCTTTTGTATACCTGCATGAATTCTTTGCATAAGCAATTCCAAATAGTTGAAACTTAGTTATTTCTAGGAGAAATTGTTGATCTACATGCAAGAGTTAATTCTAGTCCTGCCTCTTAGAATCAATTTTTCTAGGTCAAAATGAGCCACAGAGAGAAAGTAACACAGGATAATATAAAAAAGATGCATCATTATGCCATCTAAAGAATTTTGTAGGTTACATCAGCCAACAGTCCTAGGAAAGTTGGTAAGTTTTCCCTGAACAAGAATGCTTCAAAAATGATAATGTCTTTTATTAAAATCAATGAAATCGTAAGCAAATACTATATATTCATGATGGAACTGTGTATGTGAATACAGTAATGGACTCCTTAAATGCAAATTACAGCTAAATTCCTAAGTAAACCATCTCCCACTTCAGAGCTATTGTAATCCATCTCTTATGTCAGAGGAACCGCAGGACTTATCCTTCTGATCACATAGGCTTTACTGCTTTTTGTCATTCATCTCTCATACTCAGTAATCCTTTTATCTCTTCTTTCCAAGTTTATAATTTAAATGCAACCTATTCACTACTGATAAAAAAAAAAGGGATCCAAGTATAAATGGGATTTCTCTGAGTTATGGCCAAAGCAACCATCATGCCTATACAATGGGCTGGGTTCTACTACACAGGATGACACTGGGAGATTCGCTGCTCACTTGCTTTCTCCATGTCCTGTGTCAACATGCTGAATTAAAGATGAGAGCTCAATTTGGGGAGAGGTCCTGCTCTGACTTTTTTCATGTGATCTTGTACCATTTTGTGATTGAGAGAAAAGTCCTTGAGCCTAGAATTGGCCCACAGGAGTTCTTTGGTTTGACATCAACAGATATTTCAATTTTATTGTTTAAAAGTTTCAAGATAGCAGATTTTCTAAACTGGTATTCATTCCTCAAAATCTTAGGTGGCCATTGAAAAGAGAATTAAGTTCAGAAGGACCATAAGAAGTATGTAAGATGCTTCCATAATATATTTTTAAGAGAAAGAAAAAAACAAAATCAGAGTAGTATATGCAGTATGATTCCTAATTTAGTTTAATAAATGATGGTTTATGTACAAAGATAATTGGGATCTCTGAGAAGTGATTAGAGACTTTTTAAGGAAAGTACATCTTCCTAGTTTTATAATCAGAAATATTTTTAAAACAAATACTGTCTTGAAAGACACACTAATGGGAAATGTTATTAAAACCTGTATGAAGGAATAAAATTATAATTATTTTGATGGTCATAATCATTATCTTATTTTTTAAAATATGAGCTTGAAATTATAATTTAAATAGTAGCTATCAAGCAAATCTATGTTATGGGGGAATGCCTAGGTAATGACTAAACAGAAATATGATAAGCAGACCTCAGGCTTACTTCTCAAATATGATTAAATACATAATAAATGAGAAATATTCATTCCAGTAAGGCACTATATATATTGAGGACATAGATTTTTATTTCTGAGAATATGAAACTCTTAAATTTTAGTTCTATATGGTGTGTTGGCAAATTAATATCCTCCAGGAATTAGAAAGTAATGCTAACTTTCCAAGCATTGAAACTATTCTACTAGCTTTTATTGAGTTCTTTTACATTTGTTGTTAATCAAAGAAGACGTACAGTTAGAAGATATACATGTGAAAATATTTAGACACATAACACAGAATTAAAACTGTCCCTCCAAAGGTGAGCTATGTAAACTGCAATTTCCTAAATGTCCCTAAATATCATGGCTCCAGAAGGATCTTTGGTGGCAAGGATCATTTGCACTTCCAGAAAAAATGAAGAGTTAAAACAAACCATACAGTTAAGCACTGCCCACACTATGTTCTGATTTGCCTATTTTTGGAACATTTGTGATTAGCTGGTAATATTTTTTATAGTCTTTTTCATGTAAAATTCAGTGAGCATGGGGAGAGTTCGCTAGACAAAGCCAATTTATACAGGGTGAAGTAAATACTAGGTATAGATTAGAGGCAGTAGCAACCAATATACTGGCACTGCGAAAATAAGGTATTGATAAAAAGTTAGAGGATCTATAATCAGCAGTTAGAGAGAGATTGTCAAGACTGGAAGTTTATGAGCTTTGAATAATCATGGTGGTATCACCTACCTCACCAAGCGCATATTTCACTAAGGCCTACCACTTAGATATAAACATATGCACATATTTAAAGTATAAATGGCATAAATAATACTTATTATATATTTATGTCATAGTCACACTTAAATACACATGAAGAAAAGCCAATTGCAACTGCATTATAAAAACTCATCTTCCACTGGGTGCAGTGGCACATGCCTGTATTCCCAGAAGCTCAGGAGGCTGAGGCAGGAGGATAGAGAGTTCAAAGCCAGCCTAAGCAAAAGTGAGGTGCTAAGCAACTCAGCGAGACCCTGTCTCTACATAAAATACAAAATAGGGCTGAAGATATTGTTCAGTGGTCCAGTGCCTCTGAGTTCATTCCCTGTTACAAAAAAAAAAAATTCATTTTCCTCTGAAAGCAAGAGACAAAAGCACATGAAGAAAATTGCACTGAAAAAGAAGTAAGTGAAGGGCTGGGGATGTGGCTCAAGCGGTAGTGCGCTTGCCTGGCATGCGTGCGGCCCGGGTTCAATCCTCAGCACCATATACCAACAAAGATGTTGTGTCCGCCGAGAACTAAGAAAAAATAAATAAAATATTAAAATTCTAAAAAAAAAAAAAAAAAGAAGTACGTGAAGACAGATGTTAAAGTGTCAAAAAGAAAACTAACTGATTTGTCCCACCATACATGATACTGAAGTTTAGAAAAAGTAGCTGTGGAGACTCTGCAGATACTGAGTCTTCTTTTTTAAATTTTTTTTTTTTTTAGTTGTCAATGGACTTTATTCTGTTTATTTATATGCAGTGCTGAGAACCGAACTCAGTGCCTCACATGTGCTAGGCAAGCATTCCACCACTGAGCCACAATCCCAGCCCGATATTGAGTCTTCTGAAGTGGTATGAAAGGCTGCACAGGCCTTTGGTTAAATTGATGATTACTGAGCACCTACAGGGTTTTTTTTTGGCATTGATCCCTGTAGCTGACTCACCGCTGAGAAGACCCAAACTGACTACACCAAGGGAAACTTATAAAGGGTGGCTTGCTGCACTTCGCCCAAACATAAGCTTAGCAAACCCAGATTTAAATAACTGGTGTGAAATAAACTGTGGATCTACTATAGAAATGGATAGCTTTTCTCACAAAGTTAACTTCTGTATATCATCTCCTTCCAGACACTGTTTCATAGTGCAGATGAAGTACCGATTTTGGCTCCTGTCTTCTGATGTCTACCCCAGAGGATGCTTGAACAAACAACTGTGCTCTCCCTAGGATAAAAACCATAACGAGAGAGGTGAATGTGCTAACCCTACAACCCTATTTATTTTCAAAATAAACCCTTCATTGATTGAATGCCTTTTCATCATCCAGTGTCACTCATTTATGTTGCTTTCAAGCATATGTGAATGTATGGAGGGATGGACGTTTTTTCCAGAGAAATCTTCACTGAAAGATCACTTCAGAGCCATAGACAAAGCATAGCGTCATTATTGGTATAACTGTAAAAAATAGTTAGCAGAAGCTGGGTTAGGCAATTGTCATTATTTTCATGCATTGATTCAACCTATGTACTAGGGTTGATCCACAGTCTGTAAAGTTAGCACAGAGACAATTAGAAAAGAAAAAAAAATCATTGTAGAGATAGTACATGGACCTTTTAGTTTTATCATAATGACAAAGAACAGTTTTTAATATTTTGTTTAGAACTTTTGAAACGTTATTTATGATTGGAAAAACAGACTATAATTATGGTCCACATTTTTTTTTTTGCTGTACTATTATTAGATGTTGGTATTAAGGTTGATCTTGGTTCATAAATTTAATGGGAATTTTTCTGTGTCTTCCTATCAGCTGGAATTCTTTAAATAACAAAATTTGATAAAATTGTCAACTATTCAGACACAAAACTGTGTGAAATAATTTTAATATTAAATTTTAAAATTTGTTTTCTAATTCTGTCAGTGATTATTGGTTACACAGTTTCAAAATTCTGATACTTTTTATTTGATAAGGGATTGCTCCTCCCTCTGGATTTTATTGCCAAAGAATACACATAATGCTTTATTATTTTTTTAATTGTCTCCTATATCTGAGGTTATTGTTCTTTTTTTGTCCTGATAGAATATATTTTTACTTTCCCCCACTTTTAAGTTTTTATAATGCAGGTTGAGCATCCCTAATTTGAAAATACAAAAGGTGAACAGCTCCTAGATCCTTAAATCTTGTGAGTACCAACATCATGCCATGATTGGAAAATTCCACACATCACTTCAGATGATGGGTCATAGTCAAAACATCAGGGCACTAAAAACATATAAAATTACCTTCAGACTGTATGTATTAGCTCTGTAAGAACAAATGAATTTTGTGCTTATACTTGGGACCCATCCCATTATATGTATGCAAATACTCCAAAATGTGAAAAACTCTAAACCTAAACCACTTCTGGCCCCACGCATTTTGGATATGGGATACTAAACCTGTAACATTGTTTATTTATCTTCTTAAATGTCAGTTTTTGTTTTTTCTCTCCTTTCCTCATTCTTTTTCATTATTCCCCAGACTTTGCTGATGTTCAGATGATATGCTCATATTCAATAATTAACTCTTATCCCAGGAATCATCTACCAAATTGCCCTCTTACTCAAAGATTAGAGAAGTACACAGAGCCAGGCAGAAAGAAACAAATTCCAAGTTTACAATCAAATTAGCCTCACCTTCCAACCTTTTAAAAAGACTGTTGTTGTTGTTGTTTTTTTTTTTCGGCAACCCACATTTTAGTAGTTTAGACCAGGTCATCTGAGGACACAAATTTACTGAGAAAATTACCATACCAGTTGTGAAAGGAAGTTTCGTAATTTAGGTGCTGAACTTGGGAGAGCTCTGATTTCAAGATCTGCATGTTTACCTCAGCAAGAAGCAGAGCTGCCATAATGGATGCCTTTTATGTATGTGAGTGTGTTCGTCAGCTTGCCATCACTGTGATAAATGCCTGATGCATCATCCTTTAAGCAAAGGGGACAATGAAACACCATGCCCCTGAATGCCCCCTTTCTGTTCCCCAAAACCAAGCATGCACACCAGGACAGTTGCTCCTTGGGCTGCTGGTCATATAAGCAAGCTAAGCAAGCTAATGTTGATGGCATCACTGCTTCTGCAGCAGAAGATATAAAACCATTCTCTGAACAGGGATGGGTATGGAACTGAGGGCACTGTGGAAAGGATACATGTCCCCTGTCCAGCTGGCCAGCAGTGGACAAAAAACTGTGAGGGAGTGGAGGCAGACACTGCTTGGCAAAGCACTGTTGAGGGACGGAGGTGCTGTCAGTCTGTAACCACTGAACTTTTCTTGGAGCTGTCACTAATCTTTTGAAAGTCTGTCCCCAAAATCATGTCTCCAATGCTATCTCTAGGCACATTCTTTGGTCTGTCTGTAACCTGCTCCATTGCCCTGGCACAACTGTGTTATAGATGAGATGGGAGGAAAAACACTTAGAGAAAGAAAGTTCTATTTTGGGTCATGGTTTCAGAAAGCCATGGTCAGCTGGCTCCATAGCTGTGAGCTTGGGGTGAGGAAGAGCATCATGGTGAAAGGGTATGACAAAGGAAAGCTGCTCAGCTCCAGACAGCCAAGATGCAGAGGGAGAGAAAGAGAAGGAGGGGAAGGGGCCATGACAAGATAAACTATTCCACAGCATGCCACCCCTGACCCAGACCAATTTTTTCCAAGTAGGTCCCACCTCCTAGTGGCCCATTTGGCTGTCCATTTATAGACTAATCCACTGATGAGCTGAGAGCCATCATGATCCATATGATTTCCCAAAAGCCACCCCTTTGAACATTGCTGCTTTGGGAACATATGACACTTTGGAGGACATTCAAGATCCAAACCATAACACTGAGGAAGGAAAACTCTGTTACCTGTTTAAAAGTTTATAATGAGAATTGATAGATAATATAATATCATTTAGTAATGAAGGAAAAAAAAAAACACCTCATTGTTTTTCACAGGCTCCAAAGACAATAGGTTCTTAGTTTCAGGTATTGGAAATTCTAAAAAAAAAAAAAAAAAAAAAAAAAAAAAAAAAAAAAAAAAAAAAAGCATTCATTATAGAGCACACTAGGTGCATGATTTATTGTGATTTCTAGTGACATAATAGCCCCCAAACAGAACAGCATTTGAACTGAAGATCTATAGTTTAGCATTTTATAATTCTGGCTTATAAACATTAAGAAGTGAACTCTTATTCTATCTATCTGACATGCCCCAGCACTTCAGCATGCCCCTAGAAGTCAGGCAACAGTTCTGTGTGCTAGAAGACCATTCGAGGCAATGACATGGAAATTAGCACACGAGTGTCCTGCTTTGCAGAGAGTCCCTGGATTTCCATGATTTGACAAGAAGATGATATCAAAGGCTGCGGAAAGGTGATCAGGGATGACTCAAATGCCGGTGTGTGTGTGGCAGAACAGGTGAGCAGTTAGGACCGCGTGTCACAGGCTGACAGGAGAGGGAGTGTCAGGCTACCCTGTGAGTGAACATGGGCCCTATCATAGAAAATATGCTTTTTGTTAAGACTCCCTCTATCCAGAGGGAGGGGCAACCTTTCTGGCATGAATGCACTACTGCTGTGAGGATCCAGTGAAAGGTCTTCTAAGGGTTTGTTTAAAAAGGTCAGCTCAGGAACTACTGACCCCCATGACTTCATCCTGACAGTTTCAGCCCTCTCACAAAATCACTCTTGTCACTTCTTGCCTCCTGTGCTTTTCTGAAAACAAAACCTCTACCACCTGCCGTCCATTATTCCATCAGTGAGCAACATGCGCTCCCTTCAACTGATATTTCAATTTATTTGTGGTTAGATGTGCAGTAATCCTCTGACTGAAGCTCAGGGAGCAGTTTAAAGATTTAAAACAAAACAAAGCCAGTGCTTCAAACATCTCTTCATGCAAAGCTTACCAGACGCAGAAATGTGGCTGATTCTCCTCCACACAAAAGCAAAATGAAGACACGCAGATGGTCAGTGCCTGCCCTCTGCAGAGGGAGAAGCAGGGTTGGCTCCAAGTGACAAATAATTATCCAGGCCCTTTGTAAATCAAGTTGTACCACTTCTCCTGTGAGCATCCACAAAGACGGCTGCATATATTTGCTATTAGCTCCTTCTTTGTCTGGGGATTTTGCTAATGCCCTTTCTTCATATAAGTTTGTGTCGCCTTGTTCTCACATTTGACACCAACTGAAATAGCCTTGCAGAACCTTTGTTTCTATTTTCTTCAAAATGTGTATTCCTCAATGAGGTTTCATCTTAATCTCTTCTTTTCAAAAGGATATGAATTGAACATACAGAGAATCAGCCTAACAGCACCGATTATCAATTTCCATTTCCTTTCAGTGCCTTTGCCACCCATGGGCCACCTAGACAGCTTTCCTTGAAGACAAAGGGTATCTGAAATGGACAACTTTATTTTATACACTGGTCTCTTAGTGCTTAGTGGGCGACAGAGACTCATTGCCCATAATAAATCCTTCCTCTGACCCTTTTATATAATGCACAGCTGAGCTAAAAAGGAAATCAATGTTGCAATTTTAATTTAGCACTTTCATTCTGTTAATTTATCTAAAAAATCCTATGCCGTGACTTTCCCTTGTCAAAACAGCCAATTCCTGTCAATTCGAATATGTAAAAAAGCATTGTTTCTTCCTTTTGTTAGTAGTATGGTTATAAAAACCAAGGGTCACATACTAAGCCCCTGTGTTTTTCTTGTGAGTGCAAAGCTCCTCTTGAAAGCAATGTGAGCTCAGTATGATGGAGAGATGTGCAGGGTCTCCAGGGAGGAAAGAAACCCAGCCTGTACTGTTTGTTAGCTTTGCTAAAGATGTTTGTGCAACTCTACTAAAATGAAATTCCAAGTGCCTGAGTGTGTATTTGGTTGTGAAGGCTGACAATATTAGTAAATGGAGGCTATTTCATCATGATTATTTGCTGGAGAGGATTCTAAATAATGAACAAGACTGTGTTTTCTGTCAGGACACCAGAAAACCACTCTGGTTTCCTTCTTCTCTCCTCTGTATTTTCAGAAATTCAGCATAAGCCCCAGAGGGAAACTCAAGACTATTCTGAGTACAATGCTATAATTGGGAGAAAGTCCAACTGGACACCACCCTTCAGTCCATACCATGATGCAGATGTGCAGGGTGGGAGCCCACGGGGAGGTAAGATCTGTTTGCTTTTGCAAAAGGAATCTCACGACAATTGCTTCTATGAATCTTTGTTCAAATGCCAATTTCTTCTTGGGAACTTTCCTAACTATTCCTTTAAACTGAAATTCTTCCCTTCCTCCTGCTGATTCCCATTTCCTTATCCCTTCCATAACCTTTTCCCCCTTAGCACTTAAGATTTTCAATTTCATGTTATATTTTACTTGTTTATGGCCTATTCCCATCCCAATGGATTTTAAGTTAAGATATTTGTACACTAAATTACCCTCAGAATATGAAACAGTTTTTTGACATAGTGTAGGAACTCAATAAATATGTTTCAAAAAAAAAACTGTTATAAGGTCACTTCTGGCAAATTGTCTCTTGGGTGCAGGAGTGGCAGCTTACCTCTGTTCTGACCCTAGGATGGGGATCCTATGTAGAGGGGCTATTGCATGTGAATTCCATAGTGACTCTGTTTGGAAAGAAAACCACCTCTTGCTCTCAGAAACCTTATGTTCTCTACAAGACCTGAACCCACTACAGGAGAAGAGGAAACCCAACTCTCCAAACTCAGAACAAGAAATTAGCACAATTGTGGATTTATAAATAGAGGCAAATCCTGGGACTTTTGTGTGGCTGAGTCAAACCCATTTGGTTTGGTTTTGAAACAAGGGGTCAGCTATTTGTCGAATACACTTTAAGCAAGGAACTCAATGAGGACTATTACAACATAGGTGTCAGGCTTGGCACCACAAGGGAGACACCATCCTGGCCTAGGTCTATAAATATTTTATGATCTAGGGAAGTTGTAAATTTGTTCATCATTTTTGTAGTACTGTTAATCTGAATTGTTAAGAATTCTTCTGATCAAACTGTGCTACCTTAATTGTAACCAAGTTTATTATCTTATTCTATCCTATATATAGAGAGAGGTTTTTAATACAGAGCAGGGCATGAAGTACACTTATGGGAAGACAGGGAGGGTTTTCCAAAAGATCACCTTGAATCTTGAAGCACTGCAATGTTCTCAGCAGCAGACATGAGACAAATGGCATTCAAGGTAATGGGGATGGTGTCAAGAAGAGGAAAATGCATGTGGGGGACAGCCATTAGTCTAAAATAGTTTACTTGCCTTGTAAATGTTTATGGAGGGCAAGTTAAAAAGGGAGATAATTCTAGAAAGAGAGGTGTAAACGTATATTGAAAACTGGGTTTTACATGTTGTATTATTTTATTGGGAAACCATCAAAAGCTTTTAAGGAAACTGAATTCAGAAGTCTATGCTATAGTCAGGATGTTTCATTTTGTTTTTGTGGTGGTGATAGGGCTCAGGGTGATATAACTAGGCAAGCAGATAAATATTTGGGAGTACTGAACTGTAAAGCTTAAAAACTATGGAATGCAGACACGTCACCCCAATTGGAGTAGGGGCAGAGCAGAGCCACCTCCCGCACCCGGAACAGGCCCAGCGACCCGCTAGTGTGGTAGACACGTCACCCCAATTGGAGTAAGGGCAGAGCAGAGCCGCCACCTGCGCTTGCAAGGTAGGCAGACCTGCAACCGACCAGCAGAACAGGCCCAGCGGCCCGTCAGCATGGTAGACAGATCACCCCAATTGGAGGAGGAGCACAGCCGCCTCCCGACCCTGCAAGGGAGACTTTTCAACTATACAAGAGCAATATAAATATATAGGGGGAAAATTCAATAACACAACAGTTTCACCAAGCAGAAAAGAAATGAGAGCAGTATGAAAAGACAAGGAAAGAAAGGACCACAAGCAATGCAGGTCAACTCAACTTTAGAAGAGGTAATAGCTGCAGCAGATGGAATGTCAGATAAAGAATTCAGGATATACATGCTTCAGATGATCTGGAGACTCAAGGAAGACATTAGACAGCAAAATCAGACAATGAAAGATCACTTCCACAATGAATTACATAAACAAATCCAAGAAGCAAAAGATCAACTATACAGGGAGATAGAGGTTATAAAAAACAAACAGAAATCCTAGAAATTCAGGAAGCAATAAACCAACTTAAAAACTCAATTGAGAATACGACCAGCAGAGTAGAACACTTAGAAGATAGAACATCAGACAATGAAGACAAAGTATTTCAACTTGAAAAGAACATAGACAGCTCAGCAATACTGTTAAGAAACCATGAGCAGAACATCCAAGAAATATGGGATAACATAAAGAGACCAAACTTAAGAGTCATTGGGATACAGGAAGGTATAGAGGTCCAAACAAAGGAATGAGAAATCTACTCAATGAAATAATACGAGAAAACTTCCCAGACATGAAGAATGAGACAGAATCCCAAATCATAGAAGCCTACAGGATGCCAAATGTGCAAAATCATAAGAGATCCACACCTAGACACATTATAATGAAGATGCCCAACATACAGAATAAGGAGAGAATTTTAAAAGCTACAAGAGAAAGGAAACAGATTACATTTAGGGGTAAACCAATCAGGATAACAGCTGATCTTTCAACACAGACTCTGAAAGGTAAAGATCCTGGAATAACATGTTTCAAACACTGAAAGAAAATGGGTTCCAACCAAGAATTGTGTATCCAGCGGAATTAAGGTTCAGGATGGAAGATGAAATTAAAACCTTCCACAATAAACAAAAGTTAAAAGAATTTGCAGCTAGAAAACCATCTCTTCAAAACATCCTCAGCAAAAACATTACAGGAAGAGGAAATGAAAAATAACAATGAAAACCAAGAGTGGGAGGTAGGACAGTAAAGGAGGGAAAAATAATCAAAGAGGAAAACAAACCATGTTTAGTAACATAAATAAACAAATATGGCTGGAAGAACAACCCATATTTCAATAATAACCCTAAATGTTAATGGCTTAAACTCACCAATTAAGAGACACAGGCTAGTAGAATGGATCACAAAACAAGACCCAACAATATGCTGCCTACAAGAGACACATTTGATAAGAAAAGACATACATAGACTGAAGGTGAAAGGTTGGGAAAAATCATATCACTCATATGGACTTCGGAAACAAGCAGGAGTGTCCATACTCATATCAAATAAAATAGATTTCAAGCCAAAGCCAATCAAAAGGGATAAAGAGGGACACTACATACTGCTCAAGGGAACCATACACCAACAAGACATAACAATCATAAATATATATGCCCCAAACAATGGTGCAGCTATGTTCATCAAACAAACTCTTCTCAAGTACAAGAGTCTAATAAACCACCATACAATAATCATGGGAGACTTCAACACACCTCTCTCACCACTGGACAGATCTTCCAAACAAAAGTTGAATAAGGAAACTATAGAACTCAATAACACAATTAATAACTCAGACTTAATTGACAAATATAGAATATACTACCCAATATCAAGCAGTTACACTTTTTTCTCAGCAGCACATGGATCCTTCTCAAAAATAGATCATATATTATGTCACAGGGCAACTCTTAGACAATACAAAGGAGTAGAGATAATACCATGAATCTTATCTGATCATAATGGAATGAAACTGAAAATCAACGATAAAAGAAGTAAGGAAAAATCATGCATCACTTGGAGAATGAACAATAGGTTACTGAATGATCAATGGGTTATAGAAGACATCAAGGAGGAAATTAAAAAATTCTTAGAGATAAATGAAAACACAGACACAACACATCGGAATCTATGGGACACATTGAAAGCAGTTCTAAGAGGAAAATTCATTGCCTGGAGTTCATTCCTTAAAAAAAGAAAAAAACAACAAATAAATGATCTCATACTTCATCTCAAAATCCTAGAAAAAGAAGAGCAAAACAACAGTAAAAGAAGTAGAAGGCAAGAAATAATTAAAATCAGAGCTGAAATTATTGAAATTGAAACAAAAGAAACAATTGAAAAAATTGACAAAAATTAAAAGTTGGTTCTTTGAAAAAATAAATAAAATCAACAGACCCTTAGCCATGCTAATGAAGAGAAGAAGAGAGAGAACTCAAATTACTAGCATACGGGATGAAAAAGGCAATATCACAACAGACACTTCAGAAATACAGAAGATAATCAGAAATTATTTTGAATCCTTATACTCCAATAAAATAGAAGATAGTGAAGACATCAATAAATTTCTTAAGTCATATGATCTGCCCAGACTGAGTCAGGAGGATACACACAATTTGAACAGACCAATATCAATGGATGAAATTGAAGAAGCCATCAAAAGACTACCAACCAAGAAAAGCCCAGGACCGGATGGGTATACAGCAGAGTTTTACAAGACCTTTAAAGAGGATATTAATACCATTACTTTTCAAGCTATTTCAGGAAATAGAAAAAGAGGGAGAACATCCAAATTCATTCTACGAGGCCAACATCACCCTGATTCTTAAATTAGACAAAGACACTTCAAAGAAAGAAAACTACAGACCAATATCTCTAATGAACCTAGATGCAAAAGTCCTCAATAAAATTCTGGCGAATCGGATACAAAAACATATCAAAAAAATTGCGCACCATGATCAAGTAGGATTCATCCCTGGGATGCAAGGCTGGTTCAATATACGGAAATCAATAAATGTTATTCACCACATCAGTAGACTTAAAAATAAGAACCATATGATCATCTCGATAGATGCAGAAAAAGCATTCGACAAAGTACAGCATCCCTTTATGTTCAAAACTCTAGAAAAACTAGGGATAACAGGAACATACCTCAATATTGTAAAAGCAATCTATGCTAAGCCTCAGGCTAGCATCATTCTGAATGGAGAAAAATTGAAGGCATTACCTCTAAAATCTGGTACAAGACCGGGATACCCTCTCTCACCACTTCTGTTCAACATAGTTCTCGAAACACTGGCCAGAGCAATTAGACAGACGAAAGAAATTAAAGGCATAAAAATAGGAAAAGAAGAACTTAAATTATCACTATTTGCAGATGACATGATTCTATACCTAGCAGACCCAAAAGGGTCTACAAAGAAACTATTAGAGCTAATAAATGAATTCAGCAAAGTGCCAGGACATAAAATCAACACGCATAAATCAAAGGCATTCCTGTATATCAGCGACAAATCCTCTGAAATGGAAATGAGGACAACCACTCCATTCACAATATCCTCAAAAAAAAAAAAAAAAAAACTTGGGAATCAACCTAAAAAAAGAGGTGAAGGACTTATACAATGAAAACTACAGAACCCTAAAGAGAGAAATAGAAGAAGATCTTAGAAGATGGAAAAATATACCCTGTTCATGGATAGGCAGAACTAACATCATCAAAATGGCGATATTACCAAAAGTTCTCTATAGGTTTAATGCAATGCCAATCAAAATCCCAACGGCATTTCTTGTAGAAATAGAGAAAGCAATCATGAAATTCATATGGAAAAATAAAAGACCCAGAATAGCAAAAACAATTCTAAGCACGAAGTGTGAATCAGGCGGTATAGTGATACCAGACTTCAAACTATACTACAGAGCAATAGTAACAAAAACAGCATGGTACTGGTACCAAAACAGGCGGGTGGACCAATGGTACAGAATAGAGGACACAGAAACCAATCCACAAAACTACAACTATCTTATATTTGATAAAGGGGCTAAAAGCATGCAATGGAGGAAGGATAGCATCTTCAACAAATGGTGCTGGGAAAACTTGAAATCCATATGCAACAAAATGAAACTGAATCCCTTTCTCTCGCCATGCACAAAAGTTAACTCAAAATGGATCAAGGAGCTTGATATCAAATCAGAGACACGGCATCTGATAGAAGAAAAAGTTGGCTCCGATCTACATACTGTGGGGTCGGGCTCCAAATTCCTCAATAGGACACCCATAGCACAAGAGTTAATAACTAGAATCAACAAATGGGACTTACTTAAACTAAAAAGTTTTTTCTCAGCAAAAGAAACAATAAGAGAGGTAAATATGGAGCCTACATCCTGGGAACAAATCTTTACTCCTCACACTTCAGATAGAGCCCTAATATCCAGAGTATACAAAGAACTCAAAAAATTAGACAATAAGATAACAAATAACCCAATCAACAAATGGGCCAAGGACCTGAACAGACACTTCTCAGAGGAGGACATACAATCAATCAACAAGTACATGAAAAAATGCTCAGCATCTCTAGCAGTCAGAGAAATGCAAATCAAAACCACCCTAAGATACCATCTCACTCCAGTAAGATTGACAGCCATTAGGAAGTCAAACAACAACAACAAGTGCTGGCGAGGACGTGGGGAAAAGGGTACACTTGTACATTGCTGGTGGGACTGCAAATTGGTGCGGCCAATTTGGAAAGCAGTATGGAGATTTCTTGGAAAGTTGGGAATGGAACCACCATTTGACCCAGCTATCCCCCTTCTCAGTCTATTCCCTAAAGACCTAAAAAGAGCATACTACAGGGACACTGCTACATCGATGTTCATAGCAGCACAATTCACAATAGCAAGACTGTGGAACCAACCTAGATGCCCTTCAATAGACGAATGGATAAAAAAAAATGTGGCATTTATACAAAATGGAGTATTACTCTGCATTAAAAAATGACAAAATCATAGAATTTGCAGGGAAATGGATGGCATTAGAGCAGGTTATGCTAAGTGAAGCTAGCCAATCCCTAAAAAAACAAATGCCAAATGTCTTCTTTGATATAAGGAGAGTAACTAAGAACAGAGTAGGGACGAAGAGCATGAGAAGAAGATTAACATTAAACAGGGATGAGAGGTGGGAGGGAAAGGGAGAGAGAAGGGAAATTGCATGGAAATGGAAGGAGACCCTCAGGGGTATACAAAATTACATACAAGAGGAAGTAAGGGGAAAGGGAAAAAAATACAAGGGGGAGAAATGAATTACAGTAGATGGGGTAGAGAGAGAAGAGGGGAGGGGAGGGGAGGAGAGGGGGAATAGTAGAGGATAGGAAAGGCAGCAGAATACAACAGACACTAGTATGGCAATATGTAAATCAATGGATGTGTAACCGATGTGATTCTGCAATCTGAATACGGGGTAAAAATGGGAGTTCATAACCCACTTGAATCAAAGTGTGAAATATGATATATCAAGAACTATGTAATGTTTTGAACAACCAACAATAAAAATTAAAAAAAAATAAACTATGGAATGCATCTGGCCATTGGGTTTTTTCCAAAGACCTTCCACATCTAATCTTGTTCACTGTTTTTCTGTTGTTAATCTGAATTGTTAAGAATTTTTCCAATCAAACTTCTCTACCTTAATTAAAACCAACTTTATTGTCTTGTTCCATCCTATATGTGCAGAGAAGTACCATATGGCATTACCAAAAGTCAGCCTACTGTAGGCCTGAAGATAGTAAGCAAGCACACTGTTGAAACAATCTACTGTTTAAAAAAATACTTTAATCTTTCCTTATATCATTTATTTTATCCATTTAGTGAAAAAAACCTCTTAACTCTTTCCTATCTTTTTTCTTCTTTCTGAATATTTACAAACTATCTTGAACTGAGTATGACCATTGTAAGACTAAGGGATGATCACACGACTTTAATTGACTTTTAGAAAGAATTCAATTGTACTGCTCTGAACAGTGAAATAAAATATTAGTCTACTTATACATTCATATTTTTCTTCTGTATTCAACTTAGCTAGATCAGACCATCTTCTGATATCTTCAAAGCATAGCTCAACCATCACATATCCAGAAAATAGCAAAACATGGTCCCGGAATATTTAAGTTTTAACAATAAAACCTGAATTTTCAGTTAATGAAGCATAAACGGAAATTTCAAATGCTAACAATAACAATAACAATGTAAGTTCTCATTTGAATTCTGAAAGTTGGATATTTTTACACAGAAGAAAAATATTTGCTCTGCAATATACATACAAAAGCTTACAATGCTTCTTATGGACAAAATTTATTACTCCTAATAATTCTGTTTCTAACATTAAGGTTGAGTTTGACCAGTTCTTTGAGATGTGGCCCTTTATTGTCCTCTGAAATGGTACTATTAAATAAATTTAAGAAAAACAGTAAAAATTTAGCTGAGTTTGAAATATAGTACCTTCAATAGCCCAGAGGACTCTGTTCCTTTGAATTCGATAAACAAAGCAAATATATGAAGAAAAATATATATGCTCCTTGGCATCACATTTATATACTAGCTTATTTATGAAATTTTTCTTTATTGGTCCTTTGAATGTAAGAAAATCAATGGATATAGATGCTTTAAAAATGGATAAGAGCATTTATTAACCAAGAAAATAGACATAAACACATATACATGAAGTATACCAACATTTAGTTTTGGTTTTTATTGTCTTGTTCATTTTTCCCTAATTTCTCTATTATATATTCTACCTAATATCTAACCATTTTTTCTTTGTTAGCTTCATTACAACATCCTAAGTACCCTATTTCCTATTTAACTGCTGCTGTGTTTAGACAGACACCTTTATTGAGTTATCAGAGGACTGTGCAGGTTCTGAGCCCTGCAGCATACAGAAGTAGCCTGGATGATTCGGGTCAATGTGCAATAATGAATCTGGGTCCCCGCCAAATATGGTCTGCCATCGTGAAGTTCCATCCCTGCATTTTAAACTGAGATGGAGTTCCTTGCATTTCATTTTTCCTTGAGTTTTGTTTTGTTTAAAAACTTTGGAAGAAGTATTTTATATGCTTAATTTTTATGTAAAAGTGTCTGATTAACTAGTGGATTTATGGTTTAGAATGACACAAAACCTAATCTGTAGGAACCAGGAGAAAAATCTCATAATGAACTTCTTATCCTTTTACCAAAGCAAATGCCCTCCACCCACATTCTGCTCTAAATAGTTCAGACTTCTGGTATTTTATGTGTCATTTGCTTTATCAAACAGATTTTAATCACTACTAAAATAATTCTCCTAACCTTTAGGTTATTTTTTAGTAATATTTAGGCAAATAATGATACTAACTAGGTTACAATGCTTTAACATTGTAAATTTGGTAACTTTTAAAAGAAAGATTAAATATATAGAGAAGTTTCTCAAAGAACAGCCCAGAGAAACTAAAGGACTAGATACATACTCTCAGCACAAATTCAATAGGTCATTGCCCACATAGGAATTTGTGCTTGCATTTTTACAACTTCTTTCAATATGCATCTGTATCTACCAAGGATGAAAGAATACAGCCTTCTTTGTCCACTTTTAATTTATCCCTCCTATTTGGAAAGATATGAAAGACAAACTGTTTGGTTTCAATGGAGAGAAATCTAATGAACAGGTTAGAAGCTACTAAAATGTCCCTGTATCTTTGCATTCTCTGAGAAATATACCCCATTTTTCCCCACCACAAATATTTGTGCATCTCCACAAAGGACAGTTATCTGAATCTTCTCTTAGTAATTTTCTTTGCTTTATGAATTATACTCATTTTATGTGCTAAACAAAGATCCATAAATATTCTCTCAAACCCTGTGGGCTCCTCCATGTGAAGTTACATGGTACTTACTTTTTCTAGTAGCTAGTGAAAGGGAAACTCTAGGTTCACACTGAGTTACAAGTGGAGGAAATGAGTACTTAATGTAAAATCACAAATTCTCTAACGTATTTTTAGTCCTAATTTTGAAATCTTAAAAAAAAATTCTTTTAGAATTAACCAGGAAAAAAGAAACCACTTGCTTTTGAAAGTAATAAATGGTTTCAAGACCTTATAGTGGCAAGGTCTTTTAGGTTTTCAGAAAAGAGAAAATGTTCTAAGATAATCACCTTCTCCTGACTAGGGTGAGAACTATTGGTTAGAGAAGAGACATTGAACATGTATCAGCATGTCTCCTATTTTATGTGGGCAAATTCTGTTTTCAAAATATTATCTTGGTTACATGACATTATTTTTCTGAACAAACTAACCAAAAGAAAAAGTTACATCTTGGATATCCTAATTCTCTTTTGTCACTCAGCTTAATTAAGTAAGTAAATTTTTTTTTTTTGTCACTGTGACCAAATGACCGTACAAGAACAATTTTAAGGAGGAAAAGTTTAGTTGAGGGCTCTTAGTTTCAGAGGTCTCCATCCATAGATGGCCCATTCCATTCTTCAGCGCCTGAGGTGAGGCAGAACACCATGGCCAAAGGGTGTGTCAGAGGAACCATCTGGGGACAGGGTTCCAGGAAGAAGGAGAGAGAGAGAGAGAGAGAGAGAGAGAGAGAGAGAGAGAGAGAGAGAGAGAGAGAGAGAGAGAACACTAAGCTCAGCTCAAAAAGCATAAACCCCAAAGGCAGGACTCAATGACCCACCTCGTCCAGCCACACCCTACCCACCTTCAGTTGCCACTCAGTTAATCCTTATGGGGAATTAATTCACTGGTTGGGTTAAGGCTTTCATACCCAGTCATTTCACCTCTAACCCTTTTTCCATCTTCTCACATATGAGCCTTTGGGGGACACCTAATATTTAAATCGTAACAATGTAATTATGAGAAATATGCTGAAAGGTTGCGTAGACCTGGGGCTTAAGAGACAATTTACAGACCAGGCCAGAATCAGCCATGAAAAATAATTGCTGTTGTCTAAATTTTTGAGTTCCTCCAAATTTATATGTTAAAATCGTAACCTCCAATGTGATGGTATCAGGAGATGGGATCCTTGAGAAGTGATGAGCTCATGAAGGCAAACCCAGTGCCCTTACAAAAGGCAGCCCTGAGAGGTCCCTTTCTCCTTCCAACACATGAGGATTCAGTGTAAAGGACGTTGCACCTCTATCTTGGAATTCCCAGCCTCCAGAACTTAAGAAATATATTTCTGCTATTTACAAGCCACTTTGGTTTATAATATTTTGTTAAAGAAGACTGAACATAATGAAACAGCAATAAATTCTTTTTATATAAATAGAAGCTCTTAAGGTAGTTGAAACTAGGTCTGTTTAGTTAAAAAAAGGATATCATTCCTTTCTTTTGAATGTCTACTAATGACTTATCAAATCCTTTTAAGATTAATAGTAATCAGCTTTAGCCTTGTTCTGGTCTGACTTGTGAGAGATTCTCAATTTTTAGAATAAATATGAATGAAATTTGTCATTTATGGGAGGGTCTTTCCAGAATTGTGCTTTTGGCTCTCACCTTAACAGATACAGTATTATATGATAAATAGTTGGAGAAGTTGAGACAAAGTGCCCTTTTATCCACTGACAGTACAAGGCTGATTTAGTTTAAGATTCCTCTTTGATATAAATTTGCTTCAGTGGATTATTATTATTTTTTGTTTTTTGGTACTGGGTTTGAACCTAGTAGTGTTCTACCGCTGAGCTACATCACCAGTCCTTTTTATTTTTCATTTTGAGACAGGTTCTTACTAAGTTGCTGAGGTTGGCTTCAAATCTGAGATCCTCCTGCCTCAGCCTCCCAAGATGCTGGAATTCCTGGTATTTGCTACTATGCCTGATTCTGCTAAGGTAGAACTTCTAAATGTAAAAGTTCTGACTAACTTGTCTCCATTCCAAAAAATTTTTAATTATCTGTATGTTATAAAATATTTCTATATAAATGTCTTGTTGAAAGCCCTGGATCTTAATAAAACAAGCACTTGATTTGATCTGCCTTCCTGGCCATTTGCTCCAGTGCCCACACTCAAGTTACAGCCAAAGAAAATTCATGGCAGTTCCCAAACACTCTATTTCATATTCTGCTCCTCAGGCTAGTATTTCTCAGGCTAGTATTTGCTATTCTCTGTTTTTTTTTTTTTTAACGCCTTCCTCTATCCTTAATCTGGGGAATCCCTATTATTTTCTAGGTTTTATCTTGATATACCCAAGAAGTACTTCTCACTAACACTCACTCCGTAAGTCCTGGGATTATCCCATTCATAAATTTCCTACATTACCCTTACTTTCCCCCATGCTTAGCTTCTTGAAGGGCAAGGATAGGATTTTGTAATATTAGCATATTGCCTGTCACATAGAGGCACAAAATAGTTGAGTTACTGAATGGGAGAATGGGTAATTACATTTTCATTTTTTCCTTTAGTTGTGCTTTCTGTACATATGATTTCCCCATTTCAGGATTCTTTTTGCTTAACCTGGTAACAGCACAGTGGAAATTTTATGGTTTCTTTGGGACTCTTCTGACTTTCTCCATTGGGACAGTCTTTCATTCATTCAACACATATTTTTGAATTTTATTTATACATAAAGTACTTTGCAGGGTTGTACAAAGAACCCCAAGAGAAATCATACTTGTAGGTTGCCTACAAGGGACTGATCATCTGGTAGAAAATGGAAGATAGGCAGAAACAAAGCAGTCAGGCATCTAGAAGATGGCATCGCAGAATGGGATAAAGCAGGCCTCATAGTATATGCAAAATCTGGACATTTCAGAATGAGAAGAAACTACATTTAAAGTCATGAAATACTAAAGGAGAAGAAGAAAACTGTACATGTAAACTATGGAAAAAAGGCCAAGTCAAGTTCAGATTATGAAAAAATAAAATTGAAATGCTGGTATAGCATATTGGGACGGGAGCCTGAGTCCAGATTGCCAAGGGTCATTTTAGGGTACAAAGTTAGATTTTTGTAGGCAAAGGGGCTTATTAAAGTTTCCCTCATTGATTGAGTCTTCTTATATATCTTCCTACATACTATTTCTGCAACTAACTTTTTTTCTGTGAAGCTATGAAAATCCCCTCCCCCTGTTCCATGTACCTTTCCCTATTGTTTTATGACATTCTGAATTATTGTCCTTGCAAGCACAACTGGCAAGTTGCTGGAAAGGTTACTGACAACCCAATTCCCCCCATCCCTAGTAAGCTCTATTTCCTACATCAGGTTCACAATCCCAATAATTAGTCTCTACTGTAGTTTCCCACAGACATCTTTCTGATACCATTATACTAGACACATATTTTCCTAGTTCTCTTGAGTTCTTTGTCACTGTTTTTTCCCCATTTCTGACCCTCTGTATTCTTCTTTTGTGAAACAACTCACAACAATGCTCTTTTGGACATCTCCTTGGATTATGGAAAAAATATATCAAATAGAGTTCATTAGCTTTCATACATAATCTTATAAATTACAGTGATAAGCCTTGTATGGAATGATGATCTTGCCTGAACCAATTTTGCTGCAGTGTGTATAGTAAATGCTTAATGAATGAGTAACTGAGCAAATGAAAGTTGATTTATGTTGGAATACATGTTCCTCAGTATGAGGGGTTAGTTTTTATATTTTATATCCTCAACTTCTCTCTCACTGGTAGAAAAACTAGATAAATTACAGTTAAATATGTATTCCTTCTGAAAAAGAAATTATAGAAAAATCCCAAGGGTGCAAAAAAGAATACATTTTCACCTCTACATCTATATGGTATTTAGGATAATAGAGACTCATACACTCTTTAGCTCTCACTTACTGATGCCTGGCATACAGGCTTTCAAGAAAGTATAGCAATGGCTGATTTCTGTTTTTTAAATCCTGATTCAAAGGCTTCATATCTTTGAACTAAACAAGAGTTCTGGGTTTTTATGAGTTGCACAAACAAACAGAAGCCAAATGTGGTTAGAGTTATCCGTGCCTAATATTTTAATTCCATTGTTCAATAATTCCCATTCCTTTGCATTATTTTTGCTTTATTATACTCTTATAATACTCTCAAATATATCTATAAAACTTTACAACCCTTTTCCAATGGCATATGGTGTGTGTTCTGAAGAGAAACATGTTTATGAGCTGAAAGATGGGAAGAAAATGTAAAGTGCTCTTACGGGACTCAGGGAGGGATTGCTGCCTGCCTGCGTGGCGGGAACATTACAGTATATCAGGCTCTCGCAATCTGAATTGGAGCCCTTCTATTTTAACGATGAATACAAGTCTGGGCATGTGCTATGGCAACTTTGATGCTACCAGGGTTTTGTTTTTGTTTTTTTTCTGCTTTTTTTTTTTGCTTCTTTTTGATAAAGATTAAAGTCACTCCTCCCTGAAACAATATTTTAATTCTGAATGCTGCAGAATAATATTAACTGGAAAGGAGGGAAAGACAGAAATGTAAAGTATAAATGGAAGAGAGATTAAAACAAAAAATCACACCCACAATTTTATTGTCCTATACCACTGGAGCCCACCCAGACTTTGCCCAGGCCACTGTTGGTAGCAGTGCTCTTTGGGGACCTGTCATCCCGTGAGCATTCGTGGAAACCTAGGGATATTTTTCTGAAAGGCACCGCTCACTTGCTGAGTACTAGACCCACATTTTCAGCTGCCCTTTGTGTTCTCTGTCATCCTTTTCACAACTACTGATCTAATCATTCAGACCCACTCTAGAAACCTTAGTGTGATCTCTGACATCTTTCTTGTTTCCCTTAGTTGGTCACCAAGTGCAGCCATTTCTTAACTTCCATCTCCCTTCCACCCACTTTTCTCCTTCATCTTCATTCATGGCTCTTCCCTAGTTTGAGGCCATGAACTTCTCCCACACGGCCTATTTTAATTGAGTCTTGGTCAATCTTTTCTGAGTAGCATTTCCCACTCAAATTACCCTCCAACATGCCACCCACGAGATGGCTATTTCTTCTAGAAAGCCTTAAATAGCTCATTACATAAACAAGAGCTGCTCTTCCTCTTGTGTAGTGAGTTCCTGGTTGTTTGCTTAAGTTAACATATGCCCATGATCTTGACCTCATTCACCTCTGCAGCCCCATCTTTCACAGCACGGCTCCCCATGCCCTGTCTCAGCAGCGTGGATACACTTATGGTTTCTGTGCATTCTGCTCAGCCTTGAATCTTCTTGAATTTCATCCTCTGAAATAGGACTCCTCTGTCAAATTGTGATTCAGAGGCTCCTGCCTGTATTCCTGGATTTCTCTAGTTAGAAGTGATCTCTCTTCCGTGCTCCTCCAGTGTCAGCAGTATCATTATATCATTGTCACATTTTTATTCTGGATTTTATTGTAGTTTGTAATTTTAAGTCCTGCTGCACCCAGTAGCTGTATATTGTGCCTTCGTCTTCAGCATCTTCCTTACCCACTGGACAGTAGACCCAGAATTATCCTTTCACAGAGTGTTGGTTCTACTCACGAGGATTGACATTTTAGAGATCTGCTTAGCTGGACTGTCCTTTGTAAAACTCTGATCATTGTCAATGTAATAAAAGAAATGCACTATGAAACTTGTTGTGATTGCATTATCAGAGATGTGGTTCTAGAACAAAATACCTTCTTTGTCAGAATGAAAAAGATATTTCTTGAATGATGCCTACCAGAAAGAGTTGTTCTTCTACGTTGGTTAACATCATTAGATCTTGTGAATATATATGTGATTGCTTTACTTTTTGTATTTATTAGTTGTTAGGCAACTCAGAATCTCATTTTCAACCTCCTTCTCTTAGGGATACTATCCCTGCTACTGATATATACTTAGCTATAATTCTATTCCACCTCGTTTTGTTTGATTTCACTTTAATTTCCACTGTGATTTTTCTTCTCTCCATTCTACCTATCCAGTTTTAACTTATTTATCAAAATTCATAATAATGAGTTTTAAGTATGAATAGGGCTTGAGAAATAAATAAACATTCTAGGAAGTTCTATTTCATATAAAGCAGCTAAAATTGCACTTCATATGTAGAAGGCACTCAAGGATTTTCTGTTTGAATTCAAAGAATTTCAGAGCATTGAAAATTTCCAGATAAAAGAGCTATAGGTCAGATGTAATTAGTCACTAAAAAGAACCTAAATAGGCTTTTGGTGAAGTCAAACCAATAATATCGTGCTCATCATCATTGACTTTTGTTTATTCTTAGTGAGTCATACTTCATAACTTTGGGTAAAAAGAGAGACACAACATATGCCATATATTTCCTACTCAATCCTCATATAAGGATCTAAAAGAGAATGGTATTTTCATGCATGTAATAATATCCAGTGTCACAGTATCAGCTAACTGTGCTAGATAGCAGACATAAAAAGGGGACTGAAATTTCTCCTCCCTCACTTGAGAAAGGTTAGAGCGGTGGGATGTGCACAAAAAGAAGGTCAAAAAGCACGGATTGATGATCTCTGCTATATGTCAGAGCAAGACAACTGAAAGACCCTGAGAAGGTCAGTGGTAGTGGAGGCTAAAGAGACAACCATTTGTGTGTATGAATGCTCACAGGATCTGAGGATACCTGAGCACAAATGTCAGCCTCCATGACCTGATCACATATGACTCAATCCAGGGGTTGAAACCAAGGTGCTCCTGCTGAGGAGTTCAAAGCAGAGAGTCCTGAACAATGAGACTGCAACAAGCCAGGAGACCCAGGTCCTAACAGGAGGTGATCCACGAACAAACCCACACCAGCAATGGGGAAAGGTCACCTAAAACAGAAAATGTTTAGTTTCTAGGGTTACCTTATTATATTATTACATAGTAAAACTTATTTGTCACTGATTTTCATTTACTTAAATGATTTTTTACATGAAGATTTATGGCTGCTAAGTTGCCTACAATTGAAAACATGTTTGGAAAAATTTCTTTGATGGTCACTATTACTGAGCCACTAACAGTAAAGATAATACATGTGAAAAGAAGCCCAAGAAAATGTTGGCTTAAAACAAAAGAACAAAAGCAAATCACCATTTGACACACAACATGTAATTATGTTATTATTCATGTCCGTCCCTCGATCCATCCCTCCCTTCCTTCTCTCTCTCTTTCTCTCTCTCTCTCCACACACTGGGGATTGAATCCAGGGCTGATTATGTATCATTGAGCTATATCTCCAGGCTTTTAAATTTTTAGACACAAGGTCTCACTAAGCTGCTGAGGCTGGCCCAATCTGCAATCCTCTTGCCTCAACATCCAAGTAGTTGGCATTACAGGTGTGCACCATTGTGCCCAGACCATCTTACATCTCAGCATGTCTTAGATGGGTTAGTCAACTTATTGATAAGGCTTACATCATCAGGAACTTCATGACTCAGGTTAGTACTTTAGTGTAAGAACTGTTACTAAGACTAAAAAGGTTCAATGCTAAGAATTGTTTAGGTGATAAGCAAATGCCCCTCCAGCTAAACAAAATACTGTGCCTTCCTACTAATTTATTCTATTCCACAAGATGAAGTATATTCTGCCAAGGTAGGAAATGAATGAGATGGAGAACACCTTTACAGCACTTTATTACCAAAATAAAATAGGAAATATGCATAATTTTTTTCTTTACTTTTCAATTTTAAGGGAAAGTAACTAATAGAAAAGTTCACAAATGGAGAAAAAACAACTACTTCATAAACTCAGCACTCTAAAAATCTATATTTGTACGAGTCCAAGTCCTTCTTCCATCATTTCTCACGTGTAAGTCATGAAGCTGTAAAATGACTCAAGTGAGTGCTCATTTTGCCTTCTATCATGTGGAGTGTTCCAGATCACTGCTTAGGCATTAAAATATTACATCTAACAGTCATACCATAATTTAACTTGCTTCTTTTCCATATTGCTTCCAAGTTTTTACAGTGATTGCTATTTGGTTAATAAATAATTATAATGTGAACTTCTGTGTGCATATTTTTAAGAAATATATTTTGGGTTATTAACTCAGAATTAATTCAAAGACTTTAGATTATTGGATTTCTTTTGAACACATTGCCAAAGTACTCAATATTTATGAGATCACCAGTTTCAAAGCAATACCTGATACTCTCTTAAAATATACAACCTTCTCTTTCCTTTGATTTTTATCAAAAACTAGTGAGTGTGAAATTTGTTTCTGTTTCTTAATGGTTGTCTTTCTTGTTTTGTGAATTATCTGACTATAGTGGCATCATGGTTTTTCTTAAAAATTTTCTTAAAATTTTAATTAAGCCTTTTATAATATAAAAGCACCAACTGCTACATGAATTACATTTTCCCCTAAGTCTATATCATTAGCCTTTACAAATTTGGTTTACGTATTATATAGCTAGGTTTCATAATTTATGCAGATGAATCTATTTGTTGATCTTATTTTTTTAAATTGCTTTCCAATGGTGATAAGACAGTGATATGCTAGTTTTATTGTACATTTTTTTCAGTTTCAGTTTATACTAATTTATGCAAGAGAAATCTATTTGTTTGCTTTTCCCTTTTTGTTCCTTTTTAGAATTGATTACAGAAGTTTGGTAAATATTCAGTTTTACTTTTTTCTACATGTTCTTTGGTCTGTTTTTATACCTATTTTACCCTTTCAAAACTCATTTTGGTGTGTAATATGAAACTATTTTTTTCCTTTCTCTAATTGCTATGCATTATTATATAACACATTTTAATTTTAAACTCCCTTCTCCAGGGTTGTATGAAATCTTCTATAATGCATACTGAATTATTGCCATATCAATATTTATTTAAGTGTATATTTTACATTTATTATGTATATATTTATTTATGTATATTTATACAATATTTAAATGTATATTTTAATAATATTCAGTGGGAACTTTTTGTTATGGGATAAGGAACTAGGTAACAAATTAGGGCCAGTTTGGGGCTTAACACAGCTGGCTCTGGATGGATGGCAAGTTTCCAAAAAAATTGAAGAATATCATTTGCAAAATTTAAATTGAGTTATCATTCTCTTTCCAAAATAAAAATACCCCCCCTTTTTAAATTAAACCTGGGTAAAAAAATATTTGCTTTCCTTTTATACATGACCCCTTTCGAATAAGACTGAATTTCATATTATCATGTTGAACTGAGCACATCTTCTGAAACCAGATTGCCTGAGTCTAACTCTGGTCCATACTGACAGAAGTTTGAGACCATGACTTAATCACTTCATGCACTGCTTTCCTCACAGGTGAAAGGACAGTAATAACAGTCATCCCCTTGGGCTGTAATAAGGATTAAATGAACAGGTTTCATATTTCTATGATGTTATACAGGTTCAGAGGAAGAGAGGAAGCACTTCAACAAAGGCTTCCTCACAGAAGATAACTGTTGGTCTCCATCTTAAAATATGAGTACCCACTGACAACTTGAATTTTCCATTTTGACATGAGCCTCTGGCCTGTGAGACAGTTTCTTCTTAGTGTCCCTAGACTTAATGATGAAGTAAGTAAATTTTGCCTTTGATCACCTCTTATCAAGAAACCAGATTATTAAGAGTACTCAGTGTTGACAGTTCAAATGGAAAAAAAGAGTTGATAAAATAATTTACAAAAAGGCAAACAGATCCTAGTAAGTTACTCTTTCCATGCAGATCCTATGTACATTTTACATTTAAAAAGTGTTTTTCAGGTAATTGCTATTTTAAAAATAAGCCCAAAGAATAGCTTAGTCCACCATTTTTCTGAATTTATCTAAACATTAAGTATGGTAACCATGAAGCGATATTCCTGAACTTCACTGAGGCTGACTTTTCTTAAGTTAACATGCCTAATCTTTTGCTTTCACTGAGAATTGGTATAGTACAGCTACTGAAAGACATTTTTGTATTTTTCACAAAACGCCAATTATAGGTCTTGCATATTATATTAGAAAAGTTTCCTTAAGCAAGAATCCATGTAACAAAGATTCTTCAATGTTTAGTGCTAGGGCAAAATCTTGTCTCTTAAGAGAAACCTAGATGTCTCTTTTTATCAGATGACAAGGGCAGTAAAGTTGGTGAGATCGTATTCGCTGTTAGAACTAAGTTCAGAGCTAAACCTAGTATCTAGTTTTAGTAATCTTAAGATCTTTGGTTTCCCATGTAAATACTTCTTACTTCCTAAATGACTCCTGATATGTCTTAATCTTAATAACTGTAGCATCTTAAATATTTGAAATCTGTAAGCTACTTTAAAAGGCCTACAGGTACGTGAATGAAATAGTTATATCATCTATATTCCTTATTTGAATCTCAGCAAATATTAATTTTTTAAATATAGTGTTAAATCATTTCCTTCTGGGAAAATTTAAAGGTTCTATGGCAGACAGGATTTGTTGTTTTATATCCTCTCTACACCTCAGGTGTCCGTACTGAATAGCTCATTTGATTGATCAATAGCTATCTTTTAAATGAAGACACTGAGACAGGATTTTTAATGATGGACTTCCATAAAACATTAATGGGCTAATAGTATAAATATTGGGCTGAGAGTCTTTCTGTTACTTTCCAAATTGCTTCACTATGGACTATGGCTACTATCAATTTACAAGAGGAAGCAGGTCCAAGACCATCATTCTGTAAATCAGAAGGGACTTTGCTAGAATCCAGTTACCACATTTCAGATTAAGCAGCACAGCCCAGAATTCATATCACTTGTGGAAGTAACATACAAAGTAACTTATTAATTTAAGAGTGGGATTTAGTCTCCTGCTTTACCAGTTCTATTTTTGATGCCAAATCATTATTCACTTTCTGCTTCCACATAATATGACCTTCATAATTTCTGAGGTTTGAAGTCCAGCCTGGTCCTAAATGAGGGTGTCCAGTCATAAAATCATAAGCTTTAAAAGTGTTAGGAATCATGACAAATAACAAAATCTAGAGCACTCACTGTGCAATGCCTTGGGCTAAACATGCCTTTTTCAAATAACAATCTTACCAATCACCCTTTGAAGTAGGTACTACAATTATTCCTGTTTTAGATTAAATGAGAGAGAGTTCCCATGCTTGGTACCAGGATTCAATTGGGCTTTCAAGTACAGTGGGTTCTGCCTCACAAACCCATTAGGGTTACATGCATTTACATGTTTGCCTTTTTGGATATTTAATGATTTTTTCCCCAAGCCAGACAGGGCTAACTTCTCATAAAATTCTAGCCAGAAAAGTGTACCTGTTTGTGGAATTCTCAGTTCCCTCCTACCTAGGGAAAACACTAGCTTTTTGGGAAAACCCCCACAACTTCCTGCCATCAAAGCAGAAATTCATGTTTAGGGCTCCCAGACTGGAACGTCAGAAAGTGCTGGAATCCAAGAGAACATCAGGTATTTAGACAAATCATGGAGTAATGGCTTGAACTTTTCCAAAAGATTGAGATAAGGTACTATCATTAAGGGCAACATGTAGGAATGCAAATTTATGAGAAGAAAGGAAAATTTACAGCTAAAGCAACCGGATCCTTTCTTTCTTTGTACAATCCTCAACACTGGTAAACAGTACCATGATAAGTATTCTTGGACTAAGAAGAACAGCTAAAATGGACAACAGATATTGTTGTGTTTACAAGTAATATGGATCAGAGAAACTCTCAGCTAATGAATCTCTTCATTTCATAATTGTGGTATTTGCTCAAGGTGATCAACACTCATTTTTTCTGATAGAGCAAGAGGAGTAATATGGTAAATGCCAAGGAAATAGTTCAATTTGATCAGGTTTAATGTTTAGCTGCAGGGCCCATGGTATTGTGTGGTGATTTTGAGTCCTTTAGAGCTGTGGATTAGTGGGTTTTGAATGCATGCCAAGAATATAGTGCATACCCAGAGCTCATTAGACTGGAGACTGGCCTCAATGACATGTGTAGCAGATAACACCATGTCACATAACCCCAAAATGCTTTTGGTCTATTCAGTCATATCTTGGAGAGACTGAAAATATTACTATTGATTTGGCTTGGTGTCTAATGTAGTTGTTAAATTTTAAATCACTGTAAGATAACCAATAACTTTGGATAGTAATGTAATTCTTCCAGTTTTATTATCTGACTTGAAACTGAACTATTTAGTGCACTGTGTCATGTTAACTTCCAGACAGGGGAATAGGTTTTAATAACACAAACACTTAATAAAATAACTTCTCCATAAGCCTTCTCATAATGGTATTAACAGGAAAAGAAAAAAAAAAGCAATTTTTCTTTCATTGTGCTTCTCTGCAGACATTCTCCAGCTCTGTATCTCTATCAGTCGAGAGAGAGAGAGAGAGAGAGAGAGAGAGAGAGAGAGAGAGAGTGTGTGTGTGTTTTCTCCATAATGTGCTCTCGGCACACTTACTTTAATATTGCTGGTTTGAGAGCACTGTCTTTTTTATCCTTGTTGCCAAATGTGATATTTTGAGCACTCAAGATGTGCTGCAAGCAGAGATAACTGATTTATACTGAGACTATGGTGGCAAAGCATGTAGGATCATCTACCTCTTGGAAATGAGCTTTTAGAAAGCAACTTTGTCTCGGGCACCTCTTGGGCTGCTCTATGCATTGTTTGAAAAGGGCTGAGAATTAATGTGCCAGGCAACACTTCTTTCACATTCAGTGCTTGTAAACAGAATGGTCTTGGTGGGTGTATACTCTGACACAAAGGAGGTTATACTGACTTCTTGCCTGTGTCTCTGAGAGACGGATGTCTCCACTCTCTAACGTTCCTGATGCAAGACATTAGTGAACATCTCTGATCAGCAGTAGAGCTTCCCAAGGTTTTTTCAGTCTCTACCAACCGTTTTCCCATCTGGATAAAGTTTGTTAGCTAGGTGTGTGGCTGAGCACAGATGCAATCTGGGTATCCGAGCTGACCTAACTGGTAGACGCTGGGTGCACAATAAACCTGGCCTGGCTGAAGCCTGTTCCTCCATGTGGCATGTGGAAATCAGGACAGATGGTGGGGTCAGTAATAAGGAACTTGTTTGTTGTTGCCGATTGAAGGCCATTTCTCCTGCCAGCATGACTCCACAGATTTATCCTGGCATTGGTGACCAAGGGAGACAAACAATGTTGCACAACAAGCATTCTGAAAGATAGCATATGGCCAGAAAGAAATCTTTAGAGGATACCAGGACATGATGTGCTGTGCTACACTAGTAGTATTGCTCCTCAGCAGTAGGGGGCATGGTGGGTTCATCCGGTTAGAAGTATAAATAGAAGTAACCAATAATAGCAGGAAATATCTGGTGAGCTTGTGAGCTGGAGAGCAAATGGGTTGTGTGCTGCTTCTAAGATTATTTGCTTAATAAATGCATTAGTTTCATTCTTTTGCATTTTACTCCCAGAAAAATATTCATATAGGTTGGGTTCTATGCTGACAAAACGTTGAGAATTAAAAAAAAACATATATATGAACTAATAAGAGAGAAGTATTAATGGTGCTAGGCTAGATGCTTAGTTAATTGGGAGTCTCTGGAGGAGTCACTCAAGTTGGTCTCTGCTAATTAAGGCAATGCATTTTCCAGGGTCTTAGAGAACTAAGAGATTTTCTGGCTTTGCGAGTGCTCCTGGGTTACTGTGCAGTAGCAGGGATGAGCTTTACTGATTTTAGCCACATGACTGATTTGGTTAAAACTGTTCCACTATTGTGACAAAGGCTTGCAGACAGTAAATACATCATCAAGTCAAACACCAAGGTGATACCGTGTTACCTTTTTTTTCCAGAAATTCTACAATTCTGTTATTGAGTTTAGCACTTTTGAAACATAAGAAATTGATCAGAATTGTGTATTTCTTCATAACATTTTGGCTTTATAAATTCTGTTTGAAATATAGACTAATTTCCTGAGAAAGCTTCACACTGGGAATCCTGGAATTCTGTTGATCCTGTTCTGATCCATGAATTCCAGGTCATGGATTTCCTTAATTAGATTTGGATTGAGCCAATGGGAATTTTAGTACTTTTCATTCTTCTGAGAGATAATAAAAATTTTAAAAGTATGATTTATTCTCAAACTGGTTTTACAAGATGAATCTTTTAAAGAAAAATCGAAACATTATTAAAAATCTAATAATACAACTTCCAGATATGTAACAGAACAATGAAATAGTATAAAACCCAAAGACTGGATTTTGTTCATGGATTTTTAAAAAATCTTGAACTTCTAGTATTATTAAAATTTCTTTATCACTTGGGTTAAACCAACTAAAGCATCTTTGTATCTCTGATCTTAAAGTTATTACCATGCTACCATGTATTTGTAGTCAGAAAATATATTTTTTAATGTTTACAAATAACTGAAGGCAAAGATAGAGATCAAACACAAATTTACTAGCACTATTCACAGGATGTCAAAGGATGTTTCTTATTCTTGGATGAGACCCCAGAGATTAAAGAAAAGTTGATAAATCTCAATTTCCCTTTTTCTAAGGATTGGGCAGGACTTGGTAAGATGTGGCTCAAAGTTCTGTAGGTCTAGGATCTTGCCTTGTTACCCATATGCAGCCTACCTCTATGAAGAGGCAGGAGGATACTGCAGACAAGATATTCATGTTCAATCTAGAAAAAGGGCTGTATTTTCTCTACTCTGTCCACCTCAAATAAAGTGACTGGAGTCACTCCAGAACCAATTATGAGAGGGGTACTTGCCCAAAGCATGACTGACATTTTGTTTTTCATTTTGAACTACCTGTTTGCTACTTGCAAAAATTTGCCTAAAAAGGACAGTCCTTGAAGATCTTACAAAAGTCTCCTTTAAGAAAAAGAGCCAGTACCTGAGCAGCTATCCTACTTGAGTTGATAGCAGTACCTAATCATAAAAGCACCAGATAGGCATCTTTTAGACCCTATGTCCCCTCCCTTTGCAGTATACTGTTGGAATCAGAGGTAACACAGAGGAGAGAAATGAGATGGAAGAGTGGGTGGAAAAATTGGAGAAGACTTAACCATACCCATCCTTTTCTCTGTTGCTGTTACATGTCCTAGTGCCGGTTAAAATAGAAATTCCAAACAGGAGAGCCAGAAGTTTCCAGGCAGGATTCTTTATCACCTGAGAGATTTCTAAATGTCTCACAGAGACCAGAAAAGTTCTGGGAATTTATCCAAGAACAAGAAAAGGAACCTAGCAGTTCTGAAAGAAGATAAAGACACTTCTGGCTTGTTCTGAAAGTAGAGTTCATTCAATAAAGTGAAGAATCATTTTTCTCAATAATCAAGAAATTATCTTCTGTGTTATACCACAATGCCAAATTTAAGTGTGAGCTAAACCTGAGTTTTAAGTCTCATCAGTTTGCAAACATGTATAGGATAGAGAAAGTTCACTTCTTATAGATTTTACACCTGTAAATGTTGTCATTCTAATCCCTAAAGAGAGTAGAATGGGAAGAACAAAGGCATAAGTTGTTCTTGCTTCATGCATGATTGTTACTAGCATGTTCTAGCATAGTCCTGGCACGTAAAGGAAACTTGATAAATGTACAACAGACCAAACATGTAGAGAAAGCAAGGAGGGCAAGAGGTGCACAGAGAGCAGCCAACAGGTTCTTGAGTTGGGGGAACTAAGTTGGCATATGAAGACAGCCGCCCATTCTCTGCCTTGCCTTGCCTTGCCTCTCTGACTTTATCTCCTGCATTTCCCCTCCCACTCTACTTCAGCCAGAAATCTTTGCTTTGGCACCTTAGGGGTTTTGCACTGGTTTCTCCTTCTGCCTGGAAATCTCTTCTCATGGATGTCCACGTGGCTTATTCCTCTTTTCCTTCATATCTCTGCTCAGATGTGGTCTTGGGATGAAGTCTGTATTTATCACTCTTTAACTCCTAAACTGCAACTTGGCTCCTGACCCCCATGCTGTTGGACACTCTTACCTTCTTTAATTACCATTTTTGCACCTATCACCTATCATGTTATCCTTATTATCTTTATTGCTCATTTTTATCTCTTTTACCTAAATGTAAATTCTACAAGGGTATATTTTCTCTTTTTAAAATTGATATATACCAAGTATCTAGAAGAGTGTCAGATAGACATTTAATACAGGTTGAGCATCCCTAATCAGAAACTCTGAAATTGAAATGCTTCAATATCTAACAATTTTTGAGGTTTGACATGATGCCAGAAGAAGAAAACTGCACATCAAGAAACACTGTCTCATGAATAAAATTATTAAAAAATATTGTATAAAAACAGGGTAGGGGATTTGGCTCTGGGATAGGGCACTTAGCTAGAATGCATGAGGCAGTGGGTTTGATTGACAGTAGACCCCTTTTAAATTAGTTTTAGGCAATGTATATAAGATGTATATGAACCATAAATGAATTTCTTGTTTAGGCTCTGGTCCCGTTCTCAAGATGTCTTACTATGCATATGCAAATATTCCAAAACCAGAAAAATATAAAAAATCTGATATCCTTCTGGTCCCAAGCATATTGGATAAAGGGTACTCAACATGGGGGTATCTTAGCTGAAAGAGTTAATGACAGATGATAGAGACTTCTGTGCCATTAACTGGGTTCCAATTAAGGCGTCACGAAATCTGCCTGGGGTTGGTGAAAAGTTTGAGACTCTTTTGCCAAATGGCTGCACTGCATAATGGATCCTCCTGCCCAGATCACACTCAAGGTGGCTTTCGAGTCAAAGGGCAGTTCAGAGAGCTTCTCTAGATTCCTCTTTGTTTGACTGTTTGGAGTAGGGCAAACTAAATTAGATTTGAAGGCACTCGGGGTTTGTACTTTGAGCCCTATCCTCATATAATGTAGAGAGGATAGGAATTTGATACTAATGGAAATTAAAATAAATTGAAGCAGAATCAATTTAGATTGTTCTTAAAATCAACTTGCACTCAAAGAGCAGTGGACTATTTTGGGCATAAATAATCATGCTGCACAGTAGGGATAAGTAAATCCATCTTCAGCAGGAACTTCACCACATATTTCTACTGTTACATGTGAAGAACTGACTTGAGAAGTCTGGTAAATGTATTTAAGAGAAGACATATGGCCTGGGGTTGTGGCTCAGTGGTAGATCACTTGTCTAGCACATGTGAGGCACTGGGTTTGATCCTCAGCACCACATAAAAATAAATAAATAATATAAAGGTATTGTGTCCATCTCTCTACAATTAAAAAAAGAGAAAACATGTGATGGTAAGGAAGGAAAATATGCTAGCTTCCTTTATATAGTGCTATGGATATAGAATTATAGCTGCATGAGAATCTCTTTTTCTCAAAGACAAAGGAAAAGAAATGAAAAGAAAAAAAAGGAAAAAGAAACTAAAAGGATTACAGAGATTTTTTTTCATTCCTTTTCAAACAGCTCATTCTCTGTCAGATTTAAATTCTATATATTACTTTCATTTTTCATCCTCAGTAGTAGAGTTGAAAAACTATTATTCCTTTTATAAAATTTTACATAATGATCTATTATTTTTAAAAAGTAGAGTAGCAATTTCCCCTCAGCCTTTCTTCTTGGGCTAAACTAATTTATTATATAAGCTAAATAATGTCAATTCTTTATATTCTTCTTGGCTTTACTTTTTTGGCACTTGAATAGTCTTTATTCCTTTCAATTTGGCTCTTCTAAGGCTATTTTGATGAAATATTTGATCAATAATTCTTTAGAGACTCATACAAAATTTTCCAAAGCCACTGCTTTCGTTTTTAGTCTTTCCCACTATAAAAATATATGTTCTTTATAGGAAGTAGAGAAAAGGAAGGAAATAAAAAATAGTCTAGAATTTTTGCTAACAGGAATGTCTGTTAATATTTGGATACCATAATCACTTCATCACTTCATATGTGTGTGTGTGTGTGTGTGTGTGTGTGTATATGTATACACACACACACACACATATATATTCAGAATCACATTTAGGTATAGTTTAGCTTTTTGCTTTTTAACTTAATAACATGAACATTTCCCAGGATCAGCTTATACTACTTTTTAAAGATTTGTACTTTTTTTTCAGTGACTTTCATTCTACTAGGGATATCTGGAAAAAGGCATATTTTTGAAATGCATCTTGGTGGAACAGTTTTATAAAAGTGGGGTTTCTCCTGTTGGGTGGGGTGGGATAAGCCTTTAATCTCAGCTACTCAGGTGTCCAGGATTGGATCACAAGTTTGAGGCCAGCCCCAGCATCTTACAGAGACCCTGTCTCAAAATAAAAAATAAAAAGAGCTGGGGATGTAGCTCAGTGGTAGAGTGCCCTTGGGTTCAATTCCCAGGACTGGGAAAACAAATAAAGAAAAGAAAGGAAGGAAGGAAACAGGGTATTTCAGCGTCTGCTTTAAGCACATGTAAATATCATGAGCAGGGTATTTGGAACTGAGAATATAGAGTTCTAGCAAATTCTTTGAACTGCAAAGTGAATTGACCCAGAAAAACGACTTGACAACTACTAATAATTACTGATTGAGAATGTCTGAGCCACTTGTCCACAGGTGAACAGAAACCTCAGGGAGGAGTGTATCTATAGACTCTTGAATTAGAAACTTCAGTATTACCTGGTGACTGTACCAATTAGGAAGACCCTTTACCTAGTGACTCAGTGTCTACCTCTGTAAAATAGTAAATCTAGTCCTTGTCTCTTTCCCATATTGAGGCTCTAGAATTCAAGTTTGTCAAGCACTTACAGATCAAAAGGTAACTTTTTTAGTCATAAGTAATTTTTACCATATACATAGGTAAGTTATGTAGCTATTCATAACCTTACACTTTTAGTTTATGAGAGGAGTCAAATTTTAAAGCAAAAAGCATTTTAAAAATGAATTTTATAGCCCATCTTTGTAAGAACATTTCTTTATGTCATTTTGCAAATTTAATTTTCCCAGAATCTGGGCAAAGAGAATTATTCCTAGTAAATGTGTAAAGGTGGTTTTTCTGTGTTGCCTGGATGAGTTGTTCACCAGCCTTTGGTAACTGACTCCTCTGATGTATGCTTTTCCCCTATTCACAGACCTTCCTTACATGGTAATTATTATCCTTGACATGATTCTCTGACCATCATATCCCATTATGTATCATTGTAAAGCGCGTGTCCAGGAAAGGAAAATTCTCAGGATTACCTCAGAGCTATATTTGAACTCTCAGATCCTTGAAAACATTCTCTGACTTTAAGATCTTTGCTAATTCAAGTGACATATTAAAGCAAAAGGACGACAAACAGGTATGCTTTCTTGATGCAGAGGCAGAGAGAGAGGCAGAGGCAGAGGCACATGATTTTCTTTGACTTTTGTACAAAGGTAGTAGAAGTATCTTTTACATTTCTAGGAAAACAACCAGAACACTATCAGCTGGTGTATAAAGTAAATAAACTATAAGTTCCAGATGGGACAGGGAACAAATATACTGAGTTAATGGAAGGGAAAGTCACAGCCCCCAAACAGAAAGAACTGGAAGTTATTTGGTGATTCTACAGTGAAAGTTCATGTTGACATTTCTAATATCAAACACTTTGTTGCTGCCTTGGTGGCCTTGGAAGAAAGAGCAAGCAATACTCATAATCTCTGCCATCCACTGTACTACTTTTCTATTCCCCAAAGACTACTGGTTTTTTATTACCCAGCCACTTTTGCTACCTGAACTGTTCCCATTTCTAGAACTAATCTGCTAAAAATCAAGAAGAAACTTCCCTGAAGTGATAGGATTGTTGGAGTTTTCCTCGGGATTGTTATGACTACTTCTTTATACACAGGTCATTTGAGCCATAGTGAAACATCAACTATTTGAAGTCACATGCTGTTCTTTGTGCCTTTTGTAGATCAGAAGAGAAAAGAACCTAGGCCCATCACTGTAATTTGCTGTAGCAAGGAGTGACAACTGAATTATCATTAGATGAGTTATCATTTTTTTCTTACAAATCACATTCTTAGTCATGCTATGGAAGTGCCAGAAGAGCTCTAGTTCTCTCACTAAATTTAACAAATAAAATAGTGTACCTTCCCATTGCCAGCTAAGTTTGGGAGATACAAAGAAAAGGATGATATGTAGAAACATGTTAGAATGGCGCAGGGTGTTGTTGTTGGTGGTGCTGGTGGGGCAAGTGTGCACCGTTAATAGGAGAAGATGTCAAAAAAAATGAAGCATAATAATAGTGCAATTTATCCTTGCTAAACGTACTGCAGTGTGCTATAATTAAATATGAAAACCTAAATTTATCTCTATGTTCGGTTGTCATTAATTTAACAGGGAGTGCACATGTTCTAATCTAATGGCTGATTTTTTTTTCTCCATGTGCAGCATATTAAAATGTATATTAGCCTCAAGGTGCATAAACACAAAATAATAGACCAAAGGTTTTGGCCTGTGGAGAAAAAAATCCATGCTCAAAGGCCGTCAAGTAGCTGTGATGCAGGGAGACACTCACTTAGCCTCATTAAGCCAAAGCTCTCTTTTGCTTGTCTTTTGTTCTGCATGACAGCAGCCTCTTTGTTGTATAATAATTCATTCCAAGTTCGTTCCAAGCTACCGAAACTGGTGAACTGTGGCCATTTTAATGAGAAGTATTGGTGGTATGCATAATCTGGAAGCCACGTGGGCCAGACAATCACAGAGCACTGCAGCCAGCAAAATGAGATATTGTCGAAATCACAAATTTGTCAAGTTGTTTTTGGACAGGGTATTATAATAAGCATTAAAATATGCATCCTATTACTCTGCATCTGCCAGTCAAAGATCACTGTAATGAATGCGTGCTGCAGGGTATAACCAGGACGTTTTCCTAAGTAAAACAAACCACAGTGTACAGAAAAGAATTATGTGGGTTTTTTTTCTTTTTCTTTTCTTTTTTTTCTCTTTCTCTCTTTTTTTGGCATTGCTGGACTTTTTTTTTTTTTTTTAAATTCCTTCTGCACCAGGAGTCAGGTTCTCCTGGCATGGTGTTCACCGCCAGTGGTAGGTACACAGAGCTCAGTGGTGCCAAGGAGTTAACATGAATACATTGCTTTTTTAATAGGCATGCTTACCAACTGAGAATACAAAACCTCAAACTCAAGGCTTAAATCGAGTCTAATCAAGAATTCCTAGGAGAAAAAAAGAAAAAAGAAAAAGAAAACCTGTCTTCTAATGATCCTGAACCTTATGTTTTATCTTTTCCTACAAATGATTTAGTCTTTGACACTTGTTTTGTTGCTTATTTTTTTGTGTGTGTGTGTTTATTGATTTGCTTTTTAGATGAACCTGAAGCCTTGGGAAGAAATAGGTAGGGCAGTAACACATTACACTTCCATATAGCTTGTTTAAGAAAACTAAAGCAATGTTGGCATTTATGGTGACTCTTATCATTTATGCATAAAAGTGATCCTTATGGAGAGTGGTCACACTCTTTATCATGTAAACCAGAATTTCTTGGAGAATTAAAGGACATAATCAATAGTTATAAACATAAAGAACATTATTGTCACAGGGAAACTGGCCTTGAATTGTCAGATGTGGACAAAGTACGCCATGACCAATGGCTACACAGCACATCCTGATACTTCAGGTGGTCCCTATTAAACATTTAGGGACTTTTTGTTTTTGCCTTCATCCAGTGAACTCTCTGAGAAGTCTGGCTGGAAGTACACTGATTGTGAAACAGAATTTCAGAATAGGTAGAAAAATCTACTCTTCCTCTTTTCTGGACACTTGTTAAACAAACCTTACTGAAATGAGCCTTTGTTTTATGATCAGCAAGCAGTGTGTGGGATGAGACATAAAAGTATGGTCCTTGTGGTATTTATAACTGGAATTGGATGTGGACATATGGGTAAAACCAAGTACAACAATGACTCAAATAAAGAGGTATGCACATAGTGGTAATATAGGTATAAAATAGATGCCATCTTAGTTTAGAGAGGAGGAATATTGTATCTAATAGAAAAAAAGGAACAAAGCTTCCTGGAATAGGTAATGACAGCATCTTTAAGAATTAGTAGAATTTAAAATGGCAGGGAGCATAAAGAGTCGGAGAAATTGAGTGTAATGAACCAAGATATGCAGGTTGGTGTGGGAAGGAACCCCTGTTCCTGCTTGGAGACTACTTGACTCAGTGAAAATTTACATGCAAAGAAATAAAAAAAGTCACACTGGCCAAATGGGTTGCTATTAGATCATGAAGTCTCTTGAGTACCCCAACGAAAGAATTATAATTGTTAGTCAAGTAGTGTCACTGAAGGCTATGAAAAGGAAAATAAGCTTTGGAAAGAATAATTTGGCAGCAACACATAAGAAAAATACAGAGGGAGATTTTGGGAGAAGATAGTTTACAAGTATACAGAAAGGTTCAAAAAGCATGAACTAGCAGAATGTGGTAGAACATGCCCGTAATCACAGTGACTTTAAAGGGTGAGGCAGGAGGCTCACAGGTTTGAGGCCAGCCTTAGGAACTTAATGAGACTCTCAGCAACTTAGTGAGACCTCTGCCTCATAACAAAACAGAAAAAGGAAGTGGAATGTGGCTCAGGGTGAAAGCATCCCTGGGTTCAATCTGCAGAACCTAAAAAATAAACAACAACAACAAAAAAAATCCACCAAACAAAAATAAATACATAAATAAGTGCATGAACTACAATGTTAATATTTGAGATGGATAAAGATAAGGCTGCCCAAAGTGCTCCATGTTCTTTCCTGAAATATTTCTACTGTAAGACATATATTTCCCAAATTACATATCTTCTCAACATCTCCCACACTCTTAGCACATCAGTCCATTTTATTTTCATCATCTTAGGCTCACTGATTGAAGAATGTCAGATCTCTTCAGCTGTACTTTGAGAATGGGCAGGAACAAGAGGGTGAAGGCAAGATCAGTTTCTATGGCTTTTTACAGCCTGAGCTTGCAGGCATTCTCTTTTGCCTTAATGTTGCAAGATATGAGCACTTTGGTGACATGACAACTTTATTCTATAGGTACAGGTTTGAAAAGGAAGATAAGTCCAAAGCAAACCAGAGCCCTGTGTTTGTCCCAGGAGATATTATGTAGAAGTTTTGCCCTCAGCTGTAATCATGGCGGCCTGAAAGCGTACCAAATGTCCTGGGATATAATGTCTGGAGTCTTAAAGCTGTGATGCATGACAAGCAAGTTCTTTAGTGCCAGTAGGTCTGTCTCTGGGGCACTGTAAATTCCTCCTTTGCTCATGTCCCTTCTGTCTGGTGCATGTGAAGGGGTGTGTGCATGTGTGTGTATGTGTGTGTATGCATATACCTAAAGAACACACATACATGTGTTCCTTTGGGACATGTGCTCCTCTGATGTCTGGTCATCAAACTGGTTTTCCCCTGGTGAGAATTCCATACTAATCAGAAAGCATCTACATTTGCCTGCAGTTTGTGTAACTTGTTTAGTTTGTTGAACTAAAGGCAGATCTGCAGGGCAGTAACCAGGATGCTTTCATTTATCTCTTAATTTTATTAGATTTCTACCTATTGGTCAAAAATATGCTTTTATATTTCAACTCTGATGATGAATACTAAGAGTTATTTTAATTACAGATCTATTTCATTTTGTAGAGAATAAGAAGAGTCATTCTGAAATTTTTTAAAAAGATCTCAATATTTATCTTCTAAATGGGTATCTTTAAATATATTATGACAATCTTATGGCTTACTATGTGTCTACAATAGAATTCCTTTGAATTCTAGTTTTAATTAAAATAAAATGTCATAATAATATCATACCATATTCTGATGTCATGACAAAAATCTTTGAACTCTTGTCATTAAATAAGCAAAAGCACCTCATGAAACTTCTAATGATCCTTCTAAAAAGGGGAATCTCTTATGGTACATTGTTTGTATCTCCTTTACAGGTAACTCCTTCCTTATATTATAGCTATTTAAGTCTTAACTTCTGACTGAATTATAAGTTCAAAATAGAAAACACCTTCAAAACCAACTTCTCAGAATAGAACCTTTTGCATGCTTTGGGCTTGACAGATATTCATGAACTGGAAAGGTAAATGTAAAGGTTTCACACCCTTGGGAGTTCATCTCTTTTGTAAATAGAATATATGCAGATGCACCAACAGAAGATGACAAAAATTAGCTATCTTTTAAAAACTAATATTTATTAAATGGATGGGTTATATGCTGATTATCATAAGTTAATATAGCATAAATAATTAAAATACTCTTCTTGGCTCAAATTAAAAGTTTATATTGGTGTCAATCTGATATTGGATTCTATTTGTATTTCACCTGCAAAGCAGATATCACGTTCATTCATCTCAGGGCCATTTTCCTAGCCTATGGCAATATCAGTTTGCCACTAGATTTCTACAGTAGCTAGTACTGGCTACTAATTTGAGAGTCCAGTGAAAAATAAAAATGCAAGCAACCTCATATAAAAATTAGGAATTTTATGGAGTTGGGGTTGTGGCTCAGAGGTAGAGTGCTCACCCAGCATGCATGAGGCACTGGGTTCAATTCTCAGAGCCACATAAAAATAAAATAAAGATATTGCATCCACCTATAACTAAAAAATAAATTTTTTTTTAAATTAGGAATTTTAAAATGGAGTCAGCAAAACAAGAGTAGGCTACTTCTCAGAAAGGAGAGTCATGCAATTGCAAAGGTCACATACTTATGAGGCTGACTTGAATAATAGCCTCATAATGATATCTCTGATTTCACTTGTGCACATCCCTATATATTTTCACATAGCAGGGTGATGATACACTTAAAACAAAATTTGAATAATGTCATCATCTGTGCAAAACCATTTGGTGGTTCCCCTTTGCATCTTTAACACCATCTAAATTCTTTTTTTTTCCATTGGTAAACAGGTCAAAAATTTATTGTTATCTATAAAGTCAATAATTAGTCCATGGTGTGTGTGTATATATATATCAAAGAAACCAATTATTAAGTTAGGTCCACTAGATATCATCTATAAGAACTGATAATATTGTTAATTTTAGTTTCCTAATGAGACAGCAAAAATGAGGTCAGTGGAGCAGAAGATAAAAAGAAAGTAAAAGTCAAGAATTGGAGGCATGACGGTTGGAAAGAAGAAAGAGAATGAGTCCAAGAAAAGACAAATATAAAGTTTGTTAAGAAATTGTCCAGGTGGTATTCCCTCATTTAAAAAAAAATGGCTGGAGATATAGCTCAGTTGGTAGAGTGCTTGCCTCATATGCACAAGGCCACGGGTTCAATCACCAACATCACGAAAAATGGTTTCAGGAAAACTGCATATCCCTAGAGAAGAACAGGGTTTAGAAGACTCCTTTTGTAATCAATTTATACTTCACATACCTGAGAATAGTAGGACGGGTGGTGCCACAAGGGGACTTCTAATAGAATATTGAAAAGGTGACCACCTTCTGATTTTTTTAGGTTTTAAAGGGCTACCATCTAAATTCTTTATAGTGGCCAATAATCATCTATATGATGTGGCCATTTCCAACCTTTACAATTCCATGTAGTGCCACTTTCGGTCTTTTTCTCCAACTTGAGCCTTCAGGCTTTCTTCCTACTTACTGCACATATTCCCAGATGTTGTTCCCTCCAAGTGGAATGTTGTTCCTTGATTCTACTCATGCTTCTGATCTCATTTCTAATGGCCCTCCTGTTATGGTTTACATGTGGTGTCCTCCAAAAGCTCACGTGTGAGACAATGCAAGAAGGTATAGAGGAGAAATGGTTGGGTTATACCCTTAACCTAATCAGTGAATTAATCCCCAATGGGATTAACTGAGTGGTAACTGGAGGCAGGTGGGGTGTGGTTGGAGGAAGTGGTTCGTTGCAGGCGTGGCTATGGGGTATATGTTTTGTATCTGGAGAGTGGAGTCTCTCTCTCTCTGTTTTCTGATCAACATATGAGCTGCTTCCCTCCACCACACTCTTCCACCATGATGTTCTGCTTTACCTGGAGCCCTAAGGAATGGAGCCGCCCTTCTATGGATTACAACCTCTCAAACCGTGAGCCCCCCAAAGAAACTTTTTCTCCTCTACAGTTGTTCTGGTCTAGTCTTTTAGTCACAGGAGCAAAAAAGCTGACTAAAACACTTCCTTTAGAAAACTTTTTCCTGATACACCAACTTGCTACACATTCCCTATTATTTTTCTCCTAAGTATGCCTTTATCCTCTTCAAAATACTTAGCAAAAACTATAACTTTTTTTAAAAAATTAAAATCATGTTCTCCATCATTAGATTGCAATCTCCAAGAGGGCAAGAACCCAGTCTTATTCACTACAGTTTAACAATATTTAGCTAGTACCTTGCTCATAGGGTTTAACCGACATTTGTTGAATAAATGGAGAAATAAATGAATGAGAGCACAACTCAAATGCTCAATAATATTTTTCACTATTGTTTTTTCTTCATGTAAGTAAGATATTATTTGGTTGGGCAATCAACAAGCTCATGGAGGCATTTTCTGGTGGGTATCAACCTCTCCTCTGTACTCATTATTTTTCAGAATAATTAATATTTCTCTAATACAAAATAATATCCAGGAGCTAGATACATTTTTTAATATTTATTTTTTAGTTGTGGTTGGACACAATATCTTTATTTATTTATTTTTATGTGGTGCTGAGAATCAAATCCAGGGTTCCGCACTTGCTAGGAGAGCACTCTACCACTTAGCCACAACCCCAGCCCTAGATACATTTTTGCATAATCTGACTACATGACTTCTAGAGGGAGTCAAACATGTCTCTCTCCTGTCCATTTCTACTCTGTTAAAGAAGAAGAAGCCATTACCATCTTTCAACTAACCAAGCTTTTCTTCTTTATCTTCAAACAGAATTAAGGATATTCGCAACAAGTTACACACAAACAGAATACCTTTTGCCTTCCTGGAGTCTAGATCATTATAATGCAAATGTTTTGTTCATTGCAATAGTCATTGTATCATATTCAATTATTTTTGTTGTTGGTCTGGAAACTAGAATCAAATAGACCACAACACAATAATTATGGGTGACTTCAACACACCTCTCTCACCATTGGACAGATCCTCCAAACAAAAGTTGAATAAAGAAACTATAGAACTCAATATCACAATCAATAACCTAGACTTAACTGACATATATAGAATATATCAACCATCATCAAGTGGATATACTTTTTTCTCAGCAGCACATGGATCCTTCTCAAAAATAGACCATATATTATGCCATAGGGCAACCCTCAGTAAATATAAAGGGGTGGAGATAATACCATGCATTTTATCTGATCATAATGGAATGAAACTGGAAATCAATGATAAAAGAAGAAAGGAAAAATCCTACATCACATGGAAAATGAACAATATGTTACTGAATGATCAATGGGTTACAGAAGACATAAAGGAGGAAATCAAAAAATTCTTAGAGATAAATGAAAATACAGACACAACATATCGGAATCTATGGGACACAATGAAAGCAGTTTTAAGAGGGAAATTCATCGCCTGGAGGTCATTCCGCAAATAAAGGAAAAACCAACAAATAAATGAGCTCACACTTCACCTCAAAGCCCTAGAAAAGGAAGAGCAAAACAACAGCAAATGTAGCAGAAGGCAAGAAATAATTAAAATCAGAGCGGAAATCAACGAAATTGAAACAAAAGAAACTATTGAAAAAATTAACAAAACTAGAAGTTGATTCTTTGAAAAAATAAATAAGATTGACAGACCCTTAGCCATGCTAACGAAGAGAAGAAGAGAGAGAACTCAAATTACTAACATATGGGATGAAAAAGGCAATATCACAACAGATGCTATGGAAATACAGAAGACAATTAGAAATTATTTTGAAAACCTATATTCCAATAAAGTAGAAGATAGTGAAGACATCGATAAATTTCTTAAGTCATATGATTTGTCCAGACTGAGTCAGGAGGATACACACAATTTGAATAGACCAATATCAATGGATGAAATAGAAGAAGCAATCAAAAGACTACCAACCAAGAAAAGCCCAGGACTGGATGGGTATACAGCGGGGTTTTACAAAACCTTTAAAGAAGAATTAATACCAATACTTTTCAAGTTATTTCAGGAAATAGAAAAAGAGGGAGCTCTTCCAAATTCATTCTATGAGGCCAACATCACCCTGATTCCGAAACCAGACAAAGACACCTCAAAGAAAGAAAACTACAGACCAATTTCTCTGATGAACCTAGATGCAAAAATCCTCAAAAAAGTTCTGGCGAATCGAATACAAAGGCACATCAAAAAAACTGTGCACCATGATCAAGTGGGATTCATCCCTGGGATGCAAGGATGGTTCAATATACGGAAATCAATAAATGTTATTCACCACATCAATAGACTCAAAGATAAGAACCATATGATCATCTCGATAGACGCAGAAAAAGCATTCGACAAAGTACAGCATCCCTTTATGTTCAAACCATTAGAAAAACTAGGGATAACAGGAACTTACCTCGACATTGTAAAAGCTATCTATGCTAAGCCTCAGGCTAGCATCATTCTGAATGGAGAAAAATTGAAGGCATTCCCTCTAAAATCTTGAACAAGACAGGGATGCCCTCTATCACCACTTCTATTCAATATAGTTCTCGAAACACTGGCCAGAGCAATTAGACAGACAAAAGAAATTAAAGGCATAAAAATAAGAAAAGAAGAAATTAAATTATCACTATTTGCGGATGACATGATTCTATAACTAGAAGACCCAAAAGGGTCTACAAAGAAACTACTAGAACTAATAAATTAATTCAGCAAAGTGGCAGGATATAAAATCAACACGCATAAATCAAAGGCATTTCTGTATATCAGCGACAAAACTTCTGAAACGGAAATGAGGAAAAACACTCCATTCACAACATCCTTAAAAAAAATTAAAATACTTGAGAATCAACCTAACAAAAGATGTGAAAGATTTATACAATGAAAACTACAGAACCCTAAAGAGAGAAGTAGAAGAAGATCTTAGAAGATGGAAAAATATACCCTGTTCATGGATAGGCAGAACTAACATCATCAAAATGGCAATATTACCAAAAGTTCTCTATAGGTTTAATGCAATGCCAATCAAAATCCCAATGGCATTTCTTGTAGAAATAGAGAAAGCAATCATGAAATTCATATGGAAAAATAAAAGACCCAGAATAGCAAAAACAATGCTAAGCAGGAAGTGTGAATCAGGCGGTATAGTGATACCAGATTTCAAACTATATTACAGAGCAATAGTGACAAAAACAGCATGGTCCTGGTACCAAAACAGGCGGGTGGACCAATGGTACAGAATAGAGGACACAGAAACTAATCCAAAAAATTACAACTGTCTTATATTTGATAAAGGAGCTAAAAGCATGCAATGGAGGAAGGATAGCATCTTCAACAAATGGTGTTGGGAAAACTGGAAATCCATATGCAACAAAATGAAACTGAATCCCCTCCTCCCGCCATGCACAAAAGTTAACTCAAAATGGATCAAGGAGCTTGATATCAAATCAGAGACAAGGCATCTGATAGAAGAAAAAGTTGGCTCCGATCTACATATTGTGGGGTCGGTCTCCAAATTCCTTAATAGGACACCCATAGCTCAAGAGTTAATAACAAGAATCAACAAATGGGACTTACTTAAACTAAAAAAGTTTTTTTCTCAGCAAGAGAAACAATAAGAGAGGTAAATAGGGAGCCTACATCATGGGAACAAATTTTTACTCCTCACACTTCAGATAGAGCCCTAATATCCAGAGTATACAAAGAACTCAAAAAATTAGACAATAAGATAACAAATAACCCAATCAACAAATGGGCCAAGGACCTGAACAGACACTTCTCAGAGGAGGACATACAATCAATCAACAAGTACATGAAAAAATGCTCACCATCTCTAGCAGTCAGAGAAATGCAAATCAAAACCACCCTAAGATACCATCTCACTCCAGTAAGATTGGCAGCCACTCTGAAGTCAAACAACAAGTGCTGGCAAGGATGTGGGGAAAAGGGTACTCTTGTACATTGCTGGTGGGACTGCAAATTGGTGCGGCCAATTTGGAATGCAGTATGGAGATTCCTGGGAAAGCTGGGAATGGAACCACCATTTGACCCAGCTATTGCCCTTCTCGGACTATTCCCTGAAGACCCTAAAAGAGCGTACTACAGGGATACTGCCACATCGATGTTCATAGCAGCACAATTCACAATAGCTAGACTGTGGAACCAACCCAGATGCCCTCCAATAGATGAATGGATAAAAAAATGTGGCATTTATACACCATGGAGTATTACGCAGCAGTAAAAAATGAAAAAATCATGGAATTTGCAGGGAAATGGATGACACTAGAGCAGATTATGCTTAGTGAAGCTAGCCAATCCCTAAAAAACAAATACCAAATGTCTTCTTTGATATAATGAGAGCAACTAAGAACAGAGCAGGGAGGAAGAGCAGGAAGAAAAGATTAACATTAAACAGAGACATGAGATGGGAGGGAAAGGGAGAGAAAAGGGAAATTGCATGGAAATGAAGGGAGACCCTCATTGCTACACAAAATTACATATAAGAGATTGTGAGGGGAATGGGAAAATAAACAAGGAGAGAAATGAATTACAGTAGATGGGGTAGAGAGAGAGAAGATGGGAGGGGAGGGGAGGGGGATAGTAGAGGATAGGAAAGGTAGCAGAATACAACAGTTACTAATAGGGCATTATGTAAAATTGTGGCTGTGTAACCGACATGATTCTGCAATCTGCATTTGGGCTAAAAATTGGGAGTTCATAACCCACTTGAATCTAATGTATGAAATATGATATGTCAAGAGCTTTGTAATGTTGTGAACAACCAATAAAAAAAGTTGCTATAACATTCTTCTGTAAAATATAATCCTCTTGTAGCCCAAATACTAGAGAAAATATTAAAATACTTTACATTCACTTCATGTACACAATACATATATCTTCATATAGCACCTCACTCTATTTAAGACCATAAATGTACATATGTATTTATTTAAGTGAATGTATATTATACATAATCTCAAAACTTTAAAAAAGAGCATATATATTAATGTATATATTATATGTTATATTAATATTATATTAATATATGTTATGTTTATATATTTATATATATTATATATTATATTAATGTATATATTTCTTGGGCAGTAGTATAAGGAATTGATCCTACGAGAACTCTAGTACTGAGCTACATACCCAGTTTCAATTTTGTTCTTTTCTTTCTTTCTTTTACTTTTTTGAGACAGTCTTGCTAAGTTGTTGAGGCTGGCCTCAAATTTGCAATCCTCTTGCCTCAGCTTCCCAAGTTGCTGGGATTATACAGGCCTGATCCACTGTACCCTGCTATATGTATATTCTTCATAATAGTTTTTTGATGTCAGTAGGGAAGATTTAATTATCTCTGCTCTCTAGATAAAATAATTGAAACTCAGAAAGATTATCTGGTACCATACAATTAGCTAGTAGTACCATCAGAACTCAGACCTTCAGATCCATGTCCAGATTCATTTAATTCTTACACAATGAACAAATACAATAGATATGGAATTCTGTTTAGATTAAAAACATATTGATGAGTATATTCTATAATTCCATGAAAGAACTTTTAAAATGTAAAAAAAAAATATTTCATGGAAAAGTTCTAAAATAGCATATTATTTAAATCTGTTTAAATCTCTCTCATTATTTATTAAGCATTTCTCCATCAAAAACAGATTTTGTTAATAATATAGTTATTTAAGAACTTCTTCTAGCCTAATTTAATTTTATAGATGAAGTATTAATAATCATAGCATCTAGGTTTCCCATCAAACTGCAGTTGGGAATATCTCTAATGGTATTTCCAAGAAACTCCTTCTGTTGACTTTTTTAAAACATTTACTTCATAGGAAATACTTTCACTACTTCTGGTAGAAAAATACACTATACAATTTTACCTAAAGTTTACCGGATATGACTGATTTATTTCCTGGATTAAACCATCTCATTAAATAAAATTTAAGAGTTTAAGGTCTAGGAGCAATTGTATGGTTGGGTTGTAGTATATTCAGAAGACTTTGATTAGGAAAGTCAATGCCAGTATTAAATTTAGGTGTAGAATGCAAATGTGTGAAATTTGATTTGATGCCTTCATTTTGCTAGGTGATATCTGATTCACAAATATGCACACACATGCAGATGTCAATGGCATCTATTAATATAGCTATATCAATATACCCATTAATAATATCTTAATTTCATAAATGCATGTAGATATCCATATTTAATAGATATTAAATATAATATTACCATGTAATATTACATATATGTATATATGTATATACATACACAGGTACATGTTTAAGAGGTATTAATACATATATTATATAGAATAATATCACCATATATAATTATTATATTTACCTGATATAAATACATGATATAAATGTCATGAATGTTTTTCATCAAACTGTTACTGTGTCAAGGTATAGCATCCCTGAGAAATGGATTTTTTCAAGTTTATGTTTAGATGGTTTACTTGTTACGTTTTTGCACCAATAAAGTAGAATTTTAAATATAACTTGTCTTGTTTTTATCTGTCCTCAATTTGAGTCTGTCCTAGTTCATTAGATTTAGAAATCCCTTCCCATTGCCCTTCTGCCATGTAGTTAATGATCTGTAAAACACTTAAAAACACTAGAGGAGTTCATTTTTAAAAAGGAACCCTATGGAGAAGCTTTCTGAAATGTGAGGAAAATCTCTTGTAATCAGCCATTTATTTATTTGTGCTTTAAGTACTAATTTTCCTACAGTAGAAGTATTCTTTTAGCAGGGAAAACCTGCAGTATGTTCTACAACTTAACCTGATTGTAGCTGATAATATCTTAATTTTTTCTCCATTATTAGTATACTGAACCTAGTCCGGAAGCCGATGAGTGAACTGCTATGCAGAGAAGCAGGACAGAGGTTCCTATAGCAGAGAAGAGAACCACAGTGAAATCCACATTCCTTCCAATCACTGTCATGTTCAGGAGCAGTATGGTGAGATGGCATGACACAGAGCTTAGGCCAGGGCAGTGTTGAAGGCAGTGTGTAGGTAACTTACATAGTAGGTAGACTTGTCCTAGGGGCCTTAATGTGGTTTGCCTAGGTCCTGGCCAAAGTGGAGCAAGGGGCTGTACTAAACTGTTTGCACTTTTCTCAATCTAGAAGTGGGGTAGAGCATCAGCAAATATGGGTTTTTTTTTCTTTGGAGGAATATGTATGTGTCCTGAATAGTTGGGCACACACTCTTGGACTTGGTACCCTTAAATATATGTCAAATGCATTAATATTTGGGAGATTATATATATATATATATATATATATATATATATATATATATATATATATATATATATATATATATCTTTTACTTGTACACAATACCTTTATTTTGTTTATTTATTTTTTTATGTGGTGTTGAGGATGGAACCCAGGGCCTCATGCATGCCAGGCGAGCGCTCTACTGCTGAGCCACAATCCCAGCCCTTGGTATTGATATTTTTTTCTGTCTGATTTCTCCACTACAAATTTTTTGTAAAATCAAAAGTTTTTCACATTTCATATTTCCACGTCATCATAAGTCTGACATCATTTAAACTCTTCAGATTTTTTTTCATCTATCAAACTTTGTAACTGTTGTTCTCTGATCCTGTATGAAGACTGAGCCTTTCTACTTTTGTGTCCAAATATTCTCTCTGTATTTTCACCTGAGTCATTAAAAAAGAGCCATTATCTGCCTCTTCCATGATTTGTCTCTGGGTAGGAGGCCCTGAATTGTATTAGTTGTTTTTATTATCCTAATACATTGAAAGGCTGAATTTACTATAATTTGTTCTTTACTTTCATCCTAGCTCTAGGTCTTCTGATAATACTGCTTTCTAAATTGTGTCTATTAAATGTCTTATTTGGTATTATTATTTCACGATTCATATCTTACATTTACTTAGGCTTCATTTCATTTCTTCTTCCTTATTTGTAACCTCTTTAGATTCTTTTGTGCAAGTTATCTTTTTCTGAGAATTGAAAGTAGGTCCCAAATTATAGCCATCTACAAATTTCCTTACTGTTCTTTTGACCTCATTTTCTAATGATGTCACTAAATAAGACATGAGATGCTTCTTACATTGAGATTGTATTGTATTGTATTATCTCTTCCAGTATTTCTCAAACTTAACATATATATTAATAACCTGGGGATCTTGTTAAAATTCAGGTTGTGAATCAGTAGGTCTGGAATTAGGCCTGAGATTCTGCATTCATCATAAATTTTGTTGATCCTGATATTGCTAGTTTAAGTATCATGGTTTGAGTAGCATTGATCTAAATAATTCCAGTTGGTGCAATTACATAAATAAGTTGACTGATTTTAAGTAAAGTTTTAAGGAAAATGTTTATTTTTCTATTCATGTAAACATCATGAAAGTTATGGTTATTCAAAATAAATGAATATTTTTTTTGACCTTGTAATAGAGAGAGGGCCTCACTTTAATATGACCTAAGGGAAATAAGTACTTAGTTTTTCCTTCTTCAGATTCTCAGGTTCTGTTCTTGGATAGGAAGATGCTAACTGGGTTCATTTCATCTTACCTAGTGCTTACTCATATTAAAATACATGTCACTGGTTTGTTCTTCACACAGCTTTAGGGATTTTTTTCCAGTATATTTCCATCATCTTGCCTTTTTCTTACTAGGAAGACTTACTTATGTAGGCTTTCATTCCATAAATGATAGGTTTTATTACTGAACCCTGAAGAACACAGATGCCACATACCTAGTTGTTCCTATCTGGATATTCCTATTATTAAGTTAGTTCTCCATCCAGGACAACAAAGTCCATTTCATTTCCACAGTGACTGAATGAAAAAGCAATGATTGCATGACATTAGCAACAACCTACGAGATGAAAGAAAGGAAGCTCAAATTTCTCCTGAATTGGAAAATGTGTATTCCATGGTACAGAATGGAGTGTCACTTCTGAAATATTTGACTTTCTGTGAAAACTTCCCACACCTCTCACTGGATATATTTTCAACTGGTACAGCCATTCCCATACCTTTAATACGTGTATAAGCTCTCCTTTACTTTGACACTTTTATTCACCCTTAATGGCACATGGTGCTAAAAGTGATATATTCTCTAGACATGGCTTGATTTCAGATGATGTATATCTGCAACTAAAGAATAAGATTCTTTACAATGAGCAATGTTGAATAGGGGCCTCTATAATAATCAGGCATCATGCCTTTGGACTTGACTGCTCAGGGTAACCATATATATTCTTATTGAAGTTCTGGGTGCTTAAAAATGTTTTACTTCATTCCTCAGTTAACAAAAATGACCCTGAAAAGTACACTGATAGCAAGCAGTATTGCACCAATTATACCCTTCACTGCATTTGATTGTATGGTTTTCTCTTTATTAGCTTAAAAGTGAGCAATATCAAGTCCAATTCCCCAGGGCCTTTTGTGCTTCTACAAATCATGTCAAGTTGCTCACAACCAGTGAATTCATTACACTGATTTAGAGATGGCAGCACATAGGTTGAGAATTTAAAAACAACAGCAAAAACACTAAAGTCTTCAACCTGTACAAGTTTGCAATTTGAAAAAGTTTTATATCTAGGTGAATGTTCTTCCTATGAGGGTTCTTCATGTTCCTTATTTACGATAGATGGGTTTTGGAGAGTTCCACTTCTAATACTGGCAGTTTCTCTTGTTACACTTCTGCCGCAAGTAACTGAAAACACACACAAAGTCATCCAAAGTCACTTAAGGTCCAAAAGAAGGCAGAATGTGAGGGGAGTGTCACTTTTAAGAAGGCAATGACACCGTTCCTTTTTTCTGAGGACAGGCCCAGGGAGTACCAAGAAGGGAGGTTTAAATCCATACAGCAATCCACAGTCTTACTGGTCGAGAAATGAGTTCAAGACCATAAGAGCACCTAGAAATTGGAAAAATATTCAGGAAAGGAGAAAGCTACAGAGCAGGAGGACCTAGCCCAGCTAAGGCCAAAGTAACTGCACATATGTTTCAATGTCTACTAACTGCAGAATGGGCAGAGTTGTGGGGTTTGCATTCAGAGAAACTAAAAAAAAACAAAAACAAAAAAAAACAAAACCCAATAGTCAGTCTTCTTAGTTGTCCAGAGTCTAGATTTTCTCTACAATGTATCCTTCACACAGTTCAGACAACAATAAAAATGGTCAGACATGTAGAAAAATATCAGGAAATTATGAGCACTCTTCAAAGAATGAAGAGATCAAGAGATGGAGATCAAGACTGAGAGGATACATTCATTAGAGAGGTTATGTTTTAAATTAGCTATTATAACTATGCTCAGTATATAAATAAAAATATGCCGATAATATATGATGAGATAAGAAATGCTACAGAGGAAGAAAATAAAAATGAACTAAAAAGAAATCTTACTAGCTGTGAACAATGGCACACTCCTATAATCCCAGTGGCTCAGGATGCTAAGGCAGGAGTATCACGAGTTCAAAGCCAGCTTCAGCAAAAGCAAGTTACTAAGCAACTCAGTGAGACCCTGTCTCTAAATTTAAAAAAAATACAAAATAGGGATGGAAATGTGGCTCAGTGATTGAGTGCCCCTGAGTTCAATTCTCAGTACTTAAAAAAAAAGAAAAAGAAAGAAAGAAAAGAAAGAAACTCTTACTATAGAAAAATATTATATCTGAAATAAAAAGTTCACTAGGTGGGCTTAAGAGCATAATGGAGATTCTATGAGAAGAAAGACTTTGTGAATTTTAAGGGATATTAATAGAAATAATGTATTCTAAAAAACAGAAAATAGATTACTATAAAAGAAGCAAAAGAACTTCAGAGACATAATGAACAATATCAAAAAGTCTAATATACAGTTAATTGGAGTCTCAGAAAATTGGAAAGAAAGAATGGGACAAAAACACTCCTTAAAGAAATAATGACCAAGTAGCTCCTAAATTGGGTAAAACACATACAAGAAAGGTTCAGGAAGCCCAGAGATGTTTATATGGTTTAAATACTATAGGAATAAGTTTTTTAAGATTTGTGATAGTTTGATATTATATTATATAGGGGTCAATTTGGAGACTGAATTTGTAATCTGCTACGAAAATATAGAAGAGGGAATATGGAAAAATGAGAAAATAAAAATTACTTAGTATTATATTGTGTTTATTTTAAACTTATTATTAGAATGTTAAATAGGAGTGCTGCCTGTACATATGATTATTCACTTACTATACTGTTAAAATCCTAAGATTTACCTTTCTCCCTCCCTTCCTTCCTTTCTTTGTCCCTCCTTCCTTCCCTCTCTCCTTCCCTTTCTTCCATCTTTCCCTTTTCATCCTGGAGGAAAAGGATAAAATTTTTCTTAATGATATCATCCTATTGAGAGAGAAATAACATTTGGCCATTGCAATAATAAATAGTCTTATATTTATAATGTTGCTTATTTAATTTCTCAACAGTTTCTATACCGTAAGGTGCTAGGTTTTTTCAAGATGATTTTAGAGCAATTTCTATTTAAAAGGCATAAAAATCAAACCAAAAATTTATTTTCCAAAAATACATGCTAAAGAAAAAGTAACAAAAATGACAACATTTGTTTCTCTCATCTCCTTTAAGAATATTAAAATAAAACTACACTTGAAACTGAATGCTTTTTCTAAGCTCCTCATATAGAATGTTAGCTATACATATTCTGCTGAACACTGTATCTTTTCTCTATACTGATAAGCAAGTTGAAAATGTATGACTCTTTAATATACCACCAGACAAAGGTGAGATTAAAGAGTCCAGTGGAATTGTGAAGGCCAAGTAAAAGGGTGTCTGATTCTGAGAGATAAGCTAATTCTTTAAACAGAGGAGAAAGATTGCAAGAGACCCCCACCCACCCACCCATCAAGCCTTTTCTAGTCCTAGGGTTTAAAATCAATTACAGTTTCATTGCTATTTGAAGTTTCTATTACTGCCACTTATTTTGAATATCTGAATCTCAAAGACAGCATGCCAACCTTGCACATAGAATCAGTCAATGGGGAGCAGGAAGGTACCACCCAAATTATTTACTTCATCTACAAGACACTTTACCACCCCTGGGGTTCAATAATGTGATATATAAATAAAAGCCTTACTTCTTACTTCAATTGCTGCTTTTATTCATTATTTTTTGAAAGTCCAGTTCTTTATAAATATTGGAAACAAATTCAGGCCTGGTCACTGTTTGTTCTCAAGTTAATTTTTCAAATAGCTTTAGGATAGCCTTGGTTAACTTGGCAAAATGCCTTTTAAAAAAAGTGAATTATTGTGTTTAAAAATTGGCTAATTTCTCCCTCCTCCCCAGCCCAAGCAAAGCCTGTTTATTTTTAAGCAGACATTTCAGCATTGAATGGTCTAAATTCCATCTTATGTTCATATTTTGAACTGGCTGGTTTGAAGGCAGAAAGGCTTGCTTCTATATCTCATCTAATTACAAACAGCCGCAGATTAGTGATTAAATTAACTGAAAAGCTTCTGGATCATATCAATTAATTTCTTCCAGAATGTTTCCTTAAATAAAGCTCTTTTCTATACAGCTGCAGGGAATATTCCAAACAGCCCAACTATATATGCCACTGCCTTTGAATATTTTCATTTTAATGTTGGAACCTCTTATAGAATATGACCTGTGAATTATACAGAAACTATGAAACATGGTTTTACCATGTTAATACAGATAAAAGAAGTAACAATATCCTTGTTCCAATAAATTAAGAAACTTTTTAAAGAACTCTCACTTTTTGAAACCACCTAAATCTGTGAGGAAGCTGTGGGTATTTCTAAGTCATTCCCAACAAAGATATAAAGAAGCATTCTCCATCATCATTTTTAACTCATCATGAAGCCTAAATCTTGTATAAGGTAATTTTTCCAAATGGAAAGAAAAACAAATCTACTACTCAAGTCTATAAAGTGGTTCCTATCAATAAAATCAAAAGCTAATGGGATGACCCTCTTAGTCCATTTGTTCTGCTAAATCGAATATCAGAGCTTGGGTAATTTACAAACCATTGAAAACTTATTTGTCACATTTATGGAGGATAAGAAGTCCAAGATTAAGGTGCTAGCAGGTTTGGAGTCTGGTGAGGGCCTTTCACCACTTCCAAGATGGCATCTTGATGCTGACGTCCTCCCAAGGGGACAGACTCTGTGTCCTGGCATGGTGGAAGGGACAGAAGAAGGAGACAGCTCCTTTCAACATCAAGCCCCTTTATAAGAATCTTCATGCTATTCACAACTTAATCAGTGCCTAAACATCACATCTTTTAATGCAGATGCATCAGGGAATAAATGTTAGCATGAATTTTGGAAGTGACATTATTAATCAAATGGTAACTCCCTTTTTTAGAAACAGTTGAGAGGACAATCTGGTGGTATTTTGCCTGTTCCTGATTTACAGAATTGGATTCTTAAGAAAAAGTGGCAAGTTAAAGTTGTATAATAAAACTAAGGCTTCCTAATGGGGAAAATTTAATTTCCTCATAGGGTTTTCTTAAGAAGATTGATGGTTTATCTTTATTGTCCCTGTAGTCCTTGGCATCTGATCATATCCATTACCTACTTCTTCCAAATTTTCCCTTCTCTCAGTTCAGAGGCTCAAACTCTTTTATGTGCTATGAATTATATTTTGTGTTATGAATTTCCAAAAGCATAAGCAAGAATCCCCAAATTTGCCAAATAGACCAGTATTAGAAATTTCAAATTTAGAGAAGCAGAATTTGACAGAGGAGTATTATCTAAGTGCGATATTATTTGAGGAGTTTATAAAATTTTCTTTATATTATTTTCAATAGTTTTTATAACTACTAGTTTTTAAATTACTTCAGAGAGCATCTTAGTAATAAATTGAAAATAGGAATAATTTTGGCAGCAAAGCTTTATATTTATAATAATATAGAATTAGGCTTTAGATGAGCCGCTCAGAAACAGATATATATTTTAAGTTTTTCTGATGGAAAATTTTGTTGTCTTTTTTTTTCCCTTTTTTACAAGATGTCTCATGGTAAGTTTATATTTTTTAAAAGTTTTAGTGCATATTAACAGTTAAAATCATTTTGGTAATAGGAAGAACACAATATGCACTTTTGTGAAATATCTTTCTCATATTAATATACTCCCTAGATTTACATGGTGTTCTGGTACAAGATTTAAAAATTAACAAACGTATCACTCCATTTCCTGTAAGTTACCACTTCTTGACACTGTACAGTTCTTGGACATAATTACTTTGAGTCTCTAGAGTAAGATCAGTAAGCAACTAATGAAAGATTCCTGGTAGGAGCAGATAGAACGAGACAATGACTACATAACTGAGATCAAATTGTATCCACAGAGAATATGGTACTTTCTATATTCTATAAAATTCTGCTGTAGAAGCACACTAATTTGGATGAATTGTGTGAAGAGTTCTTCTGAATTGGTGAAAAGTCTGAATTATAGATTATTGAAAAAGAAATGCATTTTTCAGATACATCCACTGGAAAGACATGCTAACAAACACTCATTGAAAACAGCCCATTTATTGTTGGTTTTCATATGAATTTTGATAGCATACTTGAAAGCTGTTAATTATCTTAAGTAGGTTAAACAGTTTCTTGAAATGTGTTTATACTAATAATTTGTTTAGTAAAGTAGGGCTTATTATATTATAACATAAAGGTATATTATAGTCTTGAATAACTATTTTATATCTTAAATTAGTTGTGCCTAAAATTTATAAGTTTATAGTTCTTCATTATTAGTCTCTGGAAAACTTCCAGATATTTCTTTCAGAAGTCCACTACTCTCATTTATTATTCATAAATACTTTACATTAACAAAATATCATATTCCAATAAAGTATTCAAGTTTTCAAATTTAGAGGCCATATTATTGAGTACATGGTAAGGCCAAAATTTTTCTTTCAGTCACATATTTGTAGATTATAAATGTAAATCTTAGGGGCTCTGAGAATATAAAATATTTGTATAAGTGTGACATTTTCCAAACAATAAGCATTTCTTACAGATATATGACTGTTATGAGGTTTACCTAGTATCTATCTAGCTCTGTGATCCAGATAAAAATCTTCTCCACAGTGTTTATCAGGCTACCTCAGTGATCTGTCAAATGCCTTCTAGAAAGCTAAGTCTGCCTCGTTGCCATGGGTTCTTTCCTCTTGAGAGGATAGAAAATGGTTCTGGTTTGGGCTCTGGTTTCCTGTTTCATGGTTTCAAATTCTTGCTTTCATTTTCAGCTCTGGAAAGTAGGATATCAGAAAGACTTCTCAATTTGCTCTTGAGTTAAATAAGGCAACTGAAGTAAAGCACTTGGCTCAGTTCATGGTATTTAATATGAACTAGGTGAATGTTTAAAAATCGTTATCTATTTCCCAGAAACACATCAAAAGAGGAAATTATGTTCATTTGACATATTGATCTAATAAAATTTTCACCCATAGCCAAACACCTTGTTTGATAAAACCTACTTCCAAACAAACACTGCTTCATTTTCCCATTTAGATTTTTTTTAAACTAATGAATGAGCTTTTATATTTTCTAGATGTTCAAATTGAACTTTACCATTAAGAAAATTTCAGAATTCATGTCTTTGCTTTTTGGTACAACCAGTGAATGTTGGGACTTAGCACCTCCCCATGCATGTTGGTTACTCAGAGGTGACCAGTTGTTGTATTTGGATCCTATCTTCAAGCTCTCGCAGTTTCCTGAGATGTAATTTGTCTGGACCTAGAGAGTTTAAATTAAAGTGATCAAGTACTGCTTGGCAATACTTGCACATAAGACAGGGCTTTATTGTCATTTAAAGATCTTTGTTCTGCCTTTTCCTGGTTGACATGGAGAAAATGCAAACAAAGCAGGAGTTGAGTAGTTCTGCCAAATCTGTTTCACCCAACAACATTTAACAATTTTGCATTTACTTTCCTCAGGGATTTAATAACTAACATTTTTATCAGGAAGTTCTCAAAAGTCAATATTTACTGATGAGATCAATGTCATCCATAATTTACACTTTGCTCTCTAACTCAAAATGGCTACACATTAGATTTTTGTTCTAGGAGAAGCATCCATTTTTCCCCCCAAGATAAAACATTTGAGATAAAATGCACTTAGTATAAGGATACTCATACAGATGTTGGTAGTAATGATCGGGGGTTTTTTTGATAATTTTTGAAATAATACTACATTTTCCTCTTCTAATGGATTCTATTCTCAAATTATAGCACTTAATCATTACTGAATCAGGTATGTTGTTCAATTTGTATTCTATACAAATTTAGCATAATAAATGAAACCTTCAGAAATACTCTCTGGTGGCAACCAGTTGCATGACTCTTGTGTGCACACTGATTTTCTGCCATGAACTGCTGTTTGACTTTATACACTCATTACACTGTGAACATCAAAGACAACCTTAGAGTTCTTCTTCTTCAGCCTCAACTCCCACCACTGCTGCATCTTGCCCCACCTCAGCCCTGGCAGGTCACACCTTGTAACACTTCATAAGGAACAAGGTGTGGATAAATAAATCATTTTTTTCTGGAAAATTTTCTCTGGTAAAAGAGTGTAAGGTCAGGCATCTTCCAGGGGACTTCCAGGGAGAAATCTGCAGGCATGGATATGGGAAGACTGTGAGCCTCATAAAGGTAGGGGAAAGCACCCACACACTGGTCTGGAGAACTTTCAAACTCCATTTGTAGGATATTCAGATATATATATCACAATGCTTGAGAGAAAGTGCTGCAGAAATAAAAGCTTAATGTGCTGTTGTAATGAAAACATCTACTTCATTGGCTGTTGTTATCTAGGAGTTTTCCTGCCATTAAGTCAAAATCAGTCATTACCTGGTAGCCTGGACAACAATGGGCACGAAAAGCCTATAGGAAGTTGTTTAGCAAAAAACAGTCTAAATTCATTGAAATACCCAATTACTGACTTGAATGCTGATTTTATATGAAATTGAGGTGATTTAAGAGAAAGTCCCCAACACTGGCCAGGCATCCAGTCAGGCATCCATGCACTGCTGAAGGGAGACCCAACAGTGGGGAGCCCAAAGCGTCCACAGGAAGCCCCTGCAGCACAAGACCAGGCCTCTCCCCTTTGTCTAAAAGCTGTCTATTTTTCTTTCCTCTTGAGCTCTCTTTATCTTGAACACTTTCAAAGACATAAATTAGCAGGCCAGAAGGACTAGCTTCATTAAGGCAATTGGTGGGGAAATATATGCATATAAATAAGTACACGAAGTCATAACCCAAACTGCATTTGTTGGCTAACACAAGTATTATTCAACATAAAGAGACAGAGAACTGAAGGGAGAAGAGATGGGCCCATGAGCTTTGCCAATAAACAGAGAGTCCATGGTGAGGATCTGCCCTGTGGGCAGGACTGGCGAAACAACTTGGTATCAGTAGTAAAAGGCCCGAGGAAAGAAGGGCACATCCCTACAAAAACAATGATTTATCCTGAGTCCATTGAGTATCCAGGAACAAGTGTCATATTATTCTTGGTACAAATGACTGTCACAGGTCACTGAGAGGGAGGTGGAAAGTTCACCAATCTTGCTCAAGAATTAATTGAATCTGGTTCTGCTGTCATCATAGAATTAAACTCTAAGCGTTAGAAACAACAATTCTCCCTGTAGAGGAACACAAGTAGAGGCAATAAAGCCCACTAGGCAAGTATCCAGGTTTTCTAAGCTCATAGAACAAACCAGAATGAGATAGAATGCTGCCTCTGCTCTTTCTAGCATGGGACCTTAGTCTTCTTCGTTAGGAAAAGGAGAATAATGATTTATACCTTATATGAATTGTTGTAAGAATTAAACAGAAAACATAAAAAGCTCTCACAATTTAATGTTAAATAACAGTCATTGCAAGGCTTATTTTTTATTATTACTATCATGACTACTAATTCTACTTTTCCTTGGGCAAATAACCTTATACTCATGAACTGATTACAATGTTTTTGTCTGTTTTACAAGATAAATACATACATCTTTGAATAGTAGAAGTAGAACTTCGCCCAGCTACATTTTGTGGGTGCAATTTACAGGCATCATTGGACCTCCTACAATAACAAGATTGATCATGACACCAAGACATGGGATGACAAGACCCTGTAAAATAATGCTTATCTTTCTTCATAGCCTCTATGGTCTGGTCTCCAGCCAGGGTAGGAGAAGATTCAGATTATGTGTGTGTGAGTGTGTGTGTGTGTGTGTGTGTGTGTATTGACTTATTCTGGAAGTTGCAAAATATATGTGTATAATGTTTATTATATATGATGTTTATTTATTATAGTAAATAATGATTCTTTGGCTAGTTAATTATTTTTTGTTATCCATCATGTAATAAAATACTTGAAGTCAATTCTATAAAGTTCTGATGACCTAGAAATACTAAGAGAAAGAGTGAAATACATAAATTGATAAGGTGTTTCTGTGTATGGAAATTCATAGAATTTGTTTTTGTCACATGGATTTTGATAACCGGCCATAAAACTTTTGTTAATGCTAAGAGGAAAGACATAGCTAATACTATAAATTCACTTAGATATCTCTGCCTTACATATTTTGGTAGCAAATTAAATTTATCACTTCATTATCCCTTCCTGGCAGTTAGAAGTTGTAGACTTTAATGGAAGGTGCCAGGGTAGCTAATAGAATCTTCTCGTCACAGATGAAGGAAATGGGGAAGTAAAACTCACAAAGATTTGATGGGATTTATGCTAAAAGACAATGGCACCCAAAAGCACAAACTAAGAATAAAGACTAGGTTTTATCCGGGGATGGAATTAATTATCTACCAGATTTAAAACTGTTTTTGAACTATAAGTTTTAAAATGTAGCTATCTTCACAAATGATTACTTAAAGCCATAGCCTATAGAATGGAATTAATTAGGACATTTACATAAAGTTTACACTGCTCTCATCCCTTAGGACTTAGTTCATTTGTCCCATCTCAACTGCCTCTAATACTCCCGGTTGAGGTGCACACGTTTCTTTCTGCTTCTATAACTCTGATAGCATAATAGCAGTTATTTGAGAGAAGATGTAGTTAAAGGCTTAGTTTTTGCAATAAACAGAATTGGGGTTACATCTTGCTTCTACTTTGACATAGCCAAACCTTTTTGTCTTCTGGGGAAGAATCTATAACATCTATATCTAAGTATGTGTATGTGTACATATGATTATATATGTGGAACATTTAAAGAGTTTATTAATACTATTTTGTCTTTTTGCAAACGACTGTCCTGTAATTATGGAATTATTTTTTTATTACTCCATCTTACCTATCTTCCACAGCCCTGCACATAACAAATACTCAATATTTTCTGACTGAATAGATGATGCATATTCAAATGATTAAAATCAAAATTCAAGCATTCTGATCTAGGCAAAGATATGTAAAAATGATTTCTAATTAGTAACAAAAATCAGATCTGTCACAAAAACTCTGTGAGTTAAGAAAAGATGTGTGATACTTGTTTTTAATCATAATTTTCTAGGTGATCCATCTTATACAATAGAAAGTACAAAAGCAGAGATTTGCATAGAGAAATACCAGAATCAAAATATAGTTTTTGATGCTTTAAAATTTGCAGTGTTGTACAAAATGCACAGAATGTACCTGGAATGAATGGAAATTCAACCTCAAGTGTTTTGTCTGAGTTCTATAAATGTTATAATTTTATTATCCATTAATAATACTATTACAAGACAAAATGTCAATGCATATATTAATACATTAGAAACGTATTCAGTTGAAAATTTCCAGACAAATTTCCCACTGGGTTTGTTTGTGCAAGGGTGGGTAGGAAGCCAGGGCAAAAGAGCCCAGCCCTGCGTGTAACCCTCCATATCTGCAATCAATTTAAGGTTCTCTTCTGGAAGCTTTGGCCTGAGGCAAGGCCAGCTTTTGTTAACAGAGGCTGCAGGCACCAGCTTACCCTACAAAGCAAAGAAAGTTCAAGGCCTACCAAAGGACCTAATCAAATTTTCTATCTTGAAGGAGCAGTTTCTCCTTTGAATTGTGATGGCACATCCTCTGCCTACACCACTCCTCAAAAGCCAGATGTGTCCCTTCTAGATTTCCAAACCCTAGCTAGCCTCCCTGATGCGAAAGGCCTAAAGTATTCTGATTCTACACCCAGCTGCTGGCAAGCAGGCAGAGAAAAATGCATTTGTTTATGCCCCCAGCCATCCATTTTCTTTAAGCTGGTTTCCAGCCAACGTTTTTTTTTTTTTTATCTAGGTACCAGTTACTCTTTTTTCAGTGGTTAACTTCATAAGGTTCTTAGTCCCTAAAGGTGACCTAATTAAAAGTAATTTGGACATAAAAAATGTCTTTTAGTAAATTTCTTATATGATACATCTTATTTGAATCCTGGAAATATCAAATGATTACCCTCCAGTTTCTTTCAGAATGTGTTGTCTGCTTTTCTTAAACAACTGAATGGGTCTATACATATTTATACACACAGCAAAATGTACACATTGTGAGCAAAGAGTTAGAGGAGTTTAGACAAAATCTATCTATCTCTATGAAGCTATCTCCACAATCAAGGTAGAGGATAAAAATATTATTCCTGGAAATTGTCCTGTACCTCCTTCTGGTTAAACCTTACTTAACACTGTTCTTATTTCTAATAATATAGATTTGTTTCTTTATTTCTTAAACTCTACACTTAATGAGATTAGTAAGTTTTATTTTGTGTCTAACTTCTTTCTCTTAACATGTTTTGAGATTCTTCTATCTTAAAACTTTATTAATGTGTGCTTTTTATTTCATTTCTCTTGAATAAATACTTAGGAGTCAAAGTGTTGGGTCTTATAAGAAATTAATGAAGAGTTTTTCAAAATAGCTGCAGCATTTTATACATCCTTAGCCAAGTATGAGAACTGCAGTTGCTCTATATCCTTGCCAGCATTTGGTGTTGTCAATCTTTTAAATTTGTTTTCTTCCCAATAGGTGTGAAGTAGTATCTCATGGTGGTATTGTTGCACTTTATAATCTCACCTAAGAATTTCTCTCTCTCTTTTCCCTTAAGCAGGTTGTTAGATCTTACCCAGTGTAGCCCTCTATTTAAGAAAATATTATTCCTATACAAAGCAAGAATACCAAAACCACAATGATATGTAAGGATACCTGTGTAATAGGATACATATTAGTGATGAAAAAAGATGCTCCTAACATTAGTTTCCTTGACCTCTCTCTGCTAAACTTTCTTTTGAGTTCCTAGGATGGGTGACATGAACACTAGCAACACAGATCACAGATAGAATTTTCAGAATCTTGGTGAAATAATTCAACAGGGACCTACTCCATTCTGGTTCTAAAGGAATAAGAACATCTGTCCTTCAATTCCACTTTGTTTCCCTAACAACTGCCACCTTCTGTAGGTCTTCATTTCTATCTAAATCAGTTAATGCATTCCTTTTAGCCCAGGAAGATCATCCTTGAAGCTCATTAGAATCAAATGCATCTCTTATTAATTTATTCAAAAGTGAAGAAAAATCCCATTCCATATGATTTAGGCTAAATACAATTTTTAAACACAGTGCAAATCAATTGAACTGTCCTTTCATGTTGCATCTTTCAACAGCTGAATATTCTATATGGCATTTCACAGAAATATGATTTGATTTGAGAACATCTGCAGCAGTCTGGAACACATTTTCCCCTGTACTTGACTTTTAGCTCATTATAGCTCTCAGATGTTCTCTCAGCAATCCTGTGACATATTGGAGTGTTACTGAACAAACATCAGTGAAGCCTATGTCTTGAGTAGTGTCAATCTCAGTTGAAAATGTTTCAGCTTTCTTAGCATCAACACTAGAAGAATTTAATTAACCCACTGAAACTTTCAAAATGATGGTTAATGCATGGAAGAAATGAGAAATCAGAAAAGTGGGGGGAGAGTGGGTAAGTGCTTTAACCTCCCACAAGCTGATGCCTGCCACCCTCAGCCCTGGCTTAGGCAGACCATGAGAATCCTTGCTGCTATGCACAGCCTCCCACAGTCTGCCTTGAAACCTCTGGCTTGCTCTATTGCCCCAATGGAGATGGAGAAGGTGGAGGTGGCAACTGCTGCTGTCACACTCCATGGTACCCACACAAGGTCAGCTTCCAGCCTTTAATCAGCTCTCATCCAGCTGCTCTCATGTTTTCAGTAGGTGGGGCTGGGAGACCAAGGTCAGAGAAGAGCTGTCGGCAGTGACACGGTTTTTTGCCCACTGCTGCTATTACATTAAGGAAGCAGCTGGTGAGATAATGTATGCCAAAGTGCTTTGTAAATTATAAAGTGCTTATATAATTGTCAGGGATAATCACTACTGTTGTTTTATTCCTAGGTTGCAGAAAGAGCACTGATCTGGGCTATTGGGTGACAAAGTCCACCAGAAAGCTGAATATATGGGTGTGTAGGGTCCAGAGGGAGGTCTTTGGTGAGAGCACAGATATGGAAGATAACAAAAAAAGTGTAAAATTGGCTTCATGGGTCAGATGAACATATGCAGTCATTTGTGAGTCATGGACAGGATGGGGGGACAGGGGTAGTTAAAGGACAGAAACTTGTGGCTGTGGGGGTGTCTCCCTAGAGTCTCTTTCATAAGGGCACTAATCCATTTATGAACAATTGCCTCCTAAAGTTCACACCTCCTAATAGCACCCCTTTGGGGGTTAGAAGTTCGACATATGAATTTGGGGTGGGGGCGGAGACAAACACTAAGATCATAGTATAGGCACAATCGGGAAATAAACATTTTAGCTTTATGATATTGAAAGAAAGGCTGTCTGGTAGCTTTGACAACTTTGCTAAGAAATCAGACCACAGGTGAAATGATATAATAGGAAGCTGCATTGTGGCACTACCTACCAGCAGGTGGAAGAAGTGAAGAAAGGGAACAAAGGACACTAAAGATGAGCTCTTCCATTTTACAATTTTTCAGAGGGTTAAAGAACTATTCGGCCTTTTGGCAACACCTCCAAGTTGCCTGGAATTCTATGCTAACCCTCACAAGCTCATTGCACTGTGGTAATAATTAACCCCGAAATCAGTGACTTAAGGAAGTTCATGACTCTCCAGAATGTGGTGTCTCAGTGATGTAGGACATTCATTTAAGGTTGCCATCATCTCAACGTGAGACTTGTTTTCTATGAAAAAGGAAGAAAGCATGGCGAACCGGGTGCTAGCTCTTAAGTACTTTGCCTGAAGAGTCTCATGCCATGCTGCTCACATTTCATCAATTAAACAAGTCACTTACCATATGGAACATCCAAGAGGCAAAGAGGCTAACTTCTCTTATAGAACCAGAGTGGGTCGAAAAGCAGGAAATGTTAGTGAGCACTAGAGACATGGACCACAAACATGAAAGGTATGAACAGAGTTGTATAACAAGGCAGGCTTATCCTGCACCCCAAGGAAATTGCATGCAGTAGTCCTAGAATCATTTTATCTTTGTAGGATGATTGGTTTATCACAAATGCCATACATTTATAAAAGTCGTTTTCATTTGGGACCTACATTAAATGGTAAGACAGATGCAGTAACATCTAGGGCTCGAAAGATGACCAGGTTGATAACCATGAAATGATGAGTGACATTCTACCACTCATTTGAACTGGGCATATGAAGGAAATAATCAACATTAGGGAACCTAGGAGTGGTTTTATTGTTTTGGATAAAATGGGATAAAACTGATAAGCAGAAAAGACAAATGAAACACTTTAAAGATGTAAGGCAGCAAATCTTCAAAAGGAATGGTCTCTGTTTGCTGGAAAGAATCCACAGCAGAGTGGCCATGGAGGCGTGAGGGCTGGGCAGGAAGGCTCCAGGGCACTTTCAGTTTAGGAGGCAACTTCACACACAGTGCCTGCAGCTGCAAATCAAAGGCTGCTCTGTGCAGCATCAGTCACATCCCCTATGCAGGCTGTAGGCACACCTCCTCCGACACATTTCTAGAGGGTCACTTGTCACTGAGAAGCCCAGAACTGTTATAGGGTATGGATTTGAGGTACTAATGAGATTGATTCCCAAGATGATACAGCAGAAAACAGGGTAGGCATTTAGGAATTAGGTGTTTAACTAATCAATATGGGTAACCAAATAGAGTAATCAGGTTTCTAAGGAGAAAGGAATAGATATTTAATCTGAATATTTAAAGTGTGGGATTGACAATCATTCAGTGACTCTGAAGGTATCTTGGCATATCCTTTCAAAGATTCTGGAGTTCCAGTAAAGCTGTTTGACAGCATTTATGATCCATATCAGTTTGAGCCTAAAAAATAAGTCTAATAATTGTTTCTCTTTAAAATTTCCATAAATTAAATGCCCCATTTTTATTTGAATTGGCAAACATTTAATTTTGTTCTCAAATCTTAGACTTAGACACTGGCATAAAGCTCAATATAATTAAAATTTCTGTTTACTCTTTACATTATCAAAATGATTCCTTTGACTTCTATAATCACCAGAAAATTATATCTTTAATCTAACATTCCCTTTGTTCAAGTGGGCAGATAGGCTTGACTGGCGATATAACAAATTCATGCTTTTCTCAGGAAGAGTCTCAGGGACATAGCTCAGAATTACAGAAATATTTTGCTTTATTCCATAAAATCATGATTAGGAACAGTGCTAATTGTTTTGTTGTGTCCATCTTTAGAAAGGAGTGTAGGGGATAAGTTCAAGGTTAGAATTTGAACTCCAATTTTAATTTACATGCTTATAGTAATTATACCTTTTAAGGTTCTCCATCTCCACCCATGATGATAAAAATCCTAATTTTTTCATGGTTTAAAAGTAACATCAGAATTAATGTGGGTACGTTGTGTTGAAGATGAAAAGCACTTTTACCCAAGTTTTAAGTATATAATTAATATTGATAAGGTGCATTCTGATTAAAGTAGTTATATTTGATGAAGTATGAGGAATTATACTTAACCACTTACTTTTATGAATGTGACAAAGGAAATAATTACATTTGTGCTTGGTAATTAGATATCAATTTTACGTGGTAAGGAGAAATGAGGAATCATATTTCCTTGTATGCATCTTGGACTAAGGAAAGAAATGGATGGGAGAATGGTAACCAATGAAAATACTTGTGACTTGTATCCCATTTCAGGCATGCAATGGTGGACTGCAACAAGGCAACGATAGTGACAGCAAATTTAAAATCACATTGCTGCCCCTTTCCCCAGACCAGCTGACCTGTCATTGCTCCAGATCAGACTCAGAAGTGGAAAGTTATGTTCTGCAACATCTCATCCTATGTCCGTGCCCACACAGGCATTGACAAGTGATCACACGCTTCTGCTGGGCTTGGCTTGGCATCACAAGCATCCTCGACACAGGGTTCCTGGCAGGCACTACTAACTGATTAGAGTTGCCCTGTGAAATGAACCAACCTACCCCTGGGGTGGGAGGAATCACGCTGGGAAGGCTTATAGGACTTACAAAAAATTCTGGTTATAAGCAATGCAAAACTACCTCTTCCCATAATGTGAGGGATTCCTACCAGTGCCTCTTCTAACAGTTCATGTTAAATTCAGATATTATCACTTCTACTTTGTCAATAGTAGTAGGTGCTTCCTTTCTGCCTACTCTAGGAACAATGATGGACCACTCATGAAAATTTACTGCTCAAACCTAAAATTAACTGATTTTCTCTTCCATTTTACTTGTAAAGCGAATCCTTCTGAATTATTTAGAAACTTTAGGTGAACAGGGTGCTTCAAAGGACAAAGATGCTAGCTGCTAGCTTTTGGCCATATCAAACAAAACTATGCTAGTAAAATCATGTTATAATAGAAGGTTAAGAGAACTTATAAAAATGGTATATAAGTATTATGTGGAAATTCCACACAAAATGTAGAAGAAATCAATTCAAGTACTGCTCAAATGTTTATATTTACCCCAATATTATCCATATATTTTGGACAAGGCTATATCACCTATCAGTATTATCCTATAGTTACAGATCTATATTTATCTCTTTTCATTTTTAAAAATTTTATTCTCTTTTATTGCTGAGTAATATTCCATTGTGTATGTATGTGTGTGTGTGTGTGTGTGTGTGTGTGTGTGTGTATATATATATATATATATATCACATTTTTAAAATATTTAATTGATTTTATTTTTTAAATACATGACAGTGGAATATATTATAATTCTTATTATACATATAGAGCACAGTTTTTCATATCTCTGTATATAAAGTATGTTCACACAAATTCATATATTGGTTGTCTACTATATGCTGGACATTTTATGTAGATTATTTCCAATATTCACAAAGTATTTGTGGAATAGATATTATTGTCAATTTGCCTTTACAGAAATGGAGAAACCGGGGATACATATAACTGGCCCAAATTCATCCAATAATAAGACACTGCGACTAAATTTGAACCCAGAACTGTGCTCTTTGCTGTAGTACTCATTTCACTACACCACAGTGACTTCTCTCTGGGATCACTGCAACTGATAAGATCATCAGAAGCTCAGAGCTACAAAAGCGGGTATTTAAATCTATCCAACATTTTTTGTCTCTAAGCAGAAATATTCCACATTTATAAAATAGGTGTCTGTTATTTTGTTATTTTCTTATAGGACACTTGATTATCCAGCATCTTAGAAATGAATCAAACTACCTGATAATATTTAGGAATCTAGACTATGTCCCTCTGAAATCTGTGGTACACTGATCCAGTAATTTTGGAAAATTTGAACTTTGAGACACTGGGTGCATTTTTCTTTTCTTCTTCTTCTTTTTTCTTTCTTTCTTTTTTTTTTTGCCATGTCCTCTAAAAATAAACTAAAGCAATTAAAAATATTCAGCCTCATTTAGTCTGGCTATAGTCATAGAAAGTGACGTCAGGTCAGTAATAATGTTTTCTATTTCAATCATTACCCAAATAACAGAGAGAAATGTAAATGTCATCTGGAACTTTTCTAACAGCACAATGTAACCATCTGGCAGTCCCGGGGAGAATAACTGCAGGGACAAAGACGCAATGGGAGAAGATAACTGGATAAGGACAACAGAGCCATAAAGTGAACTTGAAGGAAAATAGCTTTCGCCTCCCTCTATTCTCCCTTTAATGGGTTAGCTCTGAAAATAGCTATTAGAGAAAGAGGAAAGAAAAGTTATTGCACATGGGGGTATATTGCAAGAGCCTAGCCACACATACCTCAAAATAAATTTCTCATTCTAAGATTCCACATACAATACCTGTTGACAAGATTAAATTATTTCAAATTACTTCACGACATATTTTAGAAGTATTACATACATTTGTTTTGGACCCAAATGTTATGGATATTATCTCCTGCTCTGTGACTTTAGTTTTTGTTTTCTGTCTTTTGATGAGCAGAAGTTAACCATGATGAAGCATAATTTATCAATTTTTTTTCTTGTCTGGTTATTGCTTCTTGTATCCAATCCAAGAAATTTCTCCTTGCCCTGAGGTCATGAAGGCATTTACTTATGTTTTTCTTTTAAAAATTTATAGTGTGGAGGCATGGCGTATATTCTTTGTGCTAACTTTTTCTGTGAAGCTAAATTTGCTCTAAAAATGAGTCTTATTTTATCTTTTATGTATAACTTTAAAATTACTTTTTGTCCTATGTTAGGTAGGCATGAGGTTCATTTTTGAAAATATGACTCTTAATTCAAGTACCATTTGTTGAAAGAACTTTCCTTTCTCCATTGTATTGTTTTGGTACCTTTGTGAAAAATCAATTGAGTGTACAAGTGTGCGTCTATTTCTGTACTTCTATCTGTTCCATTGATCTATTTGTCTATCTTGACACCAAAACACACTTGCTTGATAACTGCAGATTTATAGAAAATCTTGAAGATATATAGGACAAATCTATTTTGTTCTTCTATTTCAAGGTTTTTTGTTGTTGTTTTGTTTTTGCAAACCTAGCTCCTCAAGTTCAAATGTAAATTTTAAAATCAAGATTGTCAACTTTTATAAAAATCCATGTTGAAATTTTGATTGTGACCATGATGTGTGTGTATATATATATATATATATATATATATATATATATATATATATATATCAGTTTGGAAAGAACTGACATCTTCACACAGCTCACCAATGATTTAAGTCTTCTTTAATTTTTACTCATCAATCCTTTGTAGTTTTCAGTATACAGATATTGCATATATTTTAATTTGTTCCAAAGTATTTTGGGGTTTTTAGCTGCTGTAGTAAATGGCATTTTAAAATTTAATTTCCACTGTCTATTGTTTCAATTACTCCATAGAAATGTACTTGATTTTGTATATTTTTTGTATCATGAAATTTTGCCAGCTTTACTTATAATCTTGATTGTGTTTTTACAGTTCTTTAGGATTTTGTGTGTGCACAATCTTACCATCTGCAAATGAAGAGAGTTTAAATCCTTCCATTTAAACCGAGATTTCATTTATTACTCTTTATGTTGTTGCATTTGGTTAGGACCTCTGCTAAAATAAATAGAAGTGATTAGAGTGGAAATTCTTGGTCAATTCTTGATCTTAAGAGAAAATAATTTATTTTTTTTAACTTTAAGGATGATACCAACTATAGCATTTTTACAGATTGAGGAAGTTCCCTTCTATTAATGGACCACTTAGGGTTATTATGAATGGATGTTAGATTTTATCAAGTGCTTTTTCTGATGTATGGACTTATAGCCAAACATATTAAGAAGCCCTAAATTTCAAATAAGAACAATTACAAAGCAGATAAAGGTCTGAACAGATACTTCATTGAAAGAGGAAGATATATGAAAAGTCAATACAGATGTAAAGTATTAAATCTCATTATCAATGAGGTGAAAATTAAAATCTTAATGAGCTATCCATATACATGTACTAGAATGGCTAAAATTTAAAAGACTGAGAATATCACATGTTGGTTGGAATGTGGAAGAACTAAACACACACCCACATCTGATAAGAATATAAAAATGGTGCAATCATTTTGGAAATCAGTTTGTAAGTTTTTTGTAAAATTTTTCTATCTGTTTTACATCCAAGAAATTACATTCCTAGGTGTTATCCAAGATAAATAGAAATATGCAGCCACAAAAAGAATTACATAAGAATGCATATAAAATATATTTTCACTAACAAAATAGTAGAAACAGATCAAATGCCATTTTGATTGAGTAAACATATCATAGTACATTTATAAATAAAAAGAAATGAACTAATGAGATGAATAACAATATGAGAAATTTCTGGAACATTGTGTTGAGTGCAAGATGTCACAAAAGACATACTCTATTTGAATAACATTAAAAAACATGAAGAAATTAATCTATGTTGATAGAAACTAGATGCTGCTTACTGCTGGTGGTGGTAGGGGACAGATGACAGTTGGGGTATCTCCTGAGGTGCAATCTTCTACACCTTGACAGGGTTTCGTGGCATGAACATTTATCAAAACTCATTAAATGGTTCATTTAAGATCTGAATATTTTTTTATGTAAGTTTTGCCTCAATTTGTAAAGTAAATAATGCAGATAGCACTAAATTTTCCTTTCTTCTTCTTTTTTTCCTTTTCTCTTTTGCAGCTCTGGGGATGTGTATGGTTAATTTGAATTGTCAACTTGATTGGAATAAGAAAGATGCCAAGGATTAAGAGGTTTATGGGTGTGTCAGTGAGGGTGTATCTAGGAAGGATTGGCAAGTGGGGTAGCCAACTAAATGGAGACCCTCCATAAGTGTCAGCATCACCGTCTAATAGGATGATAGCTTGGATGGAATAAAAATTTGAAGAATAAGGAAGCAGCAGCACCTGCAAGCTCGATTCTCCTTGACTGGGTTCTAGATTGCTGCTGCGATCCTCTGAGGATACTGGACTGGACTCTTGTGACTTAACTTTTCCAAAGCGGACCCTGTCAGTGATTCTCCAGAAGTTGTCTGACTAGGGTAACATCATTGATCCCCCTTGTTCTGGGACTTCAGTCTCTTGGACTGTGCTGTTACTGGTTCTTCCAGCTCTCCAGCTTGCAGAAGGCCATTGTGGACTATCCAGCTTCTGGTCACGTAAGCCAACCTGATAGATCCCCTTTTTATAATTATGTTTCCTATTGATTCTATTCCTCTAGAGAACCCTGACTAATAGAGGATAGTACCCAGGGCTTTCACAGGCTAGAAAGGCACTCTACCACAGAAACACTCTCCCAGTATTTAGAAACATTCAGGCTGTAAATAGGAAATACTCTGTTCTTCTAATGAGGCTGCTATTAGGCCTTTTACAATGGTCATACTGTTGACTTTGAATATTCCTTTTGAATACTTTGTTCTCTACACTGGCAAACTTGCTTGATAGTTATACATAAATATATAAAATTACCACAACCATGGGGCTCGGGTTGTAGCTCAGTGGTAGAGCATTTGCCTAGCACATACGAGGCACTGGATTGGATCCTTAGCACCACATGAAAATAAGTAAAAAAGTTATCATGTCTATCTACAACTAAAAAAAAAAAAGAAATTAAAGTCACCACAACCATATAAAGTAGTTTTATGACACTGTGTCCTTTTTTATTTTAAAATAAATAAGAATGATGCATCTGGTCTTATGGATATAATTTTAGTTTCTACCATCAAAACAAAGCCTTATTTTCAGAGTTACTATATAAGTTCCGTAAAAGCATTTCTTGTTTTAACCTAAGAAAGGCCTTTTAATGAGCAGAGATTATGTTAACTTATTAATATCACTGATGTGTATTTCATCATGTTTTAGGACCTACTGAAAGTAATTTGGCATACTTACTGTTTTCTTCTAAAATGACTGCTATTCCTGAAAGTGCCTCGCTGGAATTTTAATTATAAATTGGCTTTCTTTTTTTTTTTTCGCCTAAATAAGAACACCACAGACACTTTGTGCGATTTAATTCTATAAACATGTAGCATTGTTCTATGTGCTTGAAGCTCAAGTATAAATAAGACATGATCTCTGGTCTTAAAATGCTCATAATGAGCTGCAGCACTGGACAGGTAGACAACTTAAAGACAAATACCAGCAGTACAAGTTATATGAATAAGGACTATAGGAGAACAGAGAAAGAAGTGATGTAACTTTTCTAGAGAGAAAGGAAGACAATCATAGATTGCTTCACAAAGGAAGTGCAATTAAAGGCACATATTAAGATAAATTAGAGATTGATCATCATATTCACACAGCAATTCAGCTACCATGCTATTGATCCTGCCTACACTGTGCTAGGCTCTGGGACTAAAAATGTGTTCTGGGCTCTCAAGAGGCTCATAGTCTAGGCACACTTTGCTATATCAAGAAAGCATAAACATTATTCACCTGCCTACCTCCCCCTTTCTATTCAGGTTTCTTACCCTCTGATTTTACTAAACTAGATTCATACACAAAATGGAACTTCAAGTTCAAATGTTCTTTCTTTTTACATTCTTTTCATTTCAGGTGCAGTGAAAGAACTAATGGCTAATAGTGAAGGGACTATTAACTCTAAACGCTACTACCATGCTATTTTCTTATAACATTCATTGATTCATTTACTCACCTATTTGACCAATATTTATTAAGCCCTGACTGGGATAGAAAGATGGGTAAGACAAGTGACACTCTGCAGCAACATAAACAGCCAAGTAAAAATTTAATTGCTGTGTGATACCTGTTGCAACTGAGGTTCAGGCAAAGTAGGAGAAAATCAATTTTGGTGTAGAGGGCAGGGAATAACTTGAAGAGAAGAATTTTTCCTCGGTGAATTGGACAGCTGCTCCAGATGCCAGAAACAGCATATGAAAATGTGTACAGATGCCCAGCCATCATCAGCAAGTTTGGATTCTGCTGTTTCCATCCCAAGGCTCTCAGCATTCTTGTTAGGGGTCCTACACTATTCCCCAGCACACAACCATGAGAGATTTCTTTCCATTCTTTTCTTATTGCAAAATTTGCTATTCAAATATTCAATTTCTTTCATGTCTTCCACAGCAAACAATCTTGACATGATTATTCTTTCCCACACTTAAAGATGCCCAACAGTAATATTTTCTTTTCCTTCACTAAAATATATATTTTACCTCCAATTCTAAAGAAGAATTTCTGGATTAATGTGTATTTGCAGTTATATTATCATCTAGGTACTTTTATAAGCACTTATTTAAAACTCCTGGAGCTACATGTTGTATTTTGGATATTAAAAAAGTAAAATGGTCTGTATTTTCCAGTTTATCAAATATTCCCACCTCTCCTCCCAATAGAGTATTGGCCAGCAACCTGGAACCAAACATATTCGTCTCTCTGCAATAAAGATTTAAATGTTCTCTAAGAAGAATAAACACAGATTATAAATTGCCTCACATCAGTTCAGGTTAGGTTTTCTGCCAAATAAGTAATGTAAAAATATTTAATTTCAGAACTTAAATTTTTAAGGATTGTGGCCCTGTATTGTGGTTATCTTCATTTTGAAGCTTTGGAAACAGATTTAGAGAGGTTAAGTAACCTACACAAATTGCCTAGCTAGTAAGTAATGGAGCTGCACATTAACCCAGCAGTCTTATCTGTAACTTTCGACTCTTGTCCTATATGCAGGTTACTGACTAGATGTCTTGCTTCTTTGGCCATTCAGAATCAAGTATTAGATTTCTGTTCTTGCCCCTTCTATTTTATTTCTCTTCTAGCTCAAAATTATTCACTCCCAGCTTTCTCTATCAAAAGATGTTTGTGCCTGCTCCTAGCTAACTTCCCATTTCTGACTTTTGTACTGCTATTCTTTTTTTTTTTTCCATTCCTTTTTTCCTTTTTGGCAATGCAGATCCTTGCAGCCCTTTATTGCATTGATGTGTGACAATGCAGATTCCTGGATGAACCTCTATCCACCATATCAGGATGCATGAGTGTGCTCAGGAATCTACATTTCTCACATGCATAACTCATAGATTTGTAAGCACAAAAAGACAAAGATCAGCTATTTGTGAAAGATGAAGTAGAGTAAAAAATGTACTTCCCAAACAAATTTTTCTGTCTAAAGAAGTCAGCTGTATCTAGTGAGGTGCCCCTTCTCTCATCTTCATGCTATAAAGTATAAGAGAATCAAGCCACTCTTTAGCTAACAAATGAATATATGAGTTGCTTTGGAAGACACACACATGCGTGCACATGTGTACACACACACCACACACCAGAAACAATAAGAATGAACAAATAGGAAGTCACCTGTATTCCAGATCAGAGCATTTTGATTCACTATTGGGGAAATTAACCTAAAGGGGATATTCACCTATTGTTTTAGTCACGTCAGCCCACATTGGACAATCTAGGAACGTAAACCTATTACTAGACCATCTGCTTGCTCCTCAGCTCAGCGTTGAGAAATGAATCATTATTATAATCACATAGGCAAATTTTTTTAACAATTGATAATGCTGGAAATTACACTTATGCTGATGAAGGCTGGACTTACCAAAATTAATTCTGAATCTAGATTCAAAGAAAATCAATTTCCATTTATGTCATTGACACACATGTCCCTATCATTATCCATTCTTTTTTGAATACGTTAAGTTTTGAAATGAGTGTGAAAGTGCTTTAAAGACAAAATGTTACAGTATAATGCTGCTACTTTCATTTTGGCTCACATGGCAACCTCCCAAATTTGAGACAATGCTTTTATACATGGTTATAATCTACAATGTCAGAAACAATTTCCTTGAGATATTTACATTGAATGAGTATAATGTCATTTGTGAAAAAAAAATTTAAGTTATAAACAACCTGAGGATATTGATAGTCATTGATAAAGGCAAGAACACTCACCATCTACATACTGCAGACTCAGTGTATGATAATATGATTAGTTACACTAACAATGCTGCTTAGGCACTGTCTTGCTAATTATAATATTATAAATATTAATGTCACAGCCTTTCTGTTTGATTGCCACTCCTGGAGTCATTCATCATGATATTTTCCTGGAACCCACATTGTAAGATTTTATTTCTTTCCCTCTCTTCTTTTTCATCATCGGACCTGCAATCATACACATTATTTTTCAAGAAGGCTTTATTTTTGGCTGTCTGCTAGGAGAGGGACAGTGATATTTCCCATTTTTCACCATCCAGTTTTAAGATGTTTCTCTTATTCTTGCTGAGTCCCTCCCCCAGTTATCTAAGGCACAGTACCCAGGGTTTTTGTTTTCCATTCTTTTTCATGTGACCTGTTTCAAGTTAAGATTCATTTGAATTATTAAATGCTTCCTTAAAGAATCTTTTTATACTGCCTCTCTTTTTTTAAAAGTTAATTATTGATGTAGTGACAAGCTGAAAAGACTAAGAATGATAATTTTGTTTCCTCCCCTCTTTCAGGAATCAAGAAATGTCTTCTGACAATGGTTGCCTATTTAGAATAACACAAAGGAAACAAAAAGGCGAAATGCTGAATGTTGTTTTAGAAAAGAGTTGCTAAAATCACTGTATTATACAAAATGTAAATGTAGTGTATATTTCTCAGAAAATAACTGTTAGTGAGAAAGTTAGGATCTAACCTTTTGAGCCCAGGTTTAGCCACACAGCAGAAGCAGTTACAAAAGATACTGATTAGATTTTAATTTTAAAAACTTCATCATATTATTCAGGACTTCAGTGATTTGATTGTCTTGCAAATAGAAAGGTAATGCTATAATTTCCAGAGCTTGTTAAAAAATAAAGAAATCTCTAGTCTCCCACTAGAAAGAATGCCAGTCATCACCACAGTAAGCATGAATTTGGAGGCACTTTACACTACAAACTTCAATCTTTTCCTTTTATATGACCTTGTGTTATCTTGGTTTTATAAAAAGGTAACTCACAGACCCATCATATAGCTGTAATCAAGCCTGCTCTAGAATGATTCTACTGCAAAAATCACTTCTGCAGGTACTGTATTTCCTCTGTTACTGAGAATGTGGGAAGGCAAACAAGGTCTGAAATAGCAACATGCTGAAGCAGAATTCTCAAGGATAACATTGGAGAGGTGAGCACATACCTTTCCCATGAGCTCAGCAATTCGTGGAACTGGTTTCCCTTTCTGGTGCCTCACAGTGGCTGGACTCTGCCCGTCCCAGTCTTGAAGCTCTTCAATGCTGCTCAGATAGAGCAGGGCTTTGAGGCCAGTGCAATAGTCTTCAATCACAGTAAAATCCTGATTCTGAATAGCACTGCACACCTGGAAAAGATGGAACAAAAACCCAACATCAAACCAAGAGCTCATTCTCCAAACAGATCCACTTTTCATATTTCAACAAGTATTTATGTTATATACCAGATGCTGATCTAGGCGTGGTGGATCAATGGCTGCCTGGTTTTGGGGGTGGTAGGGAGGGAGGTACTGCAAAGGAGCACAGGGGAACTTCCAGAGATGATGAATGTTCTCATTAACTTGCTGTGGTGATGGTCTCACAGTTACTCACACATTTAAAAAAAATATGTACAGCTTATTTTATGTCAGATATACTTCAGTACAGATGTCAAAAATTAGGTCAAGAAAGTGAACATTCAAGGAGTCAAATTTGGCACAAGACATTTTAGCTGCCATTTTCATTTTCCCTCACATTTTCCATGTTCTTTCTTTGCATTTGTGCCTTTCCTAGAAGGCCACCCCTCCTGTGCATGGCTATCCACCAACCATTCCTCAGTCTCCTTCACTTATTCAGGAAAGCCTCCAGGAACCCAAAACAGGTTAGTTATCCATTCATTCAGACATCTTTGATTTATAATTATTGAATGATATATAGTTGACAACTGGCTCCCCAGTTAGACTGAAGCTTAAGGAAGGGGGAACCATATTTATGCTGGTCATTATATCATCCCACAGCACAGGGCTTGTCACATATTCTACTCTCAGCAAAGGTATGTTCTGTGAATGATGATTATGAAGGGATATTGTTTTAATCATGTTAAACTACATTTGATGATCTAGAAACACAAACCTATTTCCCACCCCTTATTTCTTGAGTGATAATAAGTCATAAAACAGAAATCTGGAGTTAAGAATGAATCAGAGAAATTGGGGGTCTCTCATTAAAACTATACTTGGGATTTTGTGACTGTGGTTGGGATATGAGTTAGAAAGGAGGAATGTGTATTTAGAGAAGGACTTCTAGGCAGGCTTGGTGGCACATGCCTGTAATCCCATCAGCTTGGGAGACTGAGGCCAGAGAATTTCAAGTTCAAAGCCAGCTTCTGCAATTTAGAGAGGCTCTAAGCAACTTATCATGGCCCTGTCACAAAACAAAAAATAAGAAGGGCTGGAGAAGTGGCTTAGTGATTAAGTACCATTGGGCTTAATTCCTGGTACCAAAAAAAAAAAAAAAATAGAGAAGGGCTTCTAAGGTGATTATTCCATCCAGTTGGACACCACATGTATACTCTACAGACACATTTACAATTGCCAATGGGACCAAAGAATCTATTCCTCAGGAGGAACAATTTGAGCATGCATTAAACCTGTTATAGCTTTCTTAGAGTTGATTTTTTTCCCCTAGAACAATTATAGAGAACATCATTATACTTTCCTCCACAGGTATTCAGGTATTTTCAACTAATGTTTTCGTTAATCCTCTTTGTTCACTCTCAGATCCTATTTTTTATAGTATATTCTTATGAGTGTGCTTTTACTAAAGTCTTAAAATAGTTCGCCATATGAACATAAAAAATCAGATTTTGAAAATCACATCATGTCACATACTTTATGAGATGTTCATGACTACTGTGAAAACCTGCTGCTAAAAGAAATCTAGAAATACTTTGCAAGGAAAGAATAGTAAAATTTTATCTGAGTCATTATAATTTTTTCCAATGAGAAGAAATAAATCCTATTAATTTTCTTAGATCATAGACATGGCACACTTTGTCTATGGTGGACTTGGTCAAGGGGTGAAGTGATCAAAATGCAGAGTTGGCATCTAAACCATGGGAGAACACAGTGGTGCCTAAGGCTAGACTTCCTCTTTCCCATCCCTTATTTCTTTGGCCTACAGTGTAAATGCTATGCATAATTGGAAGCCAGACTGAGTATGTGAAGAGGTTGCAAAACCTGAAGAGGGAGTAGAGACTATAAGATAGCACCTTGAGTGGGGAGGTGTGGTGTATACCTGTAATCCCAGTGGCTTGGATGCTGAGGCAGGAGGATGGCAAGTTGGAGGGCAACCTCACCAACTTAGCGAGGCCCCTCAGGACTTAGAGAGACCCTCTCTTAAAATAAAACATTAAAAAGGGGGCTGGGGATGTGGCTCAGTGTTAAAGCACCACTGGGTTCAATCCATAGTACCAAAAGAAATCAAAAACTGAGCATGGCTGGGATGGGGGAAAATGCTTGAGTCTGTTAAAAAACATGGATACTGGAGGGACTACTTCAGACATATTTAATCAAATGGCAAATGTCATATTATTTATGTACCTTCCTAAAGTGAGTAATTTCATTTCTATTCTCCACAAAGAATAAACCTATTAATTTTCCTGATACAGACCTTGATGGAGGAGAAACTATGGTTGATAGTAGGAAAATGACACATTGATATTTTCTTTAAAATTTCTAAAACACACACAATCTTCAGGAGATTTTATTAAAATGCATAATCTGGTCTGGACTGGACCCTGGAATGGGATCCTGCATTTGATGATGAGTTTCCATTTCATGGTGATGCTTTGGCTCATACCGGGAATAGCAGTGTTAAGCATTGGTAGGATGAAACGCTATCTGTGATGCAAGTTTCTTCTAAATTTTTACTATTCGATTGTATCAATATTTTCATAGTTCTTTTAAAAAATGCTACTTATAATAAGAAATTATGCTTGAAAAAACAAGTAATTTTTGGATTAGTAATATGACTGAAAATAAATCTTCAGATGCAAGCAGACCATTCTGAACAGAGCGTTGTCCATGGGATTTGATCTCAGAAACTGGGATTGCTCAGAAAGGTGCATTTTTATTGGATGACCCTTATATCTCATTGAGGGCTACATCTCTATCTCAAAGATAAACGGTTCCTTTTAAAACTCCAAACATGTAGCTGCTATGCCTAAATGGGTGTATTTTATATGACATCTCTTATTTGTTTGTTTAACAGCTCTGATTAGGACTCTTAATAGCTGTTAACATGTTTGCTTAGTATAATTTGTAAGTTCTTTGTGGTGAAGGCTGGTTTATCTTTCTTCACAGCAGGGCACCAGGTGCCACTGTAAGGATTGTTGCCACCATTAATTATTTGTATAAGTGTAAGTATCCCTACAGCTAAGCTGTCTTAAATAGGGGCCTCTAGAATCTCAGCAGGACCAGCCTCATGTAGGTAGGTGATGGCCACCTCTGCTTCGGAGCTTGAGATGTGTCATAAAGTTCCCTCTGCGTCAAGGGTGACACAGTGCCTTGAAGTTTCCCTTTGGATACAGGCACTCATAACAGAGGTCTGTCTCTGCAAAGTGACTGTACAAATAATAACTGTGAGGTAACCAGAGAGCCAGGAAGGGTTCTGTTTCTTTCTCATTAGATTGCCCAGATGAATAGTAAATTAGCTATTTGTGGAGATTTACATCTTAAAAATCTCCTTCACATGGCTTATTTCTTTTAGTACTCAGAATAAGCCTGATTTAGGCAGGATAGAGGGTAATATTCTTACTTTAAAAATGAAAGAGCTTGAACTTGAAGTACTGTTTCTTAAGGCCAAATCTACTGGGTTTAGTGCCATATCAAGTTAAGAAGTTAAGAGCACACACATAGGTAGGGAAGGATTGGGTTCAAACCACACTGTAGCTTTTTATCTGTGAGCAGCTTCCTTCACCTAAAAATGAGACTAAATACTTAGCACATAGAAAGCTAAGGTAATATACTCCAGTTCTTCAAATAGTAGCTGGTACTCTGTAAGCTAGATTGGCACCAAAAATAAATTTCATAATATGAATAAATCATTAGAGCATAAATTAGATATGACATAATGTTTTAAATCTAGTGCTTTTTATTCTAATGATGATAAATGGCATAGACCTTATTTTTATTTGCATTAAATAATTTCATATATATATATATATACACATACATACATATGTATATATAGTATATACAATGTGTGTGTGTATGTGTGTGTGTGTGCATGTTTATATATATGACTTTGGCCTTGTTGGAATATAAATATTTGAGATCCTCAGTCATTGAGTAACTGTGTGAATAGGGCTATTCTTTTAGCCTCCGCATCCTTTCCCCCTCTTCCCAATCTAAAATAGGTAGATGATAACATCAGATTGTTGTAAAGACTAAATTACATCATGAAGGTGGAAGTGTTGTGGAAATTATAAAGCTCAGTTGAAATGGTACTAAACCTCATCAATATTATCAAGTAATCTAGAATTTAAAGTGCCTAGTGAAAGTAAAATGGAAAGTTTTCCTGTTTTTTTTAAGCCAACTTCTTCTGAAATGTCAAAGGCAATTTATTAGGAAGCTATCAAAATGAGATTAAAAAGAGTGATCCCTGGTAAATAATCTGGTAAATAAAAGCTCTGCAAAAGCAGAACACCCTGACATTGGCACATGTTTTTGTGTGATAGAGCAGCACATTTTTTCATATATTTAAAATGTGAAGAATTTTTTTAAATGAGGAACTTGATCTATTAGATGCAATTCAGACAAACCCAAGACCATAATTACCACTTGCATTTCTTATAAAATAGGTGTACAAACAAACTAACAATCTAGATCTTAGAAATATATGTGTCCAGGACATATGCAAGTAAGATATATATTTTACATACAAAGTAATCTCAAAGCTCCAGTAAAGTCATTATTAAAAGAAATATTGGAGAGTAATTACATTAAAGCCCAAATTGGAAAATTCTCTGCAATGGTCCTTTCATTCCAAATTACACTAATAAGAGTCTTATGTACTGGGAAAAGGTTGAAACATCTACCCATGAACTGAAACACTATTAAAGAGGATCTTCCATCTGATTCTTAAAAGATTTCCAAGAAAGAAAAGATTCTATGATGTCTCTATTAATGTGTTTTGATTAAAGTTAGCCTACTTAAAAATATTTATATTTACAAAACATCTGCAATATTTCATATATTGCTTTATAGTTTTTAAATGGTATTAAAAGATATTTATATAGTGATTTGCAGTTTGAAAATACACTCACAAATAAGATTAAAGGGAATTTATTAGATGTTTGCACACCAGCCTCCTTATTTCACAAACTAAACATCCAGAAAGGTTAAATGATCTTCCCATGATGCAAAGCTGGTTGAAGGCAGAGTTGCCTCCTTACCTACTTCAAAGTGACTTCTGCTACAGAACTGCCTCTGGAGTATCATCTGACTTACTCCATACATCACTTCTGAGAGGAAAACAGAGGAGGTGATAACGAATTCTTAAATAAGTGAGGAAACTAAAATATTGAGCACATTGCCCAAACTCATGAGATAGTAGTGTTAGGGTCCCCAGTAAGACCCAGAACTTGTGAATTCTGCAGAGCTTCTTCCCTGTTCTTATTTCCATAAATTTCAGTTATAAATGTTATGTAAGTTTTACATAGTAAATAGTTACTTGGTTATAATTTTATAAAAAGCATCTTATTGCAAAATGATTTCAAGTTTATTAATTAACAATGGCAGACAAACACAGATTTTTAAAATTTAAAATCTTAATATTTGTATGACCTGTTCGAAGGTTTTCTACTAAAAGTGGAAATTAGACCTCCTCTGTCTTTGGATGGAAACAGGATTTGCAATTCTATCTGTCCATACCTACTGATTAAAAAATATCAAGTTTTCCAAAGTTATGAAATCAGTAATTCCTTACTGAATTGAGGTCTGACCAGTACTGACAAACAGATGTACAAAACTACACTGTTCTTTTTAAATTGGTGAATAATACATATTGCTAAAGTAATAATTCAGAATAACAATATCCCCCCATGAGCTTTTGGTACTACATAAACATGGCATTGCTTACTGGAATTCATGAATAAAACACCAAAATTATAATTTTATAAAAATATAGGTGAAAAGACAGCCCCTGGAGATACATAGTACATAAGGAGCTAGATAGGGATATATTTGTATATTCACATAAAACCACAAATCTTAGTTGTTCTATCATATTAGTTTCCATTTGTTGGAGCCGTACAACATCAAAGTCATGATGTCCCTATATATTGCATTTAGCAGTAATGTAACGGACTACGTGAAGAAATCAAAGTGAGAGTTTCTAAGTAGTTTCCTGGCAATTCAGACAGCAGGCTCTTTCATCTGCTCTGTAACTGTGGCAGTGCATTGATTTAAACTCCTTCTGAGATCTCAAATGCTTTTATATTCTTAGGTCTCTCAAGCAGCTTTTTTTTTTTTTTAAAGTGATAAAATTCTAGCATTCAGCAGAATATCGTCTTGTTTCCCCCAAAAGGAGAGGACTTATTTCAGCTTTGCTACTAAACTGCACAGGATCACTAAGTAAAATAGCTGTCCAAATGTCATCCTATTAAGAAATCTGGCTTTGAGTTCAGTTTTCTATATTCTGACCATAGCAAATTGGATTGAGGAAAAAGGAACAACAAACAAATAGCCCCACAGATGTTGTTTTTCAAAGGTTCAGTTTAGAAAAAAATCCCAATGGATAAGCACTTCTGCTTATTAAATATTTTCAAAGTTGTCTTTTAATTGCTACTCACCGATAAATCCTAATGGTACAGGAGTGACTTATCTTGTTTTATTTTGTATATCACATATATCATTGTCAATCACATTACATATCCTCTTATCTAATCTTTTAAATTATAGATTCTCTGACAAATTCTAAGTTCATGAATTTTCCTGTCCCTCTCTCCAATTGAGAAGGGATTTTTATGGAGGTTGAAAGTCTATTTTTCAATGTCAATCTGTGGTTACTCTTTATCTAATTAATTTCTTAACTCAAGTTCCACTAAAGACAGAAGAGAATTAACTGTTTTCAAGGTATTTTGTCCTATGATCCAAACCACATTTTGCCAACCAGAATATTATTATCACTTCTCCAACTATTTTCTCAAAGGCAGCACAGGTGATGGCCACCCACTCAACTAGTTCTCAGAAGAGCGTCTGCAGGACTGATCTCTGATGTACTTTGTTGATGACAGGGCTGACTGAAGATGGCGATGGCCTGGGCTGATTAGTCAAAGGGCACTGCCCTGCGGGCCAGACTGCCCCACCCCTTTCCTTGTATCTGTCCTTTACAAAGTGAGCTCCAACTGGATTTAGATCTCAATAATGACCCGAATGAAGAAATAATAATAAAAAAGAACCATATAGAGACACAGCACCTCTGTCTGCCTTTTATGCAAGGCTTGAGATAAAATGGGTGAGCTGGGAACAACATGTAGGGCCAAAAATGGCGAGTGCTGTCTTGCCTCTTCAAAGATATGACTGTGGATGGCCCTGCTTCCCTGTGGACACAAATACAAAACTAAAAAGACTACAGCAACACTGGAGTCCTCTACACACCAGGTCCCTATGTGGACCATCCTTTGGTTAGGGGCTGTGGCTGCAGTTAGAGGCAGCTTGGCTACTTTGCTTCAGAGGCAGTAGGGTTTTTATACTAAAACAGTCTCTCATCTTCCTGGACTAGTGCTTTGGTGTAGCGTCAGTAACAATTTTCAATTACTCTGCAGTAACACAGGTGGTGGGGCAAGGGTTTCCATGGCGCATCATGCATGCTCAGCATTGCTCACAATAAAAATGGGGCAAGAAAGGAAAACTAAACATGCAAACAATAGCTGTCAGATGACTCAAATCCATAATTTTAGGCAATCTTTCTTTTTCAACAGAGTCAACACAGCTGGGAAAACTCAATTTATCATATCATTTACTAAGATGCCACATCAAGTTTAGATCACAGAAGGAGAATAAGTCATAATGCCTGGAGAGGAAAAGTCTATGGGGGAAATTAACATGGATTTTTTTTTTCCTGGACTGTGAAGATGGAAAAAGGTATGTGCTCACTCAACAACACAAGCAGACACACAATATTCCAAGAGGACAATTTACCTACAATGAGAAAACTTAGTTACCTGAAAATAGTATCTCAAATAACACTATCCATCTTTTGTCTCAAAGTGCCTACCCACAATTTAGTAGTTCATTTGATGATTAACCTATTATTGAATAAAAAAACTTATGAGACAAGGGCATATTATTAGAGTCAAGCTCTTGACTGAGTTTCCAATGTATTCTGGGACACAAAAATTATAAAGTTCAGCAAATTTAAGAATAGGCAATCTTCTGCTGGGAAGCTGAGGCAGGAGGACCAGGAGTTCAAAGCCAGTCTTAGCAACTTAGTGAGACCCTGTCTCAAAAAATAAAACGTCCTGGTTAAACACCCCTGGGTTCAATCCCCAATTCAAAAAGAAAAAAAAAAGCTATCTACTTACTTATGGCATATTTTTCTTGAAAGAGCCAAGCATTACGGTGCACACCTGTAATCCCAGCAGCTCTGGAGGATGAGGCAGAAGTATCACAAGTTCAAAGCCAGCCTCATTGATTGTGAGGTGCTAAGCAATCAGTGAGACCCTGCCTCTAAATACAATACAAAATAGGGCTGGGGATATGGCTCAGTGATTGAGTGCCCCTGAGTTCAATCCCTGGCACACCCCCAGTCAAAAGCAGAAAAATAGTGGAGAAACAAAGCAATATGGTCATATTTTTTAAAAAAAAGACTTTAAAACTATATAAAAGACTTATTCTTGACTCTGTTCTTCCATTATATTTGGATGAAATAATAAAGCTCACATAGTGTGCCATATTGTGAGGGAAAAAAGGCAGGGAAATAAACTGTATGCTAGTGCTTTTGTTTGTTAGTAGGTTTGTTTTTTGGTACTAGGATTGAACCCAGGGGTGCTAATACACTAAGTCATCCCCAGCCCATTTTATTTTTTTAATTTTTTTTATCTTGCTAAATTTATTTGGGCCTTGTTAATTTTCCAAGGCTGGTTTTGAACTCGCAATCCTCCTGCCTCAGTCTCAAGAGCTGCTGGGATTAGAGGTGTGTGCCGCTGCACCCAGATGTTTGTTAGTTTTAAAACATAAAAATAAAATGCCTTCAGCATCCAAATTGGAATATGGTGACAAATAAACAAATAGAATGTCCAAAGATGAAATTTTGTTTGTGCATTTTATTATAGTAAAAGGGTCTATATTTTTTGATTTGTGAACATAAGAATTAGCCTGAATAAAAAAAAGCCACTAGTAAAAGTTCTAGATGGAGGGTTTTAGGAGGAAACTCGAGCAACTGTATGATTTTTCATCCAAAAGATGACACTTGAGAGTAAACAAGGAAACTATTCATGCAAATCCTAGGACAACTGGCATAAACTGGATTGTCCTGAACAAAATTAAGATACATGATTATCTAATTTGAAGGTTTGCTTTTTCCATTTTTGAACTGAAGAGAGATTTTCACTTATCCTCATGAAATGCATTCTATAATGCTCTGCCAGTTGTGGTTTGGTTTATTGTGTGATTACTGTGTTCCAAACACAGATAAATATGTTTACAAACTGACCACATTTAAACATCACAAGAACACCCTGAGTAAGTATCATTGTCTTTCATTAGCAGAAGCATAACCCAGGGTAACAAAGTAAAGCATTTGACTAAGATCATACAGCGAATATAAAGAACAATAGTAGAACATTATGGTCTTTTAGGTTTCTATGCAGGTCTCTGAACATGAACACTGAATTGAATTCACAGGGATGTTATTACTTAAGTAAAGATTTGGAATCTTTGAGAACTGACTTTATCCAGATAACCCTAGATTTAAAGGGTCCCTCTTGGTCTCCACTTTTTAAAACATAAAAAGTAGACATTGTTCTGTGGTACAGTTTTAAATTCACAAAGGAATTGTACAGACAGTACACCAAATTCCCTCCAACCATACCACCCACAATCTTGGCAGTTTCCTCATTATTAAAATCTTGCATCAATATGGCACATCTGTTATAGTTAATGAACCAACATTGTTACTTTGGAATTAAAGTTCATAGATTTCATCAAGGTTCACTCTTTGTGTTGTACCTTTCTATGGTTTTTGACACATGCCTAATGACATATATCCATCATTACATTTTCACACAGAGTAGTTTTACTGCCCTAAAACTCTTATGTTCCATCTATCCATACCTCTTTTCCATCCCTCCCCTATCCTCACTGATCTTTTTTTCTTTCTCATAGTTTTACCTTTTCCAGAATGTCACATAATTGGAGTCATACATATGTAATCTTCAGACTGACTTTTTTCACTTAGCAAGATATATTTAAGCTTCCTACACATCTTTCTGTAACTTGGTAGTTTATTTATCAAATGAATAAAATTCCATTATATGGATACATTCACTTATCTATTCATCTACTGAATAATTATCATAGCTTTATTCACTTTTCATATACGTCTTCAAAATAATAAAATCATTTTACTACACAGCCCAAATAACATTTTCTCAGTTAAAATAATAGATAATTATTTACAGTAACCTATATCCATATTACAATTTTCCTAGTTGCCTCCAAATATTTTTAAAATTTATTTGATCCAATCCTGGACTGCATGTGGCCGCTCAGCACTTCCCCACGCTTGAGTCTCTTGTAAAAATTCTACTGCTGGGGTTTGGTTGCTTTGTCACAGTATCCTTTATCATTTTATTCTGCTCCTTGAATCTCCTCTGAACTTGTACTCACTTTGAATCTCAGTGCACTCTCACATAATGTGAGTCCACCAGAATTCTATACACATGGGACATCTCAAATACTTTCTGAGACTTTGGCATCAGGGAGTGATGGTGGGCACAGGCATGGCCTTTATCTCCTCTGCTGATGTGCATTCTCCCTTGTCCCACTGAACTTCAGTTAATCAGTTTATTATAAAGGATGCAACTCGGGAAGAAACAAAGAGAAAACAGGCACAGGAGGAAGTAAGGAAGAGGGGATGTGAAGTCTCATGTCCTCTCCAGGAACTCCAAAGGTCTTTTGGCCTATGAAAAACAGAGGTAAGGACAAGGGCTGCCAATAATCCAAATCCTATAAGCTGAGTGAAACAACTCCTAAGGTGAGAAAGTTTTATGTACTTTACATAATTCACTCAGTTCTTTTGTAACTGTCATTTCTTAATGCTTTACTCAAATGCTTTTATGCCTATTGCATTTGAACTGATATTTAGTTAGTGGTTATTGTGTTCCAAACACAGATAAATGTGTTTACAAACTGATCACATTTTAACATCATGAGAGCATCTTGGTGAGTATCATTTTCTTCAGTTAGCAGATGGATAAACCAGGGTCAGAAATTAAAGCATTTGACTAAGATCATACAGCTAATAAATAACAGAACACAGATTAAAATCCTGGATCAGTCTTTTCCCATGATGTTTTTCTTGTAGCCACAGTGCAATCCTGCTTTCTGTTTTGACCACTAATACAAATACCTCTGTTTCTCACATGAAAACAGAGAGATATACAGATATATATATCTTAACAGGGATATAGAGATAGATACATACATATAAATCTCTATTATCTATTATTGTTTTCAAATGAGAGACAGATGTTTTTGTAATATATAAAAGTTTGTATATATATGTATATATACTTATATAGAGAGATGCAGTATCTATTTATTTATGTATACACACATAAATACTTATACATAAATACCTGTGTATGTGTGTATAGATAGATAGATTGGTATATATATATATATATATATATATATATATATATATATATATATACACACACACACACACACACACACACACACCAATCTTCTGACTTCACTGGGGTTATGTTTCCACAAACCCATCTTAAGTTGAAAATATCATAACTCGAAAATACATTTAATTTAATATGCCTGGCTGAACATCATAGCTTAAGCACACTTAGAAACAACTCATTGTTTTTCCTCATGATGATGACTCTGACTGGGAGCTGTGGCTTACAGAATTCTTGTTACAATTATATCTAATAAAATCGTACATAAGTATCTAGTTCACTGTTTAAAATACTGTTCGCATGTAGGTTATTGGTTGGATTTCATTCACCAAGTGTTATAGGCACAGTAGAAAGGGACTATGTCTATTTAGTGCTTAGCACACAAAGATATGTGCCTAGGGTATGCTTTGTTCAATATATTAATGAATGATGCAAAATAAAGATGCTGCAATAGTACCATTCAAAGTCAAGCACAATTCTCTTTCCCTGTCAAGAATGCATTTTTCTCTTCTTCTAATTACACAAAAATACCATAATACATAATTCACAACAACCTACAATAGAATATTTTTTCTCTCAACTTACTGCATTTAGCATCTGTATCATTAATTGGTTGCTTTTAAACATTAATTTTTTTGCATTATTACTTAATTCTTCTTTGAGTATGTCAATGTTTTTCTAAATGTAAAGAACCAGCTCCATTCATTTGGAATTCTTCTTTGATATTCAAAGTACTATTTTCCACAGCCTGGACAGAGCCTGTACATGAATTTTTTGCAATTTGTCCTTCCCAATCTGGATACCAGAATCTAGACTGCAATTGCTAACTTACTTTTTTTCTCTGTTGGCTGTTCCCTTTAATAATAACTGGAACAATATGTAACTTAGACTTCTATAAAAATATTTTAAAACAATGATTGGACTCATGGTTTCAAGTCTAATATATGCAGTGTTCAAAACTATTAATCTTCATACACAGAAGCGTATATGTTTTTCATATAAGGCAATCTAGTTTCTAGCTATAATAAAGGACAGATGAAATGGAGCCAGGAGAGGCTAAGGAATTCTGTCTTGTTTTGTTCCTGAATTCTCTTATTGATATTTTTGGATTCTGCAATACATACACTTCCAGGATAGTCCAATTTTCTCTTTGGATCAAGAGCAATATCTTCATTTTAAATAATTATTTCTCTATCTTTAATCATTTTTAGGTTCATATTTTAAATTTAAAGTTCAACATTCATCAACTTACTCTAAGTAGTTCAAGGGAAATGATCAAATTTACTATTGGGCAAATTTGTGCAACTATTGACATTCAGAATTATTTGCCCTCCTTTAAAATATGTCCTGCAAAACTGCTGCATCTGAGCAGTAAAGGTCTTCTTTCTGTGTTTGATGAGGATACTTTCAGGAATGTTTAATACAGTATTCTGGATTTTGATCTCAAGAGAAATTGTTGGTCTCATAATTTCTTTAAAAAAATTATTTCTCTATTACTCAAAAATTACCCACTCATTCATTATTCTTTTATTCAACAAATACTAATATAGGAACCAATCCTCTGGTTTCTTTTCACATTCTATTATCCAACAAAATTTGCAACTTTAGCAGCCTGTGCTTATGCTACTTGTTTTATATCTGTCAGAATGCATCCATTGTGAGCTGCTGTGAAGACCAAATGGGAGAAAAGTTATTAAGTATTATTTACTAGGAAAGCAACCTTGGTATATGTGTGACACAGCACATCTGCAGAGCAAAAATTAATATTCAACTTCTGAATCTTCTATCTTAATGTGCCATTAGTGTCTTTTGAAGCAAGGTGTCTTTTTTTCCTTCATATTGACTACTTTCAAAGACAAGTTACTCCACTGAGCCTAAGAATAAAATGATCACATCTATGCTGTAAACAGTTTAATCACACAAAGATGAACATACAATTTTTTTTTTGAGATTAGAAAATGACTGCTTAAACTGTCATGCTTTTAAAGTCTAAACTAAAATCTCATTACTATTGCCTTCCCAAAATCAGTATATAAGAGTTTTGGGCTGGGGATGTGGCTCAGGTGGTAGCGCACTCGCCTGGCATGTGCGAGGCACTGGGTTGGATCCTCAACACCACATAAAAATAAAATAAAGATATTGTGTCCACCTAAAACTAAAATAAATAAATAAATAAATATAAAAATAGAGTTTTAAATCAATAATTGAACATAAATTAGGTTAACAAAAGATTAAGTAAATGAAGGTAAGTTGGATTTTATTTTTTTATATTTAATCTTGTCCATAAAATTTCATGTTTTAAACCATTGCTTATATTTGAAATCTACTATAATGAACATCACCAAATTGTGTAATTATCTAACATGCAATAGAACTGTTTCTTTTTAACTCCTTCTACATTACTCACATGAACTCAGTGAGTTCATGCTCTATGAACATGCAGCATTATTCTTTATTTAGCCTGTGTAAAACCAGGCATATGAAATGTATGTTGCACTTGGTCAGACTGAATTCACCAGTGATTAAATTGACACTTTTTCTCGAATCATTGTTTTCAGGCCAGTGATGAGTCATAGAACTTTTCTCTCACCTTATGTACTATGTTACCACATCTGGTGTCATCTGGATAGAGTTAATATCTGTGATGTAGTGATTAATTTAGGGAGATGGAAATGAGATTATGGCTCATGCCCTTAAAGCATAACAACTGAAATCCTATCATTTTCCACATGAAGAAATATGCTAAATATTACAATATCTGACATGTCTATCAATGTGAGATTAAATCGGTTATCTGAAATAGGAGTTGAATATTTTGTTATTTAGATATATTATCTCCTTTTGTTCTACAAACACAGAATAACTGATTTGAAGATAATGGAATTTTATATTTGCATGCCCTAGTTTTTAATTCTAAGCATTTAAAATATGTTACTTTAAACAAAAGTAGTCCACAGTAAGCATGGTTCCTCTTTCCTCTGATCATGTGGGCAGGACAAGGGAATAGGTAATAGAGGTGTTTAATGAGGAACATTTATATTTCAAGACAGTAGAATCTGGTTTGAAAGTTTTCAAAACAGTGATGAGTCACAAACACAATAAATGTGTGGCAAATCTGACTGGTTAAGATTTCCTACATATCTAAAAAAGATGAGTTATAGAAATGGAGAACTATGTTTTAATGATAATAAATGTAAAGACCCCCACCCTTGGAAGGAACTGCTTTATAGATCATTTATTTATTTTATTTAAAAGATATATTTGATATAAATGTGATTTTCCCCATGTTTTCCTCAAAGATTCACAACCTTCTAATATTCAGATCCAGAAATATCTGAGAATCACAAGGTATTTTGACCTTTAATATTGGATAACATTTTGAATATGGTTAACTGTCTATAAGTATGTGGTTTTAAAAACAGCACTATCATAACGCAAATGAATATCATAAAATTTACAATGTTACAAGGTTAGAAGTAATTTCATAGAGTTGCACAACCGTCACCACAACCCAATCATCTGAAAGTCCCCTTTGGTCTTTTAGCAGTTAAGCTCCACCTCTTCCCCAAGCTTCGGGCAACTACTTACAAGCTTCTGGGTTCATCAACTCACCACTACCAAAGGTCCAAGGTGATTACACCATTCTACATTGCAACAAACGATGCACGGACATCCAGTTTTAGCAACTCCTCATTATCTCTTACTAGACTGTCTTTTGACACTAGTCATTCTAGTGGGCAGAAATATCAATATAATGCACTTGTTACACAAGAAACTCTGAGCCAAGTTGTCTTAGTTCGAATTGCAGCTCTGCAACTTCTCATCTTGTAACTCTATATTTCTATCTATTCAATAAGAACAATAATATTACCTGTCTTAGACAGTTTGAACTGTTAAAACAAAATGCCATAGACTAGGTGCCTGGAATAACTAATATTTATTTGTCACACTTTTGGAGGCCAGGTCATCCAAGGTCAGCTCTGATGTCTGGTGAGGGCCTACCTTCTGGTTCATAGATTGCCATCTTTTTCTGTGTTCTCATGTGGAAGGGGTGAGGGAGTTCTTTGGAGCCTCTTTTATGAAAGAATTAATTCCATTTATGAATCCCCCACCCTCTTGGACTAATCAATTTACCAAAGTCTCCATTTCCTAATATTAGCACATTAGGGGTTAGGGTTTCAACATTTAATTTTTTTATGGGGGGGGTACTGGGGATTGAACTCTGGGGCACTCAGCCACTAAGCCACATCGCCATCCCTATTTTGTATTTTATTTAGTGACAGAGTCTCACTGAGTTGCTTAGCATTTCTTGATTGCTGAGTCTGACTTTGAACTTGTGATCCTCCTGCCTCAACCTCCAGAGCTGCTGGGATCGTAGGAGTGTACCACTGTACCTGGCTCAACATTTAAATTTTTAAAAAAAATATTTTTTAGTTATAGATGAACATTGCATCTTTATTTTATTGATTTATTTTTATGTGGTGCTGAAGAACAAACTTAGTGCCAACCGGTGCTAAGCAGGAGCTCTACCACTGAGCTACACCCACAGCCCCTCAACATTTAAATTTTGAGGGGACAAAACATTCAATCTATAGCAATTTCTACCTCGTAGGATTCTTGTAAGTGTCAATGAATTCATATAGGTATTAGCTTACAGAAGTATCTGGCACATAATAAATTCTATTTAAATATTAGCCTTTATAACATTATAAATTTGTTTTATTATTATAATATGCATAGTTATACCGTAGTTAGCATGGTAATGAGTTTAGTTAAGCCATGGGAAACCTGACTCTTCTGAATCATAAACTTCAGCCAATGGGAGAGAAGACAGAAAGGAGTGGCAGGTGAACTTCTTCCCCATATCCCTGTGATGAATTGTTCCAAGGCATTTCTTTCTATCCCTTCTCTCTGGAGATGTCCCACATTGCCAATTGGTTTGTGCAGTGTGGGATCTCCATAATGCATGACCTTGTATTCCAGTCCCATCTTTCTCAATCTCATTTCCATTTTCCCTTACTCTTGATGACCTAGGTTTTACATCCCAATAAAACAGTAACACTTGACCCTCTCCTCAAGCTCTGTTTTCTACCAATGTGAGCTAAGGTATGTATTAGTTAATAGCTAGAACACTGGGATGTAAATTTTATTTTAAAATTCTTTGTTTATGCACAAAACTATTAACAGGGTGGATAATGGAGATACCAATGATTAATATCTAGCATCTGTAGTATATTTACACATACTGTTCAATGTGCTTTTCATGTGATAACACTTAACCCTTCTAGCCATCCTTTGAGACATTATTGTTGCTTCCTTACAGAAACAAAAGTATAAAATATTCTTACATCTAATAAGTCCAAGTTCATAGAGTGAGTTGCGACAGAGTTAGGGTTTTACTCCAAGCAAGCTGGTGATTTTCATTTGTACTGGAGCATTCCTGAATAAGGTGGAGTCCTCGGGAGCTTCCTGTCTCTATGTGGCAATTCTGAAATTGGTATCACTACATGAGTAGCAGGCTGTATAAAATTTTGGAAGAGACTTGTTTAGGTTTTTGCCTGTTCCTGATCAGAGAATGGTGACGAGAGCTGAGGTCTACTGTCTTTCAAGAACCAGTAGTTGTCAAGGTCTCAGAATTTTTACATTCTAGGACTCTGATCCTATGTTCAAAATGAACACAGGATCATGAACCAAAGTCTCTCCTATCTCAGAGTGGAAGTTACTGAAGGTTCTTCTCTATTTTATACTTATTTCTGGGCCTCTGCCATTCCATCTTAAGTCACTCTCACCCATCATCCCTCAGGCATGTCACCTCCATTCTGTGTACAGATAGATATGCTTGAGTTCAGGCTGACCACACTCCACCATGCCATCATTTGGAGTTAAAACACAAAGTTACCACTTTATGTGGTGTAGACACTTATGACTGAGAGTGACCTATGCTTTCCTTTGCCTTTCTGTTGCTCTATTTAAAATAATGACTACAGACTCTCTTTCAACAAAAGGTCATTTGTGTCAGTGGACAGAACTGAGGATCAGATCACCTGCAGTAATTGCAAATTAATGCTCTCCTGGTAATGCATTAACTACACACTATTGATCTATGATTGAATCATAGAGACTACTGAGAAGTGATTTTTTTTTTTACTTTCCTGAGTTTGTGTGTATGTGTGTGCATATCTGCACTTTTATTGTTTCTTCCATGATGCATTCTTCTTTCAACTGAAATTTTCTCTAATTGTCTCCATTTTTAATTTCCTACAGAAAGATGACTTCTAACTTGTAATTAGAATCTGTAAAAATTCATGTTTCTGTCTCTAAAAGTCTTTTAGAAATCTACCGAACTATAAAGTTGATGCCATAAACCACATATGTAATGCCAAATACATATTTCTAAAGAGCCAATATTTTGAATGATTTTTTTTAATTTTTATTTATATAAAACAGAAATCCATTTGGTTGTCTATCCAAAATTGCAGTTTGTCTAGTTGCCTGCAATAAAACATTGAAAAGTTCTCCCTAAAAGCATTTTACTTGGAGAATATTGATGATGTGATTTTCTTTTTTAAAGCAAACTTTCAACATAAATGTAAACAGTTTATTTCAGAAATAAATATTTTTAAAAGTCCATGAGAGGAGATGCAAAACTCTTGTAGAGCAAATATTTATACACATATTCACAGAATACTTCTGATATCATCCAGATTTCTTGTTTGTGCCAAAACCTTAATTGGTAATAATTTTTCTATCTGGTAGAACTGCTCACAAGCTTATATTTTCATTGCTGAACTTGATTATGCAAGCAGTGTAGACAGAGATAATCTTCATAAACCTGGTTTTACAACTGAGTTGGAAATCAATTAAACGGAGAGATATTCTGATAGTAATTTCCTTTGCTACTTTTCATAAACCTTAAATTTATTAATATCCTATACTTCTATACTTCTATACTTTCTATACCTAATGTGTGACAAAGTTTCATGATTTCTAATAAAGCACTTTAAAAAGAGTTTTTAGGCCTGTAAGAACTTTGATATTTTACTGTAATTTCTTTCACAATCATTATTTACTGCAAGAGTCACAATTAACACTGCAAAAATAAATGTGTGCCCAAATTATTTGCTTATTCTTTATTCCTGGGTAAGTCATTATCATCTGTACTAAGAAAAGTTTAATAAATGTCAATTGCATGAATAGAATTGTATAAGCTTGCTTCTCTTTCTTCTAGGAGTTTATAATTAATTAGACACAGATACAATCAGAGTTGACATTCATTTTATAACCAATCTGAGAGCTGGACCACAGCAATGAAGGCTCAGTGACATGCCAATCATTGCTGGATAATGAGAAGTTTGGCAGGATCAGGGTGGCTGGAGCAGGAGAAAACAATCAGAGAAGTGGGGCTCTCAATTGTGATACTCTAACATATTACACATCATTTCTTTCTTATAACAACCCCAATGAGAAAGGAACTAGAACTTTCATTTTATAGACAAATAAACCAAGGTTTACAGAGGTTAAATAACATGCCCAAATTAATCCAGCTGGTAATGGTGAAGCCAGGACCATGGAACTTCTGTGTTCCTATTTTTAACTACCATGAATGATGATTGAGCCTCATCAGGACACATAACAATGGCACAGGGACACCTAAAGAATATGGAAGACTACGTGTGTAGGAATATTCCACAATGAAACCCATCATGCATCTTTTCAATTTATTTTTCCTTAATTGATTCTTTTAGTTATATATAACATTAGGATACATTTTTGACATAATTACAAAAGCATGGGATATAATTGGCTATAATTCAGTTCCCAGCACTTTCCCCTCCCCAATACTCCTTCAGGCTGCTTCCTCCCTCTACTTTATTGATCTTTCTGCAATTTATTTATAGTTTTCTTTAAAATTAATGTCTGTGGATATACTTGATATTGGAGTTCACTGTGTTATATTCACATATGGACATACAAATGTTCCATCAGGTTAATTCCACTGTTTTTCCCTTTTCCCATCCTTCCTTCTTCCCCCTCAATCCCCTTTGCCTACTCTACTGGTCTTTCCTTCACATTTATATTTCATCACTCCAGTCAGAATGGCAATTATCAAGAACAGAAATGATAATAAATGTTGGTGAGGATGTGGGGGAAAAGTTATACTCATACATTGTTAGTGGGACTGCAAATTAGTACAACCACTCTGGAAGGCAGTACAGAGATTCCTCAGAAAAATCAAGAAATGGAACCACCACATGACCCTCTCTTTAGAATATATCCAGAATATTGTAAGTCAGTATACTACAGTGATGCAGCCTCATCATTATTTATAGCAGCACAACTCACAAAAGCTATACTATGGAACTAATGTAGGTGTCCTTCAACAAATGAATGGGTAAAGACTAGGTGGTACAAACACACACAATGACTGTAAAGAATGAAATGGCATTTGCAAATGAATGGAACTGATGACTACCATGCTAAATGAAATAAGCCAGTCCCCAAAAGTCAAAAGTCAAACACACTGTTCTCATTTGAAAAATGTAGAAGCTAATCCAAAATGGAGTGGAGGTGAGGGACAAAGAGGGTGAAAAAGTCAAGCAAGGGAGAGGAACTTTCATCAAAATAGAGGAAAGAAACCTAACTTTCTTTATAATTAATGTGTAGTCTTTTAAAAAAATAATCTAGAAGACTAGAATGAACTGAGACTTTTGAAAACTGCTATAACTCACTTCTCCTTTATCTCTCAGGCTTCAGACACATTCTGGTTTAAAATTAAATGGTAAACAATAAATCCTCACATTTTTTAATTTTGGAAGATGGTTAGAAATGAGAATTTTTCAAATCTATCCATAAACAATGAACTAGGAAAAAAATCAAGATTACATCAACAGAGAAGAAGGAGGAGGAAGAGGAAGGGAAGAAGAAGAAGAAAAGAAGGAAGGAAATAGAGAACAAGACTGAAATTATGATGCACCACATTGAAAGTGATGAGTGGATCTTTTCAGAACTCAGCTACTCCATAGGGTCAAGCTTGTTGGGAGTATACTGACAGGATGGTGACCAAACAAGAGACTAGCTTTAAAAACACTAGTAAACACGTATGTGTAGGTGCAGAAAGGTAAAATGTGTTAAGGTTTGGTTTGTTATTCTGGCCAAGAAAAAAATAATACTCCAGTAGGAAAAGATGCATAAAAAAAATGAAAGGAATAAATTTGAACATAACTTGGAAAAGTCTAAATCTCATTTAGATTCATTAGAATAAAGGAAGTAATCCTCAAGCAGAAAGAGAAGTCCTTTAAAAATTAAAGTGTTAATAACCCATGAGCCTCATTTTGATAAGCTAATGATTTAGTGCCACTTCAAAGATGCAATTAAGAAAAACTAAGAGTTAGGATAACATATACAAATCAAAATACTGGGGTACAAATTTGAATGCAATGATTGGAAACCCTCTTAAGGAGGGAGGCATTTATGAAGAACCAACTGAAACATATTTTTTGGTCTTTGTTTTCATTTTTTGTTACAAGAGAGAAATATTTAAAATGGTACAATCTCTTCTGACCTAAACTCTTAGAGAAATTTTTAAATAATTAAGTACATACCTGGTTCTTCTATATTTCTGGAAAGGGATTTGTGTTCATATAATTTTGGATTGATATTTCATGTTTTTCATGTCTAGAAAGTTGATAATTATGTTCTACCAATAATGTAGTGTTTGGAGACATGTTCCACCAATAACAAGCATTTAAAGATATGTTTACAAGTGAAACATCTGTACATTTGGGGGGCCAATCTCCTAAGGAGTAGCAAAAAATATTTATAAGCAGATAATCAAAGGTGAAGGAATTTGTCACTAGTCCTAGAAGAGAGCAGAACTGAAATCATACAGGATAAAAATCACTAGTTGAAAAGGAACAGGACACCTTGGAAGTACTAAGTTGAAAGAGCCCACTGAGCATTAACTTCAGGATCTAAGGTAGCGACAAGGGTGTAGTGTTGCTCTGTGGAACTGAAAAGACTGTCTTTCCTTCGAGACATGTCATTCTCCAATTTTAAAATACTTATGGTGGCCTGTAGTACCCAGCAAGATTTACCCTGTCCATGGCTCCACCATTGTCCACTGTTATTCCCACCTTTGCTCAGTGGTTGGTATCTTACCATTCCTGAAACATTTCTTGAGTACAATGACAGGGACATTGGAGTATTCAGATTCAAACTGTAATAGAAATCAATGTTTTCTAGTTCTGCTGGTGAAATCACCTCAAGGAAATTTCAAACTATGCAAATCTGTAAAATTAGGTTAAAAATGCTACTGATTAGTCCATAGCTTTCTAAGTGCTGAATGAATTAACAATTGAAAAAGACATTTTGAACTTTTAACATTCTTGAAGATACATCTGCTAGGGCCTAGAGCTTTCTAGAGCTCCATGCAGTCTAGTTTCTGAACTCTAACTTAACTTTAGAGTCTATAAAATAACAAGGTAGATTTTTAAATAAATATCCAATTATATACATGCAAATGAATGCATCCTTTTAAAAATAATCACCTTGGAAGACACTGGTACCCCTCAGGATAATTATGTAATATTTCTTTTTAAGTTGTTTATTGAAGTCAATTTATGAACTGATGGACAAAGAGACCAACTCTCTTCACTCATCTGGGCTCTCTTTAGCTTTTTGTTTTGTTTTAATAGAAAATGAAATTAATTCTCTTAGTAGAAAAGTAGTTAATGATGATATTCAAAATATATTGCTTCCCCAAATGACTATTTCTTATAGCCATTTGGATGAACAATTTATGACATGGTTATTAAAGAATCAGTTACATCCAATCATAACTCATTTCAAGTGAGACAGATGGATTAGAAATACAGAAGGGCAACGAAGAAAATACAATGCTTAGAAAATAATATGGGCTGGGGATAAAGCTCAGTGGTAGAGCTCTTGCCTAGCATACAGGAGCCCCCAAGTTGATCCCAGATACACACACATACACACACACACACACACACACACACACACACACTGAAATCCTGAATCAAAATGCTTAAGGTAATTTGTAAAGTAAGAATATCTAAAAACTAGAATTTGTTTCAATCTAAAGACTAAAAGGGGGATTTGTAGTTCAGAACTTTAGTTAAGTATATGAAGTTGTTGACAAAGAAGTCCAGCTTGTAATAAATTATAATCTCTGTACATAAGCAGATAACAAAAGGGATGGGGATCAGGGTCAGGACCTTACTCAATGTCATTTATAGAAAGTCAAAAATTACATGTAGTTACACCTGTAAACATTGCAGCTAACACATCTTGTGTGTCTTGTGTGAAGATCTAGAATCTTCATCTTGTATTAACTCAGTAAATCTGTCTTTCAAAAATAATAGATTTAATTTCAATTAATTTCCTTTGAATCTGGACTTTGATCTTTCCACCAAGGAGACAGTGTGTAGTTATTCAAATGCCTAAGGGGTTTCCACTTAATTTCTTATTTTTGCATATAAACAACATTTGCTGCCCTGGAATCAAGATGCTTTTTAAAAATTACAACCTCTTGAAAACAACCTTCCATTAAAGTAATTAAAAATAATGTAATAATTGACACAGTAATTAGAATTTCATTGAATGGATACCAAAGCCATGTTTTTTTTCTATATATTATTATAAGGATAGAGGGTTTCTATTTTTTTAAAATATCCTCTTAAAAATTATTTTTAAAATTGTAAATGAAATACTTATTAAATCTAGAAAATAAGAAACTACAGAATGAAAAAGTAAAATGTGTCTATTTTAACTAGTTATGGGGAAGTTTTGATGTTATTTAAAAATCACTTTGAATGGTGCTAATCTTCATATAGTGTATTTTGGCTTTAAAGTGAATGGCGATGTAAGAAAAAAAATTAGAATTCATTGAATGAATACTTACCATAAGTTACTCTATGAAAATTCTGAAAATGGTAAGATAAATCTTTTATCACCTAAGGACACCCATCAGTGAAGGGGGAGCACGGAAGATCCATGTGCATTATGACCAGGAGTGTGGGTAATGCATCTGCACTCATGTGGAAACACTGTAACCATGCTGCTCTAGTTACTTCTTTCTTTCTTTAGCTTTAATAAAATAATACATTTCCTGATCACATTAAAAGATTCCATTTAGCTTGAACTAGCTCCATCAGAGTGACTTTGATTATTGCTAAAATTGATTTGGTTATCTGAGGCCAGTGAATGACCGTCACGTAACCGTGACTCTCCACAGCAAATGCCCACTAAACTACTTCTTTCTGTTGTATCTCAGGATTTTCTATTAACTTTAGTGACAAACCCACACACAAAAAGATGGAATATAAAAAAATCACCCACACAATCTCAATGAAGGCACGGGTCATAATTGTACATGTGTGAATTGATGGCTTCCTATAATTTCTGAAATCCTGAATCAAAGTCCTTAAGGGATTGAACTGTAATGGCAATATCATTAAATTAAATTATAGAAATTCAGTCAGTGAAAAACAGGTAATATAGCACTTATATTCTCTATCTCTATAGAATAGAAGAAGGTGAACATTTTATGATGAAACCTGTAACTAAAAGGAACTGTCTTGGTCTGAATTTAGGTTACGATACAAATCCCTGAACAGTTTTTAAATCAGAAATTAAATACCAGTGCCCAGATCAGAGGAAGGGGATACAGGACTTTTCCTCTGGGAAGGCAAGGTCTGGGACCAATTAACAAACAAAAACAGAACTTAGACAGTATTAGTTTATTATAGATCTTTCTTCAAACTACTTTTAAGGCAAATAACTCATTTATTTACTAATATCTTTGTAAATAACTCACTAATTGGCAATCTGAAACAAATTTCTTTGCCTTGGGTAGCTCCCCCCCAACCCTCCCCCCCCCGGAAAAAAAGATTTTAAGACCTCATGAGTTTATGAAGAGTTTGAGATTATAATTAAACAAGGTATTTAGAAATTTCAATACCTGAAATTTACTGATAATTTTCATCTGTCCTCTTTATAGTTATAATTTGCATATTCTAACTAATGAAAGGCTGTCACATAAGATGAAAAACCGGGGATTTCAAAGACACTAGGAGTTCACTTAAATAAATTAGAAGTCATTTGGGTTGACTGATAAAGTTGTAAGAGCAGCTGCCCCGGAACCCCAAATCATAATTGGTTTGTATCTTGCAGGACAGTTTATTGCATCTGGTTCTGGTACGATGGTTGTTTGTGCTCCTAGAGAATTCAAATTAATCTCTAGCTAATTCCTTAATTTTTATATTCAGCATCCTTTGAAGCACGTTTCCCCAATTTTTTGTATGTGCAGGGTATACAACATGATGTTTTGATATACATGTATTTAGTCAAATGAGCTCTGCAGCCAAGTCAATCAACATATCCTTCATTTCACATCTTATTATATTCCACATATAATAAAACCATGAGATATTTTTTTTTTTCTTTCTGTGTCTGGCTTAGTTCATTCAGTATAATTTTCCCCAGACTCATCCATGATGTTGCAAATGGCAGAATTTCTTTTTCATTAAGGGTGGATAATATTCCATTGCCCATATATACCAAATTTTCTTTATCCATTAGGTTGTTTTCACATCGTGGCTATTGTGAATAATAACTCAATGAATATAGAAATGCAGAAGTATCTACAAAGTGCTCACTATATTTCCTTTGGGTATTTATCAAGAAGAGGGGTTTCTGGGTCTTTTGGTAGTTCCTTTAAAAAAATTATTGAGGAATAATGTCTATACCAATTTACATTCCCATGAACAGAAGAAATGGGTCTGTGTTCACTACACTCTTGCCAACACCTGGTATCTTTTGCTTTTTGATAATAGCTGTTCTAACAAGTGTGAGATGAGAGCTTATTGTGGTTTTGATTTCTATTTTTCTGATAATTAGGGATCTTGAGCATCTTTTCACTTGTATATTGGCCATTGTTATGGTTTAGATATGAGGTATTCCCCCAAAACTCCTGTTAATGCAGGAATATTCAGAGGTAAAATATCAGATTATGAGCGCTATAATCTAATCAGCCTGTCCTAGTTTGAATGGACTGACTAGTTGGTAACTGTAGGCAGGTGGGTCATGGCTGCAGAATGTAGATCACTGGGGGAATGCCCTAAAATAGTGCATTTTTCCTAAGTCCTCTTCTCCCCAACCCTCTCTCTGTTTCCTTGAGGCCATGAGTTGAGCAGCTTTTCTCCACGTGCCCTTGCCCCATGATGAGCTTCCTTACATTGGGCCAAGAGCATGTAGTTAGTCATCTATGGGCTGAGACCTCTGAAACCCTGAGTGCTAAATAAACTTTTTTTCTCATTTAAGATTTTCTTGTTGGGTATTTTGGTCACAGCAATACAAAGCTGACTGTAACAGCCATTTATATGTCTTCTTTGGACAAATGTCTATTCAGATTCTTTGCCCATTTTTAATTCCTTCCTTCCTTCCTTCCTTCCTTCCTTCCTTCCTTCCTTCCTTCTTTCCTTCCTTCCTCCCTCCCTCCCTCTCTTCCTTCCTTCCTTCCTTCTTTCCTTTACCCTTATAGAGTTGTATGAGCTCCTCATATAATTTGGATACTATTCCCTTGAAAACTACAGGTTTGCTAATACTTTTGTCTCATCCACATGCAGCCTTTTCATGTGTTGTTCCACTGCCAAGCAGAAGCTTCTTGTTTTCATGCAATCTTACTTGTTTATTTTTCCTTGTGTTTTCTGTGCTTTTGTAAAATTGTTTGTAGTTGTAGATGAACATAATACCTTTATTGTGTTTGTTTATTTTTATGTGGTGTTAAGGATGAAACCCAGTGCCTCACACATGACAGGCAAGTGCTCTGCCACTGAGCTACAGCCCCAGCCCCTATCTGTGCTTTTTGTATCATACTAAAAAAAAAAAAAATCATTGCCAAGACCAACATCTGGTCTAGCAAGTTTTCCCTTATATTTTCTTCAAGAAATTTTACAGTTTCAAGTTCTATATCTAGGTCTTGAATTCATTTTGAGTTGATTTTTGTGTATGACGTAAGAAAAGGGTTCAGAATTTTTCCATTCTATTTCATGTGGATACCCAGTTTTCTCTCTCAAATCCATTTATAGAAGAGACTATCCTTTTTTCCATTGTGTCTTCTTGTTATCCTTTTTGGAAATTAGTTGACTATATTTGGGTTTATTTCTGGGCTCTTTAGTCTGATATATTGATCTGTGTATCTGTTTTTTTATTGGTACTCTGTTGATTCTTATCACTTTGCATTAAAATTTGAAATCAGGAAGTGTGACACTTCCAAGTTTGTTTTTATTTCACAGAATTGCTCTAGCTATTCATTGGCTTTTTAAAAATATGAACATTAGGATTATTTCTTCTGTTTATGTAAATAATGATACTGCTTAAGAAACTTGAAAAGAAGAACAAACTTTTATGGTCTAGATATGTAGTATTCCTCAAAACTCATGTGTGAGACAATGCAAGAACATTAAGAGGTGAAATTGTCAGATTATGAGAGTTGTAACCTAATCAGTGTATTAATCCAGTATTATTGATTAACTGAGAGATAACCGTAAGCAGGTGGTGAGTGGCTGGAGGAGGTAAGTCAGTGAGGGAGTGCCTTTAGGATTTATATTTTGTCCCTGTTGCAGAGTTCTCTCTGCTTCCTTGTTATGTCCTGAGCTGCTTTCCTTGCTATGCCTTTTTGCCATGATGTTCTGAGCCACCTTGGGCCCCAAGCAACAGAATTGGCTTTCTATGGACTGAGACCTCTGAAATGATGAACCCCAAATAAACTTTTCCACATCAATGTTGTACTTTTCAGGTTTTTTGGTTACAATGTCAAAAAAACTCTAAAACACAAACTACATCTAAAGTTATTAGCAAATAAAGGAATAATAAATATTGGAGCATAAACATGTAAAATAGAGACTAGAGAAAAAATAGAAACTGAAAAACTAAAAATTGGTTTTTGAAAAGATAAACAAAAAACATTTAGCTATACCAAGAGAAAACAAGAGTAGATTCCTATGCATAAAACCAGATTAAAGAGGAGACATTACAACTGATACCACAAAAATATAAGGATTTCAAAAAACTTCTATGAACAATTACATGTCAATTAATTGGATTACCTGGAAGATATGGAAAAATTTTTAAACATGCACAGCCTACGAAGACTGAATCAGAAAGAAATTTAAAAAATCCAAACAGAACAATGATAGGAGACTATGTGAGTAAAAAAAAAAAAAAAAAAAATCTCTCATCAAAAAAGCTCAGTACCTGAAGATTTCACTACTGATTCCTACCAAACACTTAAAATAAAACTTATATACTTCTCTGACTCCTACAAAATACTGAAGAGGAGGGAATGTCTAAACTCACTTCATAAAGTCAGTTTTATCCTGATAATATAGTCAGATAAAAACTCTATAGGAAAAAGGTTATAGACCAATAGCCCTAATGTACATAGATGCAAATTCAACAAAATAATAGCAAGTCAAATTCAACAGCATATTAAAAGGATCACTGAAATTATCAAGTAGGATTTATTCCTAGGATATAAGGATGGCTCAGGCTATACAAATCAATAAATGTGATATACAACATTAACAGAATAAAAGATAAAAATCAAGTCATCATCTCAGAGATGCAGAAAAAATATTTGACAAAATCTAACATTTTTTTCAATGATTAAATTCCCAACAAATTTTACAAAATGTGTTCCTTAACACAGTTAAAAAATCATACTTAATTGTAAAAAGTTAAAAGCTAGGATTAGGAACAAAACAAGAATGTTTACTCTTCCCAATCCTGTTCAACATAGTATGAGAAGGCCTAGTCAGAGAAATAACACAGAAAAAAGAAATGAAAAGCATCCAAAATGTAAAACAAGTTGTTAAATTTTTCATTTATATGTGATGATTTTCTACATAGAAAACCTGAATACTCCACCTAAAACAAAAGAACTCAGTAAATTTGAAGGATATGATATCAAAATATAAAAATCAGTGTGTTTCTATATACTCACAAATAAAAGAAAAAGAAATCACAAAAGCAATTTTCTTAATTCTTCACTGTTCTACAATATTTTGTGCTGAGAGCCATAGCCAAGTAGGAATGACACTTGGTTGAAAGGTGACCCCAGCAAGCCATTGAGATGATAATGATTATGTTAAGATGTGCATTCAATTGGAGATTAGACCCCTGCTGTCTGCCTAGGCCTGCTACTTTGGAGCTCTCAGGACTCCTGGAGAGTTGCCATTGGTTGGGGAAGTGCGGTAGGAGGGAATTCCGGAGGAGGGATTTCCTGTTGGAGTAGTGTGTCCCGGGAGGAGCGAGCCACCTGGAGTGGCATTTGGCATTTTTTCCCAGGGACCATGTGTGGAGTGTGCTGGTGGAGTTCAGAAATAAAGTTTGTTCCTACTTCAGTGGCTCGTGATTTGTGCCCAGCCAGACAGTGGCAATTTTGAGAATTTTATATTTTATTTAAATTTTGAATTAGCAAAACTGTGTGCAATCAAAACTAGAGGATAGTTTTCTTCAGTAGCAATTTCCCTGTATTCATTGCTTTCAATTTTTATAAAATCTTATCTACTCAATAAAGATCTTTTTTTACCTCATGGCATTTATCATCTTAAATACCAACCAATATACTCATACTTTATGCTTATAATATATTATCCCTCTTCCTCATTAGAACTTTTGGCATAAAAATTAGGAGTAAATTTAATTAAGGAGGTAGACACTTTATATACTGAAAAATATAAACTATTGATGAAAGAAATAGAAAAATACAAAAATTTAAAGATATACTGTGTATATATACACATATACATAGTTAAAATGTCCATACTACCCAAAGAGATCTACAAATACAAAGCAGTCCCCATCAAAACTCAATAGCATATCTATAGAAGCAGAAAAAAAAAGATTCACTAAAGCATTTTTAAGGTAAGACTATTGGATGTTTTACCACTGAAAGGTCCATGTCAAATAACCTTTAAAATAAAATAATGGAAATAAAACAGTACCACCAAGAATGATACGTTCAGAAAAACAAAGAGGATTTTCAGTTTATAAAATGTAAGATATTCTATAATATTTTATGAATTTTATATTTAAGTTGTATTTTCAATTAGCAACAATGTAAGCAAGCAATATAATAAGCTAGGCTTTGTTCACTAAAATATTCCGGGATTCACTACCTTCAATTTTTTTTAATAAAAATATTATCTACTCAATGAAACCTATTTTCCCCATAGCATTTGTCATCTTCTTACATACCAGCCAATATGCTTATGTTTCATATTTATCATATCATATCTCTTTCCTCACTAGAATATATAATGCCTATGAGATAACAGATTTTGTCTCTTTCATTCACAAAAATATTCTAAATTCCTACAACAGTTCTAAGCATATAATGGGATCTAACTAAATACTGAATAAATTAAGTGAATGGATGATTCTGTTGATGCATATTGATTAATAAGGAAGGAATGTTTTATCACATTGATACAACTGATTAAAAAATATACCTTTTAAGTTTTCAACTATGGGTACTTTTTATAAAGTTGATTTAATTTTCAAACATATTGATTCATTAAAAATTGAATTTAAATTACCACTTTGAGTATAAATCTTTATTTTGGTAGTGAATTCACCCACCTACCTTTTCCATGTTTATATGATAAGTAGTATATGAAGAAAAAAGAATCAACATATTTACCTAAATTACTATTTATGAACCCATTACTCCAATTTCTATACTCCAGTGTATAGGCACCAATATCCAGATATTTTAATACATTGTATTTGTTTACTCAAATAGTTTGTAAATAATTAATTTTGTTTTCCATGCTTCATTTCTGGGTATAAATAATTAAAAAAGAAGATCTCATGATTAGGACTGGAGAATGGGACTGAGTTGGGTCATAATAACATGTGAACAGAAGGTATCAGAGAAGTGGGAGGGCAATTAGGGAGAGGTAAGGTCTTTTAGGTGAATGAAAAAGATGTGAACTAACTGTTAGAGAGAATTTGATAGGAAGTATAAGAAAAAAAAAAGATGAATTAAAAGAGATTCTGACTAGGACCCAAGGCCCAGCTGACATTAAACTCTGTGAATTTGGAGTAAATCCAATTGGCAGAGTTACTTGAATTTCTCTAATAATATTCAGCAGCCCAGAAGTATAGAAAATGAAAGGTTATATTAACCCAGGATTAGGGAGTAGAGCAGGGTGAAATTCAGTTACAATGGGAGAGAGAGAGAAAATATTACACATTCTCCACCCTGTTGAAAGGCCAGGAGAAAATTATAAATTCAAGTGTTTTTAACTCATGACCATCCAAAGTATATCTTAATACTGATTTTTATTCATACTTTATCTAAAGTTGGTTAAAAATTTCTTTTTCTGATGAATAAAAGTCCGACTCAAACTAATAGTACAATTGGTAAACAATCTGCAATTTTTAACTAGTATAACCCTACATGTGAAAATTTACATTTTTAACAAAACCATTTGGGAGCCAATATTTTGCAATGCTGCAAAGTTTTGGTATCATTTACAGCCAAAGCAGAAGAGACAAAGAGTTCTTAAACTAAGTGAAATCTTTTACCCCCTCCTCTTCATAATTTTGGTTAAAATTTAAAAAAAAAAAATCACAAAACAAAAACAAACTACAAACACATTAACTTAACAAATTCATTTAACAAATATTTAGCATGTTCCTGATACAATCAAGCAGTCAACACATGGAATGAGCATTGGCCTCTGATGGAATCTAGAGAAAAGATAAAATTGAGTCAAACAGATTTCTTCTCTTGGAAATTTGAGCCGGCAGATATTAAGCTAGTGAGTCATTTCATGTAGAAACTGGAGCCCACAGGGCACCATGTGAGGAGGACCAGAGGGTCATAACCATGATGTGCTGGTCAAAAATTCAGAGGACAAAAAAACAAGAAAACATGGAAAGGAAAAGAATGGACAGAAATTCAGATTCCTTTGAAAGAGAAATCAAGGGCCCACAAAAGAGAGATAGTCATAGGTATTTCCCAAGAACTGCCCTATGGCTCTTGTGTTCCAGTCCCAGAGTCTGTTCATGTATTGAACACAATAAGCTTCCTTTTCCTAAAATTGTCTCAATGTTTCTCTGATTTTCTCCTCTTGAGCCTAAGCCAAAGCTGAAATTGGAGCAATTATTTCACCATGCATTTTTAAGAGTACATATAATATTCTACATATGTTTGCACACTAAATTCCATACACTGAGCACATCTCTGCACTTAGGATACATGATGTTGGTTTATTTTTCTGGGTTTTCCTCTCTTTCTTTAATCCTGACTCTTAAACAGTAAGCCAAAGCCTGTACATGCAGGATTTGAGTAGAAATGGAAGACTACTTCTGATATTCCCATCTTACAGATCCTTTGAGGGTGGGATAGGCAGTGTGACCAGGCAGTTTTGTTGCTATGAAGCCCTGGATCTGAGTTCTGGCTTTAACGCTAGTTGTGTGATATTCTCCATACCACCTTCATCCCGTCAGCCTTAGTGAATGTCAATAAAGTAATACAAAGAAAAGTATAGGATTATTTTCCTTTTGTGGGGGTTGTAGAAATACCATATGTTGTGGCAGTACAATCAGTACATGGCAGACAGTTGACAACCTTCAATTCCTAGTGTGACATGATGATGATCATATGTCTGGCAAGGAGCAAGAGTCCATTCTGAAATCCATTCATAACCCATGTGCTTCTTCCTATCCAGGTATTTCTTTTGTATTCATGTAAATATATTCAGATCATATTCAAGCCTAGACTTCTGTTATCTTCCAGATTCTATTTGAAGAAACTGCTCCATATGCTTTCTTACTTCCTGATGTCCCCAAAGTGCCTTCTTTTATCATTTACTTTCTTCTTAAGGAAATTTCATTAGCCATTCTTTTCTTTCAAGTCTTCTGGCAATAAGTTCTCAGTTTTTCCTCAATTGAGATGGTCTTGACTTTCTCTTTATACGTGAGAAACAGGGATTCTGGGCTGACAGATTTTTTTTTTCCTTCAACAATTGAAAAAATATTTCCCTACTTCCTTCTGGACTCCAAGGTTTTTGATAAGGAATCCACTGTCATTAGAATTTTGTATTTGCTTCAGATAGGTGTCATTTCTCTTTAGCTACATTTTAAATTATTAACATATAATTCTACAAATTAATTAATGGATTTCACTACAACATTTATATATCATGTGTTGATCATATCTACCTTTCCTTTCACCCAGTCTTCTCCTTCCCTCTCTCCTTACTACTCTCCTTACTACTCTCAGTTCTCTTCCCTTTCCCTGATAGTCCCTCTTCAACCTTCAGGTAATCTTTCTTTCCTTATTTTCTTTCTCTCTTTTCTTTGGTTTCCAAATATGGGAGAAAACATGTGATAATTTTTTTGCATAGCTTACTTTGCATAATATGATATCCTTCAGTTTGTCCATTTTCCTGCAAATGAAAGGCATGAATTCTTCTATATTGTGGAATAATGTTCCATATTTTCCTTATCCATTCATCTATTTATGAATACCTCGACTGATTCCATATCTAAACTACTGTGAATAATGCTGCAATAAACATGGGTATGCAGATATTTTATATACTTGTTTCATGTTTTTGATATTATGCTTGAAAGTGGAATAGCTGGTTTATATTAGAGTTCTATTTTTAGTGTTTTGAGAAACCTCCATACTGTTTTCCATAGCAGCTGTACAAATTTACGTCCCTCAAAACAGTGTATAAGGATAGCTGACAAAGATTTTCACCCATTCTGTAGATCATTTTTTTTATTTTGTTGAATATGTTTCCTTTGCCTTTATTGTACAGAAGTTTTTGATTTGATGTAATCCCATTAGTCAATACTTGGTTTTGCTTCCTGAGCTACTGTATTTCTATTGGCAAAATCACTGCCTGTGCCAATGTCTTGGAGTGTTTCCCCCAGTTTTCTTCAAGTAATTTTAATGTTTCAGATCTTACATTAAGGTCATTGGTCCATTTGGAGTTGAGTTTTGTACAAGATAAGAGGTATGGGTATAGTTTCAATCTTCTACTTGTGCCTATCCCATCTTACAAGCACCATTTGTTAAAGAGGCTATCTTTTCTGACGTGTGTTTTTGACACCTTTGTTGGTCAATTCTTACTTGCATGCAGATATATGAGTTTATATATGGGTTCTGTATTCCGTTCCATTGGTTTACATGTTTGTTTTTATACTAATACCATGTTATTGTTGTTGCTATAGCTCTGCAGTATATTTTGAAATCTGGTATTGTGTTGCCTCCAGCATTGCCCTTTTTGTTTAGGATTGCTTTGGCTGTTCATGGACTTGTGTGTTTCCATATACACTTTAGGATTGCTTTTTCTACATCTTGAAAAATGACATTGTTTAAAATGAGAATTACATTGAATCTCTAGATCTTTTTGGGTAATATGACCACTTTAACAATAGTAGTTTTCCCAACCCAAGAACATGGGAGATCTTTACATATTCTGTGTTTTCTTGCATTTCCTTCTTTGATATTTTATAATTTTCATTGCAGGGAATTTTACTTCCTTAGTTTATTCCTAGATTTTTTTTTAGATTATTGTTTTGGGACTTCTTTCCTGATTTCTTCCTTAGTGCATTCATTATCATTGCATAAAAAAGCTACTGACTTTTGTATGTTGATTATGTATAATGATACTTGGCAGAATTTGTTTATTAGATCTATAAGAGTTTTTTGATCAAGTCTTTAGGGTTTTCAAATTATAGACTCATATCATCAGCAAACATGGATAGTTTAACTTCCACCATACTATCTATACCCTTTTATTTCTGTCTCTTACCTTACTTCTCTGGCTAAAATTTCTAGTATTGTATAGAATATGAGCTATGAAATTGGTCACACATTTTTAGGGGGGGTGTTATTGGGGATTGAACTCAGGGGCACTTGACAACTGAGTCACATACCCAGCCCTATTATTTGTATTTTATTTAGAGACAGAATCTCACTAAATTGCTTAGCTGAGGCTGGATTTGAATTTGCAATCCTCCTGCCTTAGCCTCTTGAGCTGCTGGGACTACAGGCATGCACCACTGTGCCTGGCTTGTTCACATTTTTTTTTTTTTTTGCATTGCTGATATTAGAGGAAATACTTCCAGTTTTTTTTCCATTAGTATGATGTTGACGTTAGGACAGTCATATTTAGTTTTCTTTCCACACCTAATTGATTCAGGATTTTATTGTGGAGTGATGATGAATTTTATCATAGGTTTTAGTTTTGCATCTATTGAGATCATCATGTGATTTTGATCCTTAATTCTCTTTATGTCTTGTACTATGTTCATTGATTTGCATATATTGAACCATTCTTTTTTTTTATTGGTTGTTCACAACATTACAAAGCTCTTGACATATCATATTTCATACATTAGATTGAAGTGGGTTATGAACCCCCAATTTTACCCCAAATGCAGATTGCAGAATCACATCGGTTACACATCCACAATTTTACATAATGCCCTATTAGTAATTGTTGTATTCTGCTACCTTTCCTATCCCCTACTATACCCCTTCCCCTCCCCTCCCATCTTCTCTCTCTACCCCATCTACTGTAATTCATTTCTCTCCTTGTTTATTTTCCCATTCCCCTCACAACCTCTTATATGTAATTTTGTATAGCAATGAGGGTCTCCCTTCATTTCCATGAAATTTCCCTTTTCTATCCCTTTCCCTCCCATCTCATGTCTCTGTTTAATGTTAATCTTTTCTTCCTGCTCTTCCTCCCTGCTCTGTTCATAGATGCTCTCATTATATCAAAGAAGACATTTGGTATTTGTTTTTTAGAGATTGGCTAGCTTCACTAAGCATAATCTGCTCTAGTGCCATCCATTTCCCTGCAAATTCTATGATTTTGTCATTTTTTATTGCTGCATAGTACTCCATTGTGTATAGATGCCACATTTTTTTTTGGGTCTTCTAGGTATAGAATCATGTCATCTGCAAATAGTGATAATTTAAGTTCTTCTTTTCCTATTTTTATGCCTTTAATTTCTTTCGTCTGTCTAATTGCTCTGGCCAGTGTTTCGAGAACTATATTGAATAGAAGTGGTGATAGAGGGCATCCCTGTCTTGTTCCGGATTTTAGAGGGAATGCCTTTAACTTTTGTCCATTCAGAATGATGCTAGCCTGAGGCTTAGCATAGATAGCTTTTACAATGTCAAGGTAAGTTCCTGTTATCCCTAGTTTTTCTAATGTTTTGAACATAAAGGCATGCTATACTTTGTCGAATGCTTTCTCTGCATCTATCGAGATGATCATATGGTTCTTATCTTTAATTCTATTGATGTGGTGAATAACATTTATTGATTTCCGTATATTGAACCATCCTTGCATCCCAGGGATGAATCCTACTTGATCATGGTGCACAATTTTTTTTTATGTGTTTTTGTATTTGATTTGCCAGAATTTTATTGAGGATTTTTGCATCTAGGTTCATTAGAGATATTGGTCTGTAGTTTTCTTTCTTTGAGGTGTCTTTGTCTGGTTTCGGAATCAGGGTGATGTTGGCCTCATAGAATGAATTTGGAAGAGCTCCCTCTTTTTCTATTTCCTGAAATAACTTGAAAAGTATTGGTATTAATTCTTCTTTAAAGGTTTTGTAGAACTCCGCTGTATACCCATCCAGTCCTGGGCTTTTCTTGGTTGGTAGTCTTTTGATGGCTTCTTCAATTTCATCCATTGTTATTGGTCTGTTCAAATTGTGTGTATCCTCCTGACTCAGTCTGGGCAAATCATATGACTTAAAAAATTTATCGATGTCTTCACTATCTTCTATTTTATTGGAATATAGGTTTTCAAAATAATTTCTAATTGTCTTCTGTATTTCTGTAGCATCTGTTGTGATATTGCCTTTTTCATCCCGTATGTTAGTAATTTGAGTTCTCTCTCCTCTTCGTTAGCATGGCTAAAGGTCTGTCGATCTTATTTATTTTTTCAAAGAACCAACTTTTAGTTTTGTTAATTTTTTCAATAGTTTCTTTTGTTTCAATTTCATTGATTTCCGCTCTGATTTTAATTATTTCTTGCCTTCTGCTACATTTGCTGTTGTTTTGCTCTTCCTTTTCTAGGGCTTTGAGATGAAGTGTGAGCTCATTTATTTGTTGTTTTTTTCTTTTTTTGAGGAATGACCACCAGGCGATGAATTTTCCTCTTAAAACTGCTTTCATTGTGTCCCATAGATTCCGATATGTTGTGTCTGTATTTTCATTTATCTCTAAGAATTTTTTGATTTCCTCCTTTATTTCTTCTGTAACCCATTGATCATTCAGTAACATATTGTTCATTTTCCATGTGATGTAGGATTTTTCCTTTCTTCTTTTATCATTGATTTCCAGTTTCATTCCATTATGATCAGATAAAATGCCTGGTATTATCTCCACCCCTCTATATTTACTGAGGGTTGCCCTATGGCATAATATATGGTCTATTTTTGAGAGGGATCCATGTGCTGCTGAGAAAAAAGTATATCCACTTGATGATGGTTGATATATTCTATATATGTCAGTTAAGTCTAGGTTATTGATTGTGATATTGAGTTCTATAGTTTCTTTATTCAACTTTTGTTTGGAGGATCTGTCCAATGGTGAGAGAGGTGTGTTGAAGTCACCCATAATTATTGTGTTGTGGTCTATTTGATTCTTGAACTTGAGGAGAATTTGTTTTATGAACGTCGCAGCACCATTATTTGGTGCATAAATATTGATAATTGTTATGTCTTGTTGGTGAATGGTTCCTTTTAACAGTATATAATGACCTTCTTTATCCCTTTTGATTAACTTAAGTCTTGAAGTCGATTTTATTCGATATGAGGATGGCCACCCCTGCTTGCTTACGAGGAGCGTGTGCGTGGTATATTTTTTCCTATCCTTTCACCTTCAGCCTGTGTATGTCTTTTCCAATCAGATGTGTCTCCTGGAGGCAGCATATTGTTGGATTTGTTTTTTTAATCCATGATACCAGCCTATGTCGCTTTATTGTAGAGTTTAAGCCATTAACATTCAGAGTTACTATTGATATATGGTTTGTACTTCCATCCATGTTTGATTATTTATCCTTTTTTTAAAAAATTTAGTTTGTTTCTCCATGATTATCTTTTCCCTCACCCTCTGTCTTTACCGAGGCACTTCCTACTGATGGTTTTGGTTATTGTTTTTCATTTCTTCCTCGTGTAGTGTTTTGCTCAAAATGCTTTGCAATGCTGGTTTTCTGGCTGCAAATTCTTTTAACTTTTGTTTATCATGAAAGATTTTTATTTCGTTGTCATACCTGAAGCTTAATTTTGCTGGATACAGAATTCTTGGTTGGCATCCATTATCTTTCAGTGTTTGAAATACATTGTTCCATGACCTTCTTGCTTTCAGTGTCTCTGATTAAAAATCCATTATTAACCTTATTGGTTTACCCCTGAATGTAATCTGTCTCGTTTCTCTTGTAGCTTTTAATATTTTCTCTTTGTTCTGTATATTGGATATCTTCATAACAATGTGTCTTGGCGTTGGTCTACTGTGATTTTGTGTGCTCGGTGTCCTGTATGCATCTTCAATTTGTATATCTGTTTCCTTTTTTATTTTTGGAAAGTTTTCTGTAATTATTTCATTCAGCACGTTACTCATTCCCTTCGTTTGAATCTCTGTACCTTCTTCTATCCCAATGACTCATAAGTTTGGTTTTTTTATGTTATCCCATAACTCTTGGATGTTTTTCTCGTGATTTTTTACCAGCCTTTCTGAGTTGGCTAGACTCTTTTCAAGATGATATATTTTGTCTTCATTATCTGACGTTCTGGCTTCTACTTGCTCCACTCTGTTAGTGATACTCTCAATTGAGTTTTTAATTTGGTTTATCGTTTCCTTCATTTCTAGAATTATTGTTTGATTATTTTTTATAATCTCTATCTCCTGATAAAAATGCTTAACTTCTTCTTTTATCTGTTTATGTAATTCATTCTCAATGTGTTCTTTCACTGCTTGAATTTGCTGTCTTTTATCCTCTTTAAGGTTCCATTCCATCTGTCTAAGGTGTTCCTTGAGTTCTTTATATGACCATTTTTCTGATGACTCTAGGTCCTCCTGAATATTTAGGCTGTCCTGCATTGTTTGTACTCCTTTTCTTCCTTGCTTTTTGAAGCTGCTCATGTTACTTCTTGTTCTGTTTGACTGCCGAGTTACTGTTTACTCCTATAAATTTATTTGATGCTTGGGAGGAAAGGTATTAGAAGGGAAGGGAAGAAGTCACTAAAGAGAATGAGAGTAAGCAGGTAGAATTCAAGGAAGGGGGATAAGAGAAATGAAAAGACAAAAGAAGAAAAAAAGTAGGAAATAAAAAAAGAAAAAAAAATTTAAAAATAATAATAATAATAAAAATTAAAATTAAAATTAGAAGAAAAAAAATTTTAAAAAAATTGTAAAAAATATTTTAAAAAAACAACAAGAAAGAAAAATGAAGAAAGAAAACCCCAAATCAAAAAAAAAAGAGAGAGAGAAAAAAAAGGAAAAAAAAAAACTAATAAATGCAGTCTTAGAGTTTGATTAACTTCTCTTCCAGTAGGTGGCACTGTGCCCACCAGGCCAAGTTTCTCCTGTCAATACGCGGGAACCAATCACTGTGCAGCAGCTCCTCCCAGACTGGGCGAGTCTCCAATCCTGAGTGCCTAGGGCCTCCTCTTGTGTCTAGTCACTTCCCACTTTTCCTCTAGCCAGGCCCCTCTCACGGTGCTGCTCACCACAATACTGGCTACACGCCAGGTCTGCTGCTCCCGGGAGCCCTGTTTTCATGAACGACTGGGCACACTCTTCCAGTTTGCCATTCCCTCAGACCCTAAGTTTGTAGAGCTTGGGGCTGAGAATCCTCAGCGAATTTTACTTGCCCTCCGGTAGCCACGCCCCCGGTAGCTGGTGCAAGAGACCTCACAGTCAGCCCTGGTGGGAGCGGTAGTTCCGCGCCGCGGGTCCTGCACCACCTCTGATTCCCTCGGGCTGGCTATCGCGCTCACGGGAGAGCTGGGAGGGGCCCTTACGGGAGAGCTGGGAGGGGCCCTTAAGGTTTCCCCGTTGTGTGGAGAGGGAAGGCTAGGGAATTACACACCTGTAGCCGCAGGTTTCAATGAAGTTATCTCCTCCACCGCAGTCTGATGATGTCAGTTCTCTGCCATGGTAGTGTCTCTTGCAAATGGCGACAGTTCGTTTCCCTTTGCCGGGCAACCAATGCAACGGGTGGGTCCTTACTGTCTCTCCCAAGCCCCGTTTCAAACCTGTGGCCACTACCTATGAAGGCTCGGTAGGCATTTACCTCCGTAGGATCAGAAGGGCTGATCAGTTGTTTCAGCCGGATGGATTAGTGCTGAGTCACAGCTGTTTGTCTGTGGGAAGTAGGCGAACGGGAGCTTGAATTCAGCCGATCCGGGCTCACTGTGTGTTCTGAGAGACCCAGACTGTTCGCCCCAGATCCACGTCAGCTCAGCATTGCCTAGTGATCCTGAGCAAACAGAATTTAGACTGTTTACGACTCCCTATGCCCGCACAGCTGAAGAGGTCAGAGACTTGATCTCTCCGCACCCGCCGCCATGTTGGAATTCCTATTGAACCATTCTTGCATCCCTAGAATGAAACTACCTTGATCAAGATGTATGAACTTTGGCCTGAGCTGCTGAATTCAATTCAATTGTTTTATTGAGAATTTTTGTATTTATATTCACCAGAAATCTTGGTCTTTATTTTTCTTTGCTGTTATTGTTGTTGTGCCCTAATTATGTTTTGGAAGCAGGGCAATATTGGCTTTGTTTAATGAATTCTATTTTATAAAATAGTTGTAGAAGTATTTATATCATTTCTTTAAAAGTCTGGTAAAATTAAGCACTGAATGTATTCATTTCTGGGTTTTCACTGTTGGGAGACTTTTTATTTCTTCTTGATTCTCATTTCTAGTTGTTGATCTATTTGAGAATTTAATACCCTCTTGCTTAAATTTTATTCAGTCACATGTGTTCAGATTTTTTCTGTTTCTTCTAGATTTTCCAAATTATTGGCATTTAACATTTCAAAATATTTATTAATGATTGTTCCAATTCAGTGGTATCTGTTGTCACATCTCATTCATCTCTACTTTTATTTATTTGGCTCTTTCTTTCTTTTGGTTTGTTCAGATAAACTTTGTCAATTGTGTTTTTAAAGTACCAGTGTTTTCTTTAATGGATCAGTTACATTGTTCTTCTCATCTCTATTTTATTTATTTATGCTCTGATCTTTATTATTAACTTCCTTCTAATGATTTTGGGTTTGGTTTGACCTTGAGATCTATCTTTAGATTATTGATTTGAGACCTCTCTTATTTTTTTTTTATGTAGGTATTCATTGTTATGAATTTCTCTCTTATTATGCCTTTGTTGTATCTCATATGTTCTGGCATGTTCTATTTCAATTTTCATTTGAATCTCAAGGTTTTTTTAATTCCCTTCAATTTCTTCAATATTCACTGTTTGTTCAATAGTGTTTTGCTCAATCTGCACACATCTATATAACTTATGAAGTCTCTCTTCCTGTTGTTTCTGTTTTCATTCCACTGTTGCCTGATAACATGCAAGAATTTATTTGAATTTGTTAAGATACTTTATGGCCTCATATGTGATATATTTTGAAAAAGTACCATGTGCTAATGAAAAATGTGTATTCTGTACTTCTTGGATGGATATTATATTACAAAGATATTTTGTAGATATCTGTTAAGTTGTTAAGTTCATTTGATTTATACTATAATTCAACTCATGCCTCTCTTGATTTTTTTTTTTTTTGGTCTGGATGATCTATCTGTGATGGTGGGTGTCAAAATCATCCACTATTTTTTTGGGGGGATCTATCTCTCCTTTATTTCTAGTAGTATTTATTTTTTAAAGTCCGATACTCCAACATTGAGTGCATATATATTTTTAATCATTATATCTTCTTGATGACCTTCATGAGAATGTAGTGATCTTCTTTTTCTTTTTAACTGATTTTGATTTGAAGTCTGTTTTGTTGGCTACAAGTATAGCTACTCCTTCCTGCTTGTTGATTCCATTTGACTGTATTGTCATTTTCCAGACTTTCACTTTCAGATTGTGTTTGTCTTTGTAGATGAAGTGAGTTTCTTGCATGTACCATATCCATGGGTCTTATTTGTTTTATCCAATCAACTTATCTGTATCTTTTAATTGGAGAATCAAGATCATTCAAGACCATTGATGAAAAATCTGTAGTTGTTCATTAGGTTCTTCTGAATAGTTTATTATGTTCATTTCTTCCTGTCTTATACATCTTCGACATTTAATGGTTTAACATATTGATAATGTTTGATTCTTACCTACTTATCATTTGCATGTCTACTCTTCTAGTGATATTTATTCTTTCCTGTGCTCAAATGATTAAGTTAATTTTTATTGCTTCTCTGGGTTTAGTGCTCATGAATTCTTTTAGCCTATGAGTACCTGGAAAAGTCTTTATTTCTTCTTTGATTTCAAATGATAAGCTTGCTAGATATAATGATAAGGGTATTCTTTTCTTTAAGGATTTGAAACACATCATTCTAAACTCTCCTGGCCTTTACAATTTCTTCTGCAATGTTATTCTGTAGGGTTTGCCTTTAATTATTACTTGCCAATTTTCTCTTGCAGCTTTTAAATTCTATGTTCTATACTCTTAGGAATTTAACTATACTATTATGTCGTGTAAATGTTATTTTCTGGTCATGTCTATCTGGCATTTTAAATTCCACCTGTACCTGGGTATCCAGAACAGAATGCAGAGCTTCCCAGATAGACTCTTTCTGGAGTCATTTGAGTTGTGCCTTCTGAAATCAGTACAGATACTGATTTCACAGCATGTCAATGATGTAGGGAAGAATGTGGAGCTCTCCAAAGATTCTCTCCATACCTTTTTATGCTGTGTGCTTAGAGGGCAGAGGCACTATCAACTCTGCAGCATGACCTGGTATACAACAAAGGGCAGAGAAAAGCTATGTAGTCCCATAGATCTCGCTGATAGGGTATGGCTTTGGGTTCTGTACATTCTGCTATCTATGATCCTGGTGTTCCCAGCCTTGGCTTTTTCAGGTTGTTATATTTGGCTCTTCTAGATTGTTACATGTGACTGCTCATTGCCCTGGACTCTGATATATGGCCTGCTGAACCACTGATTCTAAAGGGAAGTGACTTCCATTCCCTTGTGTGCTTCAGTTTGATCTCCCACTGCATAAAATTCTCAGAAAGTTGCTGTCAGATTTTCTCCCACTAGGTTTGAATTGACTCTTGAGCCTACTTCCTGATATGTCTGTGTAGTGTAATTTCCATGAGTTCTCAGAGACAGGAAAATTCAGGGGTCTTCGACTCCCAGAACAGTAAGTTCAGAAAATTAGGACTATTCTCAAGATAGCTCCCAGTTATATCCCCATGAGAATATGCAGGCAAGGGCAGAGAACTTCTCCAAAGCTAGTTTGCCATGCAAATCTTAGGTCTATTGTTTGTTTAGACTATATTTCTATACAATACTAAATCCTGTGCCAGTGGTGCTCACTGGAACTCTTCTTCACTTATATTTATCTCACAGAAGGGGCACTCCCCTTCCTGTGCTTCTATGTGATTGATACTGGGCTGTTCTGTTTTACCCTCTATTCCATTATCCAAAGTCTCTGCATGAATTAGTCATCTTTTAACTCTTAAAAAATGCCTAGGAAAAACAACTTAGGAGGAAATTTTTTTGTTTGTTTGTTTCAGAGCTTCAGAAACATCTTGGTGGAAGGGCATGGCAGAAGAAACCTAATACCTCGTAACAGCCACAAAGCAGAAACAGAGAAGGAGGCAGGGCACACTTCCTCCAACTAAGTCCCACTTTCTATAGTTTCCACCATCTCCCAATAATCATCAAATTATTAGTTCATAAGTGAATTAATTTATTGATGAGGTCAATGGATCAATTATCCAATTATGTTCCAAGAGCCCCACCTCTGAACAATGTTGCCTTCAACACATGAGCCTTTCAGGGACACTGAAGATTCAAACCATAACACACGGTTTCTTTGAGTATTTGTCTGTCTGCCATTGAATTCCAGCATTCTCCTATGGTCACTCACCTCATGAAGAAAGTGCACTGCAGTGTTTTCATTATACCTCACAGAACAGGTGAGTTCTGGGTGCCTCTAACCCTTGTCTTAAATCTCTCTTTCGCTGCTTCCAAATCTTTTCCTTTGTCTTTAGTTGCAAAGATTTTATTATGATGTATTTCTGTATAGATTTATTTGAGTGTATCCTGTTTGGGGTTCCCTTGACTTTTAGGATCTATAGTTTTATATCTTTTTTAACAAATGAAGAAATTTTCAGTCACTGTTTCTTTTTCATCTCTATTTTCTTTCCCATCTCCTCTGTGACTGATAAACAAATGTTAGATTTGTTATTATATTTTTACAGTTCCCACAGGCTCTATTCAATTTATTTTCTTGTATTAATCTTGGATAATTTCCATTGCACTAATTCTTTTTTCTGTTTTCTCCATTCTATTGTTGAGTACATTTTTATTTCTCAGTTATTGGATTTTTTCAATCCTAAAATTCTCATTTGATTCTAATGAAAATTATAAATTTTCATTTAATTCTAATATATTCTGTATTTCTTTCTCAGGAAATTTTTGTCTTATTTTGTTGTACATTTGTTTCAAGCATGTTTTCTATTGCTTATTAATACAATTTTATCATAACAACTTTAAATAGATGATTATTTATTTGTAGATGATTCTAACATCTCTAATATGTTGGTGTCTGTATGTACCAACTGGCCTTTTATCATGTACCCTAAGATCTTCCTGGGACTTTGTAGAATGAGTAATTTTCCATTGAAATATTATTATATTGGGTATTAAGACACTCTTCATCTTATTTAAACTTTTTTTGTGGGGGCTGGCTTTCTGGATATCACACTGACAAGGGAAAAGGAGGGTGCTGTCTTTTTACTGCCATATAGACATCAGGTTCCCTATTTGTTGTTTTCTGACACCCAACAGGCATGGCTCCTTGCTATGTGTGACTGAGAGAGAATAAAAGTCTTGGCTCAATACTAAGCTTAACTAATAGCTCCTTGGATGGGAGGGGCATGAGTATTTATACAACATAATATTATAGTTAAAAGGAATTTAAGAGTATAGGACATGGAATTTTAAAAGCTGCAATTTTAAAACCTACTTGGTTTTCAATGACACCATAAAGAGAAAAAGCCTTATTACCACAGAGTGGTAATCAAAGACCTGACTACCAGTAGACATTCTTTATATCACCCAAAGGTACAGGATGAGGGAAAGAAACCTCATTACACTCAGGTTGAATGGGAGTTCAGGCTTCCCACATGCAGAAGTTCATTGTTGCCAGTGGGGACATGGGTCTGCCTAGAGTGGGGAGATACTTATACTAGGATCCCCACTTGTCCTTTGTACAAATGGATTTGGGAATGCAGTTTTTACATGTGATGTTTGGCTAAAGTAGAACAGTTATTGTCCAAAACTCATCTCCTTTACTATACTGCTCCTTTCCTTGTTCTGTGGCTATAAAAAAGTAGGCTTTTCATCTACATCTCTGTTGTTCCTGGGTTGCTGGCACCTAGTGTGGCATATATGAGGAAACAAGAATCAAGTCATAAAACTCATCACTCTTTAATTCCTTAGGTTTTGAGGTTCCCTGGCCAGTCTGCCTTCTTGTCCATCTTTCAGAGTCTTTTCATGTTACTTACACACACACACACACACACACACACACACACTCAGGTTTCTGTTGTACTAGGGAAAGCACACAGAAATCTAGGTCTACTCCACATTCTTGGAAGCAGAAATCTACCTTCATTTTGATATGTGTATAATTTCTACCTTAATTTATAAATTTCATAAGACAATGTTAATTCTGATAGTCAAACTTGCAATACAAGATATTTGCACTCAACCTTTTTGTGTTGTGAGAGAATGATGTTAAACTCTCTGATTTTAATTGCCATTAATACATCGTAGTGAGAAGTCATATTAATGGAGTTTTATTTGAGAGATGATGGTGTAGTTATTAAATAAAAAATTTTATTTAGGTCAAGTCAGACTTCAAAACATGAATATCTAGCCCTTCAGACACATGCTTATGCTAAAATGTGCCAACACTTTTAGGCCTATGTTGAGCAACATTAAAAAAAAACCTAATGTATAGATAATGAAAAATGACCAATTTGTATTATTTTATAGAAAGTACAATTCACCACATCTCAAAGCATCCCTTTGTGAATATGAGGGTCAAGTTACCCAGTATCTCATCACAAGAAACAAAACAATTAATTTTTTATATTTTGAAGTTGTGAGACCAATAATTTTTTCTCTGTGTGCCAGGAAATCCAGAGTCAAGTTTGGTAATCCCTCCAGTACCTTGTAGCACAGATCATGTATTGGGCTTATCCTTGATTTCATTTTATCTTTCAGTGAAAATTTTATTTTACACAGATTCTTCTTTCATGTATTTTTGTTAATCCAGTAATCCAGTAAGCATTTGGTACCTAGTCTCATTTATTTTAGAGACAGATGGATAAATGAATATATTAGATAAACATGGAGCATTAGTAAGTCCTGTTCAATAGGACAGTAAATGAACTTTGGGTTTGTTCTCTACTCACAAGAGGAACTCAGTGAGTGCTGCCACTTAAATCCCACACCTCTTTGTTAGAGGACAAACACAAATAGTACCTGTAAGACTGATGCACCGCTGTGGAGAAACTGAAGGCCACTTTCAGCTGAATCAATCCCACCAGTGGCCAGAATAGGAAATCCAGGCAAAGCACGAGCAATGGAGGTCACAGCTCTCAAAGCAATAGGTCTGATTGCTGTCCCTACAGAAAATGAGCATTAGAAAAGGTTAACACATTGACCATTGGAAAATGTCGCTTTATAGTTATCATATGTGAAGTCAATATTGTATCAGGCAAATTTCACATTTCTTCATCTCTGTTTAAGATATATACATGCATAATATGTAAACATTATGTTTCAGAGCATGTTAATTTGTCAATGCATGTGTATGTAAGAAATTTAATGCTATTACTGAATGCAGACAAGTTATGAAGTGGGTATATCAACCCTAGAACTCTTGCATAAAATACATGCAAATTACAATTTGACATACAGCAATGTGTAAAGATTGTATGGAATGTTCAAGCATCTGTTTCAAAAAGAACAAGGAACAGCAGGTTCTGAAAAACAAAACCAATCACATACAGTACATAAATAGACATACAACTCTGTTATGTTTCTGCAAAGTCAAAAGCAGCTGGTGTGAATATAGATGCTGTAAAACAAGCAAGGTGCTGACAAACTTGCAGATTCCATATTTCTTTGTACATGTATTTCAAATACTTTGAGAAAACAGCATGAGCCTAATGTAAATTTCCACATATTAGAAAATTTTAACCAAATTAAAGAGAATTTATTAGAATCTAGTAATTATAGTGCATGTGTCTTCATACATCTGCATATAAATTTATTTTTCATTAGCCAGACATTCCCAGTTGATCTTTTCCATAACAGTCATGAATATTGCCTGAATGGACAGAACACCTTGTGGTCACTTCAAACATCAATACACTGTACAGAAGCTCTTTTGGTCCTCAAGTATTAAATATCCTGAAGAGCATCAATGATTATGAAATAGAGAAAACATTTGGATATTCCTGGCGTTCACTCAGAAATCAACAGTCCTTTAAGGTCATTTTCTGAACTAAATATAGATCTTTTTATGTAAGAATTTGACATTGCCTTAAACCAGTGCTCAAAAAACAACTCAAACATCAACTGATTCAAAGTTGTACTAAAAGGCATGTAGTACTTTTCATCTCCTCTGTTGCCACAAGCACAATTATCAGTATTGTCAATATGTATTTACTGCAGTGCTCACTTCAAGAAAGCACTTGGCACTTTGCTTGGGATCAGTGGATTTTAACCTGAAAAGGCTATATACTGTATGGTAATGACTGCAATGATATTCAGGAAAAGGCAAAACTATGGAGACAGTAAAAAGACCAGTAGTTGGGGAAGTAGTAAAGGGAGGATTTTTAGGACAATAAAAATACTGTATGTGTGATACTATAATGATGGACACATGTTGCCATATATGTATCCAAATTCATTAAACACACAATGCTAGGAGTTAACCCTGATATGATCTATGGGCTTTCGGTACTAATGATGTATCAGTGTATTCATGAGTTGTAACAAATTTATCACTTCAGTGAAGTATGTTGATAATGAGAGAGGTTACCAACATATGGGGGCAGCTGGTATATAAGAAATCTCTGCCTTTCTCTCAGTTTTTGCTGTGAATCTAAATCTACTCTAAAACAATAAGTTCTTTAAAAAAGTCAAACTTTTAAATTCTGTTTATATCAATTTCAGATAGATATAACTTATGCATAAAAGGTGCTTTTGCACTTAAAACCAAGTGGAAATGTGGAAATGTGTGCTTCTTGTGCCAAACATTAAAAAATTTCCTCTATTTAGTATTTCTTAGTCAAAAGATTCTATGCTGATACTTTAAAATTTCATAATAGACATTTAGCACATATAAGTATTAAGGCAAATTAGAAATCGGAGATTGAGGTTATATTTTTATATCAAAAGATTTATTAATTATATCTTTGTGTTTGAACCATAAAGGAAGCTAATATAGCAGACACAATTTATGTATATATATGCATTTATATATACATATGAATAGCTCTATTAAAAAGAAATCTAAATGAAGATAAAAGTTAAAGGAGGCTTTTACAGAAATCTACAACTTAAACCCTCAGATAAGTATACAGCTATCTCTGCATAATATAACTGACATGCTCAATACATACTAAGCTAATGGGTTCTTTATATACATGTTACTTTGAAGTAATAAAGAAATATTGGAATTCAAACTCACCCTTATTTAGTTGACCCAAGAGACTAAAGGAAATTTGAACTAAGCAGATAAATAATTTATTTCTAACTGCACTGTTAGAAGACTATCATTAACACTAAGGGGTAAAATTTCAAAGTGGTATACAGGGATTTGGCCACATATTCCAATTGATATTAATGGACATCAAATGGCAAAATCCCAGGACACAGCTTTGAAAATTTAACCAGTTACATTTAAAGGGCAACATTATTACACAGGTGTTAAAAAACATCAGCAAATCCTCATTGGCATTTGAAGATGTTGAATTACATCAATATGACATATTGTATTTCATGCTTTTCTTCATTTTCTAAAACTTTTCTAATCCACCTAATGAACATGAAAAATTTTAAAACTAATAGAGTTGTCGTTTTTTAAAAAATATTAATGGCAATTATGTTCTAAGAAAATGTGATTCAAAAATGAAGAACCAGATCTTTCTGCTGCTGGGCAACAGTAAACTTTTTAAGTAAGTTTTTATTTCCATTATAAACTTCATTTGATTTTTTTAAAAAAATAACTCAACTGATTTAATATGACAGGCAATCTACCTCTTCTCAGCATTTTTATGGGGAATAGATTTTATAAATGGTTTTCATACTCCAAGAAAGGTTTCTCAAAGGAAACTATAAGTATATAAAAGGATCGTTCTAAATTGTAATACAGAATTTTTTTTAACTTTTAAGATGACAGAAATGAAGAAATAATAAGTTCAAGACAAAAAAAAATTGGTGCAAAGAAAAATATATATGCAGGGCACTGTAGCATACGCCTGTAATCTCAGTGGCTTGGGGAGGCTGAGGCAAGAGAATTATGAGTTCAAAGCCAGCCTCAGCCAAAGGGAGAACCTAAGCAACACAGTGAGACCCTGTCTCACACATATATAACATTATACAGAATTGTGTATATGCCAATGAAAATTCCTAGAGACTGTAGAGTCACAGTGGAGATAACAATTTTTTAAATTATGTCACTGCTATGAACAATGTTTTTAGATCAAAGACCAGGAAGAAGCCAATTTGAGAGATTTAAGAAATGTGAATGTAGTCTCCATTCTTAAGAAAACAAGGTCTAAATCAAGAAACTGCAATCATATAAGCTGCAATGAATTAAGAGGTAACATGCAATTTAAATTAAGCTTTCATTTACATGGGGTGGCCCGATGAACCTAACAGGAAATTCAGTTACATCCCACCATTCTGTTTCATCTGTTCAGAAACTTTAAATAAAAACTAAGCCATTTTAGGTGGCCAGGACTGGATACAAATTGTGGATTCAAACAAACAACAAGCAATCAAACAAAAGAAGAACCAGATCTTTGAATAGCAACATCCCTGCCAAGAATTCTAATTGGCACTGAAGGGTCCTTCTGGAGTAGTTAATGGACTGGACTGAACTGCAACTTTTGGTCTCTAATCAATGTAGGCCCTCCTTATAGTCACACTTAAAATGCAAATCAATATCTTGAGGATATAGATCTTCTTTGATAAACTGCACAGAACTTTTTTGGATTGATTCATGTTTTAGAAAATCATTTTACTAAGAGATTTTGAATTAAGTTAATTCTTCTAATTTTGATGAAACTTTTTTCCTCAAGAAAATGACATTATCATTTTTCAAAGGTCACTTAAATACAATTTGAAAAATGCTACATAATAACTACAGAATTATGTACTTATATGCATATGTGAACGTATTATGAACTTGTCATGATGCATTCCTTAATCAGTCTTCACTTACCCATTTATCTGCTCATCTGTTTATAAACAAAATATTTATTAGGTACCTATATCTTTGTTTTCTGATTAATCAGTTTATGACCTTTCCATATAACTGAGATGGATATTCCAAACACCAGTTCTCATGATCTTAGGTAGGTTGTTTCAATGTAAATGATTTAGTGCAATTATACACTGTGTACCAGTTTTCCATTAGGAAAAATTAAAATTTGTTTTATCATCATACAGTTTATAAAGATTATCAATACAAATTCTAGAAAGAAATCAGTTTTAGGATGAATTAGTTATATCAGACAATGGGTCCTACTGCCGAACTTGAACCCTAGATCCACTAATTACGAGCTGATTTTGTGAAAGATTATATTAATTTCACTGTAATCAATTGTGACATCTACAAAACAATGAGAAGAGTAGTAACAATCATTTTGAGGAATAAATGATTTAATATATTTCAAGGGCATATGTTGAAAATTGTTGAAGAGTTTGCTAGTATAATCTGCTATGGGTAATGCTGAGCGCCATTGCCAAGTAGGAATGACACATCGAAATTTCCTTGCCAGCGTACCCCATGTTAAATGGACTTGCCTTGGAAATTCGCTGTGACATTGCATGTATGTTTGAGAAAGGTGACCCTGCTCAAGGACCAGGGTGGATCCAGGATTAGGGTGTATCCTGCAGGTTTGAGGAAGTATCCCGCTCCTTGGGTTTAGGGCGTTCCCGGTTTAAGACAAGTTTAAGGCGTTCCCAGTTTAAGACAATATGGGTTTTAGGGAAGTTGGATGTTGAAGATTATTGCTACTGGGAATAGGGCGTTCCTGCTGCTTGAGTTCCCGTTGAGTTCTCGTGAGATTCAGAAAGTATTGGAAAAAAAAGCCTCGTGGAGTAGGTGAATTGGGCGGCAGGAGAACTTGGATTTCCTGAGAACGTGTGTAGAGGCTGGTGTGAGTTCGGGAATAAAGAATTGCTTTTTGAATCTACAAGGTGTGTGGTGGCTCGTGATTCTGTGCCCAGCCAAGACTGCGGCAGGGTAACCCTCAGGGACAACTGATTTCAGAGAGAGTCCTTATTTAGCTTACTTGGTATTATGGTTTAGATGTGATGTGTCCCCCAAAAGCTTACATGTGAGAAAAATCAGAAAGGTTCAGAGGAGAAATGATTGGGTTGTAAGAGTCTTAACCCAATTAGTGAATTAATCCCTGATGGGATTAATTGAAGAGGTAGGATGTGGCTGGAGGAGGTAGGAATTGGGGTATGGCTCTGGGGAATATATTTTGTGTCTGGAGAGAGGAGTCTCTTGAGCTCTGCTTATTGATCACATGATGTTAGCTGCTTCCCTCTGCCACACTCATCAGCCATGATGTTCTGCCTCACCTAGAGCCCTGAGGAATGGAGGCACTGTTCTATGGACTAAGACCTCTGAAACCATGAGCCCTCAAGTAAAATCTTTTTCCTCTAGAGTTGTTCTGGGAAGATCCTTTAGTCACAGCAGTGAAAACACTAAAACACTTGGACATTGCCTTCTATATTGTTCTTGTATGTTTAGTGAGGCAATGAAACTGATATCCACATTGGAGACAAAAGCATAATACCCATGATGATAGAATTTTATATCCACTGACATTTAAAAGAACCATGCATGTCCTCTCCTTTTTCTTCTTTTCTAACAGCTGTCATTTAGCATGTCATAATGTTGATAAGATTATTTTGACTTCAAAGCTAAAAATCTCAAAGGCAAATGTCAATATATTAAAACTTTTTTTTGAGAATCAAAAGGTCCATGCACTAAGCCAATATACAAGGATTTTAATGACAACATTGGAACTGAAGTTTATTGGTGAGAAAGAAGAAAGAGATTTACTTTGCATGACTGAATCCTTGAAGAGAAAAGGAATTTTTAATGGGCAAGATAGTGTAGAACATATGCTAATTTTGGATAACTGGAATTTTGAATAATTGAGTTTAATTCTGTTTGTTTTTTCCCTCATCATTTGACTCCTAGGACAGCTACTGTTACACAATTAATTGTTAGAACTAAGTCCACAATAAACTCCCTGATAATAGCTCTAGCTGGCAATAAAACAGAAATTGGGTTATAATACTCACTTGTCCTCGCTGTGTATACAAAAAGAAAATGTAGTTTTAATTTGCTCACATTAATTAAAATATAATTAATTACGTGGATAAAGAATTCATTAGAAATTGAACTTTGACTGCCTAATTGTTAATAGTTTAAACATCACCCAGAAGAAAGAAAATATTAGCAAATCAAGAATTTTAAGGATTTAGGAGTTTAAAGATTGATTCTTATAAAATACCCATAAATCAAGCACCAACAAGTTTATGCTTTTCAAAACAAGTTAAAAATGTTAATGAAGTTAATATACTGATAAATATGTGAAGCATAGCTATTTAAAAGTACAACTTTACACATGGATTAAGGTCCTCTGAGAACAATAGCATAATTCAATTGCAAACTTGAGTACAAAAATGATCTAGGATTATGTGTGGAGATGTGAAATCTTTAGGGAAGAAAGAGAAAAAGCAAGATCTATTGCTTCTATATTATCTTTATTTTTTATGGAAAAGTAAAAAGTACTTTACAAAAACTTTTAAATTCTATTTTTATGTCATTGTCCCTGAGCCTTCCTATCCTTATACTTATGTTTATCTGCTTCATAACATATTCAATATGTTCATAGTTAATTCATATTCAACTCTATACCTAGCCTGTGCCAGGCATTTTATTTTAAAGCAATAGAATTATAATATTCACCAAAAACGGGGGCCTTTATCTTTCTCAAATTGTCAGCTGCTGTTAGAGGAAATAGCAGGAACACTCATTCCTGGAGTGATCTCCACAAGCTGGATACCGAGGCTGGGGCTTCATGTAAGAGGTGGAAATTAACCCTTACAACTCCATGAAGGCAGATGCTGTCACCTCTATTTTGTTTATGAAGAAAGAGAAGCTCAAGCTGAATAAATCACTTGTCTGATGTCACACAGTTTAACAGGGAGAGACTATGATTAAAAATTCAAATCTCTGTGACATTAAAGTCCCCACTCTTCAGTTATTTTGAGTACTGGCAGTGCTGCAAATATAGAGAGGTCAGTCTTTGCATTGTCTTCACCTGTGAAAATCAGTGTCAGTATTGCCTAATGCTAAGAGCACAGGTTCTAAAGTATAAACCATTAGGTTTGTGTCTTATTTCAGTTGCTCTATGCAATGATGACTTGTAGCAAACTCCTTAACTTCCTAAAACATCAGTCTTCTCTACATGTGAAATGGACATTAATACCAATGACATCATAGTAACATAGGAAATATTAAGTGATACCATACATGGGAAGCATTCAGCACAGTGCCCGGCCCATAATATATGTAAGCTAGTATTATTATGAAATCCAGAGAAAATTGATCAGAAAAATAAACGTTAATTCCATGAATACTTAACACTTAAGGGGTGAACTGGGGATATACTCTTGGAATGGATAGGTTGTTACCTTACTTTTAAAAGTTTCCATATTCATAGTTTGAGTTTATTGCTATAAATGTAAATATTTTATGAATAAATCTTTATTATATTTTTATGCTCTTTGCAATATATGAATGTATATGTTTTTTTCATCCAGAAATTCCATTTTAAGGAGTCACATTAATACATGGATACAAAGTTACATGTGCAAAGATGTTCCTTGAAGTATTGTGGGTTTTTATTATTATTTTTTTTGTAGCAACATAGTGAAAAAAGCCTAATGATCATGGTAAGTTATTCTATTAAATAAATTGTAGTTCATCCATATATGATATACTAGAAAACCTTTGAAATCGACATTCAAAAAAAACCTTTGAAATCAACATTCAAATATCTCTAAGAGACATCTAAATATTTCTAATATATAGAAATATGTTAAGAATTCATCCCAAGTAGCAGAACAACATGTATGGTATGGTCCCATTATTGGCAAAAAAAACCCCACCCCAAAACAAAACAAAAAAACTGGTATGATTATTACATTGAATATATCTGCATGTAAATATGCAGATTTTTGAGTTTTAAACTGTTCCCAGTTATCAGCTCTGTGAAATGGGGTGAATCCTATATTGAAGGAAAGTAACCTTGAAACTTGGATATACATACTTCACATTGTTTGAATTTTTAAGATAAAAAGTATTTGTAATTTCTTTCTGCAATGAAACAAAGACTATTTTTGTAATGTTCCTAAAGTGGATTTTTATCAGAATCTGTGTTGTGGAATTTATGTATATGGTATATGGTTTGTGCAGTGATTTTATCCTCTGTACATTCAAAAGAACATATTAGGAGCCGGGTGTGGTAGTGCATCCTGTAATTCCAGTGGCTTGGGAGGCTGGGATAGGAGGATTGAGTGTTCAAAGTCAGTCTTAGCAAAAAGCAAGGTGTTAAGCAACTCAGTGAGACCCTGTCTCTAAATAAAATATAAAATAACAGGGTAGGAATATGGCTCAGTGGTCGAGTGCCCCTGAGTTCAATCCCCAGTACCCACCCCCCACCAAAAAAAGAACTGATTAGGTTCTGCATCCATTATTTTAAGTAAAAGATTAACAAAACTGAGTTAATAGGATGATCTCTTATCTCTCACAGACACATAAATGATATGCATGAATATGATTGTTGAAAAGAATTCTAACAACTATCTTTGAATGTTTGAAGGGTAACCTGGAAGAAAAGTCTTAGTCTGTTTTTCCATGAAACAGGAACCAATGGTTCAGTGTACATTATTGGTCTTATTACTCCTGTTTTTATTATCGATTTGTTGTAAATTTGGCTTGAACTCAGTTGCATTGGGACTTCCCTATCCATTGAATGTGCGTGGCTAATTGACAGGCAAGAAGCAACAGAAAGACTTTTGCACTACAGGGAATAGTAGATCTCATCCAGTTAAAAATCTAAGGACACTGTGAACTTTGTCATGGTAGATTAAAGAGCAATTTTACATGCTCTGTAGATTCCCAAGAGATATTAAGATGAAGTTAACTTAGAAAAGACTCAAGTATAGTTAAAATGAAATTTAACATTACATATATGAAATAAAAATCCTTTTTTTGAGTGTTTCTAATTGCCACATAAATCCTAGGTATTTTTGTATTGCCCAATGACATCACTATTAAGTATTTTGTCCCTATTTTTTACAGATGTATCAACTGAAACTTGATCAGGATAAATATCACAACCTCAAGTTCAGCCTGTTAGGAAGTGTGAATCCAGTAATTGACCCAAGTACACCTAACCGTGTGCTTCACTTTTTCCTTTTAAATGTGAATATACAATTTCAGAATGATGAGTTAATTTTTATGGCTAATAAAGATATATTATCCAGGTATGATAAACTAAGAAAATTAGCATTACAGTAATTGTTGGATTTGTATTAAATTAGAGCTAGAGTAGTTAGTAATAGCTATAACTAGAGTGACCATATGGCCCTGTTTGCCCAGGAGAGTTCCAGTATATTATAGTTGTACTTATTTGCAATTACATGATATAATTATAAATAGCATCCCCTTCCACTCAAAAATTACCTCAGTTGGAATGGTAAATTATAAAATCATACCAGCTATCACCAATGATAATTATATCCAAGAATGATAGGACAAAGACAATTAAAGAAGCAAAGTGAATTTTGAATTACCAAGAATCATACTCTATGAAGAACTTAAAACCCCACTGTGAGATAGCACAATGAAAAAAACGTAGCTCCAAGACTTAGCATGAAGAGCTAAATGTCTTGAAATTTGTTACTAGAACACCATCACATTTACTAGGCATAGTCTCTATGTTCTTTCTATTTTCAACCTGTAGGTGGCCACCACAAGCTACACTTATTAAACAACTCATTAGTAGCATTTTCAATACTGTCATCTTCAGATAATTAGCAATTTATTTAAATAACCAATTCCTGTAGAAATAATTGCCAAGAAATGCCCTGAACCTACTTTTTATAAACTATAATAAAAGTGTTAAGATAATCCCTGACATTTGCAAATGCCATTAGTTCACCTTTCCTTTTGATAGTGCTATGGCATTATGTTTAAACAATTACCTGATAACACAGCAGTTTAATGAAATTGTACAGTAAGCACATTCTTCAGTATGGCCAAAGAGGACATTCAGATTTAGAGAGAAATCCAGTGTGCAGAGCTGTTTACACAGAGGAAAGACACAGCTACAAGAAAAGGGATTGCTGAAATAAGTACACTATGGTTAGTTCCATAGATGTTCTCTTTGGAAACAAGAATAAAGATTTTTGTTAAGTGATTCATGGCTGGTACAAACTAAAATCATATATATCTATAAATATGTTTAAATACTCATTGTATGATTTGCTTTATAACCTCCATGCAGAAGATAGCAGTATATTTTTCTATCAATCTTCAATGGTTAAAGTATATTTTTACTTAAAATATGGCTTATATTTTCAAAGTACAGTTTTCAGGAAAACTATAAACAGCTTATGAATTCCATCTGGTGATGAGCATTAAAACTGACCAGAGCTGTACTTCTGTTTCTTCCTTGCTCTTCAGTAACCAATGCCAACAAGAGCCACTGGCGAGAGAACACACAATACTTCTGGGTGGCATGTGATAACTTGCATAATTCTTAAGCTGTTGGCCTCCATATGATAAAATTACAATTCAAAGCCAATGGCAATATCATATTATATTGCCAAATGAAAATAATTTTGAGAACCTGTTAAGTAACAGTTGTTCTGCTATTATTTATACCCTCATTATTATTTAGACCATGCATTATTTATACCCTCATAACATTAGTGTAAACCACATATGCAATATGCCCATTTTATAGATAAGGAATTTCAGGTTCAACAAGTTGAATATTATGTGCACATAGAAACACAGGGTTATGTGGCTAAATTACCTGTTTACAATGTCATGGTAAAATTGATTGCTGGGATTGAATATGAGGGATTTTCTGTATTTCCAGCTTAACATATGCCTCAGTCTCTCTCAAATAGGTACTTCTGGCAATGTTCATTGCCTGTAGAAGTAAAAAGTTTATCTATAAATATAAACAGATGGATTATTCAAAAAAGATGTTCTGACTATGAGAGTTAGTAGACTTGGTGTACAAATATTTCTCATGAGATTTTGCTTAAGGGTGTCCAGTGCAAATGTTATACTGTATAAAAACCTCATCATTCTCAGTATATTCAAAATGGTTATTTGAAAAGGAGAAAGAGGAAGATTATAATGACAATGAGAAAACTGATGATCAGAATTGCATTTTACCTTTGGGAGAATCCACGATAATAAGAAGTCAGCATTTTTCTGGTGACATATTAAAAAATAACAAAGAGTTCACCCATCAACTAGGATCATACTTTTTCTTTGGAAAACCATGATTTCTTTTCTCTCTGAAATCTGTGCCCTGTTGATTCTGTAGGTGGTTCCACGGCCAGGGTGTCCATGGCAGCACTTGCTGTGGTGTAAAAACCTTTCCTTTCATTCTCGATAATGCATTCTCTTTTCACTTTACAATGAATTACATGTGTAAATCTCTGTGCTCTGTGATAAGACTGTGTTCCTCAGAGTCTGCTGAAACCCAGGCTGTACAGCTGGCAACGTTTTGTTCTCTTCTTCAAGCTGGATAACTCTCAAAGATGTTGTATGGACCAAGTTATATCTATCTGGGCCCTTTTCTGAACACTCTGAGAACCATTGCTCTCTATGAAACGGACAAGGCACTTTGAAAAGAAAAGATTCTATTGATAAGTTGCTCTCTTGATTCATTGATAATAATTTTTCCCCAAAATTTCGATAGGATAAATAATGAGAAATTATTTTCAGTTGAAATTATTCCTTCCTTTTCCCTTCCTATCTTCTTTCCTTCTTCAGTGCTGGGGAAAATTATTTCTTGGACCATCATGGTGCTAGTTGCCTTTAAGCACAGAAGAGGTGCTCTCAGGAAAGTCATAAGGCTGGGTATATGAGATGAACACTTGTACACATGCCCTATTTTATGGGGCAAACAATAGATACTAAGAAGCTCACAGGAGAGGGAAAGCCAGGGAGACTGAAGTGGTTCGGGAAGAGTTTATGGAAGATGTAGGACTTTATCTGGGCTCTTGAAAGATCAATAGGTAGGTCTTGGGGTGAGATATTTCAAACTCTGGTAGAGGTTGGGACCAAGCTAAGAAAATTGTAGGTGTAATGAACAAATCATGTTTTTTTAAAAATATTTTTTATTAGTGCATTATAGTTACACATAGTAGTTGGGTTTATTTTGACAACATCATACATGCATGGAATTTGTTTTCAATCCCTATTCCCCAGCTTTCCATCTTCTTCTCCCTCCCCCTATTTTACTTCCTCTACTCTATGGATCTTTCTTTTGCTACAAGTTATGTTTTTGAAACACTTTTGCTAGCAACAAAAGAAAAGTGGTCTCTCAGAATAGGCAATAAAATATACAATATTTTTGGTGAGGGAAACGGCCCTTCCTCCCTCCAGCTACCATCAAATCTATATTTATAGATTACATTTTAGGTTTCATAAAAATTTTAATCTTTTTTATTCTAAATAGTTAAATATGACAGAAGAATGTATTACAATTCATGTTACACATATAGAGCACAATTTTTCATATCTCTGGTTATATACAAAGTATACTCACACCATTCATGTCTTCATACATGTACTTTGGATATGATGTCCATCTCATTCCACTGTCTTTTCCACTCCTTCCCTTCCCCTCCCACCCCTCTGCCTATCTAGAATTGGTCTAATCTTCCTATGCTCCCTCTCCCAACCCCACTATGAATCAGCCTCCTTATATCAGATAAAACATTCAACATTTGTTTTTTTGAGATTGGCTAACTTCATTTAGCATTATATTTTCCAACTCCATCCACTTTCCTGCAAATGCCATGATTTTATTCTCTTTTATTGCTGAGTAATATTCTATTGTGTGTATATTCCACATTTTCTTTATCCATTCATCTACTGAAAGGCATCTAGGTTGGTTTCACAGTTGAGCTATTGTGAATTGTGCTGAAATAAATATTGATGTTGCTGTGTCCCTATAGTATGCTATTTTAAAGTCCTTTGGGTATAGACTAAGGAGTGGGATAGCTGGATCAGAGGGTGGTTCCATTTCCAGTTTTCCAAGGGATCTCCAACTCTTACATTTTAGTTTTTAAATATTCGAATTTTAACAGTTCCGAAAAAGACAAAATGAAGAAAGTCCAAAGCTGATAATAATCAATTAAAACATTGCTATTTTAATAGCAATTAATAACTATTCTTAAATTAATACAAATTAATATGTATTATTACTGAAATATTTCTCAGTGAAAACTAAAGAGAACATATACTTTGTACTTGTTCCTGGGTGTAGCCTTTCCACAGATGCTAAGAATCATTCTAGTCTGATAAAAAATAAAAATGGTATTAGGAGTTTTATCAGACAGAAAAGATCAGAGTTAAAATGGGAGTAGTATGTTACTTTTTCAGTATCTAGAGAAGTCATGAAATGAGAGAGTAAATGTTCCATTCCACACAATCATAGCAGTGATGCAAAATTTTGCTTTCATAGATGCATTGAGACTTTAAAGCAATATTATAAATGCCTCAGGAATCTGTAGCATGCATAAAACAGACCACACAACCAAGGAATTAGGAAAGGGAAAACACTTAACACATTATTTTAGGCAAGTTTCCAAAAATATTACACAACTAATATTACCCTAGATCAGGAAGACACGCAGCAGTCTGGTAGTCTCTCCTACCATACCAGGGACAGCTACATGTCAACCCTGGGAATCTAGCCCAAGAGAACTATATATTACTGTGTCTCCTCAGACTCTCAATGTTTTAGGAGTAAAAACTGGGGGTACTCCTCAGCCAAAGGGTGGCTCAAAGCCAGTAGCTACTTGTGTGACCACTGAGTGAGCAAGAACATCTGATGTATCTCAGAACCAGATAAAATCAAACAGGAGAATCTCTGTAAGCACTTAACAAGTAGAACCATCATTACAGATTCTAAAAACACAGGATAATAAGGAGACAGTATGGTTAACTTTATGTACTAAACCCAACAGTTCAAAAAAAAAAGGACAAATTCCATGCAAAATAATTAACTAAAATTAAGACAACAAAATACAGAGAATCAAAATAAAAAACAAACCCATAAAAAGTACAAAAATTGAGTTTATAATAAAAAATATTTTTACAAAGTAACTACAGGCCTATATGGTGTTGCCAGAAAATGCTATAAAACTCAAGGAAGATATTGTACCAATCTTATATAAACTCTCATAGAAGGTAGAAGGGCCAAATTTCAGCTCATTTTGTAAAGCCAGCCTAATTCTGATATTAAAACCTGCCAAACACACTAAAGAAAATAAAAATATAGACATAAGGGTAACACACAAATATTTTTAATAAAATATAAGAAAGCTGAATTCAGCGATACATAAAAAGGTAAAGCATCATGATGAAATGTGGTATATTTCAGGAATGTGACATTGTTTAACATCTGAATATCAATTAATGTGATTTAGCAATGGGAAGATTAAAGAGAAAAGACTGAGTATCTCAAAAGGGTAAGAAAAGTACATTTAGGAAAATTCAAAACCCATCCATGATGGAAATTATCAGCAAAATAGGGATAACTGAGACCCTTCTCAATTTAACAGTGGGATTCCATGAAAAGCCTATAGCTAACATCATACTTAATGGGAAAAAAATCTCTCTCTATATATATATATATATCATATACTCTATCTTTTTCTGTATATCACCACCAAGTAATCAAAAAGTTAAAATTTTGAATACAATTCATAATGGCACAAAAGCAGCAAATATGAACATATTTATGATACATGTTCATTTATATTCTAAAAGACACAACATATACCTCAGAAAAATCAAAGAGATTGAAGTAAACTAAGAAATATATTATATTCATAGAGTAGGAACCTCGATACTATATGGATGTTAAACTTTTCCAAACTAATCTATATTTTCAACATAATCCAAACAAAATTCCAGTAAGCTTTCTTTGAGGAAACCAACTTGCTGAATCAAAAGGTTAATGGAAACTCACGGGATGTGGAATACTCAAAAACAATCACAAAGAAAAAAAATCAAGGTCATTACTTCACTTTAAGACTTACTCAAAATCTACAGTACTCAGGTATTAGAACATAAGAAATAAATAAAACAGAACTAAGACCTGGAATAGATAAGGCCAACTGATTTTTGACTAAGGCACCAGGTCAGTTCATTGTAGGAAAGAAAAGTCATTAGAACAAATGGTATTAAGCCCTTTTCCCTCACCCTCTACAAAAACCAATTCAAAATAGATCCAAGACCTAAATGTAAGTCCTGAAATTATGAAACTATTAGAAAAAACAGGGGAAGTACTCAGACATAGATATATGTTTAATAAGACCCCAAAACTACAAGAAACAAAAGAAAAAATAGATGAATGAGATTATATGAAACCAAGAAACCTCTGCACAGCAAAGGAAACAACTGAGTTACAAGACAACTTTACAGAATGGGAGAAATATTTTCAAACCATTCATCTGAGAATATATTTATTATCTAGAAAGTATATGCTATAAGGATAACTCAATAACAAAAGTCCAAAATAATACAATTAAAAATGAGTAAAATATATGAAGAGACAGTTCTCAAAAGGAGTACTTCAAATGGATAACACATTAATGAAAAAAAAATTATCAACTTCAACAGTCATCAGAGTATGTGAATAAAAGCCACAGTGAGGTATCACCTCACCCCAGTTAGAATGGCAAAAAGACAAAACAAAAATAATATGCTGGCAGGAATTTTCACCACTGTTGGTATGAATCAAAATTAGTCCAGGCACTATGAAGAATAATATGGAGATTCCTTAAGGAACAAAAACAAACAGGCCTAGCATATTGATCCAGCTATCCCATTTCCAAGTTTAGATCCAAAAGGAATGATATTAGAATATCAAAAGACATGTGCTCACCTATCTTTATTGTCACACTATATATAATAGTGTAGAATTAGTCTAGATGCCTACCAGTAAAGAAACTGTGATTATATATACAATGGAATATTATTCAGCCATAAGAATGAGTGATATCCTACTATTTGGAGCAAAATGGATAAAAAAGGATGAAATTATGTTTAGTGAAATAAGTCAGAAACAGAAAGGTAAATACTTGTTCTCTCACATCAGTAGAAGTTAAAAAAAATAGTTAATCTGAATGTGTAATGGGGATTACTTAAAAAGGGGAAGGGTGAGGAGAATGGAGGTAGAAAGTGGTTAAATAATGGTTGCTAAAATACAGTAAGAAGTAAGAAGTTTCAGTGTTCTATAGCACCATATGGTGATACTGTTCACAATAATCTAATGTTTTATGAATAATTGGAAGAGAAGAGCTTATCAATTTCCATTGTTAGAAAATGATAAGGTTATAGAAAGGTTAAACACATTGATTGATAAGTATGTATTTTATAAGTATATATTTTATACATGTATTAAACTATCTCACTGTATCCCCAAAATTTGTGCAATTAAAATAATAATTAGGCCCACACCAGCCTGCGCAGGACCCAGGCTCATAGGAGACCCGGTCCACCCTTCCACAGGCTGGGCAGACACCCACCAGAGCCTAGGACCACCCCTTCTGATCAGCAGACTATCATGGAATTGTCAAGCCCAGGGTCCAAGATCCACCCACACCAGCCTGTAGAGGACCCAGGCTCACAGTAGGCCTGGGCCCACCCCTGCTACCAGCAGGCACCCACCAGAGCCTAGTGTCTGGCACAGGACTGCCTGTTCCAACCAGCAGACCACCACAAAAGTCAGGCCCAGCTCAGATCTGTCTACACTGACTTGCGCAGGACCCAGGTCCAGGATAGGTCTGAGTTTGCTGCCCACCCCCAACAACCTGGGAGCCTAAGCCTACCCCATTTCCATCTTGGGACACTGCAGTCATCACCATAACCTCCCCCACAAAGTAGCCTGTAACTTTTTGACAGCAGACAGGGCCTATAAGCAGCTGCATCTCAGAGCAGGCATCCCAAAGGGAGTGTGAGGCCCACTCTTGCAGCCCCATCTCTGTAAGACATTGCTTCCTTCTTGGGGCACGTTAATTATTATTTCAAGTTGCCTCTGCTATTGCCACCATCGACCTTAGATGCAGTAGCATATACTGAGGCACACTGGCAGGTCCTGGAAGCCCAATATCAAGGTGAGGTACAGATAGTCTACACGGGTACTACAAGAATATAGGAAAGAAACTGTAATATATCAAATCCACATTGCAAGAAAGGAAGATACACAGATAACATGAAAAAACAAGGGAAGAAAGTTCCCCAAACAAACTAGGATACTATAATAACAGAACTCATGGACAGAGAAGTTGATGAAATGTCAGAGATGGAGTTCAGAAGGTTCATAATTAAAATAATCTGTGAATTAAAGAATGACTTAAATGTGCAAATACAGGCAAAAATTGATCACTCTAACAAAGAGATAAGAGAGCAAATGCAGGTAGCAATAGATGAGAGAGAGAGAGAGAGAGAGAGAGAGAGAGAGAGAGAGAGAGAGAGAGAGAGAGAGAAACCTTAGGAAAAAAAAATTCAGAAATCCTTGAAATAAAAGATACACTAAATTAAATAAACAATAGAAAGGATAACTAACAGAATAGACCGCTTGGAAGAAAGAACATCAGATAATGAAGACAAAATATACAATCTGGAATATAAAGTTAACCACACAGTGAAGATAGTAAAAAACTATGATCAGAACATCCAAGAATTAGGGGACAGCATCAAAAGACCAAATCTAAGAGTTATTGGGATAGAGGAAGGCACAGAGTTTTAAACCAAAGGAATGCACAATCTCTTCAATGAGATAATATCAGAAAATTTCCCAAGCATGAAGAACGAATTGGAAAACCAAATACAAGAGGCTTGCAGGACACCAAATGTACAAAATTAAAACATATCTTCACCAAGGCACATTATAATGAAAATGCCTAGTATACAGAATAAGGATAGAATCTTAAAAGCCTCAAGTGAGAGTAATCAGCTCACGTATAGGGGGAGACCAATTCGTATCTCAGCAGATTTTTCAACCCAGACCCTCAAAACCAGGAGATTGTGGGACAAATACTGAAAGAAAACTGATGCCAACCAAGAATCTTATATCTAGCAAAACTAAGCTTTAAATTTGATGATGAAATAAAAACCTTCCATGAAAACAAAAATTAAAAGAATTTACAACTAGAAAGCCTGCACTACAGAACATCCTCAGCAAAATAGTCCAAGAAGAGGAAATGGAAATCAATGATGAAAATCATCAGAGGGAAGTATTACACTAAAGGAAGACCTAATCATAAGAAAAACCAAGTCACGTTAAATACCAAAAATAAACAAAAATGGCTGGGAATACAAATCATGTCTCAATAATAACCCTGAATATTAATGGCCTAAATTCACCAATCAAAAGACATAGACTTGCAGATTGGATCAAAAAAAAAAAAAAGACCCAACAATATGCTGCCTCCAAGAGACTCATCACATAGGAAAAGACATCCACAGACTAAAGGTGAAGGGTTGGGAAAACTCATACCACTCACATGGACTGCAGAAGCAAGCAGGGGTTTTCATCCTCATCTCAAATAAAGTAGACTTCAAAGTAAAGTCAAACAAAAAGGATACAGAAGGACACTACATACTGCTCAAGGGAAACATACATCAATGAGACTTAACAATTATAAATATATATGCCCCAAACAATGGAGCATCTACATTCATCAAATAAACTCTTCTCAAGTTCAAGAGTCAAATAGATTATAATACAATCATTTTGGGTAACTTTAATGCACCTCTTTCATCACTAGATAGATCTTCCAAACAAAATCTGAACAAAGAAACTACAGAACTCAATAATACAATCAATAACTTAGATGTAACTGACATATAGAAAATATTTGATCCTTCATTGAGAGAATTTCTTATTAGCAGCACATGGATCCTTCTCTAAAATAGACCATATAATATGCCACAAAGCAACTCTTAGCAAATATAAAAAAGTAGAGATACTACCCTGCATTCTATCAGATCATAATGGAATAAAATTAGAAATCAATAATAAAATAAGAAATAAAAACCACTCCAACATCTGGAGAATAAATAATATACTACTGAATAAACAACGGGTTGCCGAAGACAACAAAGAGGAGACTAAAAAATTTTTAGAGGTGAATGAGTACACGGATACAACATATCGAAATCTCTGGGACACTATGAAAGCAGATCTCAGAGGAAAGTTCATTGCATGGAGTTCATTCCTTGAAAGAAAAAAATGTCAACAAATAAATAACTTAACATTAAATCTCAAAGCCCTAGAAAAAGAAGAACAAACCAACACCAAAATCAGTAGAAGACAGGAAATAATTATTATCAGAACTGAAATTAATGAAATTGAAACAAAAAGAAACAATTGAAAAAATTGACAGAACCAAAAGTTGGTTCTTTGAAAATAAAAAATAAAATTGACAAACCCTTAGCCATGTTAACAAAGAGAAGGAGAGAGAAAACTCAAATCACTAACATATGTGATGAAAAAGGAAATATCACAATAGACACTACAGAAATATAGAAGATAACTAGAAACTATTTTGAAAACTTGTACTCCAGTAAAATAGAAAATATCAAAGGCATCTTCAAATTTCTAGAGTCACATAACTTGCCCAAATTGAATCAGGATGATATACACAATTAAACAGATCAATTTCAAGTGACAAAATAAAAGAAGCCATCAAAAATCTACCAAACAAGAAAATCCCAGGACTGGATGGATACACAGCTGAGTTCTACAAGACCTTTAAAGAATAACTAATACCAATACTCTTCAATTTATTTCAGGAAATAGAAAAAGAGGGAGCACTTCGAAACTCATTCTATGAGGCCAATATCACCCTGAATCCAAAAACCAGGCAGACACATAAAAAAAACTTTAGACCATATCTCTAATGAGCATAGATGCAAAAATTCTCAATAAAATTCTGGCAAATCAAATACAAAAACATATCAAAAAGACTGTGTACCACAATAAATGGGATTCATCCCAGGGATGCAAGGTTGGTTCAACATATGGAAATTAATAAATATAATACATCACATCAATAGTCTTAAAAGTAAGAATCATATGATCATTCCAATAGATGCAGAAAAGAATTTGACAAAATATAGCACCCCTTTATGTTCAAAACACTAGAAAAACTAGGGATAACAGGAACATATCTCAACATCATAAAGGCTATCTATGCTAAGCTCCAGGCCAACATCATTCTAAATGGGGAAAAATTGAAGGCATTAATCCAAAAACTAGAACAAGACAGGGATGCCCTCTTTCATCCCTTCTATTTAACATAGTTCTTGAAAGACTGGCCAAAGCAATTAGATGAAAGAAATCAAAGGAATGCACTTAGGAAAAGAAGAACTAAATTGGCACTATTTGCTGATATGATTCTATGCCTAGAAGACCCTAAAAGTTCCACCAGAAAACTTCTAGAACTAGTAAATGAATTCAACAAAGTAGCAGGATATAAAATCAACACCATAACTCAAAGGCATTTCTGCATATCAGTGGTAAATCCTCAGAAAGGGAAACAAGGAAAACTACCTCATTTTCAATAGCCTCAAAACAAACAAATAAATAAATAAATAAAATACTTGAGAATCAACTTAACAAAAGAGGTGAAAGATCTACAACAAAAATTTCAGAACCCTAAAGAAAGAAGTCAAAGAAGATCTAAGAAGATGGAAAGATCTACCTTGCTCTTGGATAGCATGAATTAGTAGTATCAAATGACCATAAGCACTATACAGATTTAATGCAATTCTGATCAAAATCTCAATGAGATTCCTCATAGAAATAGAAAAAGCCATCATGAAATTTATCTGGAAAAATAAGAGATCCAGAATAGCTCAAGCAATCCTTAGCAGAAAGAATGAAGCATTATCCCAGACTATACTACAGAGCAATAGTAACATGGTATTGGCACCAAAACAGACTTGTAGACAAATGGTACAGAATAGAGGACACAGATACTAACCCACAAAATTACAATTATCTTATATTAGACAAAGGTGCCCAAAACATGCATTGGAGAAAAGAGATAGCCTCTTCAGCAAATAGTGCTGGGAAAACTGGAGATCCATATGCAACAAAATGAAATTAAATCCCTATTGCTCACCATGCACAAAACTCAACTCAAAATAGATCAAGGATTTAGGAATAAAACTAGAGATCCTGTATCTAATAGAAGAAAACATAGGCCCTAAGTTGGGGATTAGGCCCCAACTTCCTTAATAAGACTCCTGTGGCACAAGAATTAAAATCAACAATCAACAAATGGGATGGATTCAAACTAAAAAGTTTCTTCTCAACAAAAGATACAATCTGTGAGGTGAATAGAGAGCCTACATCTTGGGAGCAAATTTTTACCCCTCACATGTCAGTTAGAGCACTAATCTCTAGGATATATAAAGCACTCAAAAAGTTAAACACCAAAAAAACCCAAATAACCCACTCAATAGATGTGCCAGGACCTGAACAGACACTTCTTATAGAATGATATTCAATCAGTCAACAAATATATGAAAAAATGTTCATCTTCTCTAGCAATGCAAATAAAAACCACTCTAAGATTTCATCTCACTCCAGTCAGAATAGTAGCTATTATGAAGACAAACAATAATAAGTGTTGGTGAGGATGTGGGGAAAAAGGTACACTCATACACAGCTGGTGGGACTGCAAATTGGTGCAGCCAATATGGAAAGCAGTATGGAGACTTCTTGGAAAATTGGGAATGGAACTACCATTTGACTCAGCTATCCCTCTCCTCAGTCTATACCCAAAGGACTTAAACATAGCATATTACAGGGACACAGACACATAAATGATTATAGCACCACAATTCACAATAGCTAAACTGTGAAAACAACCTAGATGCCCCTCAATAGATGAATGGATAAAAAAAATGTGGCACATATACACAATAGAATATTACTCAGCAGTAAAAGAGAATAAAATCATGGCATTTGCTGATAAATGGATGAAGTTAGAAAAGATAATGCTAAGTGAAGTTAGCCAATCCCAAATAATCAAATGCTGAATGTTTTCTTCGATATAAGGAAGCTGATTCATAGCAGGGTTGGAAGGGGGAGCATAGGAGGATTCAACGAACTCTAGATAGGGTAAAGGAGTTAGAGGGGAAGGGAGTGGGCATGGGGTTAGAATGATGGTGGAATGTGATGATCATTATTATCCAATGTACATGTATGAAGACATGAATTGATGTGAATATACATTGTATACAACCAGAGATATGAAAACTTGTGCTCTATATGTGGAATAAAAATTGTAATGTATTCCACTGTCATATATAAATAAAAAGCAATAAAATAAAAGAATAATTAACCATGGACTCTACCTCACTTCTTTCCCAAAATTCTAAAGATTTAAGATGGACTATAGATCTAAATATAAACTTGAAATTCAGAAAAATGAAAACAGGAGAATAAATTTGTACCCTGAGGTAAGCAAAGATTTATTGAAAATGAGAAAAAAAGCACTAATGTTTTTTAAAAAATTGATAGGTGACCTCATCCAAAGATATCATTAAGACATTATTACTGTATGTATGTATGCCACTACATGACCAATATGATTCTGCAACATGTACACTCAGAAAAATGAGAAGTTATATCCAATTTATGTATGATATATCAAAGTGAATACATTCTACTGTCATGTATAACTAATTAAAACAAATAAAAAAATTAAAATAAAATAAAAAAGAAAACGAATAAATATTCAAAGTCTAAAATGATATTTTAACACATAATTTTGAAAAAAAACCCTCATTCTAATATATATAAATAAGTCCTATAAATCAACAATTAAAACATGCAGAACTCAAAATAGACAAAATCTTGAGCAAATATTTAAAGAAAGTTAACAAAAGTGGATGATAAGCACAAGAGAAAGTGCTCTGTATCAGGGAAATACGAATTAAAACCACCATGAGACATCCTTTTACATCTACTGGAATGGCTAAAAATGAAAAATACTGGAACACCAAATGTTGATGAGAATAGACAACACGTGGACCTTGTTGATGGGTAGATGCAGAAAATGACAGAATCTCTTTGAAAACTTGTTTGGTAGTTTCTTAAACAATTAAACACACATATATCTTATGACCCTGCAATTTCACCCCTTACCCCAAAAGAAGTGAAAACAAGACCATCAAGGAATATTCACAAGAATGTGCACAATAGTCTTATTCATAATATCCTTAAACTGGAAACAACTCAAATATCCATCAAACAGAGCATAGATAAACAAAATGGGGTTAATTAATGCAATAAAAACTACCAACAGTAAAAAGGAATTGCCTACTGATATAAGCAAACACACAGACACATAGAAAATTATGTTGGGCAGATAAAGCCAGACACCACTGGAGGCATGTATACATACACATTCAAATGGGAGGAGAGAAAAAATGTGAAGAGAGAATTAATATTATTTTGTTCATATAAGCATAATATCAGACAGAGTACTCTGTGATTCCATAAATCTCAGCTGTAGTTGGGGAAAGTGCCTACCAATTAACCCACAGGAACTGTCTGGTGTGAAGGAAATACACTCTACCTTAATTCAGATTTTAGTTACAATAGATGCATACAACTTTGAAAACACTTTAGCTGAACACTTAAAATCCATGCATTGTATTATATACAAGCTATAGTTCATTTGAGAAATTAAAAAAAAACCCTATAAATACATTAATAGGAAGTAGTTTAAAAGTCTATCTCAAACTATAGTTAATTTGAGAAATAAAAAATATAAATACATTAATAGGAAGTAGTAAAAAAAGTCTATCTCAAAGGTGAGTATCCAAGTCTAAGAAACCTTTTGATTGTCAGATCTTTCAAAAACTTCACCCTCTGAAATGAGAGCATCTTCCCATTTGCAAATAGAAAACAAATCTGTTTGCTTATTTTATAAAGTTGAATAGGACTAAAGATAATGATCTTAGTACTTCATGGAAGGTGAAAGTATCTCACATAGATGACCCATTAGGAGCAGTTTTTATGCTGTTGTTAGCTTTCTTTAATGTTTGGAATCTCTATGAAATTTTCTTGAAATCAATGCTTTTAAAGTAGCCATATGTAACACAAATAAACATGTATACACGTAAACACACACACAATCAGTGATAAATCATTGATTATTGAAATGAGGACACATGGAGAACAACAAGAACCCTGAAGTGAAGACAGATTCTATTGCCGGACTATACATTTAAGCACAGTTCCTGAATTACCTAGTCAGGCTAAGTATCATTCTATTTATTTGGAACAGTGTAGTTGCAGCAAGTCACAGAGGCAGTTTGGCCCTTTGTACACAGTCATGCTAAGCGAGGCCCCAGAGCCAAATTTTAAAAATGTCATCAAACACTCACAAATATTGTTAACACATAATGAGATTTCCTGTTTCTGCACTTTATGCCCAAATTGGTATTTGAGTATATTTTTACCTCTCAAAGACAAGAGAGCAAGCACTCAAGGGTGTTATTCCTATTAAAATCTTGTAATCATAAACTCATCTTCCCAGCTGAATCCTTAAAGAATATTTGGCTTATAGCTATGTCAAGTCTATGATGGTTTTGTAATGAAATATCCTTTATCTATTTTACTTATCCAATCTTTTATGTTTTCTGATGAAATTTCAGTCTCTTGTCAAATTGAGGTCATTACTTTGTCGATTGGCATGCATATTTAGGCAAATTGGCAAGTGTGCAATCCTGTATGACTCAAATCATTGCCAAATGGCAGTTAGCTAACTTCTGCTTGCATGAAAAGGGGACAGCTTATTATCAGGTCCAACTTGGTGGAAAAGGATACATAGTTAGTGTCTGATGCACATATCTAGATGAAATGGGACACATATGTTTTTCCTCTTCCATAGATGATCTTTTCCATTTATATTGTTGCCATAAGTGTTTCATCATCCAAATGTTTAAATTCTGTATAACGATTCCAAATAGCATTGAACCATTCAGATTTGGGCATTGGGCATCACAGATGTGCTAAATCTAGTAACAGAGGGATAGCTAGAACATGGTTTCCATGCCTCAAGGGAAGAGACATTTTTAATAACCTTTGCTAAAACGGCTCTACAGTGTGTTTTTGTCAATAGAGCTCAGAGACTCTATAATTGTGTAGAGGTTGAGAGAAATCACATCAGACTATAACAGTCTTTCAAACCTTTTAAAGTGTATCTGCAACCCATTGTAAATAGAGCCAATGATCACAATGTATTTCTACTTTGGAACACTTTTACTTTACTCTAGGCAGTAAGAATGAAGGTGTGAGAAATGGCATGCTTATAGGCAGTAGGTAGCATGTAACATATCTCTGGTTGCCTTGCAGGTCATTTATTTATGAACCCTAAAAAACAAATCATACAACTCCCAGAATTTTTATTTACTAAATGCTGAAGTTTTATGGGCAGCTTTTGAAATCTGAAATTTAAAAGAGCCAACATATTTAAAAGTTTTAGGGAAAAATATATTTCCCATATCTAGCAGAAACTGAGCTAGACAAACATATTTGTGATTTCCAAAAAGGGTTAGCACTCTAAATACTGTAGGCAAACAAAATGCTAACAAGTTTAATTATTCACAATGGCACATTTATGGAGAGTATAATGTCACAATCAATGATTACAAGCTCACACAAACAGCACTGTAATAATTCTACAAGGCGTGTTCAGAAGTGAAATAATTTAGAATTTGAAATCAATAGCATTTATAGACATTGGAAATGTCAAATGGAAAATGAATGCCAGTGTTTATATTCTTTCAAGAGCATTTTTACTTCTTGGATTTTAATTATTCCTTAAAAGATTTCCTAGTACCTGAAAGCAAAACAAACAGTGGCCCTGTTGTGGCTCGATTAACTCTTTCAACAGAGTTAGACTCTTCAGGGAGCTGTGTTATAAACAAGTCATTATGAGCAGTGAGTTGTCCCAGGTCCTTCTCTGTGTAACAACACTCTTTTGGCTTCTCTTTCTATGTCCTCTTGGACTTTCTGTCCCACAATGCTTTGCTCCACTTTACTCTCAGACTTTAAATTCTTTGGTACAAATAGTTTTTACCATGAGGTATTGCTTTGATAAATCATTAAATTAAAATATTCCTCATAATTAAAATTAGGGGAAATTGAATGACAGATATATGTGAACTCTCCACACTATCTTTTCACCTTTTCTATAAATCTAAAATCATTCCAAAAGAAAAGTTATTTTTAAAAAATCATTAATGTATGAAATATGATTTGTCAAGAGCTTTGTAATGCTGTGAACATCCAATAAATAAATAAAAAAAATCATTTTAGAATTCCTGGAATTCTTCTATGTATGTAAAAATATCAATTTTTCCATATTATCTGGTAAAAATAAAGACAGAAACCTGTGAGAATTAGATACAGTTTCCAAAAAGTGTAGCATTTATGGCTGTTCTTGTCAATTGCTATTGTCTAGTAAGAAATAATAGCAACAATAATAGCTATCTCTTATTGAATGACCTACTATGAACAAAGCATCTGTTCAGTTTTTCTTTAATATTTATTTTTTAGTTGTAGTTTGACACAATCTATTTATTTTATTTATTCATTTTTATGTGGTGCTGAGGATTGAACTCAGGGCCTTTCAAGTCCTAGATGAGCACTCTACTGCTGAGTCACAACCCCAGTCCTCTGTTCATGTTTTTACTTACATTATCCTTTAAATCTCACAAACTATGACTTTTTATGCTAAATATGGTTCCATATATTGTGCTTGGAATAGTAATTAGCAGATGTCAGATTCCATCCAGGTCTGACTCCCAAGCCAATGCTGCCTCCCTTCAATGAGGGAATATTTCTATTATTTACTAGTTCCAGGCACCCCCCCCCCAACACCCATACCACATCTCTCTCTCTCTCTCTCTCTCTCTCTCTCTCTCTCTCTCTCACACACACACACACACACACACACACACACACAAATGCTCAAAATAACCCTGCAAACAAGTTTTTGCCATTAGTCTTAAAATCAAAAGGAAAAATCTTGACATTTTCTAGTAAAGCCTGTTTTAGTTATGAAAGCATTTAACTGTCAACTCTAGTCTTTGCTGATACTTTTTTAGGTTTCTGAAAAAAAAAGATGTATTTAACCAATTGTCCATTAATGGAGTGATGTCCAATTGCCTTATGTACCACCAAATTACCTATCATCTAAGGAAGAAAGGGAAGAAAATTTAATTTCAGGTTACTCCAGAAACTATGGCAACCAGGCTGTTTGGCAGCCAAAGGGTGTAAAATCCAGATTAGATAGATGGATATATTTACATATTCACTTTTACATTAAACAGAGTGGATGACACATCCCTGTATAAAACCTATTATTTAAACACTTCAAGTGAAAAGTGTTAAAATAAATGGCTCATGACTTATGAAGTGTTAAAATAAACGTTTATTTCAACACTATACATGTCATAAGCCATTTATTTCAACACTTTCTACTTCAGAAGATTTCACTCAGACAAGAAGAAAAGATCTCATTTGCCAAGTGTATGTCAAGAGGCCAAGACACAGGATAAAACTGGAGATTTGATGGCAGAACTTTGGTTTGAGGAGGCTCCAATCAGAAGGTAGGATGGGATATTTGATGCTTTACACCTTGTAGAAGCTGTATGGATGTGGTAAACTGTTCATCAACACCAATAACATTGGCTAAATTTAGACATCACATTTATATTAATTAATTCTTAGACTTCAGGGCAGGCCTAAGCATCGTATTATAATTAATGCCACGTTTGAAGTATTTCTCAAAAAAAAAAAATATGCTTTATTTTATATCTCCACTTCTCATAGGAGCATAATGGAACCCAAAGTCTTCAGGGAACAAAGATTCCAAAAATAAAGGCAGTTTCATAAGCATAATAAGTGCACACACTTGTACAGTAGTTCTATATGATAAGCTCCATTCTAAGTGCTATTCAAATGTTAAATAATCTAATCCTACAGCAATATGAACAGGGTAGATACTTTAACTTCTGTCATTTTTTTTTCTTCAAATGGGGTAGTCAAATCCAGAGTGGCTGAGTAAACTGAGGAAGGGAAACCAGTACATTGTGGCCAGGATTTTACTTCAGGCATTGGCTCCAGGCTCTGTCCCAGTCCCTGTGCTGGGCTGCTGCCTGCTTTTAGTAACAGTGGCAGACCATTCTGTCTTAAGCTCTGGAATCTGTGTGGCTTAAAAAGTCAAATTTGTTTCTTCACTTTCAGGCAGGGTCAGACCAAATGGATGAAAATTTCTTTTGTAAATTCTCTCTAGTAAGAAGTACTGATGATACTGATACAAGGAATCAGTATTAATGGATTACTAACAGTGTTGACCAATGACTGTTGAAGTTCTTTCAGTTTTGCCTATTTTAATACTTTATTTTTCTATAAAAGGTGGACTGTAATTGAAATAGCAATGTCTGATGGTGACTGAATTAGTTCCTTTCAGTATGAACCCTTGATAAAAATGCTGAAGAAATGTTTTTTTTCTTTAAGCAAACCCCATAATAGCAGACCTCATGTTTCACACCCACATTTTAATAACTAATAATGGCAAATTCCTCTCACCCTCCCCTACCCCACCTTATTTCCCTTCCCCTCTTCCTCAACTTTCTTATTCTGCCTGTCAATTATGTTTTCCTCTTATTTGACATTTTTTCCCCTTTACCTTCCATTTTTTTATTACCTCTATCATTTCCCCACAGATGGAGCACTAAGACAAAAATAATTGGATATTTAATATTCCCCAATATTCATAATTTTACAAATCTGCAAATAATTGGAACATATAATATGAAACCACATATTCTATATGGAGATACATAATTTTGTTCATAAACCAGACTTTAACTTACTAGTCCTCTGCCCATCCTGCCTTCCCACTTCACATCACCATGATTACTGATCATTTCCTTTTGAAATTTCAAGGCCAAAAATTGGTAAAGAGATGTCAGGAAACTGAGGGCACGGTAACACATGAGGAATATATTTTTGACCTACATAATGCGAAGAAAACTTCTGAGATGCTCATTATTAGAATATTTGACATTAAAAAATATAACTAAAATGTGGCAAAATTATAAAATGTACAAAAAAATGGCACAGAAATATTTTCAATCGTAAGCTGGATAATAATATCATATGTACTTATATATTTACAAAACCTTTATAGTAGATATGTAGATATCTTGTTATTTGAATATAAATTACATCAGATAATATACCTTTGCTGTAATTTATCCATACTATATAAATCAGAACTAAATTATAATAAATGAGACCTGAAATATAAGGATTATTATTGAAAGCTTTTTTTTTTCTTTTTGCTTTTTTTGGTACCAGGGACTGAACTCAGGGGCGCTTAACCACTGAGCCACATTCCCATTTTTTTTTTTTTAAATTTTGAGACAGGATCTCACTAAGTTACTAGGGCTGGCTTTGACCTTGCAATCCTCCTGCCTCAGCCTCCTGAACCTCTGCGGTTACAGCAGTGCATCACCATGCCCCACTGAAAGCATATTTTGATACAAAGGAACTAATATCTTCCCAACTGTTCTTCAATTTAAGAAAAGTTCCATAGCATCAATTTTTAATAATCTGAATTTAAAGTTAACTGTAAATAAATTTAAGTTATACATATATAATATTCAAATATTTTTATTCATTAATCCCACTCAGTAAATCAGCAGCTATGATCAATTACTATGCTTGGAAGTGATAACATAAATGAGGTAGATATTATCCCTGTCTTTAAGAAATATACAATCTAGCAGTAGGAAGTTATAAATTATTTATTATAGTGCATGTTAATGGCTCCAGGAAAAGCTGAGCAAAGAACCATGACAATTGGGAGGAAGGGGTATTGTACTTTGGTTGGGTCATCTTTAATATGGATGAAAAATGGGCTAAGTCTTAAAAGGACAAGTATCAATTTAGAAGGCAGAGAAGGAGGGATGGGAATCAGAGACTGAGGGAAGTGCATGAGGAAGCGATAAAGATCTGGAAATAATTGGAATAGTTGGTGCATAAAGGATGGATTAGAAGGATGAGGAGTGTGGCAGGTGGCTCTGGGACATATATATCAGAGCCCCTTCAACCAACACTGGTTTCAACTGTAGTTAATAGGGCCAGTTCCATGTCACCATTACTGACCCTAATAAAGCAGACTCTGCTAAGCTTCTTTGTACTTTCTGTCCAAGAGTTTCTCTGATACAGCAAGAGCCTACTAGACATATGTATTATAGCCACGGAGGTGCAGGGTCAGTCCCCAAATGGTGTTAGCTAAGTTAGTGACTCATTGAGAAATACTCCAGCCCTCCATCCTTCCAGTGGATCATCATGTAAAGCCTCTATCCTCTTCCCAGGAGTTCACAACTGTGACCTAAAATCAACATACTCTTCAGTTTGCTTTTGCTCTTCCTCTGTGCAGTGTTCCCTCCTCCCTGAGATCTGCTTTTTTTTTTTTTTTTTTCCAAATAAACCATCTGCATCCAAGTTCTTGTTTTCATGAAAGGATAGTTTGCAAAAGTTCCTATATGCCATGCTGAGCATTTTGGGGGTTGGTCCTTTCTTATAGGAATGAGAGGGCCTCTGAGTATTTTGAGCAGGAATTTACCAGATAAGATGATATTTAACATTTAGTGATGATGGTGGTGCTGCCTAAGGCAAAGGGAGAGCAAAAGTGAAAGTGAAGAGATTAGTAGAAGGTCACAGAAGAATTAAGTTTATAAGTACATGGATTGGGTTAAGTCAAGTCTACAGAAATAGAAAATGAGGTAAAAAATAATTTGCATTCACAGAGGGGACTTACAGAACTTCATGATTAATTAGACATGCAGTATAAGAGGGTAGGAGGTATCAAGAGAACTCAGAGGTTAATGTCATTAACTATGATAAGTTTTAAGGTTTATGAAGGATAATAAATTTTGGATCTGGGCAGGTACCGTCCAGATAGAAAACAGCTGAATTACTTAAGAAAATGGAAGATAGCCCAATAATTATATTTTGGTTTGCTACTCAGTATCTCTAGTACTGCATAAATGGGATTCTGTAAATGTCATATTTATAAATAGTACCCTTGAATTGCAAGAGGTTGAGACAGTGTTGACTACTGCAAAGTTTGCTAAAATGATGCCCAGTTGAAAAGCCATGTATAGATTTCAGGATCATAAAAACCTTAATATAAATTCTGTGTTCCTCTTATTAGCAGCCATGAGTTAGATTTTAATCACTTTAAAAATAAAGCTAACACATCTATCTCATAAGGTGGTTGTGAGAATCAAACAAAATACTGAAAATAATTGAACCAATAAAAGTGTTGCACAAATATTAGTTACTACATTATTTTAATATTTAATCATTTTGGATTGATGAATATGTAGCAACATGGATTCTGAAATTTCTTTTTTTTTAATATTTATTTTTTAGTTATAAGTGGACACAGTGTCTTTATTTTACGTTGTGTGGTAGCTAAGGATCAAACACAGTGCCTCATGCTTGCTAGGTGCAGTTTACCTCTGAGCCACAGGCCAGCCCAAGGATTCTTAAATCTCTGATGAGGAGGAGGAGGATGATGGTTAAAATAACAACTCTTACTATGTGCTAGATAGATCTTGAAGTACTGTATTTTTGTTTTTAAGATAAATTCTACTGTGTATATTTAAGGAATACAACATTATCTTATAGTTACATGAAGGTAATAAAAATGTTACATGTTGAAGGAAATTAACATATGCATTATCCTACAGTTGCCCTTTTGTTTTCTGTTTTTGTGACAAGAGTGGCTGAAATCTACTCATTTTGCATGAATCCCACATGAAGCAGTACAATTTTCTTTGTTCTCATATTAGGTGTTAGATCTCTATATTTGTTCATCCTTCATACTTGCTGCCTTGAATCCTCTGACTTTCATCTCTGCATCATCTTCCCTGTCCCCCATCAATGGTGAGTAATTTTATATTGTCTATTAATGATGAGGACAGAAGTTGGAGACATAGACCAGTAAATAGAGGGCCAAAGTATTCGATCAAGATGGGGCAATGAGGCTAGATCAGTGAATGAAATCAGGTGGTATAACTGGAGGCAAGGTCAGTGCAAAAGGTCCAAATGGCATAATAGAGGGAAGAACTTCAAGGAGTCGTGACTGATGATTATATAATGGTGGTTTGAAAAAAAGAAGTGACATATAAAACAATTATGACAATATTGTTATTTTTTACTCTCATTAAAACTCAGCAGTTTTATTTTATTTGTACACATCTTTCTCCCATATCTGTGCAAGTCAGACTAGCCAGACTGAAACAGGAAGATGATGTGGACAATAGCTGACATAGATAGGTGTGTACCTATCTTACCTATCTATGAGAAACTAATATAAACAGACGGGAATGTACACATTTCTTTTCATATATATATATCTGTCTGCATGTAAACAAATGCACACACACACACACACTCACACATACATACACCCAAAGTTACCTTTCACCACTGTCATTCCTGGCAGATGAAACACTATAATCATTTTATGGCTGAGTGGCATACAATGCAATGAAAGGTCTTCAAAGGAAAAAAAAATCATGTTTTCACCCTTTTACTTTCCTCAGCAGTGATTAGTTCTAGAAATATAAGGTATCATCACTTCTCAAAAAGTGCTGTAGGTTATAAGATTGCTCCTCTGAAGTTGGCAACATGTAATAAATGTGCTTTATTCCTAAACATCAATCAGTTTCAAGAATGGCAGTTGCTTGTAGAATGGTAATAATAGAAATAGTCAGTTAATAAGTACTATAGGCATTAAAACATTGGATGACAGATGGTAAGACTTCTTGCTATGAAAGAATACTCTCTTATATAATTATGGTTTTATAACTAGTTACATCAGTTTCTAAATATTTAGTTTTTAAGATTTATGTGTCTTTTTAGTAATGAAACTTATATGGTAGTGTTCTGTATTGAGATAAGAAATAAGATAGAAGTATATTAAAAAACTACAGCGAACATACTCTGGGTAGATGAGATGGTACTAGGTTATTTAATTTAAAGGGTGCCCCAATTTAAATATTTACTAAAATTACATTTTAATAATTACTAAAAGTGCAATTTAGAAATATTTTAAATCACTGCAAATGTATAGAATTGAAATAAGAATATTGGAAGAGTTACAATTACCCCCAAATTTAAAATGTTCAAGCATTTTGTAGAACTGTTATATGGATCTACTTTATTGAGTATATGACTTACTTCAAAATGGTGATTTTTATTTTCTAAAGCAAAATATCATTGTATATTGAATATATAGAAAAATGAGTTATCTAACCTAAATGGAATTGTATTGTGCCAGAGAGGAGGTTTATTAAATGTCAAAGAAGCATAGCAGAGAGTTTGGGAGCTCAGAGAAAAGGTGAGAGTAGTAGGAAATACCTGGATGAGGTGACCATCAAAGGGGAAAAATCAGGTAAGAGGACAACAGGCATCCAGAACTTCAGAAGTGTTCTGAAAGAGGACCTGGAAGTGAGAATCCAGATTCTGTGCTGTCTTTATAGAACAAGTGGTGGACTGTCTGCCTTGATTGACAGTGTGCAAGATGATGATGACATATGGATTAGGGTATAGATGGTTGATGTACTGTGGAGATTTAGTCTAGAATGACGAAGAATTTTAACAAGCAGGTCATTGGCAAAAGTGTCTAGGCTTCTCTTTCTGTGTTAAATAGATTTTGAAGTTGATTTTAATGTAATTAGAAGAGAGGAAAGGAAGGGGAATGAACATGTGTGTGTATGCTAGGTACTGAGACAGGCAGGCACCTGAGTTTAGAGCATGCTACTCTTCTGATCATACTTCTTCCTACTCATATATATTTGAAATCATGCCAATCCAAAAATATTTTAGAAATCCAATTGCACAACCCTGAGAAAATCAAGTATCAAATGCCATTTGCTTTTGGAGATGACATTATGAAAACCTCCCTTGAGGAAGAGTAAAAGAAGAATATGTTCAGAAACAAAGAACCAATTTGTGTATCTTTCCTAACTTGCCAGGAAGGAATATTAGAAGATAAATCTGGTCAAATGGCTATTTCATTTAAAGGAAATCATTTAAGAAGGTGGTTTCAAAATTATGACTTTTCCTTTGAAGATAAAACAGAGATTTAGACTGGAGACTCAAGCGAGAAAAGGCCTTTGGCACGTGGTATTTAATGTACCCTCATATTGGCTATTTGAAATCTGATTTTGGGGGTTATTATCTTCATTTCACAGTGCAGATACAGAGGTCATCAGCTGGTAACATGTTTATGACATTTAAACCCCATAAGTTATTTGCATCATTCACACAACCTCTACCAAATAACTCCTGAAACACTAAACAACTTGTAGTTTCTTGAGGCCCTCACATTTATTCATACCATTGTGTCATTTCTCTTGCTATTCCTACTGCCTGAAAAGAAATTCATACCTTTTCCTCATCCTTTAATTTAATGCCAAATATTACATTCTTTGGGGAACATTGTTGGACCATGCTCACTCATCAAATTCCTTCCCTTTGGTTCCCTGTAGCATATGCAGGAATACCACTTTGAATGACAGCAATGCCACCCGTTTCTTCTTTTTAAAGTGTGAGCTTTCTAAGGGCAGGAGAAATGTCTAGTTACTGCCCTGGCTGTCAGCATATCCACAGAAAAGAAAATAGGGCTAAGCTTTAAGATACACCAAGCTCACTCAGACAAGTTTCTGAAGCTCTTCAAGTCAGCTTCCTCATATATGAAATGAGGCCAAGAAAAGTATCTGTCTTAAAGGGTTAGATGAGAAACTGCATGCAAAATGCTCCACAGGGCCTAAGACATTGTAAGCCCTTCATAAAAGTTAGTTCATCACCCCATTGTCACCTTCATCATCATTATTCCTAGTAATTAACAAAATTCATTATCAGTTTCCTGATAAAAGGACTATACTTATTTTCCTCTAAAATGTGAAGAGGATTAGTTTCAAGCTTTATAAATACTGTTGTCATTGGAAGATTGCCACTTGAGTTTTTAGAGACATGATGAAAAATAAATTAATATTTCCTTTATGTTTATATTTTGCCTTAACTTTTGATGGAAGTCTCTAAAGAATGAACAATTTGGAAAGGAAACAATCAAGAACATGAACAGAGAGTCTTCAGAAAGAGAGAAAATCTTTACCATCTGTACCTCAGAGCATTGATCTTCAGGATATACAAAAAAAAAAAACATCAAAAAACATAACACCAAAAACATAAATAATCTAATCAACAAATGGGCAAAGGAACTAAACAAGAACTTCACACAGAAAAAAAAAAAAACATATGAAGAAATGTTCAACATCTCTAGCAATTAGAGAAATGCAAATTAAAACTACACTGAGATTCCATCTCACCCTAGTCAGAATGGCAATTATCAAGAATACAAGTAACAATAAATGTTGGTGAGGATGTGGGAGAAATGGTTCATTCATACATTGCTGGTGGGATTGCCAATTGGTGCAACAACTCTGGAAAGCAGTATGGAGATTCCTTAGAACACTTGGAGTAGAACCACCATTTGACCCAGTTATCCCACTCCTCGGCTTATACCCAATAGGCTTAAATCAGCATACTATAGTGATACAGGCACATTCATGTTTATAGCAGCTCAATTCACAATAGCCAAGCTATGGAACCTAACCTAGGTGCCCTTCAACAGATGAATGGATAAAGAAAATATGGCATATATGCACAAGGGAATATTACTCAGCCATAAAGAAAAATGAAATCATGGAATTTGCTGGTAAATGGATGGAACTGGAGAATATCATGCTAAGTGAAATAAGCCAGTCCCCAAAAAACCAAAGACCAAATGTTCTCTCTGATATGTGGATGCTAACCCATAACAAGGGAAGGTAGAGAGGAAAAATATAGAAGTTCACTCAATTAGACAAAGGGTAATAAAGGGAAGGGAGGAGTCATGGGAAGAGGAAAGACAGTAGAATGAAGCAGACATAATTTTCCTGTGCTCATATATGAATACACTACCATTGCAACTCCACATCATGTGCTACCAGAAGAATGGGATCAAAATTGAAATGGGTTGCATTCCACATGTGTTAAAATATGTCAAAATACACCCAACTATCATGTATATCTAAAAACAAAAACAACAACAATAAAAAAAAAAGAGTAATTTGGTGGGCTGGGATGGAGGCTCAGTGGTAGAGCCCTTACCTAGCATGTGTGAGGCACTGGGTTTGATCCTCAGTACCACGTATCAATAAATAAAATAAAGGTCCATTGACAACTAAAAAAAAAAAAAAATTAAAAAGAGCAACTGGAATACATTTACTTGCAATAAAATATGTAGAAAGGACAGTATCATTCTTGTTATTTCTCTTTCCCTTTTAGGAGGTAGGAATTATAAGACATTTTGTGAGATAAAGATAATATTAAACTTAGGTACATAGCCAATTTCATACTGGATCCATGCTGGGAAAGAAAACAATGAATGTTACACTTCATTTATAATTTATACTGTGAACATGATAAGGACTAGTATATTCTCAAATCAAATTAATCCACAGTTTTAGCATTTAAGATACAGTGAAAAATCCCTAATTCAAGTGTACAGTATCACCTATAAAGCCAAAATAAATGGAGAAAGATAAGAGTTCTCAGTCTTGGGTTACAGTGTCAATGTAAGACTTGAGCTGTGTTAATTCAACAAGCTTGATCTTGATTGCTAAGGCATGCTTGTCAATATTTAGTTCCCAGGGGGCATGTCATGGGCCTTTAAAGAAACTAGCTTAAATACAAAATACTATAGCAAGATTTGTGATCCTTTTCCTAATGCTCAGATTAAACTGAAGATTTTTTTCTTTTAGCTTTTTAAACCAGGAACGTGTTTTCCATACTCCTATGGTAACAAGAGAAGGAGAAATTGCATAGGAGAATTGTAAATGCTGTTATTAGGGCTTCTTGAAACCCAGATAAAATTCTGTCACATGAAATCACTCTGAAGCTTTTATCTGAAATACCATTTCCTCACCATGATTACAATATACAAAAAAAAAAAAAAAAAAACTTGGGAAAAATGTTAATCTGTATTCAGAAACAAATATAATACAGATAAGATGATGGGCAATGACTTCCATAAACCCAGAAACAGTTTGCAATTTTAATCTCTCTACAGTTAGAATCTTCTACAATGATACTGCAAAGTTTCTGATCTTCTGTAAGTTTTTTTTTTTTTTTGTATTGCTTAAAGTGTTGACTCATTAAAGCAATGACACTTAAGAAAAGAGTGTGGATCAATCTTACAAGGATAAAACATGATATGAAAAATAGTATTTTTCTAAGTTAATACATTTCTCTTTACCGTCTGATTTTTAAGGCTTAATAAATATTGATTTAAAATTTAAAATTTTCCTTTCTATTGAGCCTGAAAAAATATTCTATAAGTTTGGATATGATGAAGATTATGACCGAAAAACACACAATAAACAGATATTCATATAATTGAAAAGTTATCTTCACTTGATGATCAAAATTTTCATACATCAAGTTCTTATAGCTGAAAATGGTCTTGATATTATCTACTTGTTTTTTTTTTAAATTTTTATTTTTAAAAGAATGACTAAAGAGAAAATCAGATCAATGCTATAACAAGGATTAGGCTGGAACAACAGGAAGAGCCAGATCATGATCCAGGGACTATTGGTTAGACAAAAAGAGCTGTGATTGGTAATTCTGATTTTTAATACTTAAATGGCCTATTCGTGGTCTATAAATTTCTGAATTAAAAATGCTAACAATTCATTGAAATAATGCCACTCTTGTTTTATCATATTTATTTTACTAAGCTAAGATAAACATATAAAAACATCCTTAAATTGTATTTGAAATTTTTTGTGGTGATAAATTTTTCCATCAAAGTCCCTGATTTAATCTGCCTAAATATCAGTTGACTTTCACAACTATCATAATATTTTATGGATGAGAAATGACTCTGATGCATCAGGCGAGTCCAATCCAATACCACAAAGATAATATATTTAAACTAGGCTCGAAGCTGGGTCTAATGACTGTACCTTGATATTTATAAACATATCAGAAACTTCATGATTAAGGCAAAACTTAAAAACAAACATGCTGTGACTTTTGGGCCTAAAAATATTTTTTTTCTAGAAATATTACTCTCTGGCATGTGTCAAAAATCTAGCTATGAGAAAGATAAGACTTTCTAGTTTTCAGTTATATTGCCTTGTCTTTTCTAAGAAAACCCCTTCAATTTTCCCCTAATAGATAACAGAGGTAGGACTGGATGTTTTCAGTGTCCCTTTTATCTCTGGACACTGCCCTTATTGGACACTGGAAATCTTGATTATAAATTACATCGCACCACATTCACTCTTCTTCATCACACTTCTGCCTCACTGTTATGTGCTGTTTCTCAAGGTCCCAGGCTCATGGTAGTAAGTCTTTTGCCTGACCCTTCCGTGTGCTTGGTGTTCTAAATTTACATATTATTGCATGATTGGCACTTTTCATCATGCACATCTTGTCTCAAATGTCATTTCTTAGAAACACCTTCCTGGAGTCCCAGTCTGAAGTCCTGTCCCTTTCTCTATCATACTTATGTCACCTAGTTTTCTTATTTTCACAGAAGTGTGGAGTAGCTGAGATTGTCCTTACTTATAGTTCATTCTCTTTCTCACCATTCTCTGCTTCCTGCTTTCTTCACTGCTTTATATTCAGAGTTTAGAATATTACCTGCATATGGTAGGCTCACTAATAAATGTTTAATATGTAAATACTCAAATCAGAATCTCTTTAATATCCAGATGTAATATACCCTACAAAAAATAGTTTTAAGAATAACATTTGCCACTGGGTGTACACAGCTATAATCCCAGTGGCTCCAGAGGCTGAGGCAGGATTGCAAGTTCAAAGCCAGCCTCACCAATTGACTCCCTACACAATTTAGGGAGACCCTGTCTCAAAGTTAAAAAATAAAAAAGGGCTGGAATGTGGCTCAGTGGTTAAGTGCCTCTGTGTTCAATCCCTAGTACAAAAAAAAAAAAAAGTTTGCCTTTATTAGTGCCATTTATGGTTACTTGAATGTGGCAGAATTTGTGTCACTAGGATATACAATATCTCACTTATTTTCTATTGTGCAATGTGTGGTTTTTATATTAATATTGATCATGAGAAGATAATGATCTTTTAATCTCACTAAACTTTCAAACATATTTTTTAGATCATTCTATGTACACTACTGTGCTCAATTTTAAACATGTAACCCATCTACTCATACATCAGAAAATGTTGGTATTCTCCATGTAAATGATTAATTTCTTAAGAAAACCCAATTCCTTCATTATAGTTCAAGCCTGATTTCTCCAATCAGAATTTTATAAATTAAACATTTCATATCCAATATATTCTACAGCATTTTTATAACAAAAGGAAATGTTTTGCTCTATAAATAAAATTTACTTTTAAAGTCACAGGCATTCAGACAAATAGTACTTTAAAATATAAACTTATTGCCAATTGCCAGATTTTTAAAAAAGATTTAAAACATGGAGATATCCAGAAAAGAAAAAAAAACTTTAACTTTTACAAGAATTAGCTCATAACATTTTTTTAATTTCGTATGGATTTCTGAGAAATTCTGTGGTATAACATCTGTATGACTAGTCCCTCTGAGATCAGAAGGGTGTAAATAAATGCCCCTAGGCAGCAGCATCCACTTGACTTAGCATGTTGAGGGAGAACCACTAGCTGGAGAATGAGAAATGGCACAATTGTGCTCGGAATGCTCAGCTGTTAGGAGGAGATAGCTCTGCACCATGGATAGAGTGTACAGAAAGCACCAAGGCAGAATCTAGCAGTGCTACCTAACACCCCATTAGATAGCATTGCTGTGTCCTGCAATCCAGGATCCTTGATCTTTGGTTTTCCCATGCAATCAGCTCAGTACTCTATTATACCTTGTCAAGTGACCTCTGGTGATCTGCAATTTTCCTCATATTTTATGTGTATACTTTGGTGAATGCTACATAATCTAGTTTTGCCCCTCCTTTTAGTAGGCAAATGAGAAACAGGAGTTTTATTTAGATCAGGATAATTCATCTACCCCATAGCAGAAAGTTCCTGAAAAGCTCAGCATCTTAGCCCAAATGCTGACTTAAAAAGAAGAGTCTGGAGTGGGAACACATTTTTTTTTTTCTCATTTTGGGCTGGGACAAGCCTTCCAGGCAGTCTGAAGTTGTAGTTTGAAAAGGATTACTATTCCAGATCATTCTATTTTGGTGAGGATAAGGAAGCTTAAGATATGATTTAGTGTCTGTCAGTTCTGAGAAAGTATAGAGTTTGAATCCAACTTTACAAAGTCCCTAGCTGTTCCAAAAGATCAGGTGGTATATTTTTTTTTCAGCAGTAAGCTGTCTACTAAGCTACAGAGAGAAGCTTTGTTGTCAGCAAAAGAGTATTGTACTTAAAATCACACCAGAATCCTTTTCTTCTGATGCCCCTTCAGTCACATTTGTGGACAACCTCTTCTCTCTGAGTCCTGGATCAAGTGTTTACAGGATTCTTTTTCAAGGATTAAATGAGAGGAGAAGCATTAAAGTGTGGTGTCAGAGCATCATGGAGGCAATCACTTGGTTCTCTTGTCAGCTTCATTAGCTGAGCACAGGGTCCCCACTGGTTGTAGAAGGGGATCCAAATTTGTGCTTGTTTAAGGATCATACTAACTAGAAGGCCTGTCTCAGCAATCAGCTATTCCTTAGGAAGATGCATTATTAGCTACAGCAACAATTTGTATGTTTGTACCTTCCAAACATGATGTTGAAATTTAACTTTCATTAGGATAGTACTAGAAAGTAAAATCTCTAAGAAACATTCAGGTCATAAAGATTCTGTCCTCACAAATGGCCCAATGCTGTTACTTCAGAAATGGGTTCATTTTCACAGGAGTTCATTAGCCCCTCTTAGAGCTCTCTCTTCTCTCTCTCTCTGTCTTCCTGCTTTGTGATACCTTTGGCCATATTATAATGCAACATGAAGGCCTTCACCAGGTGCTGGTACTTGGATTTTGGATTTTTCAACTACCAGAACTGTGAGCCAACATATTTCTTTTTGTTTTAAATTACTCTATCTGGGGTATTCTGTTAGAGTCTCACAAAACAAACTAAGATAACCCTTCTAAAAGCATATGCTTGTTAACAGCTCTGACTGACCCCCAATTTGTTCCAAAGTCTATATCTTTGAGTGCCTAATGATAGATTTTAAGATTGTTTGCTTTTTTTATATGCTAGGCAATTTAGGCATATTATGCAACTAATACAAAAGATACTGTTACATATATTTTAATTGCATGATGAAGTATTTACAATTTTTGGTGAAATAAATGAGAATACAACTGAACCTATGGTATGTTTTCAATGCTGATCAAATATGTATTTTTGGTGTGTATGTGTGTAAACTTATAAATATATAATGCATGAAGGTATGTGTATATATTAATGATGATTAGATCCAGATGATAAAATTACTGCTAGTTTTTATCTTCTATTTTATTATTCACACAAAATCTTTAATAACATTTGTTTTGGTAATAATTTGAATGTGTCAGAATCATTGGATTTCAGGTTATTACAATTTGGAGTAATCTGGCACAAGGGCTATGTATTGTATTACTAGTGGCCTTGTCACTCTCTGAGTCTTTCAATTTTATAACTGTAAAAGGGAGGATTTCCTTACATTCAGAGGCATCTTATATTTGGACAAAAACTGCCATTATCTGACACTCAAATCACACAAATTGTAGTGTATGAACTACTTGTAAAATAGTGTGTAAACACTAACAACATGGATAGTAAATTGAAATATCAGAGATATGAGCTCATCCAATTGATAGTTTTCTTCATTTCACTCAGCATATCTACTTAGATGTCTAAGAGTTGTTTTCTTACTGGATGATAAGCACCATAAAGGCTGAGCCAAAGTGCGTTTTCTTTACATCTCTCCAGTGGCGTGCCAGGCATATAGCTGGGTCTCAAGATTTGTTAACAGAAAGGAGGGGAGAAAAGTATGTAGGAGGGCAGTAGAAACCTTAAACAATTTCCTACTAGGATTCTGGTCTTCCCAAAGGAAGTACTGATGATCATGCTATTGAGAGCCATCCTAGATCCCCAGTGGCCTATCTATAGAGTCCCTGATCCTTGATCCTCTCCCTTCTCTATCTGTGCCTTCTTGCATATCTTCACCAAGTGCTGACATAGCTTATTTTAGAGCCCTTCGCTTGGGTTAAATCACATATCTCTATAAATATCTAATTAAAACATGCATACATTGTGAAAGTTCATTAGCTAAGCCATTTATACTGTTTCTCATTAACATAGGACACGTAAATTCTGCTTTGAGAGAAGGATCAGAAAATTTTGCTATATAAGCAATCACTACCTAAGGGTAGAGCTTGGGAAACAAATATATGGCTTAAATGAAGAAAGGCAATATAGACACTGCCAATTTGTCTGCTCAAAGAAGCTAGAGAAACAAAGATAAACTTCATCTCCTTAAGTTCTTCAAGAGTCAGCTTTGCCTAGATGAACATTCTAAAGGGGAATTAGTAAAATAAGTTCTGTCACAAACTCTTACATGTTTGAAGCAATTTTAGTTGGAAAAACTTCTGCTTTTTACTTAATATCTGCTCCTTCACTTAATATCTGCTCCAAAGCATTTATCCAGAGCCCACAACTACACAGTATTGAGTTTATTAACAAAATATTACAAACTGATCATCAGGGCATTTTAGTGCATTTAGGGCATTCAAACTACTGTGAGAGAGATACAAACAAATAATAACCATACAAAAGAAAATGTCCTTTAATAGGAGCACAATGAACATCTAATTTAGCTAGAGAATTCAGAAAAAGATGTGCTTGTACATTTCTGGAAACTGGGATTTCCCAGACAAGAGACAAGGCATGGAGTTGAAGAGCATGGTGCCTCTGAAGACAAGAGGGTGTGACCCTTTGGCAGAGGCACAGCAAAGTCTGGGGCAGGAGGGAAATCTATTGACAGACATCTCTCAGGATGAGCTGGTGGGCACAAAGACTTTGAAGAATGAAAGAAAACTGAATGTAGTATAGAGAGAAGAGAAAGGAGATAGGAGAAAGATGAAAGAATTAGAAATGGGTAGGAAAATGATAGTATTTTTAGAGATAACTCTGTGGGCTTGGAAGACAGGGGCCATCTCTGAAAAACATTAAGGAGGTAGGTTCCTTAGGCTTTAGAGACCAATCAGATGTCACAGCCTCCTCTTGTCACCTTAGAAGTGTAATGTATACATTGGAAGTAAAAACATAATAAAAGTCAAAGTGGTTGACAGTTTAAATTCAGTATTTTTCAAGAAATCTACATATTCTCCGTACTCTGCTAGATAGCATATTTTGAAAACCCTGTAAAAGCATCAAGCATATCAATCCATTTTGTCCCAAAGCCCCAGATATGGAGCGCCTATGAAAACTTGAATACAATATATAATATAATGTAATTATATAACATAATTATATAATAAGAATTAATTATATTATAATGTACTAATTATATTTATACTAATTAATATGATAATTATACGCTCTAGACTATTATTTTCAATTGATATTAGCACATCTGTGTGGATTTTATTGAAATATTTGAAGAACTAAAAACTTGGAACTTAATGGGTTAATGCAGATTGAAATGACACAGAAAACAAACTATTAGGGCTTAAATATATAGACCATTTTCAGTGAATTCCCTACTCACTGGGGGCTTTCTACTTTACCACACCCCCAAATAGTTTTATTCCTCATTCTCCCACTTGGTGAACCACTGGATCACAATGTTCAAGTGGAAGGATTTCCACATTTTGAATAATGGATCTGAACCTGTTCCCTTATGATGTGACATTCACTGTGTTCTTCTCCCTGAAGTATATTTATATCAATAACCTTAGTTTCATTTGCCCTGACAGCACAGCATGCTCCTTTACAAGAGCAAACTGATACCCTGAGATAATTGTGAGACTCTTCGAAAGATTTTTCTTTTTCTTTCTGAAATTTGAACTTAGGGCAACAGATTTTGTCAAAGGCAAACAAGCACATTTTCCTCTTTAAAAAACCCAAGTTTTGAACACCTATGAAATGTCTGAATTCAATTTTACTCTAAGTTGGGTCATAGAAAAACCCAACTTATGGTTTTGTTTATTCTCTACTTTTTCTCCAACTTCCTCTACATTTTAAAATTATTTTATGGCAAAATTAATTAAAGGATAAAAATATGATAGAGGTCACAGGCAGGGAAGCTTATTTTTAGAATGGACTATATTTAACAACAAGCAGTCTGTTGCTTCCAATTCGCATCTTTGTTTGCACAACAATTACTCAGCTATGGTATGTCTTTTAACTGAGTAAATGATCTACAACTTCTCTAAAATATGTTAAGGAGTTTATTTCCACCCGAATTCTCCTGACAAATACTAAAATAGATAACCTCAATAAGGCACTAATGAGATCATTATAACTAGTTTTGTGTGTATTTAAAGTACAGATTTAAGATCTTCATTAAAGATTAACTAGTGGAAAACTTCATTCAATCCCTCCAGTTATTTTTAAACCACCATATACTATAATTACATACATTCAGTCATAAAGCTTTCCATGGTGCTGAACACAACTGCACTTAGAATAAGAACAAATACATTACAAATCTAGGCTGTCTACAAAGGTTAATCTTTAAAAAGATTAATAATGAAATAATATTCACCGATTTCAAGGGGGTTTTCTTTTGACTGAGGAAAAAGATACATTATCACAAGTTATTTCATATCTTCCTGACTAAACTTATAGGAATGATTTTTTAGAATGTTTAAAAAGGAGGACTTTGAACTTTCTGATTATAAGGTGTCTCTGAGATCAGACAGGTATTTTCTGACCTAAAGTCTATTAAAAAGAAATGCAGAAAATCAACACAGAATTGCATATGCTACATTAAAGAAATGGTATTGTTATTCATCTATACTCTAACTAAACTATTCCTCTCACAAGATACCCCTTTTTAATATAGTATAATTACCTCCATACATACTGCAAAATGGCAGTTAAGCCTTTAAAGTGTAAATCTTTGCCTCTGTGTTCACCAGCCAAAGGCTTTAAAGAATATGGGCAGGGAGCTGAAGAAGGTCGTAAGAGATTTATAAATTGGAAGGTCTTTTGCATTTATCTAGGAATATAGATATTGTCAATATGTGATTAAATTACTGCCCCAGTTTTCCTGGAGGATTTGTATGTTTATTGCTTTTTTGTAAGACATTTATCCAGCTCTCTCAATCCCGTTCTCTTTCTTGCATGAATTCACACGTATTAAAATACAAGTGTCTTGCTTGTCTGATATATGTCATTTGCATTATGTGAAAGCCTGCAGCCCCCAAATTTCTTGGTATCTGTACAGTTCAGAAACAAAATTATTTAATAATAATTTTCCAGGAATAACATACTATTTCATGAAATATATATATGACAAGAAGTTCACAAGTCATCTTTTCAATTTTCCTGTTGAATTTTAAGGGTAAAGTTGGAGGAAACATTTGCTTTTGAAGGAAACACAGACTCTAAATTATTATCATTCATAGCCTGAGAATTATTCTTTGATACCTACTGAGCTCACAGGAGGTTTTATATACCATAAAATTATGGCAATCTTCACTCTAGAAGCTTACACTTTAAATAGTAAAAATAAGTAAAATAAATATTATCTCAGATGTATGCATTAAGTATGAAGAATTTGGAACAAAATGAGCTAAAGTAAATAAACTCGTTAACAATGACAATCATAAGAGCAATATAAATAATCCACTGAGAATCTGCTACATGCTGCTCCATAAGATTAAGGAGTGATCAGTGTTGGAGACCACTGTACCCTAGTGTGTTGCAAGAGACACCACTGATATGCCAGGCAAGTCCCTGTTCTCCTGAAGCTTTCTGTCAAGGAACACATACAAGAAATTAGAAACAGAACATGATATGATATACAGATGACTGACGGAGAGATCCACAGGACACATAGGATGCATGGACCCAGAAGGAAGGGCTTCTAAAATAGTTTGGGAAATATAAATAAAAACCCCGGACTGATTGAGAGAACATTACATAGGCAGAAAAGCAAGAAAGAGCTTGGCATTACATAGAGGTATAAGGAGCTGAGCATGGTGGTTCACAGCCTACTGTAGCTGCCAGCAAAGACAAAAACTGTGGCAGTGTCATCCACAGTACTGGATATGTGGAAGGTTTATTCTAGAACCATCCTTTTTTCAACTTCTCATTAAATTCTACCTCTCCCAAAAGGAAGAGACCAGGGTTACATGGTCACTTCCAGAACATGCGCCCAATGACTGGAAGACCTCCCACTAGGCCCCATGTCTTAAATTTTCCATCACCCCCCAATAGCATCAATCTGGGGATCAAGGCTCCAGCATGTGGGCCTTTGGGGTCAGTTACCTGAATAATAAAACCTATGTTGTTTACAATGTCACAGTAAACTCTCATCTTGGGTTTTGTAACAGAGAACAAACCGTTTATCTTTTGGGGGTGCTATTTTATAATTTTAATAAGCTGTGCTTTAAGCGTCCACAATGCAATAGGAAAAAAATGCTACCTTCCCCAAAGCCTTCCTTGACCATTCCAATGAGAAGTGACTGCTCCTTGCATGGAGTGCCTATAGAACTTTCTTTGAATTGTTTCAGCATTTCCCACATATTCTATTGTATTACATTCTGGAATAAAAGAGTAGGAAATAGGAATTCAGAAGAAAAGGAGTCTGTTCCCAACTTTGAAACTTACCAGTGCCTACTGGCCTTGAGGCAGATCTATTAACCTTATTTTCCTCATCTATGAACTTTGGGTAATAAAACTTACAAGCATTTGCTATGCAGGAGTATTGTGACTATGACACAGTGGCTTTAAAAGTTGTGAAATATTATTTGAATAGTTGGAGTTTATATGGCATAATTCCTTTAAGAATATATATACTTTAAAAAGAAGTAAGGTTTGGTCTCTAAGAGGGGTGGATGGTAGTTTGCTAATTTTTTATAAGCTTAAAACCTTCAAGATTTATGTACCTCCATCACTACTGCATTAAGGAGACCTTTAGTCCATTTCCCTGAGAAAGTCATATCCCCTCCTTGGTGCATAGATATGTGCAAACCTGTCATACTTCACTTCCTATATCATGCCTTCTTCTGATCTTCCTTCTCTCAGCTTACTTTGCTGGATCTTCTTGCTCTTATTGATTATAAACTGTCGAGATTTATAATCTTAGTCTTTTCTTAATCTTTTCTTAGTCTTTTCTTAATCCACATACATTTCCTAGTTAATTTCTTTGGCATGACTTAATTGTCATGTTCTTTCAATTGAATGTTCAAGTTGTGCCTTCAGCTTTTTCTTTTCATAGAGCTTCAGAATCAAATGTTCATTTAGTGGCTATACATGCTCTCTTGATTATCTAATAGATGCATCCATAAATAAAATATTGGGTTCTACTTATTCTCCTGCCAGAAAGTTCTTTCCCAGAGTTTACTTTAAATGGCACCATCATTCATTCAGAAGCTTGGCCTGAACTACATGAAGTCACCCTAACTCCCCTTCCTCGTCTCCCACATGCAATCCATCACTCACTCCCACCAACTTTCCTGAATGACAGACATACCCTGAACACAATACCTCACCCATCCACTGCCCCCATTGCTACTTCAGTGGTCTAAGCTACCATCCTCTCTTGCTTACATTCATGCCCTTGGCCTTCAAAATCATTTACTCATCTCCATTATTATATTTTCTGATCTACCTGTCACACAGTAGCCAGTCTGATATTTATTTAAATAGAAGTCAGATCAGATCGCTGTCTTAAAAATTATAATAAAATAAAAAACTCATGTATGACCCATACAGTCTCTGGTTGCCTCTCCAATGGTGCTGTCAATCACTTTCCTTTTAATTCACCTTATTTCATTGTTTTCCTGAGCATTCTGCCATCTTTAAACCTCTCCTTTAGTAGTGCTGAACTGTGTATTTAGTTATTACCTAGTTCATCACATGTGACTAACTCTGAAAGACTTATCATAATAAGTATTCACTGCCACTAATCTCATTACATGATTTGTCCTCAAAATTAATAGATAAAAAGAATTAATTTCTCTTTGATTGTGGTTTAACAGTTTCCCCTAAAAGATGGCTTCCCTTTTACCTTCAACAATATCTTAACCACTAGTAATGTGATGCCTAATGAGGCTTCATCTTTGATAAAAAAAAAAATTATCAAAAAGCCAAAAGCAGTATGTCAGTCACACAGCACTGTTTTTCAAGTTTCCTGTTTTTAAAAATTTCAGTTCCTACATGACTATCCTTTTATTGCATTACAATTCAGGGAAGAACAACCAGAAATTCTAGAAGGTGAGTGGACAGTAGACATGGAAGAGACATTCATTTTATGTTGATGGCATAGCAGCATGGTAGCGCATTTCATTCCTCAATGTTCTAGATTTAGAAAGTCACAGAGCAGTGCTGTATTATGTTGAATTACCTGGTAATATACCAAGTTCTTAATCATATTTCCTGTCATTACTCCTCTTAGAGTTTCAAAATTGTGCAGACATAAATAAGGAAAAACAAATGAGGCTAAATTGATATGTATAAATGAAGAAAAGCATCATTTAGGATAGAAGTACAGTTTTCTGTCATGATGCAATGACACAAAGGGCTAACAAAATCTAGAAACCTAAATGCCCATAGTATAGGGAATTTTTTTCTTGCATAAGAAAAATTACTATTAATTTATCAATTTTTATTATGTATAGATATATATACACACATTAAAACACATACACAGGTACATACATGCACACTGTATTACTTACACTTATAATAATTATAAAATGTATTCTTAAGACAATATTTCACTACCAACTAAGAAAAGACCAGGACCGGATGGGTATACAGCAGAGTTTTACAAAACCTTTAAAGAGGAACTAATACCAATACTTTTCAAGCTATTTCAGGAAATAGAAAAAGAGGGAGAACTTCCAAATTCATTCTACGAGGTCAACATCACCCTGATTCCTAAACCAGACAAAGACAATTCAAAGAAAGAAAACTACAGACCAATATCTCTAATGAACATAGATGCAAAAATCCTCAATAAAATTCTGGCGAATCGGATTCAAAAACATATCAAAAAAATTGTGCACCATGATCAAGTAGGATTCATCCCTAGGATGCAAGGCTGGTTCAATATACGGAAATCAATAAATGTTATTCACCACATCAATAGACTTAAAAATAAGAAACATATGATCATCTCGATAGATGCGGAAAAAGCATTCGACAAAGTACAGCATCCTTTTATGTTCAAAACTCTAGAAAAACTAGGGATAACAGGAACATACCTCAATATTGTAAAAACAATCTATGCTAAGCCCCAGGCTAGCATCATTCTGAATGGAGAAAAATTGAAGGCATTCCCTCTAAAATCTGGAACAAGACAGGGATGCCCTCTCTCACCACTTCTGTTCAACATAGTTCTCGAAACACTGGCCAGAGCAATTAGACAGACGAAAGAAATTAAAGGCATAAAAATAGGAAAAGAAGAACTTAAATTATCACTATTTGCAGATGACATGATTCTATACCTAGCAGACCCTAAAGGGTCTACAAAGAAACTATTAGAGCTAATAAATGAATTCAGCAAAGTGGCAGGATATAAAATCAACACGCATAAATCAAAGGCATTCCTGTATATCAGCGACAAATCCTCTGAAATGGAAATGAGGACAACCACTCCATTCACAATATCCTCAAAAAAAATAAAATACTTGGGAATCAACCTAACAAAAGAGGCGAAAGACTTATACAATGAAAACTACAGATCCCTAAAGAGAGAAATAGAAGAAGATCCTAGAAGATGGAAAAATATACCCTGTTCATGGATAGGCAGAACTAACATCATGAAAATGGTGATATTACCAAAAGTTCTCTATAGGTTTAATGCAATGCCAATCAAAATCCCAATGGCATTTCTTGTAGAAATAGAGAAAGCAATCATGAAATTCATATGGAAAAATAAAAGACCCGGAATAGCAAAAGCAATTCTAAGCAGGAAGTGTGAATCTAGAGGTATAGCGATACCAGAGTTCAAACTGTACTACAGAGCAATAGTAACCAAAACAGCATGGTACTGGTACCAAAACAGGCGGGTGGACCAAAGGTACAGAATAGAGGACACAGAAACCAATCCACAAAACTACAACTATCTTATATTTGATAAAGGGGCTAAAAGCATATAATGGAGGAAGGATAGCATCTTCAACAAATGGTGCTGGGAAAACTGGAAATCCATATGCAACAAAATGAAACTGAATCCCTTTCTCTCGCCATGCACAAAAGTTAACTCAAAATGGATCAAGGAGCTTGATATCAAATCAGAGAAGAAGAAATTGTTTTAGTCAGCGTTTTTGACACTGTGACCAAAAGACCTGACTAAAAAAAATCTTAGAGAAGGAAAATTTTATTTAGAGCTCACAGTTTCAGAGATCTTAGTCCATAGATGGCCAACTCCACTGCTCTGGGGCCCAGATGAGGCAGAACATCATGGTGGAAGGGTGCAGCAGAGAAAAGTATCTCAGAATATGGCAACTAGGAAGGAGACAGAGTTTGGTCTCCAGAACGAAATATATACCCCAAAGGCATGCCCCCAGTGACCCACCTGCTCCAGCCATACCCTACATGCCTACATTTACCACCCAGTTAACACAACGATTATATTAACCCAATCACATAACCTCTCAACTTACTTGCATCCTCTCACACATGAGCTTTTGGAAGACAGCTTATATCTAAACTATAACATAAATTAAAGAGTAGAATGACTAAAAGAATGGAGAAAAAAAATGACAAATGCCTGAGAATTTCCAAAGCTGAAAGTAAACTTTCCAGATAGAAAAATCTTGAATATTCAACAATAAGTTGAAAGGAAAATCTTCATTGTAAAAATCAGATCACAAGAGATAACAAGTGCACCCTACTTAAAAGAATTTGAAATGCATGTGTGTGATATGTATATTCTGTGAGTGTGTGTGTGTGTATTCACACACATATTCATTTAGTCACATATACAAACGAGTAGATGAGAGCAATTGGGATCACATTTCTTAACATCTTACAAAATAAATTGGAATATTGATTTAAAAATACTTAGTTAAAGGTGATTTTCAATGCAAAAACTTTATGCCAGATCAGATTATCATTAACTATGAAGACAAAATGAAGATACTTTCAAATATTCATGACTAAAATTTTTGCATAAAATTTCTCAGAATGCTTAGAATATCTCGGGGAGTTCTTACACTGAAATCTAGAAAAATAACTATACTAAGGAATATATGGGAAATAAAGAGAGTCTAACACCAATAGTAAATTAAGCGAGATTCCTAAATGACACTGCTGAATCATGTAAGGAATAATGTTTTTTTCACAATATTCCAAATTATAATATAAAAATTTCTACTTGAGTACCATGTTTGAATGACATATTTCCTTTAAAATATTTTAACACTTTGATACTTAAAAGTAGCTTGCTGTTGCTTCACTTTACATGTCTCTGCATACTTGGTTTGAAGAGTTTTCATTTGTGGTTATCAGCTGTTTTCCATCTAGTGCTCAAAAAAACTTTCAAAAAATCTGTTTCATATAAGTCAGAGCAGTGTAGAGTGGCTTTTATTGACTCACACCTTAATGGCACACTATAAACCTACAGAGAGAGATGCTGGGTGACAGCAAACCCATCTGTGTTAGTGTGTTGACTGTAAAGCTTTTGCTGATGATATGGCTATTTTATTACCTGGTATTCTCTCATGAGGAGTGCATGTACCTTGACTCCGAAGCAACTGTATTACTCTTATCTTATGAACACAGGTTTATGCCATCCTTTTAATTTTACTCATGTTTTTTTTCAGATATAGAAGTTTTAAAATAACCACGTTGTTGGATATATCTAATGTCTTCCCTGAAATGTTTGCATTCTTTTTTTTTCTTTAGAAACCTTTTCTTTCCCATTTTTTTCAAACAAGGCAAATATTTGCCATTTTCTTTCCTTTTTGAATAGTTTTAATTAGTGTACTTGTTATTTAAGTTATTAATCTATAATTTATTTTGATGTATAGAAAAAAGAAAACATTTACATTTTCCTCTAAATAGCTTTACTCATCCATTATTTATTAAATAAAATATATTATCCCAACTGATCTGAAAGTCTTCTTTTATAATATGTTATATTTGAGGGATTAGAATCTGTTTCAGGGTTCTGTTTCCACTGGCTTTATCCGTGAGTTCTTGTGCCAGTAAACATTGTTTTAGTTATCATAATTCTGAATTTAGTTTAAATCATTTCTTGTATATGTCCTTTTCACTGCTTTTTTTCCTCAGCTGTGACCAAAAAGATCTGATAAGAACAATTAAAGGGGGAAAGTTTATTTGTGGGCTCATGGTTTCAGAGTTCTCAGTCCACAGACAGCCAAGTCCATTCATTGGGGAATGAGGTGAAGTAGATCATCAAGGTGGAGGAAAGGTGCCCAAGTGGCCATGAAGAAGCAGACAGAGAGCTCTGTTCAATAAGGACAAAGTCTAAACCCCAGTGGCATGCCCCCAGGGACCCAATTCCTCCAGCCATAGTTTACCTGCCTACAGTTGCCACCAAGTTAATCCCTACCAGGGGATTAATACACTGATTAGGTTGATCCTTTTATAATCCAATCATCTCATCTCTAAACTTTCTTACACTGTCTCATACAAGAACTTTTGGGGGACAACTAATATTTAAAAGTGGATAAAATTTTCTTAGTAAGATTTTTTTCCTGTTCACTTTTGCTCCCCTACATTAAAATAATTTTAGTTTTGTGATCTAATTAAATCTATAACAATTTAAATGACACATTTACTAGAATGAGTCTTGTTATGCTAAGAGCATAATATGCTTTTTATTATATTCAAATCTGCTTCTCTATGCCCAAGTAGTTATGTTTCTTTCTGTCCCATATACATTTTGTTAAGATTAAGTATTTTATTTATATTTTGCTGATGTATAGGAATGCAACTGAAGTTTATCTCTGCTGTACAAGAAAAGCACTGTGTCCAAGAACCATACTTTTGAATCAGTCAGATCTGTCATCAAACAACAACAGACTCAAGTCTTTGGTATTATTGTCCTCATTTATGCAGTGGTTGTTTGTGAGAGCTGTTTAGTTCAGTGCCAACATGCAGGAACTCTTAACTAAAAGGCAGCTTCTCTAATACCTAACCATCACCATTGTCATCTGACCATCCCACACTTTCATGATTTCTGAGATTTAAAATTTATGTTTCCTACATATATAAGCACAGCATCTGCAAAAACAATAATTTTATTCTCTAAAAATGTGTATTTTGCGTTCGCTTTAGCAGCACATATACTAAAATTGGAAAGATACAGAGAAGATTAGAATGGTCCCTGCGCAAAAATGACATGCAAGTTCATGAAGCGTTCAATATTTTTCTGCTGTCGTGTATTTAAAAAAATAAAATCAATAAAAAATAAATAAGAATGTGTATTTCTTCTTTCATATTATATGTTTGACATAACTTCCAAAACAATATTAAATAACAATGCTCCCATTTATATCCTTGTCTTTATATCTATTTTATGAGAATATTTTTAAAAACAAGCTATTAAGTAAGACTTGGAATTTTTAAGATCAATATTCTTAATTATAATAATTGATATTTATAATAAAGAACTTTAGTTTCTACAATTTTCAAACAAATTGATATTAAAAATTTAGAGTGCTTTTTCGGATCACTTTGAGGTAATTTTAACCTTTTCATATTAGACATTGGTATATAATATATTATGTTAATAAGATTGACAATGTTAAGCCATCCTTGCATTCCTGGATGGTTCCTTTCATGGTTAAGATGCCTAGCTTTTTAAATATATTGTTGAATTCAGTTTCCTACCAATTAATATATATTTACATTCACAACCAAAATTGGTATAAAACTTATTTGCTGCTTTTTAAACAATCTAATTTTTGTATTCTAGCTTCTTAGTAATTTTTCCAGTATGGAAATATTCTGGAACTGTTTATGTAACCACTGTACAGAAGATGTACCATAAATATTATCCGTATTTTTTTATGTAACATTTAACTTAATCATCACTAAAAACTCTCTGAAAGTGGCATTCTTATTCTTACATAGGTGGGAAGACTCAGGCAGATAAATGTCAATTAATTTTCCTAACTCAAAATGTGTTTCTTCAAAATTCTATGCATTTGAACACTATATTTCTTATTATGACTTTCATATATTGTTTTCCAATAATATTATAAAACCACATTTCTTACATTAGGCCTCAATTTTGAACATTCATTCAATGTTTATGATGTACTTCATTCCTGCCAGTCTAGCAACAGGAAATATATCAGTGAGGATTACTAGAGATTATCAATGAGGAAATTACATAGTACATGTCCTCTTCTAAATTTTTATTACTTCAAATAGTACTTAGCCTTAAATTTTTCAAAAGCCTGTTTCAATCTATATTTAAACACTTATCAAAGTCAAAAAATTGGCACTTTAAAACAATATCCTATTTCAGCTAAACAGTTTTGAACACCTGAAACTCCACCCACCAACTGTTGTTATTTCTCATTAATTATATTTTGTTAAAGTAATTTTCTTTTAACATTTCATTTATATTTGTGGATACTGATTTAGGACTATTTTTTGATAATATAATTCAGTTTTAAAACTCAACTTCCAATAATTATTTAAGTTTCAATATGTGATTAATTTTTTAAAAGATTAAATTTGTGCACTGACCCTCCAATTTTTTAAATTCATTTATATAATCCAGTGACTCTCATATCTGAGCATGTATCAGAATTGCCTGGAGGGATTGTTAAAAGAAACTGCTGGATCCCCCGCCCCATAGTGTCTGATTCAGCTTTTCTGGGGTTGGCCCTGAAATTTTGTGCTTCTAATAAGTTCCCATGTGGTGCTTGTGGGGGTACAAAAGCCATAATTTAAAAATCACTGCTGCAATTCATCGTCAGATGTTTCCTATATAATCTTCAATAATATTTTTAAAGGAGGGTGTATTTTCTGTGCTATTGTATACTTGTAATTTTCTTCTTGAATTGAGACATGAATATCTATTTGGATGTGTTATTCCTTCTCCAAGAAATATGTACCACTCCACTTTCTTTCATTATTTCATTTTGTGAGATTACATCAGAGCCTAACCAAATTGTTTTTCATTCTTATAATTCAAAATATTTTCTGGAATGTGCTTAGGCAGAATTTTTCTTATGGATTTTTCTCAGTAATCAGTGGGTTCTTTATAGCTGCATGCTATAAAAATTATTATTATTATTATTCAGAAAAGTTAAATTAAATATATGCCTATCATTCTGAGTTGATACATGAGTTAAAACACAGAAATGAGCTTAGAACGGTGATAAGCAAATAACAAGTCCTAAGTAAATGCTAGAAATTCTTCTTTTCTTTGAATTATTCTGTTGTTCCACTCCCATTCTGGTTCCTTCATCATGACTTTATTTTAGAGCTTTACTTTGCTGATTTTGATTTCTCTGTGCTCTTTCTTTTATATTATTTATTTATTTTTGGAGAGATGCGAAAGGCTACCCTCCATAGCACATTTCCCACCATCTCAATTTTGTTGTCACAACATTGTGTTATTTGTGCTATTATATTTTTCTTCTTCACTATCATCCCATTATTACCCTTTCTCTTATTCATTCTGTATTTTTTTTTTTTTTTTTTTTTTGGTCTCAGGCCCTATGAACTGCCTATGCCTTTTCTATCTTCTTGGCTGGGCAAGTCCCATTTTTAGAACTAGAGAGAACACAACACTGATGCTCAGAGCCCAGAGCCAAATAGGAAGTATCAAGCCAACTTCCTTGGAACTCTGGGAGATTAAAGATGAAGAGTTTTAAATTGCTTCCTTACATTAATCTCACATACTCTGTATAAAGTATATAGACATTGTGTGTGTGTGTGCGTGTGTGTATGTACACACACGTAGACACACATATATATAATTCACAGTAAGTAATGACTAAGAATTTTAGTCTGATTCTACTTGAGGATCTTGGCTTCTGAGGATTAGAGCTCTTAAACATTAGTCATTGCCCCCCCCCCCCCCCCCCGCAACTCCTTGCTCATAGAGAGATTTTTTTCATTGTGGGTTCTATCCTTTGGAATTGATACCACTGCAATCCTGCTTGCCATAATTAGGTACTAAAGTGTTGAGTTCTTCATTCCTTTATTTACATCAAGCTCTAGTTTATAGGGACACGCTTGTGCACTTGTGAAAGTTTATTTGGGAGCTCATAGTTTCAGAGGTTTCAGTCCATAGAAAGTGGACTCCATTGTTTTGGCACCAGCTGAGGCAGAACACCATGGAAGAAGGGTGTGAAGGAGGAAAACAGCTCAGGACAAGGCAAGAGGAAGTGGGGGGAGGAGAGAGAGAGAGAGAGAGAGAGAGAAAGAGAGAGAGAGAGAGAGAGAGAGAGAGAGAGAGAGAGAGAGAGAGAGAGACTCTCATTCACCATAGCCAAAATATAAACCAATGCTATTTACCTCCTCTAGCCACACCCAGGTGCTACTGTTACCACTCAGTTAATCCCTATCAGTGGATTAATGCACTGATGGCTTAAGGCTCTCATAACCCAGTCATTTCACCTCTTAACTTTCTTTCATTGTCTCACACATGAACTTTTGGGACACATTTCATATCTAAACCATAACACAAACATCTCAAATTTTATTATGTAAAATTATTATATCTTATCATGGTAGTGTTCCTAATGTTAGGCTTTATTTTATTATTTTTTTCTCAAAGAGGGGATTGAAGATCCTAGGTTTCAGAATTCTCTTAAATGCTTGTTGAAAAATCTATATTTCTGACCTCAGCGTAACTTTAGTGAGTCCATAGTCCTCTGGACCAAGGAATTAACAGATCTCAAAAGCTTCTCAGGTAACAATTTTCACACTAAGGACTCTGGTGATCCCTTTTATAAACCTATATAAGAAGGTGGAATTAATGGTCTTTGGATATAATTTAGAACAATGTGCAGGGCAGAAACACAACACATACACACACTTCTACAAATATAACCACACCCTCTCATCTAGTGAAAACTTGCTATTAGCTTAAAAATTTGGGGAGCTCAGATAGCAAAGGCAAAAAGATATTTCAACTACTCAAAGTATTATCATTGGCTCAATTTATTTTTATTATGTTTTCATTTTATACTGCTTAATGGTGAAATTAATAATTTCCTTTTAATATTGGACTAAAGTAAAAGACCAAATGTTTGGAACTAGTGAATTAAAAATCCAACACAGAAATTATTTGAATAATTTAACCTTTGGCATTTGCCTTGAAAATTACATATGATTCTTTGTGTTATTTCTAAGCATATTAATATAAGAAATGCATAAAGCACCTAGGCTAATAAGAATATTGAGAGGTTTACTAGACCACTTATGGTATAATTGTGACTGTCATTGCTGTGAACTTTTTAAAACAGTGATTAATTTTAGTGCTTTATTTATAGATTATTTTCAAAAGTTTTTGTTAAAGAAACAGAAAAGTGGCTGTTTTTATCCTCCAATATGTTAAGTAGATTACAAAAACATAATAGAATAAATTAATACAAAATGAGCAGGAAAGGCAGCTGTAGCACTGTGGTTAAGTATGTAGTATTAAGTATAGATTCAAATGTACTTGGATAACAGCTGTGTGATTTTACAGAATTTACTTGATCTCTCTGTGACTCAGTTTCTTTTTCCATAAAGCAGACCACTAATTGTGCCTACCAGATCAGGTTATACTGACAATTGACATCATATGACAAACCTTTTAGGATCTGACACATAATAAGATAGCCTATTAGTTAAGATTTCTGGCCAGGTATGGTGGTGCACACTTATAATCCCAACAGCTCAGGAGGCTGGGGCAAGATGACTGCAAATTTGAAGCCAGCCTCAGCAGCTTATGGAGGCCCTAATGAATTTAGTGAGATTCTGTCTCTAAATAAAATATAAAAAGGGATGGAAATGTAGCAGCTCAGTAGTTGAATTCCCTTGGGTTCAATCCCCACCACCCACAATCCTTCCTAACCAAAAAAACAAAAACAAAAACAAAAAAGATTTCTAACTAAGCTTACAAAAGCTCACCAGCATAGTAAAAGATTTTGAGGCAAAATTAAGAGGTGATCTGATGACAAAACCCCCCTGATACTTATGAATCCTAAAAATCACATAAGGCTTAATAAATGTCTACTATGTGCCTATAACCTTTCTAAGCTATGCAGAAGATAATGAAAATGAAGAGTGGTTCCTGCTCTTAAGAAGCTTAGAATTCAAACAGATTAATCACGAACAAGATGTGTTGAATGAATTAACAGCAACTCCAAAACATTCCTTGGACTCCTAGTTTCTGATCCAAACACTTCTTAGGAGTTAATTCAATCTAATTAAAATTTCTCACATTCTATCATGTTAGATATGTGCTAAGAGAACCTACCTCACCTTCTTATTTATGTTATTAATTTAATTTAATGTATATCTTTATCTTCTTTTGTTTTAAATCAAGGTAAATGAGAAATGATGTGGGTTCCCTATTTTACCTTTGTCCTTTTGGATAGGCTTACTGTAGGTTTTTGGTCCTAATTTCTTTCCTACCTTATCACCTTCAAAATGCCCTTCTCTTTCTCCCCAACTAGGAAAAAGCAGCAAATCTGAATTACTCCCTGGTGCCTTTTACAAGCTCAGTTGAAATTATGAAAGAGATGATATACTGCTGGGAAAAAAGATGTATCTCTCCAAAAAGAATATGAGACAGTTACAAAAGCATAAGTATTTGTAACTGACTGAGGATTACAAATAAGAAATTAAGAAGGACACCTGAACTTTGTTGCAGCATCCTAGATGGACCAGTTTATCCAAGTCAGTTAGAAATATAGCCATTTATTGCTATATTGATAGCAGTTTCATTGCAAGCAAGACCTGGATACTTACACTTCAAGAAAAATGCCTGAATGCTGCTTTTTCTTTTGATCTTTGGAATGAATTCAAGAATATCTCTCTATTTTACCTAATTAACTCAATTTCCCAGTGCAGAGACCAAATGATACAGGTAACATGGGGGCAACAGTTCCAACAAAGGTCACAGAGGCTATGCTCACAGATTTGCCAACCCAAATAGAATAAGAGTCAAACTAGTAATTGACATTTGTAGCCTATTAGAATTTATCAGGTATACTACATTTAGATAGAGATAACCATGACAGATTGGAGGAGGACAAAGTTCATCATTAGAGATGCATCTAAGCTTGATCAGAGATTAGGCCATCTCCTGGTTATGCAAACTCTCTGAAGTGCTTACCCATCTGGATTCTGCATTTCTAAGACTGCAAAATGGGCCCTATTATATATAATTCATAGGGTTATTTAAATAAGAATGCACATAAATTGTTGAATAAAGTAATAGGTATATAAAATCATGTTATCCCATCTTATTCAAAAGCCTGGATATCTCTGTGTAACTGGTTCCAATTAAGTAGCCAGTGCTGAGAAATGCAGAAATGCTTACCAGTTTAGTTTAGTAATATAAAAGTCTATCAACATAAATTTCAAACACTACCAAAAGCACATGATAACAAAAAATAAAAAATGAATATTTTCTTAGAATTGTAGGTTTTACTTTAAGAAACATAGTTAAGTTTGTGTAAAACAGAAAAGGAAAGCCAAGGCCCTGCTTTATTGCCAGAAAATTGTGTGGGGACAAAATATTGTCACATAAGTACACCCAGGTGTGTGTGTTTGTCTGTGTGTGTGTGTGTGTGTGTGTGTGTGTGTGTGTGAGTGTGTGTGTGTGTGTGTGTGTGAGTAATTGAAACTATTTTTAAGGAATAATTTTCCAGAGCTCTGATTTCCATATGTATTCTTTCTTACATTTTATATGCCTGAGAAAGTGTAACCTTGTTGTGTCTTCTATTCCTATCTTCTTTTTCTCAACAGTCCTTTCGCACCTAAGGAAGGAAATCTATCTCCTAATGCTCTCAAATACTACAGAGACATAAGGCAATATAGTATAAAACTTCTGGTGACAAACAAAATGACAAATCAGAATATTGGCATGGGCTTTAAATTGGCGATTGATTTTATTGATTGGGCAATAAATGTTTTGGCAAATCAGGTAATTTCCAAGTACCACATTATGTGAAATCAACTATAGAATTCATCAAATTGCCTAATAATTTTTGGTGAAGCCCACTAAGTAATTTTGGCTTACAACATTTCCTCCTGATTTCCTTAAGATGTACGAAGATTTTTGGTGTTCTTATTTAAAACTAATTAAAGTAGAATCAAATTTTTGATTTGGAATGCTGATCTTTTAGAATAACATGCCTCAATGGAATGAAGAAATTGAGATATAAATTCAAATTATTGTGAAGAATTCCAGTTTTCTCATTGATAATGCATTTCCAAAAATTTACTTTTATGTTGAAAAATTATCAGTGTCATTTTGCTACATTATAACATAAAAATTCTAACAATACAGAAGAAAAAAAAACTTCATAATTTAAAGGCTTAGTCCAGGGATTCAAAAAATATAAATATTCATTTTTAGTCATATATTCTGTTAGAGTTACCTCATAGGGTAGTTCATTAAAAAATGTTCAAGCATAAAATATACATGATAAAGAACAAAATTTGGTGGAGAAATTGACTGGAAGTACAAGAAAAGAGAAAGAAAATGTTGTAAAACTTCTCACTGTTATTTGGAATTTATATAGTTTTAAATGAGTAATGATAATGCTATTTAGACTCAGGCATATTGAAACAGTGATAAAACTATTTAATTTTAAGAACTAATATTTTCAAAACATACCATCACTTAAACTAATGTCTATAAAGTATAAGATCAATTTAAAATAAGTGAGGACTATATAGTTTATTATTTACTTTAATTGTGGGGTATTATTGAACATAAAAATGTGAAGACCACTGAAATATTGTGTGTAAATCTTTAGTACACTTTCTTTTTTTGTTGTTGTTGTTAACTGGGATTGAACCCAGGGGTGCTTAATCACTGAGCTACATGCTCAGCCCTTTTTTATTATAATTATTTTGAGACAGGGTCTCTTTAAGTTGCTTGGAGCCTCACTAAGTTGCTGAGGCTGGCTTTGAATTGTGATCCTCCTGCCTCAGCCTTCTGAGCTGATGGGATTAGAGGTGTGTGCTACCAATGCCCTGCTTCTTTAGTATACTTTCTGACCCAACATTTGTTAACTGAATTGAGTCAAAATTTGGACTCAACAGTAGGGTGAAGCTGGCCTGACCAGACTCCTCTGTCTCTTTATTCTGATCCTTATTTTCCCATAACTTCTGCACAATCCTTGTGTGGATCAGTATTTATTATGTCCCATACTTAAGGATTTCTTGGAATGTAGAATATAGTTTTCCATTAGGAATTCACAAGGTACTTAGTTGTTCAGGCTGCCCAAGGGGACACTCATCTATGCAGAAAATGGCTGCAAATAACTTCTGTGGTTGGTTAACAGTATCACAAACAGAGTATAAACACAATTTCGGAAGACTCTCAGAGCATAGTGTGACTGTGCTAATGACAGGGACACTGTGAATTGACATAGCTTATCTCCATGGCATTCATGATCTCCTCTCTTCTACTGATAAAGGGATACCTTTGTAAGGGGATAATGGGAAAGAAATAAATTAAGAGAGAGCATCAGGACACTAATATTGTTGTCTCCTACATTTTAAGGGTTTGAGAAAATAACTATATAAATTTATAGGTGTTTGTCCTGGGAGAGAAGTTATTATCAGTGTATTAGTATCTCTGCAAAGTTAGAAAGAAAAGGATTATATTTCACAATTGTGAGCTTAATTTTACCCTTGCTTGCCTCTTAGACCTGTTTTCTTTTCAAAGGACAACTGATATCCATAAATTCTCTTCAATGGCACTCAGAATGGATTCTCTTTGCATAAACAATGCTTTGCTTTCAACATTTAATCTTGAACGGAATTGTAACATATAGCTTTTCTATTCTGACACCTTAAATACTTTGTTCTAAGACTTTTTCAAAGAATGAATTCTGACCTTATTTATGACAATCTGTTTCAGATACTTATCTATGGGCAGAGATTCTACATGTATTTACGGAGCACCATAATTCTCTAATTTTGTTGTGGATTATAGCTATGGACAATACTTTGGAAATAAAACATTCAGACTAAAATGCTCAGTGGCACTAACTTTTCTTCATCTATTCTATTCTCTAAGTGTGGTCCCCAGAGCAGCAGTAAAAGCATCATGTGGAACTTGTCAGCAGCACACATTATCAGGCCCGCCCAGACTTATGTATCAGAAGCTCTGGGAAAAGGTCCAGCAATCTGTATTCTCAGAGGATCTTCAGGTTCTGATGTATGCTAAAGTCTAAGAACCACTGTGCACTGGAATTTTGCCTCACAATTAGGATGCCCATAAGAAAAACTTGGCTGCAGTTTAGATTTTCCTTTACCAACATGAGTGTATCCTGATACATGAAATAATCATTAATATAAATCCTGAATCCAAAAATTAAGGGTCATCCTCATTTTTTTTTCTTATGTAATCAGGCATTTGCGTCTGGCAGATTTAAAGAAGAGGCAATGGCATTTTGATAGTCCTCTAGATGTGAGGAATAAATGTGTTGGCTTTATAGTTGGAGTAATGCTGGAGAGTTTGGTCTGATGCTCAGGGATTTAAGACAACGAATGGATAAAGATGGTGAGGAATCTCATTCTAGTCATGCCCTCCTTTCCTAATTTCCCCTTTCACTGTTTGGTCTTCTTCCCCTTTTCCTTAGGGAGCCAAGTGATTGATAGCCTAATCCAATGACTGTATTACAGCTGCCTCAACTAGGACTCTTTTCCTTATCATTAGCAGTTAGCCTATGGTTAAATTCACAGCTCACTGCTTGGTACTGCCCCTGAGATTTAAGGGTCTGGCCTTTAGAAAATATTTAACATAAAACTGAAATCTTGACATACTGAGAACTCAGTTCTCTGCAAGGCTTCTTTAATTAATCCAATGTACTGTACCATTGTTCTATATGAGACTGTGACATGGTGAACTGTTTCTGAAGCTTACAGAGATGTGTAGTCCTAAATTAAACAGCCACTGACGTGTACTTACACGGATTTTTTTTAGTACAGTAGATATGCATGAATCTGTGAATATTTAAAGTCAAGCTCAAAGAGTGACACAATGCTCTCTAGTTTTACTTTCATAATAGAACATTTTTTGATTAATTTCAAGCTTGAAATCATTCTTTATGAAAAAACACACACAGAGGAAAGAAATTTAATAATTCATTACCACTGCTGCAAAGGTAAGTTTTCTTAATATGCTTGTCAGAGTCCTTTGGTTTACAGAGTCTATCAAATATTTTCTTAGAAAATGGTACAAATATTGCTTTATTTTCTTAATTTTGCACAAAAGAAAACATACATAATGGCCAAATAGAATTTGTTGGATCTTAAATGCTGTTTCATTCTATTATTTATCTGCAGGACAATAGTTGTTTTAAAATACCTAAGGAAAGGCTATAGACCTTGATCTATGCTTTAAACCTTTGCCCTTGCTCCAGTCCGTCAATGAGCTGTAAGCATCTATGAATATGGCAGCTGAGTCCCAGATGAAAAATTATGCATCTCATAAACTGCTATTCTGCTGAAATGTCAAGCCAAGGCAAGGCTGTACCTCAAACTCAGCACTTGGCATTTTCCTTTCTGTCTGCTTTGTTGCCATGAAGCAAACATGAACAGTGAGGATTTGTGTAGGACAGGTAGCAGGCGAGCTCACTGTCAAAAATCTATTATTAGGGCTCTGATCTCCTGCACAGACCGATGGCTAAACAGTGAGAAACTCAGGCTCCAGAAAAGGCAATATAATGAAAGAGGGGATTCTTTGTCAATATCTATATTAATATATTCAAATGAGCATTATTTAAATGAGAATATTTGTAATGATGCACTTCACTCAAAAGAGTCATAATCTATAATGAAAAATATAATTCGGCTTCATTATTTGATATGCTTATTTTTTACTATCTAGCAAATACACTACCTCTCTCTCTCTCTCTCTCTCTATATATATATATATATATATATTTGTATAACAAGGTCTTTAACAATTTGATCTGTTAAACTTGTGATAGTCTGAGAATATTTTTACATATGTGAATAATAGGCAAAATTTTTGCATTATTCTGGAAAATTGAAAAAAGATAAGTGAGAACAAAATGTAAGGCTGTCCTTTGAATTATTTTTATTTTTGGCATGATTTATCACCACACTTTTATTCATTTAAATTACATCTTTATCAGATTATTTTAAACATTTCACTGTTAAAGCTTATGCTCTTATTGATAAAGATGGTTAAAATAGCTTAAATTTTATGACAGGTAGTAGGCGTGTTTTTCTGAAAGGAATTTATGCATCAATAATCATGTGATTGACACATAAAAAACCCATCCCATTAAGAAGTACTTCCTAATAAAAAAATACCAACACTGTATTTTGTGATATAATTGTAGTATGTAATATAAGAACTTAAAGCAATCCTGCCAAAATCTCCACTTACTTGCATGTGTGAAAATAGTTATTTAAAGCAATATGTAACTAAAACTTCTGAGTTTTCATTCTATTGTGTTTTATCATCTTCCCGAATTTACACAAATAGTTACCAGTACCTACATCAAAATAAGCCTTAGGTCATGATAGGATCGGGTCACACTGAATTTGTACTTATGTAGTTCCCAGTGTCAGGATGCATACTGCCAAGTTACTGCATGACCACAATAATTTAGCCTAAGTAAACATTTTAAAACTAATCACAAAATATGCAAAGTGGAGGCAATGCCTAAAGTTATTTTCAAACTACTAGATCGATTCACATTTGTGCAAGTTTTCTAAATATACACTCTGTACTAATTTTCAGCCCTACTCCATCACAGAGCTACAAATCACTAGCAATATTTCTAACCTGTGCCTTCTGCTATTAGTATTTCCCATGTCAGTTTTAAATGAAAGCACCATTAGGAGACATAACCATTAAGGTGCTATCAGAGCTCAGTGCCCAGTGGCTCACATAGAGAAATTTCAGGGTATTCATTATTTACATGTAGACCCTAAAACCAGCTATGTAATTTGCCATTATTGTTGTTGTTGGGTTGGTTTTTTTTTTGAGAAATACACAATAATTTCTTAGACTTTCTATGATATTCTATTTGTGATCAATAAATTTGGACTGAAAGAGAGGTCAATCTTAAAGATCATCTTAGGTGAACTACTCAGAAATCAACAGTAAATATTTATAAGTATTAATACTGAATGAGAAGTGTTCTATTATTTCAACAAGTTTATACTTAATAATTTCAAGTAAACATCTGAAATTTAAAATTAAGTACAAGATTTTCCTTTTCTTTGGTAAAACAAAATTTTTACAAAATAATTTAAAACGATGAGTAATAAATTTTTTAAGTTTGTTGAAAGTAAATTACTTTGAACCCAAAGTATTAAAGTTCCTTCTTCAGAGCAAATTCAGGACTTCTTATGTGTGTGCATGTGTTCAGTAAACAGGATACACACAGGACAATGAAACAACAACAAATCTAAGGAACATGCCTATCTTCCATAATAAAAAGTATCCAAAGCACAAGGAACAACAAAACTCCTTCAAATGAGTTTACCCCATGGAAAGATGCTCAATTACTCTTTCTCTTGATGCAGCTGTAAATGAATAAAGGTTACCTTCATGAAGTCACTTTCAAGAAAGCCGTATCTTTAGTTTATGCTATGAAGGACTCATTCTTAACCATCTTTAAAAGACTCTTACCCACAGAGAGGACTTCATGTGAAAATGTCACACCACAGCTGGATAACACCATTTATAGGATGAGTGATAGTAACCACTGAGTTGGGGGCTATATTAAGATGTTCTCATTATTTGGGGACAAGGTCAGAAAAAGAGTTCAAAATTTTAAACAAAACCAGGGGGAAAAAAGAGCCAAACTAAAACTAGGAACAATAATGAATAATTCTCTCAAGGATAAAGACTATAATTAATCAAGTTGCTGATAACATTCGTGTTTTTTCCTAATTTAATAAATAAAATCAATTAATTTCTTCTCCCAGTACTCACAAAAACTCCCCAATCATCCACTCAATCTTGTGGTGATAACATCAATTAACTAATGTTTGATTTAATAAAGTTAGCTAATAACAACTTATCAGTGTTACTACTGTCCAAAGAGAAGAAGAGGATAACGATTCCCTAAAAATCAGTGATTCAGAGAGAAGTTCTTGTATGGTGGAGAGCCTAATTAGCCATCCTAGTTTCATGAAAATATCTCTTATGAATACCAAACAAGATTTCTTTTGATAGTGTTCTCACTATGAAATCACCTGATCTATAATTCAACCTATAAAGGACCCATACTTGTGAACATGAACCTTGCCAGGTATTTCTGGCATGACTGAAATCCAGCTATATAAATCATTCTCTTATGAGTTTGGTCCATATGTTTGAGCCGCCTCCAAGTTCCTGCTCCCATCATAATCACCTACAGGTGAGTTGGGGAGAAAATGCCATTCTAAAGTAGCAAGATAAAAGACCATATCTCAGAAGGTGGTCCCAATATTCCCGCTTAGTATAACTCTAAATTGCAACAAGTAAAAGCTATCTTTTGATTAGCTTAATTACTTATTTTATTTAATGAAATTCTCTTAATACAGCATTTAACTTTCAAACTTTTTCGAAGTAGATACATTTAAAAATGCATTTTATATCATGCTATATATATATATATGCATATTCTGTGTCTAACTGAAAAAGAAGTTTGACCAACGCTTATCCTAACTATGAGCAAAACATTAGACATTTTCCTGTTCTATTTCATTTTTCTAAAATGCTGATTCAAGTTTATTCAACTTGATTCCATAACACAGTCATGAGTTGGGAACCAGTGTTTGCAAAGATGGCTCTAGAATGTAGACTAATATTTTAGTCAATAATAATTCAACTGTTATTCCTTAGTTGAGATTTTATCTCCCCAATGCCTGTTACTGCCCCTTATTAGCTAATGCATCTTAAGAGAACAATGCCGAAATGTGACACTTTTCTACAGTGGATTAAAAATGTGCTTTTGGAAGAGGCTGCATAGACACAAATAAAGCTCTCTCATGCTGAGGTTTTCTGTCATGAGAGTATGAAGTGTAGCCATGAGCCATGATAAAACAACAATAGCCAAAGGTTACTTTCCCATTTAAACAAAAACAAACTCCTATTTCAAACAGAAATCTCAGTCTGAGAAAAAAAAATACAGATTGAATAAGGAGACAGAGAATATATTGAAAGGGTAGAATGTCCTGTCCTGGCAATAGAGAGCATGTGCTATTAGGCAGCTATCCCAAATTGAACTCTATAGTGTTTGCTTAGAAACAACAACAACAACAACAACAACAACAACAAAAACTATGACTCAAACAGCTCTTCTAAAAGTAGGCATTCCAGTGTTCTGAGAGAACGCTTGGGAAGATATTAGCACTATGCTGTTTATTTTTTTTTCTAAATCTTGTAAATATATCCAGCATATTTTGTGTGATTTCTAAATTGAAATAGCATTTGAAGTTCTGACAGTCACATCTGATAGACTAGGAATAGTCTTTAGCCATTTTTATATTTCATCACCCCTAAAACTTCAAACCATTATTGTTTAGCACAATTTTACTAGCTAGGTTTTGCTATAACTCATTCTGAAGGTGCTTTGTTATAGGCATGCTTCCATCCTAAAATATATTATCATTGCCTGTTTAAACTGCTTTTCAGATTCTATTACCTCTAAACTAATGCAAGCATTGCTTTAAAGGAGAAAAACTGTATTAATTTTGTCAATATGGGAAAAGCTATTTTCAAAACAGATTGTTTAATGTGAAGGAACTTAATATAGAACCTATTAGAAATAAGGTACAAGCCCTTAAAAATGTTAGGGATATTTTGTTGTTTAAAATGAAAGTTCCACCAAGGCTTAGCTGAGCTTATAGCCCAAGCGAATATTTATATATGAATTTATAAATCTTAGAAATAGAGTTTTATGGAAATGCTAACAGGCCCTGAGGTATAGCTGAACTTGTTTTCAGATACTGCTATAATTTCCAGTGTGTGTGTGTGTGCTTAAAGACCGCAACACAAAAGACTTTTCTAATGCTGTAATTTTGTAGTTTTATTAGACTGAGTTATAGTATGGGAGAATATTCAGAAATTGCAGCTTAAATGAGAAAACGTGAATGGTGTTACTTATATAAAATACTACTGCAATAGTTCTTTTATTAATTTTTAATGTTCAGCACCCTCAGTGACCTCCTTTATTCTCTTGCTGTCAACATGGCAGGCTGGAAAAATTGAAATGGGCTGACAGAAAACATAGTGCACATTGTGGCCCAACTCTGGAGTCTCTTGCTTCTTTCTGGGGCACTTGCTTACACAGCCTATCTTATTCTGCATTACAGTAAGAGTTAAGGTCCTGTTTGATAGCTCCTGATAAAAGAGAGTGATGTCCTGTCAGGGTCTGAGCAGGTGCTGCTAGTCAGCCTCCCTTGTTCTGACACTGTGGGATGGGCATTCAATTAAAGAAGAATATAACCTTTGGCTGTTGTTGTTTTGTCATGGCTCATGGCTCATGGCTCACTTCATGCTCTCACAACAGAATTCCACAGCATGGACAGAGCCTTATTTGTGTCTATCCAGCTTCTTCCAAAAGCATATTTTGGTCTAATTCAGCAATGCTTTTCTTGAACAGTAGGGCACCACTCTGTTATGTATATTTACCACTTTCTCTATCACCAAGGAGACTAATCCCCATACCAGTACAGTCAAGAACCTCACAGCATTGTCTTGGCAAGGCCAAGTTCACGTTGTCACAGCAACAGAGTGCACAGGGCAAAAAGACCTAACTAGGACCTTGGGATAAAAACTTCTCTCTCTGTTTCAAATGCAAGTGTTTGAGAATGAGAAAGAATGTGCAAAGGTGTGAGGTCTGCCAGTGTCTTGTTAGCTCAAGCTTAAATGCAATGCTTTAATGGTTTGTTTGGGACACTTGTGAAAACATGGCTTTTTGAAAAAGGTAGATTGTAAAATTCTATGAAGAGTGGAAACTAATTCAGACTATGCAAAAAGTATTATAATTAGGGTGCAAATATTCTTCTCTCAAAGGCCATGGTATTAGCTTTTATAATAAGTGAAAAGAGAACCATGACAATGAGAAATTCTGAAGAAAGCATAGATAGAAGAGAATAGAATTCATTCAAGATCCTATTTCAGCACTCTCTCATCTGATACTAACAGACACTTGAGGATTCACATTCAATTGTTCCATCTGTTATCCACTCTTAGGAATATCGACCAGCAATGAGTTATAAGAATTCAAGATTATAAAAGACATGATACCCTTGTTTGCAACATGACCTCCTCACTTTACAGCAAGCTCCAAGGAAGCATAATGTAAAGAGAGACAACCCCTACCTGACACTCCTCCATATGTGGTTCGCTTTCCAGTACCCACTGCTGGCCATGGTGTGCCATCAGCTTTCAGTCCCATCAGACCTGAGACAGTGTTTGTGGCTGTAACACCATCTGCACCACCTGTGAAAAACACATCAAGGTTTGCCTCCAGTTCTCAAAGAGTCCATGATTAAAACCCATTCAAACCCACATGCCCAGAAAAATGTACACTCTATCTTCTTGTGAGGAAATTTTCTCTTCTCAAATGTGTACACTAATTTAACTATTACAGTTATGCTTAAAATGCAGGATATTTTTTAAAAGGTTTAATTACCATGACTTCATTTTCTGAATTATTAGATAGATTTATTGATGTTGAATGTTTTGTATTCTATGTAATTTTCCAGATAATTTAAAATGTCTTTTCCAGTCAGGATGTACTTTACACAGAATAGAATATAAGCATGTTAATCTATAAAGTCATGCATCAACTGCATAATTTATGTATTTAATAGATATTTATTGAGCCTGTATTTAAGATGATGTTCTAGACTCTCTCATAAACAAGAATCTCATAAAAAATTTCATAGTGTGGGAACTGATATATTTTTCAACCTTATTGAAGACTCAAATACTATCCAGGCGAGGTGGTGCACACCTGTTATCCCAGCAGCTCAGGAGGCAGAGGCAGGAGGATCGTGAGTTCAAAGCTAGCCTTAGCAATTTAGCGAGACACTAAGCAACTCAGTGAGACCCTGTTTCAACATAAAATACAACATAGGGCTGGGGATATGGCTCAGTGGTCTAGGGTCCTTGAATTCAATCCCTGGTACTCCCCACCCCAAAGAAAACCACAACAATTCAAATACTATTACACAATCATCACATTATGGGTTCCTTATTTTGGAGTAATTTGCTGTGACTTTAACTTTGTTTCATAATTTTTAATCTTTGCAAAACATGTTTATTAATAAAAATTATAAATGATCTTGTGTTCCCTGGCCAAAGATTAGGGTCTATTTATTATCTAAAATCCAGGTGTGACTCTACTACATTTGTGAGATTGACGCTGCATTTAATATTTTTTCTTAAGACCTAAGAAAGATCTACACAGATGTTTGTGAAAAAAATATACTCCATTTTGGCCACATATATCAGGCCAACATTTATCTAACTGGGCAACAGATAAAAGTTTAGTTCTTACCTTCCTTTGCAGCCCTTGCGATGCTCACAATATCAGTGACATTTGGGGTCAACTTGGCAAAAAAAGGAATTTGAACAGCTTGCCTAACCCAGCGACAGATGTTCCGAACCAGCTCTGGATCCTGTTCAAATAGGTCAGTTAAATATAGAACATAATTAAAGAATTGTGATCAAAATGTGTATAAGAACAACAGCAAAGCTGGAGATGTGCAAGACAAATCCAACTTGACAATGAGCTACATGATATATTTCTCAAATTTCTCCTCAGCATTGCACCTAGACTCATTAGGGAACTAAGGTTAACACACTTCAAGTGAACTGCAAATTCATCACATAAAGGTTAAATTCCTCAAGGGAGTCTTTGGAAAATAAAATTACAAAGAACCAATTGGAAGAAAGTGTTTCTCATTTTCCATTAAATGATATCAGGAATGAAACATAAACTTTTGGTGGCAAGTTCAGAAAACATTACAGAATTTCTAGTGCCTGCATTGGTTTAAGCCTAATAAAAAATATTCAAACTGCCAACTCCCAAGTGAATGATACTCAATCTGAAGCCTGTTGCTTTCATTATTAGAAGAATTTGTCTTGTGGAAATACATTCAAAAGAAAATCTATCTGCAACTTCATCATCCATCCAAATGTGATATATACTCTATGCTAAAATGGAATAATTCAGCCCTGGATTATTTGGGAGCTGCTCAGCAACTTTAGCCTACTTTCACAAATGTTGCCAAGATCTGAACAGCATTTTTTCAACACTCATCTACTTGAAAGAATTGATCAAAATGACAAAATGAAATAAAATATCAAATGCTCATTTTTAAAAGCAAGGAATAGATGTTTTCCTGTGCTTGATTCCTGTGATTTTTCAAGCTTTTATTTTCTCATGGGACAAGTATCATTTAGAGGGCAAACACCTATCCTTTCTATTGAAATAACTTAGCTGTAGTAATGTTCTTTGATTTCAACACACACAATAGTCCTTTTTTTTTTTCATTACTTTGAGTGCAAAATTTATTCTGACAGGTACTGATGATGCACTTTGATAAATTAACTTAAAATATGCAATGGCAATTCATTACTGAACTTGGTAATATTATCTTAACAAGTTAAAATGCTTTTTGAAAAAAATAAAAATACAAGAAAATATGGATATTTATCTAAACTATGAAATAGTAGGCAAATATATTATTTATAATTAATATTTTTATATGAAAGAAAGTTGTTCTTTGCATTTTAACCTTTCAAATTTTTTAAGATGAGATTTCTAATGTTTTCATCTTTAGAGAGAACCATTTCACTTAGTTTTAATGTGTCTTGATCTGTCATACTATATTATGATAAAAGTTATGTGTTTATGTGCTAAGATCCTTCAATGAGGTAATTTCTGTTGATCGTTATCATCTCTATTCAGCAAAACTTAATACTTTTAACAAGAAATCTTTGGCTTGGCTTGTTCTCTTTTCAGAACAGTAATTTCTTCATTAAACATAAATATTAAAAAGCACTATATGGAATGCTCTACAGGGCATACTGTGCATTATGAATAGTAAAATCTGGAGACTTAGCTGTACAAATTCTAACTCATGAAAATGGAGATCTGACCCTGCCCATGCAATGTTCATGAAATATTTATAACTGCTGCATTGGCATTATGAAGGCAGTTGCATCTTTGTGACTTTCATTTCTAAGTTATGAATTTCCATGGGACTTAGCCTAGAAATGACAGTAACTCTAGATGATATGAATTGCATGTCCTTTGTGAACGCGCTCTTTAAGGTAGAATTTGACAATAATTTAAAGATCACTTGAATTGCATAATACATGGAAGGTAGCCTGATAAGAATTACTGAAACAAATTTAAAATATTATTTGGTTCCAATAGAGTGAACACTAATAATCTGATATTCAAGTGGCTTTCAATATTACTGACCACCATGTCTTTATAACTTACTTTGAACATTTGTCAGAATTTTTTTCCTGTTGATTTTCACTGGTTGACTACTTGAACCAAGTACCTCTTATCTATGTTTAGCAATTTAGAGTTTGTTCTATGTTTTAGTTTCCTAAAAGTAGACAGTTCCTTGGTAATCGTGACTTATTTGAATCATCTATCTCTTTGAAATAGCATAATGTGACCCTCCTAGATTTCTATGAGTGAGGTTGATGGTGTTCAGATACATTTTGAAAATCTTCATATTTATCCAAACCAGCAGCTGACTAATCATCATAGATGAAATAAATTTGATTATTAGAGAAGTTTTAAAATAATTTCTGACAACCATTATCGTGAAATTGACGATTCTGTAAATTGCAAGGTTTTATTTGACAGGTATAATAGGGAATGCTCTAATACAACAAAAATATGGTGAGGCTTATAACATGATAGAATGAATATGTTTACTTTAGGGAATTAGAGGGTAGAATATAATCATTCACACTTTCCTGTTTCTTCACACTTTTGTTCTGAACATTTAAGATCTAAAAGCAATTAATAGTGTTTCTGCAGTTTCAGCATCTTGACCTTCTCATTTCTAGTGATAGCCTGAAATAGCTTTCTCTTTCCTAATATGCCAGTTTTGAGAATCTTATTGAAATGAGCAAATTTCAGACAATTTCTAAGTCTTTCTAAGAACTCCAGGAAAGGAAGAAAAGTTTCTCTTAACTCTAAAATGAATATTAAATAATATCAACACCAACATAAAGCAACGAAAACAAAGCAATTCTTTTTCCAGGCATGCCAAAAAGTACTTGTTTTGTCAATGAATCAAGAATGACCAAAAACTTGGAATATTTTTTCAATGTACTTTAATGTACCCATCAATATCTATACTCTGATGAGATTTTAGAAATACCTGAATATATTTTATGATAGATGATATCTTAAAACCACAAAATCTAAGATTACTTTAAAAACTTAGGAGTAACTCTGAAGAAAAATAATAAAAATTATGCAAAAACTATAGCTTAACAAGTCTTTTAGTGCTGAATATACATAAAGTCTCCTTGGATCAGTAAATTTTTATTTGCTTTTTCAGGTATCAATAATGCCCAACCTTGACCATGATTTGGAATCTCTTCCATAGCAGCTGCTGGGCTGTGTGTGTGTGTGTGTGTGTGTGTGTGTGTGTGCGCGCGCACACGCCAATACCTTTGTTATCCATGTGCACACCCACAATAGCTCTGAGCAACAAAATGGTTTCCTGTGATAGAAGTCTGTGGTGTTATTAGCAGGAAGGCACCTGATGACCTTAAGGAATGATTGACAGACCTGGGGAGCAATTGGTGATCTTTAGGATACAACATGAGGTGAAGATTCCACCATACTTTCAAAGTACTGAAAAGTGGATACAAGTATCCTAGAGACAAATTTGGCCCATTTGAACATTTTACTCACAATAGCTTAGTGTCTGCTTGCAGTTGATATGCTCTGGAAGAAATTCCTATGAATACCAAACAACATCCCAACAGATATTAAGAAATGTAGCACTACGTACATTGCTTGCTGCAATGGTTTCCATTGTGCAAAACTGGTTATTTTTAAAGTTTTATTTCTTAATTAAGGATATGTGATAATTTTTCATTCCTGGAAATATTATGCCTCTATTTTCATATTAAAGGGATTCTACAGAAAGGACCCACCTTTCTACTTTTGAGGCCCTTAAGATGACCTCTCCATTGTAGGGCAGGCAATTACTTAGGGCATCAAATCTCATTGGTTTCATGCTCTCCACAAAGGAACAAGCCCTATAGAATGAGACTGTGAAAATTTCTTGATAAGCTAAATTACAAGTGAAATTTTTGGCTTGAAGAAACATTTCTCTCCAATTTACCTGGTAATTTTCACTCTGTACAATTCTTTTCAAAATGGATTTCTTAGAAGCTGGCATTACAATGAGTTCACAGAAAAATTTTACCAGATATAAAATGTTTTCCACTAAGGAACTCCTAAGTCTTAATTCACATGACATGACAAGAGGTGGCTAGCATTTTTTTTCACGTCTCCTTTTCTGATGGAGAAAAATGGAGCTCAGAAGTTTAATCTGATAACCAATTTCATCTTCTTAATTTTCTTTCCCATTATCATGTTCTAAACTATTGTCTTCTTTAGCAAAATTGCTCCCCAAAGTGAAATTCAGCTATCAATTGTAAACTAGAACTATAAAAGGTTTCTTTTTCATTTATACTTGTAAGACTAGATGTAGCTGCAAAGTAATAGGCAAAAGGATGTATTTATCCTACTGTCAACAAAATAGGGTAGAAAAGAGTTAACTATTCCTAGTAGCCAACTACTCTAGGTAAAATTTCAGTGACTATTAAAAACGTGATGAAATGCAGATATTTTAAATTATATTTTAGCATGTGTCCTTCTCGAATCTCTTTTTCTGACTTAAGCTTGCTAACAATGGTAAAACCACTTTGGATTGCTCTTTGGTGATTTCCTATAAAGATATCCAGGGACTTGCCAACCAATCAAGAAGTCCCACTCTTAATTATATATCCAAAATACATGAAAACACAATTCCACACAAAGACTTGCATATGAATGTTCATAGAATATTTTTCAAGATAGCTACAAAAATGAAAACAACCCCGATATCCATCAATATGTGAGTGAATAAGCAAGTTGTATATATTCACACAACAAAATAATATTCAGCAGTAACAATAAATAAACTACTAAATTCTGGCATAACTTGAAATTGATTTTAAAAAATGATGAGTTAAAAAAGTACACAAAATACTACATGCCATATGTCAGTAGACTTATATGCAATGCAGAAAATGAAAAACTATGCTACTAGAAAGCAGAGGAGCAGGTGCTCTGTCTGACTGAGGTTTGGGACTGGGGGAGGGATTCAGTGGAAAGAGGCACAAGACAATTTTTGACAGTGATGGAAATATTCTATATCTTGACTGTGATTTTCAAAGGTATAGAAATGGGTAAAAACACTTCAAACTCTATCTTAAAAGGTGCTCATTATATTATAGGTAAATTGGATTGCCATAAAACTTCATGTAAATTTTTTAAATAATTCTGAGGGGACTCATATAAATTGAACAGTAAAAGCGGGAACATTCTAAGCAATGTGGGTTCTATACTTTCAGCAAATATTGACCATGAGGCATTACAATTAGTCTGTTCTATATACTAACATGAGTGAAATAAGGAGTTCACAGCACACTAAGGACTAACTCAGGCACATAATGAAGTACGTGTTGAGTGTTCAGTATCAAGAAAAAGATTTTGATCCTGCTTTATCATTTCAGATTATTTCAGAGCATGTAGCATAGTACTTGGTACATTGTAGACATTTATCAAATACTGCTGAATTAATAGAGATTATACTGCAAAAATTGAATGACATTTTCTTTTTTTTCTTTTTCTGAGATAGGCTCTCGCTAGATTGTCCAGTCTGGACTTGAACTCATGATATTCCTGCCTCAGTCTCCTGAGTACTGTGATCACAATCATCTGCCACTATGCCCAGCTTGAGACTGCCTTTCTTATTTCTATTTACTTAGAAGAAAGTTTAGAGTATAATAAAGTTATTGGGTTCAGGGTAATCTAATAACAATTACTTTACATACTATGTATTATGTCAGGAGAGATTTAAAGATACTATACCTATTCTTTAAAAAATAAAAATAAAATACTTTGCAATCCAGAGGAGAATAATACATATAACAAATACATATTGTGATTATAAAATGTTGTAAGCATATGTATAAGAGATATGTATCTATGTACACACCATTCAAACTCACAACAAACACACAAACACATGCACATGCCTATTTCCTTGTGCCTTAAATAGAAGGCGCCACAGGCTCACCTATGTCTTGGGTCCTCCCCAGGCACGCATCATTGACTCTGATTCTCATTTAACACTTTTTCTCAATGCCCCTCCCACTCTACTCAGAATGCCCTTCTCTTCCCTTTTGAGGAAACACCCTTTGAAGCAACCCCTTAGGACCAATCCTCCCATTCTGTCTCAGTCCAGGGTGGGTTAGTAAATGACTACCTCTTTAGTGCTTCCATAACATTTCTTTTTATTTTTTTTAGAGTGAGAGAGAGAGAGAGAGAGAGAGAGAGAGAGAATTTTTAATATTTATTTCTTAGTTCTCGGCGGACACATCTTTGTTTGTATGTGGTGCTGAGGATCGAACCCGGGCCGCACGCATGCCAGGCGAGCACGCTACCACCTGAGCCACATCCCCAGCCCCCATAACATTTCTTTATTACTGCATTTATCACAGTTTGATAATCATTGACCCTGTTTTATAATCAGTTTCTCTCCATTAGACTATTAGTCTTTTAAGGGTTATATCTTACTCTGATCCTAATCCCTTAGCACAGAACCTGAGACATGAAAGACAATCAACAAACATTGTGTTGAATGAAAGAATGAAGAATCCTTAATTATATACCAGCTTTTCTCATTGAGGGGCAAAACATTAGTCTCTTTTCTTTACTGAAGCCAAAATAAGTTGGAGATACAGGATAGCAGTAGTTCTTGCTCTCCCATCAGTGGAGTTTGGAAACAGTCTCTTAATTCACTCCATCAGTTAGCAAAAATGTCTGGAGGGCACTTGTGCCTACTGTGCCCTGTAAGTCCATAAAAACCTCCCTGAAGCTCAGACAGCACATGACATTTATGTTTGAATCTTAAGGATCCTGAGTCTCTATCTTTAACCTTTTATCATTCTCCAAACTCCCTATCCTTGGTTCCTGGTGTCTGGTGGGGGAGGAGAGTTTTCCCATATTCTTTCCAGTGAAAGGGGCTTTTGTATTCTTCTAAATGCATTTTATCTCAATGTGCCAATTTGATAGTGCTGGTTTTTCTTGATTTCAGACAGGATTTCCCTAGTGTACCACTTCTCTGACATGCTTAGTATTGGTGCTTTCCATTCCCAAGTGCTTGGTCTCAGAAGCTTGCATTTTTATTCAATGAATAAGAATTGAAATTCACTATTAAGATGATTCCTAACTGCTAGGTGTTTTGAGTCACTGTTTTTATCCTGTGTAATAAGTTTTTGGTTCTCTGACTACCTCTCTGCTAGCTCCCAGATGGCAATCCTAATGGTAGTAAAGTTGGAAAGGATCTTATTTGACCAATGAACTATCAATGAACACCTCCTGCCCACAGTTCATGCACTATTTTAGCCAGTAAATGTCTTAGAGGTCTTTTCCTCACAATGCTATTACTATCTTTTTACGTAACTGCCTTCAGTTTCTATTCTAGCAACCCCACATTGCATCCAAGAAACAGAAACTAAACTCAGTCCCTGAAAGTTAGATGGTATACTTCCATTTAAATGTCGACTTTAAATGGTAGAGAAATTATAAAACCTTTCATCCAGAACTGATGAGTACTTATGCTAAAGTGATAATTAGGATCTGAAGAGGTCTTATAAAACAAATGCAAAAGCAGGTAGCAGCAGATACAGGTAGATATCACTCAGATCCTCTTTCAGAGACTTGCCCAGCTGCCAGAATGGAGTGGGCTGATAGCCTCTCATTGTTCACTTCTTTAAGTCTGCCTCAACCTTCAGTTGAAGTCCTGTTTCTCTATAGGATGAAGGACAATGGCAGGACAAGTGGGGTACAAGGTGTCCTACAGGCTTCTGTCCAGCGTGGGACTCCTCCAGTAGGAAATCGTTGCTCCCAATTGGGCTGTCAGAATTTTCTCAAATCTATATCAGGGCTGACATCTACCCTTGCCTGATCCTTCTTCCTGTTTTCTTTTCACAGGCACAACTCCCCAATAAACCTTTTGCCCTTCTACTGATAGGTAGCAGATAATGAAGTTAAAGGGATAATTCTATAGATAGGGCCAATGTACTGGCACTCCACATGTTTTCTCTTAAGAAGCAATTCACCCAAAGCCATTCTGGCCCTGCTCTGACTTAAGTCAATAAGAATATGTTAAATTCCTCTGCAAACAACCTGGTATCTGTAGAGCTATTCTCAGGCCCCAGGAGGGTAAGCCTTTGCCCTGTTGAGAAGAAGGACAAAGGTTACCTGTTGAGAAGAAGGACAAAGGTTACCCTGAAGGGGGGACTTTTGTGAACTTTACATAGACCAAAGATTCCAAGACCCACAAAAACAGGATAACTAAAAGCAAAGCCTACTGACTATAAAGTCTGAAAGAACAAGTTCCAGTTAGAAATGTTCAGCGTGGACCAATGTCACTGAGAGCTGCCTTTACATATTTAGCATGTCATTATAAGAGTAAAACCTCCACCATGGGTTTTGCTTGAGAACTTGTGGGTAAGTCCATGAGCAGCAGAGACTTAGAAATGTGATGCAATCCTACTGTCAGTCAAAAGTTGAGAAGTGGGATCTGAAAAACTTTCCTAAGATCCCCCAAAAACTAAGCGACAAAGGGGTAGCATACTGTTCTCCTCTTTGAAAATATCTTTTTCCCTTTCCATGGGGACATTTTTCTTTCTCCTCTAATAAACTTTGCTGTACTTGAAATACATTTTGTGTTTTGAAACTTACTCCTGTGAGGACACCCGAGCCAAGAGACAGGACATGACCCCTGGACCACTGCTGGCAACAGATCTTCCAGTTTTATCTAATTCCTAGTGGTCTCCACTGCTAGTATTATCTGCCATGCAAAGAGGGTGCCATCTATAGTTTGCTTTTTATGAGGTTATGCAGCACAATCTGGGAAATCTAAATATTGTAGAGGCAGGCTGTGCACATATTCTACTGATACCACCAATAGATGCTCAAAATTGTGGGCCAGCTGAGCTGAACTGAACCCCAGCAAGTTTCCTAATCACAGCTTAGAACACACTAAATCATTTCAGCAGGTAATGAAGTGCAGGCAGCTGCCTGCACTACTATGTATGGATTTATTTTGGATGAGGGCAAGTGAGTATTTAAGTGTATAATAAGGAGTTTTTATTCTTTGCGGACTTCAGGCAGATTGGAATTTGTTTTCTTAATGTAGAGCATTAGTGTAAACACTGTAACAATTGATATTTTATACATCTGTTGGTCTATTCACTTTGCTTATGTTTTCCAGCACCAGAGTTGGGAAACAACCACAAGCATAAAACCTCAGTATCTTTATAATCCCATATTGGTGTGAATGATTAACCAATCCAGGGAGGAGGCTAGTGTAAAACAGCATTCTGCCCTGGAGCACCCACTATGCTGATAGACACATTTAGGATGAAGAGAGTCTGGGGAAGTCATGCTTCTGTCCTGGGAACTTGATGAAATTCAAGCAAGAAAGAATTACCGCAGAGGCAATTTTAAATAACATAGCAGAGAAAACCTCAATCCCCTGGCAATGAATGGTTTCAGCTAAGGAGAACTCATCCATAACAAGTTGGTACAGTTCCTTAAGGAATTTCTTCCTACTGCAGCTATAAGAGCAGGAAAGAAATGTCTAGGACTTTTCTGTTTGTTTGTTCTTGCCAGCTCTTTGGACTTATTTCGCTCTTTGAGCTGAAAATGATTTGGAGATACTAAAAGTGGGGTAACTTTGTAAAAAGACTGTATGTGAAAACATGAGATGAGGGAATTTCTAAACATGGCCTTTTATAAGTGTGATATTCATAAGCTCTTGACATAAACTTCATGAATACTAGATTTTACTCGAACCATGAGCAATTCTTTACCAATTTATTTACACTTGTGTGGTGGTTTATAAGAGTATACATCACAAGATGTGTGTGTGTGTGTGTGTGTGTGTGTGTGTGTGTGTGTAAAAAGGAGTTATCTATTTTAAATTCAGGTATCAAGGAAACATGGTCAGTGGTGCACCCCATATTGGGAATTTATTACAGATATACACAGAGAAAGTAAGAAAGAGCCTGAAATATTTTGGTAACACAGACCCATTTCTCTGGGGACTAGGATTTTTCTCATTCATCTTATAGGATATACAGCAGCTCTTTAGACTAGCTTTTGCTTTCTTATTCCTTTTAGAGTGGGTGTCTATTGATTTAAGGATTAAACCACAATGCTAATGAATCTGCTTTTATTTCACAGCATCTTTCTTTTCATTTCTATGTCTACTCTTATTACCTTATTGCCTTTTCTCTTGTCCAATTCAATTTTCCTGCTATATATTCTAGAATCCATATGTTTTGAAATCAAATCCACAAAGAAGGTTCACTGCCAACCACGTGCTTCTTAATATTTTGCCTTCCCAACATTTTGTTTGCTTTCTTATTTTGTGGAGAACTCCCACCCTATGGAGCCTGGATGTGCCACAGTAACTGGCTCCCATTATGTAAGCCATTAGAGAGAGAGTTTTCTGCTCTACTCTCTTGCAACCAAGTATATGATCTACAGTGGGCTAATGAAAACTTCAACCAAAAATTTTAATCTCTCCATCAGAAAAGTAGCCAAGGTTCATTTGTGGTGACATGTGGTAGGCTGTCTCTTGACAGCACCCAGGATGGCAATAGGGATGGGCAACAGCACTAGCAGAAGCTGCCTGTTAGCTGCATAATTCTTGGCGTCCTTCTTTTGACCCTTTGGTTTCTGCCTCTTTTCTGAGTCTACATATCCGTCTACATCTACATTCCTGCCTTTCTCTGATTCTGTCAGACATCATATAGCCAGAGTCAGTTTCTGTTCCTTGCAATTAGTGATTGCTCTAGGCAGTTAGCCACTGTCCAGTATAAAATGGTCCGAGTGCCTGAATTATGGTCTCATACTCCTTCAAGGGCTGTTGACCTTTTTTTACTTAGTCCATAGATAGTCTCTTTTTGCCCAACATACATTATCTGAGCCATGACAAAGGTAGCCAAGACCCATGCTTCTGTGGCAGCTCATGTACCAAATACTGCCTATGACCATTCTCCTTGAGAAAAGAGCTAAGGGGCTAGAAGACATCAAAGTAAGGTATCAACTTTGTCCTCAAAGTACTTACAATCAAGATATAACCACTGAGGACCTTGAAATTTTGAAATTTGTTTGAATCAGTAGAATATATATGTGGCCTTTAGGATTATATCTCTAGTCCTCTGTAAATCATTTAGCATTTGAATATGTCATAATGAGCAATCCCCTCATACAATTCAAGAGACCCTTGCAGAAGGAAGTGATATATATCAGCCACATCCAGGAAAGCTTAATTTGAAATGTATTAAGAATAGCTATGATTTCTTAAAAGATGGATATGTAGACAGAGAATGGTAATATAGCCCATAAGGGAAAATATCTTGAGGCATTGAAATTAAATTAAAATATGATCTCCTTTTCACACTGAATACCTGCATGATTACCAATTCGACAAGGACCTTTCATTTATCCCAACCCAACTTTACGCAAGTGCCTGAAGCCTATGTTGTTGATAAAACAGTTGATGAAGATTGCATAAGGGAAAAATCTTCAAACTGCTTGGTATACAAAATCATATTAGTACTAAAAACAGATGGGTATTTACTTTTGCAATATTCAACAAATATAAAGTACCCAAAGGACTGTTAAAATTAGAGAGTTTAAAACTTTGCATTTTTTTTTCATTTAAAAAGGAGCACTATGGTGATCTTTACTGGTTTATATAATTAACACCTAGATGTAGAATACCTCATTAGATTTTTGGATAATCTAGGCGAAGACAGCATTCAGCATTATAGAGATTTCATCTTATACCTTCCTAGTTGCTAATATTCCCAGATCTTAATATGCAACATTTGAAATCATATATTTCTTATTGCTTTGTCTTTTTTTAATAAGTAAAGGAGCTGTGGGAATACAGAAAGGTATTGAATCTGGTCCTTGATTGGGCACCTGCAAGCACCTGCAGCTAACTGGGTAAGCTTTATGAACAGTATCATTTTGATATAAAAAACAGACAGAAAAAAACAACCCCAATTTGCCATTTTTGAGAGAGAGAGAGAGAGAGAGAGAGAGAGAGAGAGAGAGAGAGAGAATTTTTTAATATTAATTTTTTAGCTTTCGGCAGACACAACATCTTTGTTTGTATGTGGTGCTGAGGATCGAACCCAGGTCACACGCATGCCAGGCGAGCGTGCTACCGCTTGAGCCACATCTCCAGCCCCAATTTGCCATTTTTAATATGTATGCAAAGTGAATGGTAACCTATATTAACAGTAGAGTGATTTGATTATTTTTATTTAGCTCCATAGTGGTGTGTGTGTGTGTGTGTGTGTATGTGTCTGTGTGTGTGCATGAAGAGGTTTAGGGGAGACAACAAAAGTGATTATAGTTAAGCAATTCAATAAATGGTACCAGCCTAAATAAGGCTTGTAGAACAACAATAGATAAGGGATGGAAAGGAAAAGACCCTAAAGCATGGCAGTGAAATGGAAAGAGAGCTAGTGTACATGAAAGGAGCAAGGAGAAGACCTGCCTAGAAGTTTACTCCAAAGTTAAGGCTCAGTTTGCAAAAGATTTTGTGCCTATCCTTAAATGATAAAAGACAGAAGTCCATATGTTTAAATCCATGTTTTAGAAACATAGCTCTCATAAATGTCTGTGGGTGTGCAGGATAAGATAGAGTACAAGCAAAAAAGACCAATCAGAAAGAGAAGGGCCAACAGCAAAGAATATTAATGAGGCATGTTGTTCTGGGGATTGAGGGAAGGGGAGGGGTTTGGGTGTGGGAAAAATGGTGGAAAGAGATGGACATCATTACCCCAGGAACATATATGATTGCACAAATGGTGTGACTTTATATCATGAAAAACAACCAGAGAAACAAAGAGTTGTGCTCCATTGAATCAAAATGCATTCTGCTGTCATGTATAAGTAATTACAACAAATGAAAATAAATAAATATCCATTTAGAGAGGAAAAAAAGCAAAGAATATCTAAAATTAGAGGATTTCAAGCTAACTATGATATAATTTTAAGAAAAACTTTTAAGAACAAATTAGAATTGGGAATAAAAATCAAGAACATATCTGTAGATCCTTATTGTGGGGGTATTAGTAATTAGTAATTTCATCACAAAGTGACAAATATTAGACAAACAGATTGGAGGTTGCAAAGATAATGAAAGAAATTTAGGTCACTCCAAGACATCTACCTGAAAAAAAATCTGGTTGAGTTTATAGTTTAATTTAGGTATCAGGATGGAGTTTTAGAAACATAGAGTTAGGAGTTATTATCATTCAGATGGTACTTGAAGTCTGTGAACAAATTAGAAGATGGAAAGAAAAGGGCTCTGTGATTATTGATATGAGTATGTAGCATCTTTGCAATGGTCAGAAAGAGAAAAAAACAAACAACTAGAAAAAATACAACAGAGAAGAAAAGCAACTCCAATAAAAGAGATGTGAATAGGACCTGATATAAAATACTGCAAAGAAATCAGGAAGAATGAGAATATCAAGAGGCAAGAATGTCCCACTTAAAGTCATCAGTAATTTGTGAGTATGCAGTCAGAGAGACTAAAGATGGAAGGCAGATTGCAGTTGGTGACGAATATCCACAAAAATATATAAAGAAAACCAACAACAAAATTAATCTGAACTATCAGAACCTCACTTGATATTTTAAAAGTGTGTAACAAGTATATTTGAATTAGTTATTTTATATTTATCACAACTAGAATTAACACCATGATGAAAAAGTTAATTTGCTAGGTTATGAAGACCTGCATATATGAAAGGAGAAAGAGACCGTATGTCATTTTTAAAGGTATCAGTTGTGACTTAAGCAACAACTCTAAATTCTTACAATATGACAGCCAGAAACTCAAAGAATAAACTTTGTTAAGTAAACATATTACTGAAATTGCAGGCTTAGATAGGATTCCAAAATTATCTACATCATTCCCAAACAATATCAAAACTAACACACACCCAACAGTTACTGGTTTACCAAGTACGCTCACATATATTAACTTTATTGTGCCTGATTCACTCGAGCTTACTGTTTTCTTCAAATCATCCCTAGTGAGAGACAGAGTAGGCTGATTCTTACAATACTCATGCTCATCAAATTCACACGAATCTCTTTCCTATCCCACTACAGATTAAAATCATATCTTTTTGTTTTACCTTGAAAGAAAAGGCAAGAACAAATCTTTACCATAATTGATACAATTCTTCTGTATTAAATCCTTCTCCAAATGTTATTTTTAAAAAAGCATTCTCCTAATTATAAAAGATGAGTTCCTAATTATTGTGGAAGAAAGTAAAAGCTTGAATAAAAATAAAAATAAAAATTACTTATAATGAAACAAGTAAACAACAGCAATAATTATAAGGTGTATTTCCTTCTATTTCCTTTGAGTAAAGAAATGTTTAATGTTAAACATTTTCAGTTACATAGCTTTCATGTACATACCATGTATACCATGTACATTTCCTATGTCACTGAACTTTTAAAAAATGTCCTTTTAATATTCACATAATAATTTCTGTAGTATATAAATATACTCTATTTTATTTCTTTATTTATTTCCCTTTTTTTTTACTTTTGAGATTGTTTTCAGGTTTTGTTAAAAAATAATACTGAACTAACCTTTTCTGTATGCGTGGTGCTCATAATTCCCTTGCTTTGGTTGATAGGTGCTTTTTTTTTTTAAAACAAAACAAATTTTTACTAAAAGCAAGCAGACCAAAATAGGCATTTAAAAGATATTACCTCTTAAAAGACCTAGGTTGTCAATATCCCTGAGTGTGACACTAGTGGGAATTTATGAAGCTACACATTACCGTGGGGACAACTGGAGAAGGACACAGAGGTAGATCTTTCAATTGATGCAAAGCACCCGTCTATAATCAAACAATCAGTCTTTAACATCTCCTCTTTCCCCAGTAAGACAGGGTAGATCATGTAGGGATTTCATGTCTAGATAAATACAGATCCTTACTCAACTCTCATATGAATCATCAAATTCCCACCTACACCACTAAGATATCTAAATATACCTATTCATAATGGCAATACTATGAACCTTATACATGAAAGGGATCCATTTTAAAACAGTACTATTACATTATGGTCACAATTCTTTCTAAGAAATAAACCATAGAATATGTTAAACATATGAACCATGATACACAGTTCAAACCAATCACTATATAATGTATTAGGACAGTCATCTTAATCCACTTATTTTTAACTACCAGGCCAGAATTTATTAATGTCATTTCCTCTATTTACAATGCCCTTCCCTATTCACATCATGCACACTTGCTAAAATCATTAAGAGAATTAATTTTCTCATTTACTCTCCTTAGGGATATATATATATATTTCTATTTTGATTGCTCAATAGAAACATTAAATAGATGAATAAGTGAATATTACTTGTGATATAACTGGACAATATGATAAAATATTTGGAAAATATGAATAGGGTTATACATTACCAAGACACATTAGTTAAAATAAGTAAGAGAGCTCCAACTAGTATGTGTGGGGGTGACTACCTAAAATATATGTATGTTTTTAGGAAGCATCCTCCCCAAACTCCTATTAATCATCTGAGAGGTGTATGCTTACTTTTATATAATTAAATCTACTTAAAGTTTATTGAAGTTTTACTGTGATTATGTTGCAATTAGTCCGTGTAGAAAACAATACTCTGAATTTCTGTTAATCTATCGTACCAGTTCTTCATTATCAAGGGATTTTTATTTCATGTCTTTGTTTCATTGCACATTTACTAAAGCTAATATTTTGCTTAAAATATGACAAGTTAGTGAAAATATATCTGAGAGTAATGAGAGGTAACTTCTGATTATTACTTCCTGGTTTGGGGGACAATTTGGTAGGATGAATTTAAGCCTAAAGCTCTATTAAAGAAGGCCAAAGAAGATGCATACTGGTAATTTGAATTTTGTTAAGATTTCATGAATATCAATGAACATTACAAAATATATTTTAGAATATGAAAGCGCTACCAATTTGAATCTTGCATAAACTCATTTTTGTGGTGATACCATTAGCTTTGAATTAACCATATTAGAGTGAGAATAGCCATTTATATTACAAGCACATTCAACATCAAGTATATTTCTCTTTGGGATATAATCAGAGTTATAAATGTACACTCTTAGCTTTCCTTAGTTCCTATATTTAATCCTGGATTAAAGTGATGCTGGAGAAGTACTCTGCTGGTTACTAAAGACTAAGGGTAAGAAATAACTTTGAGTCATCATAAATAATCATCACAATAGATAAATGTCTAAACCTACATTTGAAACTCAAAATCACACAAAAAAGAATGACAATCAGATCATTTTACCATATTTATAAATCTTGATCAATATATAAATTTACAAAGAATGTAAATATTTTGATATTTTATTTCCATGATATTTCCCATCATTCTACAGCACCAAAATCCACAATGAAAATGTGTATTATTAGCTTTTCTGAAAATCTCAAGTCCAAACTTGACCACACTATTGATTATTATGCAGACATATAAAATTTTAACATGCAAAGAATAATTTATCTATGTTCTTTATTTCTTATTTAGGAAATGAACAACTGTTTGAGATTAAATATTCTGTATTTCATCCGGATACAGTATAAAATGATGTCATAAAAATAAATAGTGATTATTCTGACTATAAAAGTCAGGGTGTGCTCCTTTTCAATTAGCAGAAGCTCCGAGGAAATTGTAAAGATGGTTGTCTGTTCCCTTCTATATAATTTGCTTGTTGTGGCTCATTCTCATAGTTATTGCTTAATGAAAAACTGAACTTGTGTAGTAACTAAAGTATGTGCATGGTTAACAATCAGACACCATCAGCCACACTTATCTTGTTTGCATAGCAGTGTTTGCCACTTGTTGCATGTTGCACAATACACCTCTAAGAACCTTATTTGGTGATACTCATTAATTCGTTCATTGAACAAATATTTTTTTCATCTGCTACTCTTTCAGGGCTTAACAGTAAATAAGACAAAGATACTGTTCTCATGGAGCTTCCATTCTAATAGAAAATACAAGGAAACATTAACAAATACATAACTTCAACTAGGAGATACTTACAGTAGAGCCAGAGGATAAGGGGAGAGAAGGAGCCTGGGATTTAGGCATGGTATATTAGAGATGTAAATTCATGTAATTGAGATTTTTCTTTGCTCAAAGAATTCGAGGTATTCAAAGTTAAAGATCCTAGTTTTCATTTTCAACAAAACCAGGGGAAGCAATCATAATACTGATACTCAAAGGTACAACATAGGCATTAATCACTATCAAAATATCCATAATTTTACATAAAAACTTTATTAGAATGAAATGCTACTTCAGGGCACAAGTTATGCTGAGATGGCTTATATAATCATTGCCTGTTTCTGCTATCCAGCTCTGTGTAATGCAAGAACACAAAACTGAGATACAGGTGTTAGAAAGCTTGTAAAAGTTGGGTACATTCATAGCCAAGTGACTCAAACTAGGCTCACTGTATGATTCAAATGTTTTGCAAAGCTACATATTGTCATACTTTATATGAAATCTTTCAAAAAGAGCTAAAACTGTAGATGTTTGCAATCATGTTCATATGGGTTACAGGTAGGGGGTGAGATTTCCCTTTTAAAAGAGAAAAGGAGGAAGGAAGACTAAAGAAGACCAGACCTAAGAAACTGAACTCCTTGAAGCACTGTACATTGTGTTTTGCTACAAATTAAATGATGATGCCATCTGTTTAGAGAAGCTAAAGAATAAAGGGTAGCTTCTCTTCTGATATAATATAGGTAATATAAAATTAATTGAGTGTTATGCTTTTATTAAGGATATAACTGATTAAGGTTCTACTTAGAAGTTCTGTAATGCTTAGGTTACGGTGGGTATTCACAGAATTACCACTTTGTAGTGTTAATGGGAGATTCTTGTCACTATCTCACCTATAACCAGAGAATCTCTTCCATCAGAAGAATGCTTTATCTCTCGTCTTCATGTTTGTATGTATAGATCTTGTTCATCCCAACTGAGACAATCATTGTTAGTTATCCTCTAACTGCATCCTTAGGAACACTGAGAATTCGTCTGATATTTCTATGCCTTGGTCCACTGTTCAGAACCATGTGTCGCTCTTGCCCAGCTCTTATATTTGAAGCACTGAACTCTGAGCTGCTTTTTTAAATGATGGCACACACATGAGGTCTGTGTGGTAATTTTCCTGCTTTCATTTTTTAAATTCATCCCCTTAAAAATGCCATAAGGCTTTTAATTTTTTTTAAATAGCTAAAACAGCTAAATAAAAATGTATGTGTATAAAGCAATTTGAAATTTCTCACAGATTCATTCAGTTCTTATTAAAGATGCACGAATATATGTGTTTGTGCATACATAGTTATAGATGTATATTTATTAGCATATATACATATATATTAGTAAAGACAATATAATAAAAATAAATATAGCAAGTGATAGTGATATCAAAGGAGAACTACAGGCAAATTTTTGGTCTAGGAATTCTGTCTGTGAAAGTGATTATTTTGTTAGGCTCTCTGTCTTAATGGCATCTTTATCTGCCACAAGCCAAACACTGTATTCATGCTTGAGCATGAAGACAATTCAAAATAGTTATCAAAAAATGACAGTGGTGACTCATCATGTGCCAGAGACTATGTTACATATTTTTTTTTTATCCCTGGCATAGTATCATAGTATCAGCAGTAAAATAAATCATAAACTCTGGGAAAATAAGTTGTAAATGCATGGACAAAAAAGTAAATTCTATATTATTATTATTGATAGATAACAGAAACAAGAATTAAAGAAAACTACTATATACAGCAGTAAATGTGAAGTTCATAGAGCACACATTTGCAATTTCAACTATTTGTGAATGATTCCACAGAACATATATTAATACATAATTGTGTCAGGAATCTGAATCACACAGTGAGTGAATCACTTGTCTAAGAATGGGCTGCATTGTCAAGTGCTTTCCTTGTTAAATCCTACAATGAAGTGTAGCCTTGACATTTTAAAATTTTATTTAGAAGTCTAAACTAAATTTTTGAGCTGATCAAAAAAACTTTTATGATAAATGACTCCCAAAGAAAGTCAGTTGCTAATCTTTATGCTGGAAATTAAAAAAAAAATTGAAATCGTTAAAAAATTGATGAGTCTTGGCCAGAAAATAGAAGTTCTGAATACATACAGTGATGACGCAGACAAAAATGAATTCACCATATGTTCTATATGGGAACAAGAAAAAGTGATGTTTGAAAATGTTTCAGCCAGTGCTCAATTCAGAATTTATGTTAATAGCATTATAAATGACTTTAGTTCTGTTTCTATAGAATCATTAGGAGTCTACGGGGATCATTTAAACATCTCAGTTATACTTTACTGCATTTTTATGAGGAAAATTAGATATTATAGTGATACTTGGGGATTTGAGAAGGTCTTGGGACATATCCCTTATGAATATCTAAGTCTCAGCACTAGTAGATTTACTTTTCCCTTATTATATCTTGTTAATTCTTCAGTAATTGCTAAAATTTGGCTTACTTCGCTTATTATAGAACTCTTATTTTTTTAAAAAAGTGTGGGTTTTTTTCATGTTATGTTTAAATTTTACTGTAAAATGCCTAGAAACTTAAGACTTAAGATGCCCGAGGAACTGCAACCTGTCCAGACGTCCAAGTGCTAGCATGGACCATAGCTAAAGTTACACTTCTTGCTGCTGCTAATTCCTGTAAGGTTAGTAATGTTCAATTCATTTTTCTCTACTTTTTTGAAAATCATGGAAGACATTATAGGATTTATAACATGCACATTACATAGCAAGTGGCCATAAACATCTTGCACGGTAAGAGGAAGATAAAGTTTACTTAATCAGAGCACAAGGTGGTATGGGGTAGTAGATGCAGCAGCCTGGCCTAAAGAAAGGAATATGGGATTAAGATCAGCTAAACTTCTGTTCTCCTGGTTCCATTTCTTAAATATGATGGGTATTTAGCACATTGTAGGAGTTCAAGAAATTACAGCTGCAAGATAAATTGTACACACTACTGCAGAGCTTAGAGAAAGGAACGCTTTGGGAAGCCGTGTTCAGTAGAGCTGGTTGAATCTGTCCTTGGAAAATAAGTCACTTTGACTAGGCAGATATTGGAGGAAAATTTGTGCCACTGCCTAAGGAAGAGCAAAGGTGCTTGAGGCACCAAAAAAGCCTGCTACATACTGGAAAAGCAGAGACCATAGTGTGTGAGCACAGTGTCCTGGAAATTCTGCAGAGGGGAGGAGGGAAATCGGATAAAAATGCAGATTTTTAAAGAAGATAGTATGCCTGTCTCTGTAGGAAGCTTCTAGAGAGAATATTCGTTTTGATTTTCATGACACTTTCCTTTGCAGCATTCATAGGAAACTTTGCCATCAGCTTTTGTAAAGGCTGCTTCCTAAATTTAACTGCATTTTGTTTCCTAACACAGAAACAGAGGCTCCCCTCTTCTTTCCATGGTGGAGTTTATCTAATCAATCTGAGTTCATCAAATTTCCAGCTAACTTGTTCTTAACATTGAATGCTCATTAAAGTCACAGAGGTAGAGACAAACACACATGCATGCATATGTGCAGAGATGCCTTACGTCCAGAATTCCTGAACATTTTCAGAAAAGACAACATTCATGCAACTTTTTAAAAGAGCTTCACAAATGATTCCAATGTTCAGAAATGCTCTAGGGAAGAACTTTTAGCTCACATTTTCTTTCTTGGATATCTTTAAAACCTGGGGTGAAGGTGGGATCTACAGCTACAATAGCACCTTGCTTCCTAGCTATGACTGTACATCTTCCCTTAGCACAACTGAACATGTCACCATGTGGAATTAATTATAAAGCTGTCCAGACTCTAAGAGCCTGCTCCATCTAGCAAGCCCTCTTTCTTTGACTCTGTTGTGTCCCACATGGTGACATGTCCTCTGTATTACTTCTTCTGCTCAGGCAATTCAACAGACAGGTTCCGACTGGAACCCTAAACTTCTTATATTTTAACATAACCTGGAAAATAAAATAGAACAGAATAAATTATCGCAAGAGAGTCCATATTCTGTTCAAGGCAGCCCCAAGACTCAATGTACTCCTTCTCACTCTCTTTTCCCTTCCCTTTTTCCTCATCATCCCTGTGAAGTGGCTCCCCAGACTTCCTCCTGCCTTTGACATCCAGAGGCTTCCCTCAGTACTTTGTGTCCCACCCTTCATATGTCTTTTTCTCTCTCTCTTTCTCTCAAAGGTTACTGAGGTTCCCACTTTTGTGTATTTAAGTCATCAAGTTATAAATTGCTTAATGGTTTTTCCTTGTGAAGAATATTTATATTTAAAAAGAAAGCTTCCTAAAGCAGCAGTAGTAACAACAACATTGTAAAAATTATCCAGAAAACAAAAATGTAACAAGTTTTTTTCACCTTGCAGAATGACTAGATAATGGTGGTGGATAATTCTGATGTAAAGATATAAAGACATATTGGAGCAACTAAGTCTTTATAAAGTAAGTGTTAAGCATACCTTATGTACTATCTAGCCAGTGACCTTAAGCAGGTACATGTTGTATCAATGAGCTCAAATAAGTTTTATAGAAATTTGAAAAAAAATTACAAAGATTATTTAAAGAACCAAGTCAATTCAAATACCAGTCATTAAACCAGATGGTGTTTATACATAGCTGCTGATTGGTCAGTGTTTGCAGAATGAGAGAATGTGGTGACATACCTGACTAATATCAAGGAAGGAGAATTGAAACAGAAGTCAGGAAAGCTGAGTTCTGGTTTTTACTTAGGAACAAGATGAAAATGAACCAGAATTGGCTGGAAACTGAATTGGTCACAGAGATGGGAAGGAACCAGAATAATATAATTTAAAAGGGAGAGGAAATCATTTCAACAAGAGATTGTAAATAAGGTCAAATTCCATGACGGAAATGAAGGGTGAAGGTTGGAAAACATTATTGGTGACATTTCTGAAAGTGTCTTTGAGAAGAATTAGAAAAAAATAAGATGGAAGGTATTTGGAAAGTAGAAACAAAGACAGTTTCTAGGTGACCTGGAAAGGAAACAATGGGGGACATGGACAAGTGTGATACAATATGAAGAAGTGACCAGATTGAAGCAAGGTTATTTCAAGATTGTTATTGCATGCTAACTCACAACAAGGGAGGGTAGGGAGAGGAAGACTATAAATTCATTGGATTAGACAAAGGGGAATGAAGGGAAGGAAGAGGGGTGGGGATAGGAAAGACTTAGAATGAATAAGACACAACTTTCTTATGTTCACTTATGAATACACGACCAGTGTAACTCCACATCAAATACAACCACAAGAACGGGATCCTAATTAGAATGAGTTATATTTCCTGTATATATATTATATCAAAATACAATCTACTGCCAGGTATATAAAAAAATGATTTTTATTGTTCATGTAGAAGAGTAGGAAGGGAGCTACAGAGAAAGGAATGGAAACTGTAAAAGATAGGGAGTAAGATTGAAAAGAAAAGTGACTAGGCTAGGATTTAGCACAAGAGTACAGAGTTTTGTGTCAGAGAGGGGTTCTTCTGTCTGCTGATGAGGTTCCTGGCAGAGCCAGTGAAGACAAGGCAGATCTCCGTGGGTCTCTACCACAGAATCCCTGTTGTACTCCCTGTCCAAACACAACAGGCAAGATGGCAGGTTAGATCAATAGTCACCTAGGCCACCGGCACCTGTGAAGCTTTGAGTCCTCCAAAGAAGACAGTAATTGTGAGGCTCCATTCACCTTGGAGAACAAGAGAGGCCTAGGTCCCAGCAGGGAGGGTACTAATACAGCAGATTCCTTGGCCACTGCAAAGGTCTAGCCACATATTCTTGGGTGTTTTAGTTAGCTTTTTCAGTGCTGTGACTAAAATACCTCACCAGAACAAGTTTAGGGGAGGAAAAGTTTATTTGATAGCCCATGGTTTCAGAGATCTTAGTTCATAGACAGCCAGCTACATTCCTCAGGATTTGAGGTGAGGCAGAACATTATGGCAGAAGAGTGTTGTGGAGGAAAGCAGCTCACGTGATGATAAGAAATCAGGGAGAGACTTTGTTTACTTACCATCTATCTGTCTATCTGTCTTTCTATCTATCTATAAAATATATACCCCAAAGGCTTGCCCCCAATGACCCACCTCCTCCAACCACACCATACTGGCTGGCCTTCAGGCCCCACACAGTTAATCCCATCACAAATCGGTTCATTGATTGGATTAAGGTTCTCATGGCCCAATCATATCTCCTCTCAACCTTCTTGCATTGCCTCACATAAGAGCTTTTGGAGGACACCTCACATCCAAAGTATAACACTGGGTGTGCAAACAATACCAGAATAGCAGGACTGCCCAAGTTTCAACAGTCTTTGGGGAGCCACCTTATTCGGCTGAGCAGACAGTCCTGGAAGAATTGGGAAGAGGTTCAGAGAAGAGATAAATTGCTCTAAGTATTCATATTTTAGGAAGAACTGACTTTGTGCCACTTCCCCCTAGAGCGTCTTAGGACCCAACCTCCTACCATTCTCAATGAATCAGTTCAGATGTGCCAATACATAAAGGCTACTCCAGAAAAACCCACTGAAAAATCACAACCTTCAGCTTAATGGAACCTTCAATCCTGACTTTCTTTTCTCTCTCTCTCTCTCTCTCTCTCTCTCTCTCTCTCTCTTTAAAAAAAAACTTACTTACAGGGAAGTCAAAGCAAAATCACTATACATTTCATGGATTCTGTACCTTGTAGGCAAGAGGTCAAGCTGAACAGTGAGCTACTATTAAGGAAGAGTTGATGAATGAGATAAAAGAGTGTGAATTTAAATATAATGGGTATTCTCTAGGAGATACAATTATAAAATAAAATAATAATTAGTTAAATTAGCAATAATGATTTCCAGAGTTCTACAATCAAATAGAAGAATTAAAAAATAGTAGCAACAGTTGAGAACTTAATTATTTGTCTGGATTATAAAATGAAAAAGGGAAAATTTAAAAAAAATTAAAAAAAATTAAAAAAAATGAAAAAGGGAAAGAAGAAGAAAATTAGTGACAAAGTAAGAGATTTAGAGGAAGATCCAGGTGGCATAATATGCAAAGAAAAGGCATTCCTTATATGGAAAAATGGAGCATGGGACAGAAGTGATAATCATGAAAATAATAGAATAAAAATTCCCTGAGTTGAAGAAAGACGTGTGCCTTTTACTGAATGGGCTCTCAAAGACTCAACAGGATTAATTTTACAAAAAGCCACATACCTAGACATAATCAGGGGAAATGTCTGACCTCCAATGTTAATGAAAAAATCTTTCTTCTAACCAGAACAAAAAACAGTTTTCTTACAAAAGGAAGATTATCTGACAATACTACTAAAAGAATAAGACTATGATCCAGGAATCTTTGTAGCTGCCAATATAATACTCAAATGTTAAGGAAAAAGCACAATGGTGTTCAACATTCAAGAATTCAGAAAACATGCCACCCATGTACTGACATCGTATCTGAAGAAAATATCAAGGAAATGCTCCAACCTCATGAAAATTCCATCAGCAGCAAATCTCTTCCTTCCAAAAAGAGGAAAGAACAATACAATAAATACTGTAAAGCAACTTTCAAAACTCACTTGATGACAATTCATAAGAATCAGAATAGAAATTATAACAAATTCTTCAGTTTATATGTATGTGTGAATGTTTAATAAAAACTTGCAATTAAAAGCTTTCAGTTATTCAGTAAACCCCAGTAACTGTATAGAGAAGAAAGAGGGAATAAAGAAGGAAGGAATCTACAGGCCTGAACTGGTAGAGAGAGGTGTTAAGGAGTAAAATGGGAAAGGAGGCTGTCCTAATGGGGTTGCCATCATTACTAAACTTGATTCATTGATCAAGAAATATTTCTGTATATATTATAGTGAACAATAGAAAAACAGAGGTTCCATATTAGTAGTTTTAAAAACAGGGGAAAAAAGAGAAAAGGCCCAACAGAGTCAGCAAACAATAAACAAAAAATAATACAGCAATCAATAATTACTAAATGGGCTATTAAACTGAATTCTCCATCAAAATTAAAAAAAATAGATTGGGCTAAAAAAGTTAGAACGACAACAACAACTACAACAATACCAACAGAATGCAGAATGATAATATTAATCCCTGAATTATAGACCAAAAGCACTGATGAAAAGAAGGAGTGATTTTATATAATAACAGGTATGACTTCCCAAACCACACTCATAAACCGCAGATCAAGCAAGGTAAGGCATATAACTTATAATTCTAAGGCTTAAGGCTCAGAATAAGGTTTATAGCTAAGAAAAAATGGGAAAATCTATGGGAGATTTTAGCATATTTTAGATTTTTGACTGATGAAGTGAAAATAAGCAGGGATATAGATAATTTGGGTGATACAATTAACAAGCTTGGTTCAATAGGTAATTGTGGAATCACGTAGTACCATCCATAGCGCATGTATTTTACTCATATGCTCATGTGAATATAACAGACACAAATTGACTGTGAAAATACCTCAGCAATTTCTCCCTGAGAGCTGTTTTATATGCTAGGTTCTTTGACTAGAATCTAATAGATAAACAGACAGACACATAAATATATATTAACCACCACAAGAGAATCTACTTCACCTCTTCATCCACTGCTGACATTTGCAGGAAAGTGTCAATAAAGACTAGCTATGGAGAGAAATTGGTTCAATGGATGGAGGAGGTCTTGTGGCATTGGGTCTTGTTTCCAAAGTCAGCAGTATTATCATTCCTATGGTTGGCTCTATAAATCAACAATTTCCCTCATTAGGCTTAGGCTAGTTTGTCTTCTTTAATATTTTCATTCCAAAATGAGCCAATTAATGGAGTTCTCTCTCCCATCTTCCCTTCCTTTCCACTAGAAATACATGCATGTATATTGGATCCAAGAAACACTTTCAATCATATCATGTCAAACTGCCAAGATCCTAATTTGCTGTAGATATGCCCAGATTTATATCTTTAGGCACATGATTTGACAAGGTAGATTTTTCTCATGAAGACATCTTCTCTTTCTTAGAATAGAAAAAAGATCCATGGAATACAGGATATACATAAGAACCCCATAGAACTTCCATATTTCTAAATTCTTTCACTTATCAGAAACCACACCATTATGGATGAACATTTTGAGTTTTCTAGTGTAGCACATAAAAAAGGTGAACTTCACCTTAAAGACTTGTTAGTTTTACCTACACAGTTAATGGTTCCTATTTCCTTTATCTCAAACCAGATGAACATGCTAACCTGATAAGAACAGCTTGTTTCTTGGTTAAACATTTTACAATGCTATTTCTTTCCTTATGAAGACTGGCACATCTTTTTCTAATGTTAGCCTTCTGGTCATGCTAAGAGAAGGTGCAGAATCAAGTCTTCCCCAGGGAAGCCAAACAGCTCCAGTATTGTGCTGTGGCCAATTCCACATTCAATGACATCAGGCTGGTAGCTAGGAATGGGCCCTGGTGGAAGTGTGCATACCACAGACCAGAAAATCAAGGAGTTGTTTTTAGTAGAACTCCGTTACCAGAATATTACTTGTTTTTTCCCCAAGTAGTTGGTTTGATGAAGGTTGGAATCTCATAATGGAAAGAAATAAACTAGGAAAAAGATCCTCTAGGAACTTATTATGTTCCTCTTGAGTCAAAAGATTTATTTCAAAGAAGTATAATGTTTTAAAAAATCATAGAGTCCTTTAACTAATAGTTTTGGAAAATGTTAAGTATGAAAACCCACCTTATAAAATTATAAGCTGAGAAAAAATAGTACTTCTGCTTAAGGCAAGTTAACATAATCTTGTTTACTTTCCCCTTTTTAATCTCCTATGTTCTTGTAGTATTGAAGCTTTCTAGTTTCTACTTCCAAGAACAACTAATTTAATTTTTCAAAGGATGGTCAGAATGGCATTTCAGTGAATAAGAATATTTCATATTATGCCTTAATAAAACTTGGAGACCTGCTATTATTCCATAGAAAAAAATTACCAAAGCTTTTTCTTTCTGATAAAGCACTGTAACATTCTTATTACTTCATAAAACTTAACAATGCAAAGTCGACTTATGTTCTTAGAGGAATTAATCAGTGTCCAGCCAATTATAACCTGTATTAGGTTCAGAGATAGCAAATGTGCATATCAAAGTCATGTATGGTAACTTGAACTGAAATCCCTTAATTTGCATCCCTAAAATGTCCAGAATAATAGAAAGGTAAAGACAAGGTCAAAACTAAGAACTGAAAATTTACCACTGATGAATGTGCAAAAGTCTAAAAGATGGATTGTGTTGGACTTGAAGTCATGATAAGAGGGCTGTCAGTGGTATCCAGAGCTCTGGCTTTCAGGATTTTGTGTTGTTTTTATTTTGTGGCCTTTACAATTACTGGCCTTGCCATCTCATGAAGAAGCTTATCATCATTCCCCCACCACTTACTATCATCACTGCTCTGAGGAGGACAATTCAATTTATATTTATGACAGAGCCCAATTTTTAAAATCTGAATGAAGTCCACTGTATCTCCTGCATTTGACTTAGAATTTCAAATATAAAACAACAACAACAAAAAAATCAAATAAACACTGTTAAACAAACAAAGCCCTTATAAAAATATACTGTAATCAGTACATTTTCTTAATGTTACAAAGGTCTTTTGAGATGCGTGTGTGTGTGTGTTTAATTGTCTTAGCTATCTTCTATGAACTGAGAAAGGCCTTCTTTTGTTTGAATGTGACAGATCAGTTAGAACTGTGGCAACTACCATTTACAGCTATTGATTTCAATGTGACATTACAGGCCCCAAATTCAACTATTATTCTCTTCAATTGTCACAAACAAAGGTTAATAATAGTTGAGTTTGGACTGAAGGAATCAAGTAAAGATTGCCAAATGAAATTAGCACGTTGTTTCTCTCTGTAGCACAAGTCAGTACAGGGGTCCCTGCTCACCAGGCTGCTTGTGTGTTATCATCAGTTTAAACATGTGCCTTTCTCCCAAAGTAATGTTTAAAATACATAAATGAAAATGTCATGTCAAAAGAAATAATGCCATTTGAAATAATAAATAATTTGCAGATGTATTTTTTTTTCTAGCACAGGGTTAAAACATTTTGTTTTGTTGCTTCTATAGCAGCAAAATAAAGTTTCTCACACCTGTAAAAAGTGGTATGTAGCATGATTAAATAATATTTCAACCCTCTAGTTCATGCAGAGGTTACCAGCTGCAGGGGATAAAGGTTTGATGAGGTTTATGTCTTCCGTGAGAAATTTTAAAGTACAGTACACGACTCCCTTCATGTACCGCGCTGAAGCGAGAAATGGCTTTCCATCCTGTGCAGGTAGGAAAGAACCAAATCCCTTTACTATAATAAACAGACAGAAAGCAGCTGGTGAGATATAGTAAATCATTACAAAAGCACTAGTAAGTTAAAAAAGGTCTGTAAGACTTCACAGTTTCAAACTTGTTTATATTTATATCATGATTGACTACCTATTTACCCCAATGGCAAATGATGAATAAAATTCCATGTGCTGTGTTCACAGTAAAACTTTGGCTACAGCATTTTATTTTTAAATAGATATTTCAATAATTTTAGTTATGAGTGATTAATGCAACACCATTCAATATTTATAGATCATTATCATATTATACTTCTCAATAGAAATAGTCATTTCTAGATTATGTTTCAAAATATCATAAAAAGGAATCCTAGACCAATAAGTAGGTCAGAGTACTTAATTATGGATCATTATTTCTAAATATACATAGAAAGAAAATATTGCCAGAAGTTAACCTGTACCTTTTAGTAACTACTACAAGGACTTTTGGAAGTGGAACAATATAATTCCAAATAAACATGGCTTATTGTTTGAATACATAGACCAACACTTAGGTCTGAGTTAACTGTAGTAATATTCTGGCAAATGTACATTCTGCCCTGTGGGACACTTAATGTTGTTGTTGCTGATAAAAGTTAGCAGCAGCAAAGGTTGGCATCATGCTTTCTCTGTTGTAGTACATGGACATCATTTAACACCTGGGTCAACCCTGTCCAGGGGTTGTAGGATGGAGAGCTGGTACACAGTTACTACTTTCTCCTTTGGGTTCCTATCTCTCCAAATGTTTTTTTCTTCTTCTGGAGGTGGGATATTTGCCTAATATTTATATACATGTATATATTTTGCATCGATTAAATCCACCTACTCTTCTACCCCATCCCCCTCAGCACCCTTCTTAGTCCCTACTTTTGGGTTAATTTTTTTTTTTTTTTGAGTTTCCACATAAAAGAATGTGCAACACTTCTCTTTCTGTGTTTGGCTTATTTTGCTTAACATAATGTCCCCAGGCTTCACTAAATTTGCTAAATGAAATGATTACATTGTTGTTTATGGCTAAATGCTCCATCGTGTGTATGCACCATATTTCCCTTATCCATTCATCAGTGGATTGGCACTTAGGCTGATTCCGTATCTTAGCTTTATGACTAGTGCCACAATAAACATGGGCATTCAGGTACCACTTTTGTATGCTGGCCTCCTTTCCTTCGAATATATTCCCAGAAGTGGGAGACTGAACCATGTGGTAGTAGTCCTATGATTTTATAGAATGATTGATAGAATTAGATTGCTAGACCTAATAGGATGTGCCTTAAAATTTACTTGGATGCTGCAAAATTCTTTCCCCAAGAGTGGTAATCTCTTACTTTCCCGGTGCAAGGCTGGTTTCTGCAAACCCTTTATTGCACCTCTAGCCATCACTCTTTGAAGATTCAATTGGAGAAATTTTTAAAAACTTTTGTAGGTTTAATTTGCATTTCCATGCTGACCACCAGCTAGCTTGAATCTTTTCATGTTTACTGGCTATTTGTAATTTTGCTTCTTTGAATTGCATATCTACTATTTTAAAATTTTTTGTAGTTTTTTTTTTGTTTTATTAATTAGCTAAACCCCTTTTATTTTTCTAGTTTCCCTTCCACCCAGGCTTATGTGAATGATGAACACTCACTTGAGAAGACATATCCACAAACAAGAAGATGAAAAATGTCCATATTTCTGTGCACACAGGATGATATTTTTGGCACATACCCTGTTAGAAGTGTCAAAGGCAAGACAGAATCTTGCTACCCATGGTGTTCTGTCACCACTTCTCCTCAATGCAAACTCCATAGTTTACTCTGAAATGTTTGTCCAAAACCATGGTTTTCAAACTTTTATCAAAACAAAGCAAACATAAGAAAAACACTGAACTCCTTTCACTATGCAAATCTCATTTTGAAAACTCAAAAACTGAATCAAAGTGGAACTGCTCAATCAGCTCCCCTTCATAACTCATACTCATGCTGGATTAATGGTGACTGTGGGAATGCACAAAAATGTCTTTTAATTGACAAGGTGAAAACAGCAGGAAGAAAAGTGAGGGGTACCTCAACTGCAATTATGCGTGCAAACACATGCCATTCTTCTAAATACATTACATATATTTTAATTTTCATTACAACTCTGTGAGATGATTACTAGTATTAACACCATTTTATAGAAAAGGAAACGAATACAAAGTCACTTGCTTCATATGATAGCATCTAAAGAGTCTATATGTATAGAGTCTGAACTCAGCAAGCCAGTTCTGGACTCAGTGCTCTTAATCACTGTGAAACTCACCTAATAAAAGCACAAAAGAAGAGTGATATCAATTGCACTCCAGTATGGTTTTTGAATGGTTCCCCCTGCCCCAAGACTATTTCCCCAACATGTTGCAAGGATTTAAATTAAACAGAGTAAATACAAACACATTATTAATTATATATTCATGTACATACACATAAATGTACATATGCAAAAAATGTTTGCAATTCTCATTGCTTTCTATTTAAAAATAATATTATCACACACATTTATATCCCTAAAGAACATACAACAATATCCAATGTTTTTATATGACATGTATATGGAATAATACACTTATTTCTTCTACTTCTTTTTTGACCTCAACATTGTGTCCCAAAGATTCATTTATGTTTTTACAGTATAGATTTTATCTTTATTGCTGTTCAGTATTCCATGGAATGATTACAAATTTTTTTACCTCTTCTGTTGTAAGTGCACAATTGGTTCTTGATAGTTTTTATGTTATTTCTTTTTTAAGCAGATTGAACATCTGCTTAAAAATTTGCTTTCAGCAAATTTGTCATTTTCTTTTTAATTTGAAGAAATGCATATATTCTAAGTATTACTCCTTTATCAGTTATTAGTACAATAAATATTCTTAATTTGTATTTTGTCTTTTTGTTTTTCTCATGATATCTTGTGTTAACAAATATTGTCAAACTTTCTCTTTATAATTTGTATTTTTTTCTGTCTTGTTTAAAGAATTGTTGTAGGTAATAAGGCCAAGAAGACATTTCCCACTATTGGTTTCTAAATGTTTATAGAGCATTCCTTATCATATTTAGTTTTAACTACTTGTACTTTATTTCTGTATATAGGTTATTCATTAATAGTTCACAATTTTCCCACTGGTTTGCAGTGACAACTCAGATAAATCAAATATATACACATGAGTTCTGTGACTTCACTCAATTTATCTAACCCTGTGCCAAAAGCACTATCTTAAGAGAGAGAGAACCTTATAAGAACTGTTGATACCCAAGGCTAAGTTAATATATGTCAAGTGCTTAGAAAAAATATGTAGCACAAAATATATGCTGTAGAAATCATTATTATTATTATTATTATTGAATGCATTGGCTATTTTTTTTCATTTGTTTGTTTTTTACTGAAGATGGAGACCAGGGCTACTTTACCACTGAGTCACATCCTCAGCCCTTTCCTTATTTTTTATTTTGAGATAGGCTTTCACTAAATTGTTAAGGCTATCCTTGAACTTGTGATTCTCCTGTCCCAACCTTCCAAGTTGCTGGGATTATAGGCATACACCATCATGCCTGGTTTTACTGGTTTTTGAACACCCATGAAACAATTCTTTGATTCTTTCAGACTTCCTTTGCATTTAATCAGAATATATGTGAATAATGTTATTTTTCTCAATCCTTATATTTTTATTTTTCATTTTTAATATGTTTATTTTATCTTTAACTTATTTTTCTAGCCTTACTGCATTGGTGTTTGATATCTGGGACAAAGTAAAATGAGTAAGTTAATCGCAGGCACCCTCATTTTTCTTCTGATCCTGAAGATTTCATGCACTACTGAGTTTGATGTTGGCTACAGATATTTTCCAAACATCTTTGATCATTTTAAGAAAATTCTTCTTATTTGCAGTTTGTTAAGATTTTTTTAGAATTTTGAATATAAGTTGAATTTTATTAGATGTTTTTCTGTATCTTTTGAAATGACCATGTGATTTTTCTCTTTTAATCTCCTAATATGATACTTTATATTGATTGTTTTTTTAAAAATTGGTTAAACCAGTCATGCTTTCCTGAGATAAACTCCATATGGTCATGCCATATTCACCATTTTTTTCATGTATTGCTGGATTTAACATGTTACTATTTTGTTTGGTATTTTGCACATATGTTCCTATATGAGACTGGGCTTCAATTTCTTTTCTCACATTGATCTTTCAATATCAAGATTATGCTGACTTTAAAAAATAAGGTGAAAAATATATTCTATGTTTTGTCAGTTTTTATTGTGCTTTGTATATGTGTGTCTATAATAATTTAAAATCTTTAGTACTTCTGATAGTTTAAAGCCAGTCTGGAAAGCCTGTTTTCTCTTGTATACTAAAAACCAACCTGACTGGATCCTGGTCAGCCATTCTACAGTTAAAATGGAAATTAAGAATCTTTTTAGTTCTTTGTATATTCTGGATATTAGGGCTCTATCTGAAGTGTGAGGAGTAAAAATTTGTTCAGAACTCAAAAAATTAAACAATAAGATAACAAACAACCCTATCAACAAATGGGCCAAGGACCTGAACAGACACTTCTCAGAGGAAGACATACATGCAATCAATAAGTAGATGAAAAAATGCTCACCATCTCTAGCAGTCAGAGAAATGCAAATCAAAACCACCCTAAGATACCATCTCACTCCAGTAAGATTGGCAGCCATTATGAAGTCTAACAACAACAAGTGCTGGCGAGGATGTGGAGAAAAGGGTACACTTGTACATTGCTGGTGGGACTGCAAATTGGTGCGGCCAATATAGAAAGCAGTATGGAGATTCCTAGGAAAGCTGGGAATGGAACCACCATTTGACCCAGCTATCGCCCTTCTCGGTCTATTCCCTGAGGACCTTAAAAGAGCATACTATAGGGATACTGCCACATCAATGATCATAGCAGCACAATTCACAATAGCTAGACTTTGGAATCAACCTAGATGCCCTTCAATAGATGAATGGATTAAAAAACTGTGGCATTTATACACAATGGAGTATTACACAGCACTGAAAAATGACAAAATCATGGATTTTGCAGGGAAATGGATGGCATTAGAGCAGATAATCCTAAGTGAAGCTAGCCAATCCTTAAAAAACAAATGGCAAATGTCTTCTTTGATATAAAGAGAGCAACTAAGATCAGAACATGGAAGAAGAGCATGAGGAAAAGACTAACATTAAATAGAGACGAGTGGGGTGGGAGAAAGGGAGAGAGAAGGGAAACTGTATGGAAATGGAAGGAGACCATCATTGTTACACAAAATTACATATAAGAGTTTGTGAGGGGAAAGGGGAAAAAAAACAAGGGAGAGAATTAAACAATAGCAGATGGGGTAGAGAGGGAAAATGAGAGGGAAGGGGAGGGGTATAGTAGGGGATAGGAAAGGTAGCAGAATACAACAGTCATTAATGTGGTATTATGTAAAAATGTGGATGTGTAACCGATGTGATTCTGCAACTTGTATTTGGGGTAAAAAATGGGAGTTCATAACCCACTTGAATCAAATGTATGGAAGATGATATGTCATGAGCTTTGTAATGTTTTGAACAACCAATAAAAAAAAGTATAAAAAAAGAATCTTTTTGACTAATTAGGTTTCAAACAGCTTTGGCTTGTACGGTATATTCATGGATGTTAAGAAGGCATTGTCACAATTAAGGTTTTTGAGAAAATCCCTTCCAAGAGGATGTTTTCTATCAACAAACAGAAGCAAAATTAAATGCCCGATTAACAAACATAATGTCCTCTTTAATAATTCTCAGCACTCTGCTAATTCTGTTAACATTACTGTGCTATCTACGACTCTTTCCTTTTGTTTCATGTTTTGAATAATTCAATTAGAAGTCTCACAAAGCAATAACAAGGGATTAAATGTTGTTGAATTGTAATTCAGAATAAAATCATAAGCTCTTTGGGAACATTGTTTATAAAATTCTACAAAATCTTTTCAAGTATCTGTGATTGTTGGATTCTCCAAAATAAATAGTCATTGATTTGGAGAAGTTACCCTTTTTCCTGGTGCCCAATTCTACTGAATGAGGAAAACAAAAATATGTAAAACAGAATGAACCACTGTGAAAACAGGCCAGTACTTGGGAAGGACTTAAAGATGTCTCTATTTTGGCCAACATGGAAAGAAGAGGGATGCCTTGCCTTCCTTCCTCCTGAATTGTGAGGAAAAACACATCTGGTCAGCTGTAGCACTGAGCAGAAGAACCTAGAAGGCTCATTTGTAAGGGTTTAAAATTTTGGCCTTTCTTCTGGAAAACATTAGTGTACCAGTAATAGGAAGGGTATCGTGAGATGGTCAGTTACCTTGCTGTTGGAAAGCATTTAGTCCCAGTCATGAGAGAAGACAAATGTGACACAATCCTAGGTGGCTGGTTGGCAGAAGGAAGCTAAGAAGCTGAGGCAAGAAGAATATTGATCAAAATATCTGTGTCATGGGAATGAATACCTGTGCTGCTGTAGGAGTGTAAATTCTGTGTCTGTTTTCTAAGCTCTCATCAGAATTAATGATAAGGAAAATACCATAAGAAAATCATTCTTACATCAAGATTAGGAACAAATAGTACAACTTAATGTCATTTCACAGAGGAGCAACAGACTAGTGGTTAATTGTACAGGCCTGTGGTTCAGACAACCTGTACGGAGTTGTTTCCTGGCTGTAGAATTTTAAGTAAGTTGCATAACTTTTCTTCGCTACAGTTTTGTCTGCAAATATCTGATTAATAGTAGTACTAGCTCAGAGAATTATTTGAGAAATAATACAGTCCATCTAAAACGTGACCATATTTCCTGGCATATAATACATTTTCAAAAATGAAAGTGATTTGTTATTAGCAATGTAATACAATCCTATAAGTTCCTATAAAAGAAAAAGTAGTGATGATTCTAAGCAAATCAAATATGCCATGAGGCAGATTCAAACAAGAAAAATGCTAAGTCACCTACAAGAGAAGGAAAATATAATTAAATAAATCACATGATATTTTTTTTTTTCAATTAAGTGAGAGAAAGCAGTCTCAGAGCTGGAGGCCAGACCTCTAGCAGGCTGGGAATGGGACAGAGGTGAGAATGATAGGGAAGGTGGCCAAAGGTAAAGAAAGGAAGCTATGAGGAAACTGAAATCTCCTGTTGAACTTCATTACAATACTAGCTAGGATGCAAGTGGTGGGAAAGAAGGAATTAAACTTAAACCATAAGCTTCAGTACAAAATAACTTACTTAAATAACTTCCTAATCTTAAGGTTACCACTGAATACTACTATTTAAAAAAAATGATCTTGGGCTTGGGTTGTGGTTCAGTGGTAGAGCACTTGCCTAGCATACGTGAGGCACTGGGTTCCATCATCAGCACCACATAATAATAAAATAAAGGTATTGTGTCTACCTAAAAGTTAAAAATAATTTAAAAAATTATCTAGCTCTCTATGTGAGTCAGCTTTGCATCACTGTGACCAAAATACCTGACAAAAATACTTAGAGGGAAAGTTTATTTTAGCTCATGGATTAGCGGTTCAGTTTACAGTTGGCCAAATCCATTGCTCTGGGCCCAAGATGAAGCAGAACATCATGGTGGAAGGGCACAGTGGAGGAGCACTGCTCCATTCATGGCAGCCCAGGAAGTTGAAGGTGGGAACACAGAGAAAATGAACACTTAGGGGGCATGCCCTCAGTAACCCACTTCCTCCAGCCATGCTCGCCTCCTTATAGTTATATAGGATAGACTGATTAGGTTACAGTCTCACAATCTAATATTTTTTTACCTCTAATATTCCTGTGTTAACATAGGAGTTTTGGAATACCTCATATCCAAATCATAGCACCCTCCAATTTACTTGCTTCCTTTATTTATATTCATAATTTAGAGTGGAATGTAGGTGGTGCATAACATTTTTATGTTTACATATAAGAATGGATGACTTTTGTAGGCAGTTACCCTTTTGACATAGTCAAGATGATCTAAAAGTTTAGATTATGGGGGTCAGTAAGATAAATTAATAGCTTATTTTTGGAGAGGTTGTTCTTAAAGATGACAAGTTTTGTATTAAAATTAACACTAGTCAAATCACACTCAGAACTGAGCTTCAATAATTAATAATGAGCTGTAGATAAAAAAATTAGAAGAAAAATAAAAATATATGATATAGTTGTTCAAAGTCATTTTGTAAACTGACTTTAAAATATCAGTTACCCAAGTGTATAAATTATCACTGGAATGTGGCTGATAAAAGTGCAATAGGAGATTCAAAAGTGACTAATACTCCCTATTTTGAAAATTAACGTCTCATGTCAAAGGCATGTAAAATAGGAGCACTGTCTCATCAAGGTAGAACCATTCAGGAATGAAAGGAATAAAAGCCCAAACTTATAGAAAAGCCATTGCATTTGGTAGAATGAAATACATGAAGTCCTAACACTCAGGAGGTTTCCTCAAATCATTCTCTCTTCTGTCATCGTAAATATATTCCCTGTAACATCTCTGATGGGTGCATGCGACCTAAAATGCCACATTTTCTTCCTATCAGTCTGCTTTCTCTCATTCACTTTACAACCATCTCCATAGCCCTTTATGTCTGTTCCTCTGTCTTCTCTTCCCTAAACTTGGCAGAAAATAGTTAAACTTGGAATTGTGACATATCTGAGTCTAACATGAGGATTTTACTTCATCTTGAAGCTGATGGGACAACTAACAGTCCTGTGGGAGCTCAAAATGAACTACATTACAAGTTAGAAAGTTCACTCTGAAAGGCCAATTAGTAAAAATAAAACAAGAAGTTGTTTCCATGGCATTTGGAAAATATTAAAGGAACTGATGTTTGCTTTAAAAAAATACACGTACGGTGTGACTCTGCATCAATTACAACCAGAGGAAGGAAAAGTTGTGCTTCATCTGTGTACAATGAGTCAAAATGCATTCTGCTGTCATGTATAAATAATTAGAACAAATAATAAAATATAAATATATAAACCCGATGGAGTAAAAAGTTAATTCAAAATGGCAAGAAAAGAGAAAAAAAATCATGGAATGAATGAAACTCTAAACAGAAATTTGGAGACATGAGGGACAGTAGGGAGATGAAAAGTAGAAAAGAAATGAATACAGGCAGAAAAGAAATCATGCTCTTGGTAGAAAATGGTAAACTAATTTTTGAGTTAGTTACTATAGTAACTCTTACTTAAAATCACAACTACAGTCAGGTATAGAGGTTCACCCGTGTAATCCCAGCAGCTCAGGAGGCTGAGGCAGGAGGACCCAAGTTCAAAGCCAACCTCAGCAATGTAGTGAGACTCTGTCTCAAAATAAGAAATAAAAAGGGCTGGGAATGTGGCTCAGTGGTAAAGTGCTGTGGGTTCAATCCTGGTAAAGGACAGCAATAAACCTGGAATGCAATAAAGCAAAAAGAGATACAGGGAGGGAAAGGTCAAAGATAGAAATAGAAAATCAAAGGTAATTCAGAATTAATGGAATTTAAGGAAAGTACATTTACAAGAAGAAGGAGGAGGAGGAGAAGGAGGAGAAGGAGGAGGAGAAGAGGAGGAGGAGGAGGAGGAGGAGGAAGACAGAAGGATTAAGAAGGCATAAAAACAGCAAACAGAGAGAAAAACAAAAAAATGAACAAGTGACTAAATACTGTGATGGGAAGAGTTCAATTTCTCTCTTGATTAATGCACTGATATTTAGTAAATATGCATAGTGATTCATTTAAATGCAGCAGCCACAAATATGACAAAAATCCATAGCTATAAGAGGTAGGATTGCTGATGATATATCATGAACTATGTAATGCTTTAAATAATCAATAAAAAAAAATAAAATAATAAGAGGTAGGATTGCTGATTTTAATTTTAACTGCAATATAAAAATGGGGTTGAAAAATGTGGAACAGTCTTGGATGTTCACTGCCAACGAGGTTGAGAGCTTTCTAATCTGATACAGTAAGTTCAGGCAGGAAAGTCCATAGTCCTTCTTAAATAACTCTAAATAGAATGTAGGAGCTCTAGGTAGGATAGCAAAAAAAATGTGATATGTCCACAGAAGAGGGAGAGAAATTGGGCATGACAGCCAGGGCCAACTAAAGCACATAAAAGGATGGAACAAAACTTACCTGCACAAGGTCTGCCATACAGTAGTTGCTTAACTAGTAACTAGCAAATTCACTGAGTCGGTGATGTTCCATTTACCAAACTATCTTTTCAGGCTGTACTCATCAGTTGGAAAAGTAAGAAAGGAATGAGCAGATAGTTGAGCTTGCAAGATAAATGCAAAGATATCACCTCTTTGGAATGGACTTCCTCTTGGAGAAAGGATGAAAATATTGAATAATCTGAAATTAGTAACAAAATTTACAGATTCTGTGTGAATCAATCTATAAGGGATAAACAGGTCCATGCTATTCTGGTAAATAAACTATTCTACCAGTTGTTGTTTTTTTTTTTTTTTTTTTTTTCTGTTTTTGCTATTAGCCTTGGCGCTCTTCTGGATATGTGTTTGGGATTCTTGGAACCAAAATGAATAGTACATACAGTGAAGTGAACCTATCCTGAAGGGAAAATGACAACTACATAACACCATGTAAAAGCATGCAGACAAAAAGAGAATTTGTTTTTCTGTATTATATGAGACAATAAGGCAGAAAGAGAAAGAAAAGTTAGGCAAACGACTGCATGACAGAAAAGGAAAATGAGGCTCAGAACGCACAGTATCAAGGGGGGGAGCCCACAGAGGCAGAAACAAGGTAACAAAAAGGACAAAACCCACAGTAGAAAAGAACTGTCAGACACAAAACCCTCAAAACAATAGATAGGAAAAAAAGGAACAAGATGACAGGAAAAGAGCAGCATGGAATCTAGTAAGAAAAAGAAACAAAAATTTCAAATAATGGATTTTGTAACACCCCTGCTGTTCCTCCAGTGCATTGTGTCACAGTCTCACAGAGCAGAGCATAATTTATTATGGTCACTTGCTGCCAGGCTGCTATAAAGGGCAATAGCTATATGAAAATACTCCCTACCGCCTGGATGGCTTAATGATCTCCCCATTGCAGAGGGGTAGGGCTGGGGGTGGCAGCAGGGCAGGAGGCACACTTTGGGGCTGGAAGGCTCTCTGCATATTCAGTGCTTCCCATATTGGAAGAAAGGCTCAATTAACACTCAGGGAACCAGTGTGGGCTCCCTCGCCCCCACCCATCTTCTTTTCAATAATTAGTCTCTGCCTTGTGTAGTTTCTTAATGTCTGATACCATATATACCCTCTCTTATGGGATGGCTAATGTTAAATTTAAATTTTGAAAAGATGGATTTGAAAAAAATCACATCTTGATGATTAACATTAATAACTGGAAACAATCATACTATATTTTAATCATCCCTGGAGATTTTAAGAAAATGTTAGAGATTGACTTTGGAAATGAGTTGAAAATATTAAAATCACATAAAAATAAAAATCATCTGAATCATCTGTATCAATTATTTTATATAAAGAAGCTTTTTGAATATTTTGACAAATTTTTATTATGATTATTATTAATTGCCAGAGATAGAACCTAGGATCTCATGTATCCCAGGCAAGTGCTCCATCACTGAGCCACATCTCCAGCCCACATAGAGGAACTTCCATAAACCCCCAAAGCACGGTAGAACTATCTTCAAACAAATATGCATCATATGTGTCAATTATTTGTATGTTTGATAAGGCCAGGAACCACTGTGACATTCTTGTTTTGAGAAGGTGCAGTGGCTCTTCAGCCAGATGGCCAGGCTTGGGTTCTTGATGCTGCTATTTACTTGCCCTGTAACCCTGGCACATTATATTTAACACTTTGCTTCTGAGTTCCCTGTCTGTAAAATGGGACTATAATAGAAAATAAATCACAAAGTTGCTATGAATATTAAATGAATTAGCCCTTGGGTCAGAGCCTGGTCAACGGTAAGCATATAGCAAGTGTCAGCTAGAATACCTGCTCTCAAAGTGCAAGAGGTCATAAAGGGCATTTATAAAGCAGAACTGCTCTGCCACTTGGCAGTTGGCCTGGAGATAGCTGCAAATTGCATCCTGTAATCCTGCTGGAGGCCAGGCTGTGCAGTGCATTTTCTTTCTCTTCCTTCACTCCAGGATACAGACCTTGTATATACAGGACAATACTTTCGTGAGAAGAAGTCATAGTCTGGCATTTTGATATCTTTCATACCAGGAAAACTGTATTTCCCTTTATTCTATATCAATAATCTTTATAGAGATAATTATTTAATATTTAATGTTAAATATTTAATTTTTATTTCCATTTTTAAAAATAATAAACTGAAAAATTATATAATTGTATATGTTTATGGGGCATAAAGTGATGTTATGATTATTAATAGCATGTAAAATGGTTAAACAAAGCTAGTGAACATATCTCTTACCTCAAATATTTAGTAATTTGTATAGTCAGATCATTTGAAATTTGCTTTCTTGGTGATTTTGAACTATATAATATTCTCATTGTATTAACAACATTGTACAATATATCTCAAAGCAAAAAAAAAAAAAAATTCTACTATCTAGTTGAGTCAATATTTCTTTTGGCCATCATCTCACCATTCTCCCAACTCCCCACCAGCCTCTGGTGAGCACCATTCTGCTCTGTTCTTTGAATTCAGTTATTTTAGACTCTCATGCATAGTGAGGGCATGTAGTATTTATCTTCTATGTCTGCTTTCCTTCACATAATACTCTAATTTATCACATTTTCTGTATCCATTCACCTTGTGATAGACACTTAAGGTGAATACTGCTAAAATAAACATGATTATGCATCCATATTCTCAGCAAACTGATTCAAATCTTTTAGATAAATACCCTGAAGTGGGGCTGCTACTTAGATGATAGCTCTCTTTTAATTTTCTGAGTAACTTCCATAGTTTCTGGTAGTGGTCATACGAATTAACATTCCCGCCATGGTGTACAAAAGTCCTTCTCTCCACTTATCATTCTCACCAACAGCTGTCTGTTTGAGAATAAAGATGGTTTGAAGTGACATATCATCATAGTTTAAATTTACATTTCCTTAATGTTTTATGATGTCTTTTTTTTGTGTGGGGTGGGTACTGGGGATTGAACTTGGGCACTTGAGCACTGAGCCACATCCCTAGCCCTATTTATTTATTTATTTATTTATTATTTAGAGGCAGGGTCTCACTGAGTTGCTTAGTGCATCACTGTTGCTGAGACTGACTTTAAACTCACAATCCTCCTGCCTCAGCCTCCTGAGCCTCTGGAATTACAGGCATGCGCCTCAGAGCCTGGCTGATGTCTTCTTTTGGGACATGTGTATTCAGTTCCCTTGTTCATCTTCAATTAGATTTGTTTTCTTTCCAGAGAATTGAGTTTCTTATATATTTTAGATATTAATCCCATATCAGGTACAGGCTTGCAAATATTTTTTCTCTGATACACAGATTGCCTTTTCCTCCTATTACTTTTTTGTTTGTTTTTCAGAACCTTATTATTATAAAGTAATCCAATTTGTATATTTTTGCTTTTGTTGCCTGTACTTTCAAGATTAAATTTTTGAAAAAATCATCAACATTGATTTTTGCTTAGATCAATATTGTGCCCCCTGTTTCCTTGGATTAGTTTTATAGTTTCAAGTTTTAATGTTTAAGTTTTTAATTCATTTTTAACTCATTTTTATATGCTGTGATTATGGTCCAATTTAATTCTTCTGCATATGGATAACAGTTTTCCCAGAACCATTGCTGAAGAATCTGTCATCTTTCCAATGTGTGCTCTTGTTACCTTTGTAAAACAGTCAACAGATAGATGATGGGGTTCATTTGTGGACTCTATGTTCTGTTTCATTGGCTGACTCATCTATTTTTTTTATAAAAACACCTTGCTACTTTAATTACTATTGCTTTATAGTATAATTTGATATCAGGAAATGTGATGTTTCCAGAATTTTTCTCTTAAGACTGTCTAGGATATTCAGGATTTTTTTTTTTTTTTTGCAGTTGCATTTGGATTTGGGCATTATTTTTTACTTTTCTATGAAAATGACATTAGACTTTTGATAGAGATTGCACTGGACCTGTAGGTCCAGTGGGTAGTACAGACATTATAAAAATATTAATTTTTCTAATCCATGAACATGGGATAACATTTCATTTATATGTGTCTTTTTCAATTTCTTCCAATGCTTTATAGTTTTCAGATATTTCAGCTTCTTGATTAAATATATGTATATGTATTTTAGTTTTTTAGTAGGTATTTTAAGTGGATTTTTAAAAATTTTTCTTTTGGATTTTTATTGTTAGTGTATAGAAACACTACTGATTCTTTTGTATTGATTTTGATCCTGCAACTTTATTATACTCATTTATTACATCTAAATTTTTTTCTTTTATGGTATACTCTTCCAAGCATATATATTTACATGCACACACACATATATAAATTTTTTATACATAAAAAAAATCACATAATCATCAAACAGAGAGAGCTTCTTTACCTATATGGATATGAACTTATTTATTTATTTTTCTCTCACCTGATTGCTCTGGTAAGATCTTTGTCTTGTTTCAGATTTTACAGGAAAAAGTTTCAAATTTTCACCAGAGTATTATATTACTTGTGGTCTTATTATACATAGACTTTGTTAAGGTACACAAAATATATTATATTTTACATTTTAAATCTTTTCTGCTTAAAATAATTTAAAATGAGAATGGCTACATTTAAAAGAAAGGCTTTAATATAAGCTTGGTGATAAAGGTAGGGGAAAGTATGCCCAAAATGCCAGAATCACAGATATCAGTGGACTTTCTACAGGTATATCAATCATATTCCTTCTGAGTAAAGTATTTTTTGATGTGAGAACAAAAACAAAGTTAGCTACAAAATATAATATCATAATATATCTCCAATGGAATCAATGTCAAGACTGACTTTGCATTTGTAGAGTTTGCAGTTCCCCATAAGCACCACCTTATGTTTATTTGGGGGTTTGTAATGATTTCTAAGAATGTGGATGTCCAATGTGGTGGCAACAACCAAAAGGTCTTTGATCTTCAATTAATGCTCTGATGTTGTAAAGTGTCATTATTTGAATATGCCTATTTTCTTGAGCTTTTCTTTCATTGGATTTACCTGACAGACTGATAAATGAATTCCCAAAATATGGTATAACTAGGATAATAACCATAAAGTAGCAATATTAATACTTGAAAAGCATGCAGGCAAAGCAAATTCATGTTGCCTCCTCCCTGACCTGGCTCACTCATTCCAGCTGGAAACCTTGAACTGGTTACACCATAAAGCCTGGTTCTTCCCCAGCAGGAAGTATGTAAACTTTCCAAGACAGAAGTTCCTTGGTTTTAAGATCTTTCTAAAAGTGGTTGTTCTTATGCCTCCCTTTGATTTGTCTTATTCATTATCCTCTCTCTTACCTTGAAATCTCCTGCCTTTACTCTTTGCTGCTCGAAACTTACATTTTTCTCTTCTAGTGTTGCTAATATGAAGTCTCCTTTACTCCTGAGTTCTTTATGGATTTTGATACATGACTGCTCTGTCTTCCAGTTCTTCCAATACTAGTTTAATCTCATGACTGGACCCTCCAATTTATTGTTGGTATTCATATCATAGTAATCTTGGTTTCCACCTGTCTCTCCTGTGCCATGCTGACATATACTGTTATGGTATGATATGCTATCTGAACTCTTCATGATATCATAGACTAAGACCATATCCTCTCCACTTGCTTACCCCATCTCTGCACCCTTAGGCCAATGACTTTTTTAGTTCATCTTTATGCTATAATAAACAAACATATAGTGAACTCTGCCATATTTCTCAAACCCATTGTGGTGGTAACAATGACATTTGAGAATGACATTTTAAAATATTTTGCAATGCTTTTATTTCTAAAATAATACAATAAAAACCATACTAGTTTTAAAAATATACGCTTAGTTGTTTTTCCTGAAAACATACAGCAAGACACATGCCTCTTTAGTTCTATAAATTATTTTTTTATATAGCCACAGTGAGGTTGGCCACAGAAAAACAGCACCCCTTGACCAAGAAATGATACTTTTAGATTTATATGATGTTGCATTCTACCAAAAATTTATAATTTTTAAAAGTTGAATCACTTTATATCATTAACCAACATTAATAACTATAATTGAAAAACTAAGAGAATCAGCTTTAGGCAAAATATTGGCAGTTACATAATGCCTCTTACAGATCTCCTGTAGTTATTCACTTATGCAAGCACCCATGTCTATGAAAATGGCTGAGAATTAAAATCAAATAAAAAGTTGGACAACATAATATAGCATAAAGCAAATATTTCTTTTTTTATTCCAAAAAGGCTTTCTCATAAACAAGTTGATAATTTATGTTTAAAGCACTGCAAGAATTTTAATGTCACAAGAAAAAAAAGAACAGAATAAATCCCATGGGTATGGTAAGATCAGATTCCAGTCACTTTTGGAGAAGCTAATACCATGCATCCATTTCTCATGTTTCTTCAGGGGACTGTGCTAGTTCACAGCACAGTGATTTCCAAACCTGTGAGTGCAATGTCAAGAAGCTCAGCTCATGGAAGCCAATGTACACCAGTCCATGCTTATCCAGTCAACACAGAACTCAAGTTCTAGCTCTCTAGCCTCAACCTACATGAGTTATTCTGTCTAGAGAAAGACTGAACATCACATGTAATACCATGTGGCATTTCAACACCTGTATACCTTATAGGGGCTAAGTCTGAAGAAATGAGAGGAACCAAAAGTCTGAGCAAAAAAGGTTTCTTAAAAAGGCAAAGCAACTCAGCAGTGATTGGACCTCCCAAGGCCAGGGAAGCTACTCTGGCTTCTGTTTGTTGCATTTTACTACTGGTAGGGCTCTCATACTCCTTTTTTCTAATATTTTGGATTTCTCATACTCCCGAGTTCCTGAGTTTCAATTCTCTCAAAAATATAGAAAATACTGTGACTTGCCACCTTTTGTGGCTTTAAAAGAGGTATCTATATTGCCCCCTCCACAGACACTCTATCAGAGACTGGATCCAAGCAGGGCTGTGGCAATCATTCTGTGGAGAATGGACTGCGCCCTATGAGAGGGAGGGTCTGTTACCCCAGCTGCTGAAGGAAGGCTTTATTTCCCAGGGGAAATTCTAGCACATCTGGGGCAATGCAGTCCTTGTACTTAGTTTTGGATTCTCTTCCTAGTGACAGACATCTGCTCTTTGGCAAGGATAAGATTAATAATTTGTTGTTAATGCCTCATGAACATACGCTGGCATGGTGAAACAAAACACAACCTCTTTCTTCCTTTTTGAAAAAAATAACATACAGTTTGTTGTAAATTAAATTTAAACAAAGAACAGATCAGGAAGGAAATACTGAAGTACCATTTTGGAAGATCTTATTAAAAATTATAATCATTTCAGATCCTGAATAATTTTAGATTAACCACCTTTAAAATTTTCCCATTCTTGCTTCGTTAAATCATCATGAAAGCAAGACAATATATGTTTTCCTAATTCTGAGACTGTTAGATTGAACATACCAGTGTTGAGAAATTCTACGCAGGGGGAATATGTAAATAAAGGGACGGTCCTGTGAGATTGCAAGTTGTAAGAGATACTAACGGAAACATCACCATCGTGGTTGTGGCTCTTGCCTGTAAAGCCAGGGAAATCTTCCCTTTGATTATATGCTCAGTCTGGAATTTTCCATCTAAAACAATTTTAAGTAATATAGTTGTGTACTATTTAGTAATCACACCTAAAATATTCAAACCACTGAACAATGGGATTCCTACAAAGGCCCGGGAAATAACATCTTTCATTGCCTCTTTCAAGTATTACTAAAGAAATCCAAATTCATTAACAATGGTTCAAACTCTAGATCATCTCATTCAAACCTTCACTTTAGTGAAGGAAACAAATTTAGGGGAGTAAGTGGTTTGATCCAGGTGACATAAATGGTAGATGGAAAGAATATAAGCTGAGAGTGCCTTTAAACACCCAGCACTGCTGAAGCATTTAAGATTTTATATGGAGTTTCACTTAGTAGAAAACACACACTTCAAATTATGAGCTTTTATTTCAACAAATTTCATAAATCTATAGGTCTATAAGTCACAGAGTAGAGGTTATAGTTCTTCTTCTTCATAGATTTTATAATTTTTTGTCAATTATTGTATGTAGTTTATGCTGATTATGCACATGTAAAATCTTTTAGGTACTAAGGTGGTGTTCTTTGCTTATTAAATATTTGTGACAAAATTGAGATAAAGGAGGAAATATAGCAGGTGTTTGGAGAGGAAACTGAACCATATAAGAAAATGTCTCTAATATATAAATATTCCAGACTTGGAACTAATGTCAGTGTCTCATTCTCGAGGACACATGGATTAGGCTCTAACAATGCAGACAATTCTGTGCTGGGCACCCAGATATTTTCAACAAACAGAATGCAAATCCATCTGGAATGTCTCTTCTGTCCTGTAACACTGAGCACAAATTTCCCATCACACCAACCTGCAAGTGTTCAAGACTTTGGAACTTAGGGAGCAAGGAAGAAGGAATGGGAATGGTACACAGAGCAAAGCAAAAGGAGGTAGAGGGAAAAGTGAATAAGCCCCAGATGTATGTAAGTCCCCTTCAAAAAGTTGAGTCCTAGTAAAGCAGTTTTGAAAAAAATCACACTAATATTCTTTCTTACTTTCACATAAAATATTGAAAAGTCATGTCTTTAGGTAATTATACAAAATTATGTTGGACCAAAAATGATTAAATTTATTTTTCAATGAGAGAATTTAAAAAATATATAATTCAAAAGAAAATTTCTCAACTAGACCAATAAAAAGAATTGGTTTCAGTTTTATAATTATAACTGATAAGTGATATGGAAATGTTCCTACATTTCCTTCAGCCAAGACATCACAGTTTGGGGAACAAATGTTTTCTAAGACTTCTAGAAATCTTAATAATTATCTGTGACTACAAAATTTTAGCATTTGACATTCTAATTCAACTAAAAGCTGTGCAAAAATTTATGTGGCTAAATAATTCTCTAGAGAGGACACACCCCAGACACTTCACAGCTGGTTAAGTTCAAAGGTGCTCATAGAGCAAAGTCTATTCTAAAAACATAAACCTAACTGGGGCTTGGGCAATGTTTTTAAAAGAATTGTTACACTTGTGGCAAGGGATAAATATTAGAATGCATCCTTCCTCAACAAATTAGATCTATCTAATCTAAATCTATCTGTCAATAGATTTAAATTCTCCATAACTATTTTTACTTATGTAACTATAAAGCTTTGAGGTTCATACTGTGAAATGGGTAAAGTGACAGCATTGACTAGAAATAGGAAGAGGGTGCTAACATAGGTCCTGCTCTGGGTTTCCTCCTAGTTATCTTCCCAGTCTTCTTTGTTTTAATCACATTACACATCTGGACACACTGACTGTTATCTCATCATGTGATTCAGACATAATGCTATTTTTCTCCACTGGGTAATTGTGAGTTATGGTTCTGTTACATACTGACTGACCTTCTGAGTAACCTGTTGTGAGTGAGTGGAACAGAGAATATACTTGAAAAAAATATATATATGTAATTTTTTATACTTGAAAAATATTTGCCCAGCCTCGCCTCTCTGGCTGCTACATAAGAATGATTTCTTCCTAAGTCACAAATCTATTCAGAATCCTAATTAAATATTTACAAAGTACTTTAAAAACCTCTCTGAATGCTAATATGAAAATAGCAACCCACATTCATTTCAATAAGTAGAAGTTTTTGTTCTTCCAAATTAATGGCCTCTGGGTTTTATTCAAATCAATTCAATGATTTGAGAAAAAGAAAAGAAAAAAAGTTGAGTACCTACTATGTACCAAGCTGTGGACCAGATGTGAACTAAGAAAAGTAAACTTTCAAGAACTAGATGATCTGTCAGAAATTATATTTCATATTAGGTAATTCATACCATTTCCCTCTGTGCTTAAAAGCAAAATTAGATGAAAATACTCACCTTTTTAAATTTTTTATTTTTCTGCATTAAGTTTTTACACTGCTCCTTAACATACAACCCTGTATCTAGTTACATAAAGATGTAGCATTTTCTACTTGGTAACATATTATTTCATGTTTTATTCCTTTGGTTTTTGAAAGTATTTTAGCATGAAGGTTCCATTTATTGTATTCAAAAATAAAAATAGCATCAAAGTCTTTTTGCAACTCCCCAAACACAGTTAGGGAATAATGATCATATGCTAAAAAATGTAAAATGCAATTTGTGCTGTGCCCCATTTACTACAAAATCACTACGAACAATGCATTTTGTATAGTATATTGCCCCAGGGAAACTGGATCAGCATCAGGAATGAATAAAGAACATTGCAATTGAAATCAGCTAATTCTGCTTCAGCGCTTTTAAAAACTATTTGTTATGATATTACTTCCTGTCAAGCACATAATGTGATATTTTCCTCAATAAAACTAAATAGTTGCTGTAATTTCAGCATCCCTCATTTTCCACTTTTTAAGCACTAAATATTTAAACAATGTAGACCTGGAAGTCTCAAGCCAGTCATCTGATCCATGCATCTTCTTGCCTAAGGTACAGAAATGATCCATGCAGGGGCCTGTTAGGTCACACTGACATACATAGTGGCAGCTGTCGAGGTCCTTACCTGCCCACAAGCCAGTCCCATTCCTCTCTCTCCCATGCCATGTGGACACGATAAATTTAACTCCAGGGCATCTGCTCCGGAAGCCTTTAAGACATAGGATGAAAATGAAAGAAAAGGCAAAGCTTTATTTGTATACCAATATGCTTTCTCCATTGATAATAAAGATCACATTTGTGCAAGTTTAACTTTTCTGTTTTCCATTTTGCGACCTCTGAGATATCTTCTAACTCTATCAGATTAAGGTATATATAACAACAACACAATAACAGCAATAAAAAGTGCTTCGAAGGTGCCACTCATTGCTCTATATATTCTCCATTTGTTTTTTCTAATTCTCATAATCCTTGTATTATTATGATACCTATTTGACAGAAAAGAAGAAGCACAGGAGGTTCAACAATAAGCCCATTCTTAAATGACACGGATTTTAACTCAGAGCTGTTTGACACCACATTTATTCTTTCCTAAATAGCTTCTATTTTTATAGAAACAACTCTTACTCACTCTGGATAATTAATACTAGGAGTAGACATACAAAGAAAAATGCAGTAGGCTAGCTAGAGTGAATGTGTAAAATTAAAAAAAAAATGTTTTTAAACTGAAAATCAATTATATCACTTTTAAAAAGAGTCCATGCTAAGAAACATGAATTATTAATAGATTTGTCTGACTTTCATATCCAATAGAAATCCTTCTTATTTAAATCACTAATTCCTTAGTATACAAATGAATCCTGTCAAAATGAACAAAATAGTTCAGAGTACTTGGAGAATCTTAGAATTCTTGAAATGTCTTCTGTGAAAAATTTTAAGAAAAAGAAAAACACGTTTTTAAAATTTAACATAGCAATTTGAGGGATGTGGGATAAACTAAATGATTCTAAAATTTCTTTAACATCAAAATTCCTTTTTAAGTAAGGCCAATTAGAATCCTGAATCAACTTCAATAATATTCTATTACCTCATGCAAAGGCTTTTTATAAAAGTTCGTGGTTTTCTAAGTATACCAGATCTTTTTTTTTTTTTTAAGCCAGAAACGATTTCTTCAAAGCTTTTGGCCTAAATATTTTCACTTAGTTTTTCTTGATATATGAATTTTAAGTATGAGCTCAACAAATTTAAAATTACAGCTAGCTATATTCATATCCATCTATTTTGGTCTATTTCCTTTTTTTTTTTTTTTTTTGGTACTGGGGACTGAACGTTGGGGTGCTTTACCCACTGAACTACAATTCCAGACCTTTTTTCTATTTTTATTTTGAGACAGGGTCTCGCAAAGTTACTTAGGGTCTGATTGAATTCCTGAGATTGGCCTAGAACTTGTGACCCTCATGCCTCAGCCTCCCAAGTCTTTCGGATTACAGAGATGCAATACTGAGCCCAGTTTATTTCTCAGTCTACTTTCTTGTTCTATCTTTCCTCATTAGTGAGTTTGCTTTCTTTTATGCAGAGTTTTAAAAGCCCATTTGATCATTCAGCCTGTTTTCTAGCATGGCCTCAAATGGTTTCTTGCTACTCTAATCCAATTTTAAAATGCTCATGTTATTTGAAAATTACTGAAACCTCTGCTTCTTTCTTCCTGTTGGCTTGATAGTAAGCATGAATAAAGCACAACCCTCTGGACTCTGAGCTCGAGTCCTAGGTCTGCTGCAAAGGAACTGGGGATGCTTTGGGCAAGTCATTAACCTTCCTTGTCTTCAGCTGCTCAAGTGGAAACTGCAGATAATATGACCTGTCTCAAAATCATGCCATTTGGGAATTACCAGCTTAATTAAGATCCTACACTGTAATTATATAGCATACAACACTTTTCTCATTATTTCTTAGTCATTTTAGGTATTTCCTTTAGATATTTTTATTTAGCTGAAATACAGAATTGAATAGCAAATCAATTCAATATTTGGATTGGATAAACTCAGGTGGCATTTGTATATATACTTATATTATGCATATTTCATTGCAAAGTCACAGATACTACCCTAGTAAATAATAATAGCCAACATTACTTGAGTGGTTACAGCATGCCAGGATATTTTATTGAGCCTGTTATCTGTTTTATCTTCATCCTCAAAGCAACTCTTAAGAGGTAGGATGTATCATCAGTCCCATTTTACAACTGATAAAACCAAACATACAATGTCCAAGTGATTTACTCACCATCCCACAGTTCATAATTGGGAGTAAGGTCTTGAACTCAAGTTTTGTGAATCCAGAGCCTGCATTGTTACCCACTATTATAAATTATTAGGAATACTTATTCCATGCTGACATTGTTATAGTGTGTTAAGAAAGACCAATGGCTTCAAAACTTGAAATAAAAATCCAAATGTTTTAAAACTACCTGTCCAAAACCAAATCTTATCAGGTACTAATTATTAAAATTTCCACAATATTATACACATGTACACACATCAACTGACCAAATACCTTCCCGCCCCCCCAAAGGGCTTGATAATGAGCATCTAGGCCTCAAAAATTGAGACACTGCTGCTCAAGGTGTCCAAGAGAATAGGAACATTCATTGGGCCTATGCTTGAATATTCTTGTCACAGGATGCACACACCACCTTAAAAGGCAGTTAATTCCATTTCCAAGCAACTATAACCATTCAAAAAGCCTTAATTGCTGAATTAGCATGAAATGTTAAATTAACTGAAACTGGGCATGCATTCTGATTCCTGTTAGTCACAAGCTTTTTAGTTTAGTCACTTAGCCCAGAATTTATTTGCCTCACCTAAGTGATTGTCAAATAAAGTAACCTAGCGAAGGCAGTGACATAGGAAATATTCTAATTTCCTGCATTATTTATTTATCATGCATATATCTGTATGAAGTGGTATGTATATGTTAATTGAGTGGACTCTGGAACCAGATTTCATGGGTTTGAATTCCCCCTTCATCACCACATTCATGCTGTGGGAACTTGAACACAGAATTTAACTGCTTTTGCCTCAGTTGTTCATTTCAAAAAAGTGGTATTAATTTACAGTGTTGTGAGTGTATGTAAATTTAACAAATATAAATGACTTGGAACACTTGGAATGAAGTTAGTACTACAAAAGTTGGAGCATATCTTATCTATGTATCATCTATCTATCTAATTATCCATTCATCCAACTACTATTTCTGGCTTACCTATCATTTGCCTTAATCTGTAAGGATTTAATGTAACTCAAAGCTTGTTACCTCCAGCCTCCAGCCAGGTGTCTATCTCCCGACTCTCCTGTTTACTGTCTGTGCTCAGGGACTTATATGCAACTGGTTCTACATATCTCCATATTGTAGATTTCTGTCCACTTTTTATCCCAACCTATTGAAGATTCCCTAACTTTTACACCTATTTAATTTAATAACATATTGCTAGCCCTGATGGAGGTAAAAATTAATGAGAACCTGGCATTCAGTGTTTTATTTAGACTCTACTAACAATAGCATAGTAACCTGTTTTTGATGCCTGTTTCTCTCCAAAAACCTTCCTTGTCCCATCTTCCCAGTAATAGTCAGACTCTTGGCATTCCCTCATCAGGTCCCTGGCTTAAAATCTTCAGCTGTGGATCTTAATCACCTCACGTTCCTTGGGGCCAAATAAAGTGCCAGTCTTCCTGTTTATTCTTTTCTTTTAATTTTTATTTTTTAGTTTAGATGGACAGCATACCTTTATTTTATTTATTTATTTTTATGTGATGCTGAGGATCAAACCCAGTGCCTCACATGTGCTAGGTAAGCATTCTGCCTCTGAGCTACGCCCCAGACCCCATTTAGTCTTCCTTTGTGTCTGCTACATAGCAATACTTGAGCTCTGTACTTCTATTTTACTTCATTCAATGAGTATTTGTTGGTTGATAAAGCTCTGGGCTTAGAATTGAGGATTTAACAGTGAGCTAAACAGGAGCATGCTTTTGACAGGCAGGGCAGGGTAACCATTAGTATTGCTCAAGGACACCATTATGAGTCATCTCTTTATGAAGGACCACAAAGGTAGATCCAGATTTAGGGGAGACAGAAGCTTAAATAATTTTGAAAATTTTATTGTTTAAAATTAAAAAGTATAAACACAAAATTAGGTGTGGAGCTTAGAAGTAGCCTGTGTAAGGAAGAGCCCTGAAAGTGAAACTTCATTAAATTTATGGTACACCGGACTCTGAACAGGATCTCAGAAAGTGTAGAACAGGGAGGTTTAACCTACCTACCCACAGGGTTCAGGGATGAGGAAGAGAGAACATTCCAGGCCATTGGGTACAAAAAAAGGCTCTTGGTTGGTAGTATGTTAGAAGAGTAAATGAAGGCAACAGGAACCAAGACAGAAAGAATAAACCCAAAGTGAATTTAGGCAGATATGTAGGGATCAGCTGTGCAGGATTTATAGGTCATGTTATATGTTTTGAACTTAGAAGACATGAGGAGAAGATTTTGGATTGATTGAGAGTAAGATTAAAGAAATTATTATAGATGAACTTGGTTTCATGTGGTAGTGATGCATGTTGGGCCACACTCAATTTATAAGCTTCCCAAATTTGGTGGCCTTACTTGCCACCCAGGGAAGCCCCATTCCCTGTTGCTATCCCCACATCTCCTCTGTTAGCTTTCACAGTCTCCCTCAAGATGAGAGCTGGGCTTTATCACAGCATCTATTGTTCTTGGCTAAATGGAAGCTCCAGGAGCACTAGTGCCCTGCCTGATCATGAAGACCTGACTTTTCTCTGCAGTTCTGGGTGTAGATGAAGCATCGCCCCACATGGTGTGGGTTCTGGCTTCTCTAGCAGCAGCCTAGATGGGCAGAGCACAAAGCTGAAAGTGCAGAAAAAAGTAAGGCTCTGTGGTGTGAAATAAGATCAATGAGACACAGGAGACAGGAAGGAGCCAGTAAGTACCTCCTCACTCTTTCTCTTTACGCTGCTCTGAGGCAGGATGATTCTGCATGGCACTCTCTGTCCCACATAATTACCCAATAGGCTCTATTTCCTTGTGACATTCTGGCAGGGTCTATAATGTATCATTCTGTACTTGCTTTCCTTTCACCTCTGTCTCATTTTTCTTTTTCCCTCACTCTTAGTGCTCTGGGATTATATTCTTTAGTAAAGTTTTCTCTCATTAATTGTGACTCAGCTATTTTCTAGGCTAATACACAGTAAAAAAGAAATGGACTCAAAATCTATCAACACGCATTCAAGGTCTATTTCAGATCTAATATGATAACGTCCAGTAATGGCTCTAAACTGTGAATACATCCACAATGCAAAGAGTATCTCTTATTTACTTTTGTTTGTGTGCTGAGGAAATTTTCACATCATATGTGCTTCATAAATCTTTTTCTGCATGAAATTGGGATAAGCTATCAATGCTCAGAAAAGTAGAAAAGTCTGTGACCAGATGCCTGGACCAAGAAAATTGAGGAGAGCCTAACCATTCTACTGATTTCACCAAAAGTTTCACCAACCTGGTAAAACTTTCCTGATGATGTTCCTTTTTCATGGAGCTCAAAATATACAGCTATTCAAACCAGGCTGAGGAAGGTAGGAGAGGACATTACAAACACATACAAGAGGAAGGCCGGGCATAGCATGGTGTCATTGCTAGTAGGAAACCAATCTTCTTAGGAGCATGAATATGATAAAGAAGATGGACTGGGCATACATTAACTTTTACAAACAGCACTTAGTTGAAATTAATGTTTTAAAAATGTACTTGGATGCATTTTTTAAAAATTACCCATCTGATCTTATATGTCTACTTGGAATAGTAAAATAATCTATTGGGCTTGTGAAACTAGCCAAAAATAGTAACCCAAATTTTAATTCTAACAGAGTTTCTCAGGCCTCATTCTCTCGATTTCATATAGCTGCATGTGTTCTGCTATGACACATGAATCTTTTTGGGTTTTAGATACAGTAGTAAAAAGTTGATAAGGTTTCCTAAACTCCCTATTATATAATTCAAAAATTAATCTACCATCAGGAGTAGGACTTCATGAACTTAAAGTGTACACATCACATCAAGTCATGTGCCAAACTTAAAGCCGTTGGCATGCTAGTGTGCTGATATGGCATCTCACTTCTTACATTCTATTTTTCTCAAAGAAGTGCATAAGCTAGGTAGTATAGTAACTTTGGCTTGAATTTTTTTTTAACGTGGGCTCTTCCATTATAAGAAAATATATTTTAATCTGCTTTGAAGGATGTATTCATAAAAACAAAACAAAATAGTGACTATAAAATATAATTGGGTGCCTACTGCATGAGCTGTGATGGAATCATGATGCTAATGCTTTCTTCCAAGGGGATGGGAAGGCCTGAGGATGTATCCTTCATGTGAAGCCCCCTAGGCTAGACCAGACTTAAGTTTATAGGAAGGTTTTTTTAAATTGACATCATGTACAGACCGACTTTCTTGATATGTAGATTGCAATTCTGAGAAGCATTTACTAGACTGTTTTTTTTTTATTATTGGATGTTCACAACATTACAAAGCTCATGACAAATCATATTTCATACATTAGAATCAATTGGGTTATGAACTCCCATTTTTACCCCAAATACAGATTGCAGAATCACATCGGTTACACATCACATTTTTACATACTGCCATATTAGTGACTGTTGTATTCTGCTACCTTTCCTATCCTCTAATATCCCCCCTCCCCTTCCCTCCCATCTTCTCTCTCTACCCCATCTACTGAAATTCATTTCCCTCCATGTTTGTTATCCCATTCCCCTCGTAAACTCTTATATGTAATTTTGTATAACAATGAGGGTCTCCCTCCATTTCCATGTGATTTCCCTTTTTTTTCTCCCTTTCCCTCCCGCCTCATGTCTCTATTTAATGCTAATCTTTTCTTCCTGCTCAGCCTCTCTGTTCTGCTCTTAGTTGCTCTCATTATATCAAAGAAGACATTTGGTATTTGTTTTTTAGGGATTTGACTTAACAGAAAGTATACCTTTTGTTCCTTCCTTGCTCTTTCCCTCCCTTTATCTCCATTCTTTTCCTCCTCTTTTTTTTCTCTCTCTCTAGTTTTTGCTCTAGAGAACTTAGAATATGATATTAAATAAAACTAACTAAAGAAAGATATAGAATGTGAAAATATCATTTCATTAGCTAACTTGTTTATAATTAAAGGCTTTTGACTTTTTATAAGTAAATTCACCCATTTAAAAATTAATGTTCATTACTGAAGAAAACAAATTTTTAAAGTATTTTATTCTTACAGAAAAGCAAAGAAGCATACAATGTGATAAAGTCATTCATCATAGTCAGCTTAAAATTGGCAAAGCTCATGCCAACCACGGGCTCTGTGGAAGATTTCATGGTCAATTAGGTAAATACATGTATAAAATGGACCCAGCACAGAAGATCAGGAAGCCAATTACTGATCATGTTTAATTTCACCCCCCTGAGTCCCAGAAGTAATTTTTCCTCTCAAAGCTTTAAAATATCCACATAAAATGTACAATCAACATTTTTAAGACTATAGAGAGTTTTATAATATTTTATAAAGCACGGTCAATTATTTCAAATGTCTTATTAGGTTCAGTCCTCTGTATTACTGAGACATTTGCAAAAAACTCCAGCTAAGAGTGTCTAGACCAGGTTCCCTGACAGCACGATGGATGTAAGTATATAGTTTTAAGTATGAATTTTTCTACTTGAAATACAAATTTGAGGCACATGGTTAGTTGTTTGCATTTGTGCAAGATTCGATTTATATTATGGAAAACCCGCTGACTAGTGTTCCATTCAGGAGCATTCTGTCCTACCACTTTATGCATGTCTGTATTCAAACGAGAACAGTATTAAATGAACCTTTTATATTTTAAATATTCAGGAGTTTTATATTCAAAATTTCTTCTCCTACTGTCAAACTAGTTTGCCTAAAGGCAAGGTAAGATCAAGTTAGACTCTTGAAGGTAGAATTAAATTTTATCATGGCATCCATCATAATATACAGTTTGCTTAATATGCAAATAGAGAGTGTATGGATTCAGAGAATAAAGGATTTTTAGGTAGTGTGTGAAATCCAAGGGGCCGCTTTTATAGAATAGATTCCTTTTAAATTTACATTTCCATCATTTTAATGAAAACATAGGGTAAACAAATTATAATAGAAATGTTTTAAGTTACATTTTCAATTCAATTTCAATTCTACTGTATTATTTTTCATGGCAGCTTTTCATTTAAAGCTAATAAAAATAGGAGAGAAGAAATAAAATAAATATATGCTAAAGAAACCATTACCTCAGCCTTTTTGGAGAGTTCCACCCAGTCGTTTTTGTTGTAACTGCACATGATGCTAGCAATCACGATCTTTAAAAGAAAAAAGGAAAGAATATAAGTTCAAGTAATAAAAGTTATGCTACTGTAACACAAATATATATTAATATTTGCATATTGTTTTGATTTAGATCTCCAATGTCCCCCAAAAGCTCAAGTACTGAAGGTTTGGTCCCCAGCTGATGTACTCTGGGAAATGGTAGAGCTGTTAGTGGGTGAGACCTTGTTGGAGGAAGTTAGGTTATTTGAAGGAAAAACTGGGAACCCTACCCCTTCCTCTGTCCCAGCTTCCCAACTGCCATGATGTGAGCAACTTTGCTTCATCACAAGCTCTCCACCATGTTTAGTCTCACCACTAACCCAAAGAGACAGAGCCAACCAACTAACCATGGACCAAAACCTCTGAAACCATGAGCCCAAACAAATTTTCCCCCCTTTTAAGTGTTTATCTTAGATATTTTGTCATAGAAACAGAAGGCTGACTAGTACACATAAATACATTTTTAAGGGCAAGCTATATTATAAAATTAGATTTTCATATGTTGAAAAATAAACCATTAGAAATAGCAGGGTGTTACAGTAAGGCACAAATAGCATTTGGAGGTTCAGATATGTGTGTCAGAGACATCCTCATTTGCTATCTTTGAACACTTGGACAACTTACTTAACTATTGCCATCCTCAGCTTTCTCACTTCTAAAATGGAGTTAATAATACTGGCTTTGCCATTCTCAAGGGCAGTGGGATTACATAAATTTATTTATGTGAAAGGACTGTCTAAATTCTATAATTTCATAGAAATGTTTGTTAATAAAATTACTGGTAAAGATTTCAAGCTTTGGGACAGAAAAGAAATCAATATCTCTTTTAATCATAGCTTATTATATTATGGATAATAATACCTCACATGTTCACCGTGTGTTGTCCTTATAAATTTTATTAAATATTGATTATTTAAGTAGAGTCTTCCTATAACCCTGTTATGGAGAGTATGTAGGGTAGTAGTGACTAGCTCCTGCTCTAAAACCAGAATGTCCAGCTAGAACTTTACTGTGTGGTCTTGGGCAAGGAACTGTTTCTTGATAACTAGAAAACTAGAACAACCTACTTGGAAAAGTAATAATAGAAATTGCTAAGACTAGCATTTATGGTGACTAAGCACTGTTTTAAGGGGTTTCACTTTGTTAACTTATTTAATCATTGGTAGTCTCATTCTTCCAATTTTTCACATGAAGACACCTAAACTAAGGAGCAGACAAGAGTCTCTGCTTTTGATATAAGCACTCAATTTTTTTATCATTTTTTATCATTATCATTTAAAGATGATGAACTTGAGATGCCAAAAGTTTATGCCAAGCTTGAAGTCAGAGTCCAATGACAGATTGCACTAAAAGCCACTGAGTTCTTGCCACATAAAACTTTTAAATCTGTGAGTAGAAAAAAAACACAAAGATATCTTGTAAAGGTCCCATGAATGTCTTCATCAAGAGAAGAATAGAAAGTTGTGATCATTTTGGAGAGAGTTCTGAAAACCATTGGGGAGAGCCTGTCTTCAACAGTGGGTTCAATTTTCCTCCTGATAGACTGTAGACATCCCCCAGGGGCTGGGACTGCTCTGCATTGCTCATCACTTTATCTGCAGTAACTAGCATGGTCTTTGGCACATAGAAAGCACTAACTGAAAAGTTCACACATGAAATCACTAAAGGTTTAGGAGCAGGGGGTTGATTTATCAGCTTTCCCTTTTAAGAAGATTAAGCAGAAATGAATATTATAGGCTAAAGGAAAAATAAATAATTGGGGAAAACTGCTGGCAAATTATTATATGAACTGGAGTGAAGAACAATCAGTCTGGAGCAGGCATTGGTCTTATAATGGAAAAGTGATCTAGTGCCAAAATACACAAGATTGTCAACTAGAGGGAGCAATAGAGAAGGAAGAATGGGGGGATCCTATGGCTGACTGAAATGAGAAAATTACAAGACATCAAGCAGATAAATGTAGAACGATGACTAAATACTAAAGCCAAGAGAAACAGCTGATTTGGATACATTCTATAGAGAGAGAAAAAAGAGAGGTAAGTAAAAGAAGACAATGAATAGAAGAGGAATATTCAGCATGACTGACGATTGTTGGTTGACTTTTAGGTTTCATTTTTTTGTGTGTGTGTTTAGTAGAGGCTTCTGCTTTTGAAAATTTGGATAAAAACCTGAGAACATTTTCTCCATGGCTTTTTCTCATGGGGCTAAAAGAAAACGAAGAGTCATATCCTAGGCTACATTTGCAGGCAGAGAAGGGTTGCCAGCATGATTATGCAACCTCTGTGAGAGACGCTCTTTCTGCTGCTTCCAAATGATCTGAGAGCTCACAAAGCTCTCTGCCACTCTTTAGCTAGAAAAGGGACAGGAGTCTAGGACTAGTCCTAATACCTCCCTTGCATGGAAGAAAAAGGAGAAGGAAAAGAAATAATTAAGCAACCATTTGAAAGAAAAAAAAATCAAGTAGAATGAAGACTGTGCTTAGGTGACAGATTCCTATTATCTTCAGTGGCCTCAAGACAGAGGGTAAATAAAAATAAAACAAAACCAAAAAAAGTCATACAGATTTAGAGAAGAGCAGAGCCCTGAGGGTTGTTGCTAGAACTTTAAGGGCAGAGTTGCATATAAAAACGCAGATATATATATATATATATATATATATATATATATATATATATATATTAGTTATTAGACACAAGTTCTCCAGTGGTAAAATTGATATGCAATAGACATGTTTTTAGAAAGTTTTATTGCTCAAAATAAAACAAAATTAAAAACAAAGATAGCACAAACATCCACCATCACAACATGAACACACAAAAAACCTCTCTAAATGTAACAAAATTATCATCAAATTTACATTCCCACATAAACATGAAGTGGGCACTCAGTCACCACAGTCATACTATGTGCATCTTCTTCTCCAGTGCCCTCTCAGGGTGCCAGGGAGGACAACAAGGAAGGAAGATTCTTCCAGTGGGTAACATCCAGCTAGGCAGATGGGCTGAGCACAGAGCTCTACTGCCAGGGAAACAAGGTTTACTGTCACTGACAGCAGGATATGATACATGCTCCTAACTAGGGACTAACATCGTTCTTCTTTCTAAATGACAATTTTAATTTTGGTAAAGCTGTATTTGCTTCAAATTTATATTGATTATGCCAGGGTTGGTTAAAATCATCATCTGCCCTATAGGTTGCTTAGAATCACAAGGAGCTAACGGTTGGGTTTGATGAAGAAGAGAAATAAATATCATCCAGAGAATTGTCTGGACATTGACAGCATCAAATGCCTGGGATGCAAAAGCTCTACGGAGATTTTAAGGGGCCTCTTACTGGGGAAGGATTGGCCACAGGCGGGAGGCATACATTATGTTCAGCCAAGGCAGGTATTAATATGCCTTATTCTCCTTTTCCTGTCTTCTGAAAATAGATTCTAACTTTTTACCCATAACCTGGGAGAGAATCCCAGGGTGGGCTAATCACAGTGACTGCTTATTCTGCTCCCTTTAAAATCTTTCTGGAAAAATAAATGTTCTTTTTCTTATTGGTCCCTAAAGTAGAATGAAGTGTATTCAGAGCTGCAGGTGACCTCTGGCTGCTCACTTAACCACCTTCCTAAAAGTAGCTATACTTGGCTGGGGGAGGGGGCACAGACAGAGCAAAGTAGAGATTCAAGAAGGGGCCAGATCCACAATATAGTTGCATGTAAGGACAGTGTCTCCTGAAAATGAGTCTGCACATGATAATTAATAAATATTATTATTAAATATTAAATATTATTAATAAATATTATTATTGTTAAGTTCAAGTCTTAACAATTACTAAATGTAAATCAAAAATTGTCACTTTTGAAATAACTCCTTAAGCAACTTTTTCACATTCAAGTTAATTTAAAGGAAAAATAAACTTTATACATCATTTAAGAGATGATAATTAGTCTAAGCTTTCTAAATGTCTTTATCTAAAAAAAAAAAAATCAAAGAATGGCTTGTAAAGTTACAGTGGTATTCTGTTTTAGAAGAATCAAAATGACCAAAAATTTTTTGACCTTATATTAAAAGAGACTGGAATTTTCTCAAAAAGTCAAGCTAAAATATATTAACAGTAAAAGGACACCAAGCATAATTTAATCTTTCTTTGATGATCAGAAAGTCCTTCAGTGTTTTGCTGTACTCAGTTTTTAATCAAGCAAGAGAAGACAGGTTATTTTTTTCCTATGTAAAAAGAGAACTGATGGATATTTTATATTGTGAAATATCATGCATTATTACAAGAAATGAATACCCAATGAAACATATTCTTAAATCAAAGTAACCTTTCCTTATATCAATATTTCACTTAATTTATGCCATTTCCAGTGCTCCATTTTGTGGCTCTTATTTTAAAACATTATTGAACCAGGTGATGAAGAAAAGCCAAATGGTACATAGTTTTGAACTTTGTCTGCCCTCACCCTGTGTCTCATGATACTCAGTCTTGTGGGAGATCCAAACAACATCAGTTGAGCACCTACCTACTATGGTAGGCACTAAATGACACACAAAACAACTTAAAGATATTGACGTAAAGTCTTTGTTCATTCAACATTCAACCAAAATTCCTTGAATACCCAATTTTTGCCAGTAATCATTCTAACCCCAAAATGATAAATAAAACGGAAAAGTCCCTGTTCTCCTGCTGCTTACATTTTAGGGAGGGAAACAGTCATAACAAGGAAACATAAAATATTAACAGGGCCATTTCTCAGTCAATATTCCTGTTATGGAGGGGTGAATGAATTACAGGTTTGTTTGAACCTTCTCAAGGCAGAGGCGAAGCCCTTCTGAAAACTTGCAGTGGTATCTTGTCTATTAGAGAATGCTCAGTTGCTGGACGCCCTCAAAGAGAGTTCTGTGTCACACAGAACTTACTGGTTCAAATAGCCTCAGATTCAAAAGCTGCTGCCCATGGGTGGAAGAAATACCAGTGCAAGCTGATAAGCTTGGGCTGCTTTCCTCACAACCTCACTTTAGTTTATCTTGAAGAAGCTTTCTTACAATAAATCCTTTTGATGTTTAAACCTATATAATAATGTGTGGAGCATCCTTGTGGCCAGCCAGCATCCTCCTATCAGGAGCTCTGGTGATCCACCAAGCCCTGCTTTTCTGTGTGTGTTTGTCTTTATTTCTAATCTTCTCACTTGCCCTAGTTTGGGAAAGTGAGGAAACATTGTGTGGATTGTGACAACTGGGATGCACACAGCCATATTGGACAGATGGTCAGTAAAGGACTTTTGAGTTGAGGACTGAGATGAGAAGACACTGCCCACTGGAAAAATGGAATGGGGAACTGAACGGAAGCTGGTAGGTGGAAGTAACATCATGCACAAAGACACTGAGATAGGAATAACAGAAGGCCTTTGTGGTAGGAATTTCTTGACAGGATGAGAATAGTATCCAGGAAAATGACAGAAGCAGCAATAGTCATCTCCCTGGGAACTGTCAACGCTGTGGGAGTTTAGGTTTTACTATAGGTGTAATGGGCACTGAAAGGCTTACAGGGGTGTGATAAAACTATCTAACTTATACTTCACCAAGGTGCTTCTGACCCTTTTACAGGGATGAAATAAGGGTGTTAAGGGTGAAAGCAAGGACTTCACTTAGGTGAAATAATGTGGCTTGCATAACATCCACAGAGATGCATGACATGGATAGTTCTGAGCTAGAACCCCCAGGACTGGTGAATGGTCAGATGCAGTGGGCCATAGAGAAAAGGAGACATTAAGTATGATCCTTAAATTACTGGTTTGAAGTTCTGAACTTTAGGGCAGATGAAAAAGCCTGGTAAAGAAAACAATGAGGGGGGAATAGAGAGGTTCAGTTTTAATATATTACTTAAAAAATATCCAGTAAGCAACACATTAGTGAAGACATCAATTGGGCCACTGATGCATGAGTCTAGAATTCACTGAAGAGGTTAAGGATAGAGGTATAAATTAAATACCCTTAAACATGTCATGGAATTTAAAGTCAAGTGGCTAGGTGATTTCAAAAGTAAAGAAATATGATAGAAAAATACAAAGGGGCAAGGGACTGACCTGTAGCCACAAGGCAGTGTGGTTTCCTGCCAAGAGAAGGCAGTGTTCCAAAAAGAAAGAGCAACCAACTGTCATGAATCCTTCTGTGAGTTTGTGTAAAGGAGCCCACTCTGGTTTTGACAATGAATAAACCACTGGTAACCTTAACAAGAGAGTTTCCATCAAGGCAGCCAGGATAAAAGTCAGACTTGATTGGGTTGAATGAACAGAATATGAAAAAGTAGAGATGTGATGAACATCTCTCTCTAAAGGTTTTGGTGGTATAGCTAAAAGAGAAATGAGGAAGCAGCAGAAGGTATGAGAGATATAATGAGAGGGTTTCTTGTTTGTTTTTTAATGGGCCATATTTAAGCATGTGTTTGTGCTGTAGAAAATAACCTGTAAGAAAGCACTGAGAAGGCACGTGGTGATGAATACAGAGACAAATGGAGGAAGAACCTTTGAGAGGGGCAGAGGCATTGTTGCCGATTTAACAGGGTGGAATGGAGGAGTGGAGAGAGAAAGAAAGAAACAAACAAAAAATAGGTATAGATACAGTCAGATTTATAGATTTGATGTGGGAAAGGTGAAATCATTATCCCTGGTATTTAAAATTTTTTATAAAGTATGAGGTAAGGTCTGCTACTGAGAGTAAAGAGAATTAAGGACAAAGGTTTAGAATTATGAGGGAGAAATTAAAGTAATAAATAGTCATCTTAGAAAATGGAAAAAGCAAATTTGCAGATTATGATATAATTACTGGGCCAAAAAGGCAGATATATTCCTCAGTATTAATATTTTGGGAAACCAAGATTAATTAGTAAAAATGAAAGTACAAGATGATTTGCAAAACTGGAAGAGATTATATAGTTGAACATAACCATATAGGTTGTATAGATTATATCTTAGAGTTGAGATCCATCTTACCATGCTTCTTTTTGAAAAATTAGTAAAATTTGATTTGTTTCATGAAAAGCCATTCTTAAACTAAATTGTGCTTCATAGGTACTGTTTTTAAATTGGAATTTTCCAGCTTTGATTTTCATTTTGACTAATGAATGTAAGTTAAAGAAATGTATACTCTTGTGTAAACACTTAATTTCCATGAAACATCAAATACAATAGATAAAATTTTGCATGTTTTCTCCCTAAAAAATACTGCAAATATTAATAAAACAAAAAGATTAATTAAACAAATACAGATGGATGCTTACTCTGCAATTAAAAAGGAACATATGGCTCCATTGTCATTCTTTAAAAATTTTATGTTAAAGAATCAAAATTAATGGCTATTTTAAAAAAATTTGATAATTCCATTTCATTATGAATAAATAAAGAGATTTTTATTAAGGAGTTTCTCAAACTTAATTTCAACGGGATTGACATTAGAAATTAAGGTGAAAAACAACATACAACTTCCAGTTGGTTATGGGCAGACTCTCTTGTCAACTTCCTGCTGACTGGAAGTCTATGCTTCAAAATGCACATTGTCAGCACTGCTTTGGTATTCTGTAACTGTGCTGTGAACTACATTGGAAATCCAGTCAACAATTCAGCTTCAAGACAACTTAAATTTTTTAGTAGGGAAAAAATGCAAAGTGACAAAGGTGAACAACTGTAAATTACAAGTAGCAGAGTTAGGTTTTGTCAAACAATTTTTAAAAATCATCCCTAACACTACTGGGATTATATTGAGGATGAAAAACAGCAAGGGACATGTGACTTTCAAAGACATTTAAACTAAGAAAATACGTTTATTAAATATTAATTAACTGTATAACATTCAAATTTTAAATGTACTTTATGCCTCAGTTCAAACATAATGAAAGTGAGATTGGTACAATTTTCCTGAATGGTACACATTGACTGTAGGACATTTAAAATGAAACTCAAGATTTTCAAATTTTATTTGCTCATTGTTTATTTAATGGCCATAAATGAGAGTACTATCCTTACATATTGTCTTGTTAAATTATTTTGAAATTTATCATCTTTGGCTTATTTGGGGACCCACCAATGTCTTGTGCATATAAATATTTCTAACAGAAAAGTACTTTCAAAGTTAAACAATATATACATATTTTTTACAAAAGATCAGAGATGTTTTCCAAGACAGAAAAAAAGAGCCACTGCGGACCCTCCAGGAATGACAGGAGCTGCTGCTTTTTCCACCCCTTTTGATCACTCCTTAATATATATTTATCTTGTTTCTGTCTTCAAGGTTACCAGCAACCTCATCAAATATATTAGATGTTTTTCCAGCCTGAATCTTTACTGGAATTCTCTTCAGCTCTTAAGACTGGTAAGTACCTCCAGTTTCCCGAAACCCTCCAGAGCCTTGGAGATAGATACCACTTTCCTGACTCTCTTGTGTGTTTTTTTTTTTTTTGTACCTTTTCCCTCCTCTGTTCATCTCTTACCTGTTGATGTCCCCCAGGGTCTGCACATGGTTCTCTGTTCATTTTACTTTATACACAATCCTTATGTATCAGACTCAGAATGATTTCCAATAGTAAGCACATGCAGAAAATTCATAAACTGTGTGATCTGCCTCTTTCTCCCAAGTACAAGAACTGCATATCCAACTAACTTCTAGTTCCTAAATTCAATTTCTCAAAAACCAAACTTAAATTTCTTCACTCTGAATTTGTTCTACCCTAAATACATCTAAGCACCACCTTTTTGTTCCAGATGAGAAAAATGGAAGGATATTTCCTATCTTTATCTCTGTCTTATCATCCATATCCAATTATTTACTAAGTATTCTCCAGTCCATTGGTTCTCAAACTTGATTGAGCATTTAAATTACATAGTTAAAAAATAATCTCAAAGATTCTGAATAAATTTGCATCAGAGTTTTTCAAGAATCTCTAGGTGATGTTAACATGCAAACCAGTTGGAGCAGTAAGGCTCTAGTCTACTTCCCAAATATCTCTTGCAAAAGTTTTTGACTCTCTACCACAACTGTCTCAGTTTAGCTCTTCACCATTGCTCATCTTGATTACTACAAAAACTTCCTTATGGGCGGTCCCATCTCTGAATTCACTTATGCAATCTACCAGATCCTCCTAAAGAGACAAGTAGACTCTAATCACAATGTGCTTCCAATTCAATTTCCTGATAAAATATGTCTCTTTAATAGGCTATGCAAGACCACAATGCAAAGTTTACTCTGACCACAATGAATGACTTTGCTTCTGGAATGTAATATGCATTCTTCATTCTCTTGACCAAGTATCTATTCCTTTGGTCTGAATAATAGGGAATGCTTTCTGCACTGTAGGAGCATATGTATAATAAAGGAGACACACATAAACTGGATACAAGAATAATTACACTCACACTAGCCATAGCATAGTGATAACAAAAAGGCAAGGATGATTATGCTTACCTGTGTGAATCAGGGAAGACACCAAACATACATAAGTGACACAAATGATTCTGAAATCACCTATGGCTATCTTCTATTTGAAATTGATTAGCAAAAAAAAAAAAAAAAAAGGAAGAAGGAAGGAAAAGGGATCCAGCCCCCTGACTGTTTTTAGGACTTCTTTTCTGAGACCCTTTGGTATCCTCTCTATTTCTCTGTTATATTTGTTACATTTAATTTTGTTTACATATTTTTAAACGATGACTTAGGTTCTGGGATGGGGTGGGGGTTTATAGCTATACACCTCTAACATCTAGTAACATACCTTGTATGTAGTTGGGAATTAAAAAATTCTTGACCTCAAAGGAGTACTAAATTAGGTAGCTGAGAAGGGATTGCAAGGAGTGAACACTTTTATTACAAATTTCAATATCTAAATATAATTCTTTTTGTACATTACAAAGATGAAAGGACAGACATGAAGGTAAGGGGTTTGAGAATCTCATATAATATATAGTTTAATTTATATCAAAGAATAATAACTCACTATAGTTGTTGCTATATTTGTGCTTGAATACACATTTTCGTATACATTATCTCCTTTATTTCCCACAATAACCATGAATTAGAGACCTTTTTACTAAGAATTTCCCACAGTAATCATGAATTAGAGACCCTTTTACTAAGGATAATGAGGCATAGATAATTTAAGTTACTTTACCAGGGTCAAATTAATCAATAGCAGAGGCAGGGATTAAGCTCATATCTTTTGATTTCTAGTTCTTCTCTACTATATCATGACTATGCCATATTGATTTCCTATCCTTTCAATTTACATTACAGATTCTAGCAGATTTTGCATCCCCAAGCCTCTTGTGTTAAATTGAAAAGCGGAGTTTGTTCCCTGTACCCAAGCCCTTTTCCAGCTACTGTCACCAAGAAGCAGTTTATTTACCCAACCCTTGGGTTGGGCTGCCTTTGTGAGTTGTTTTTATCAATAGAACGTGGTAGAATTGATGTATGCCAGTGCCAAATCAAGGCTTCAAGAGATTTGGGACTCATCTGCTTATTCTCTTTAAATCATACTTAGCCATGCAAACAAACCCACCAAGGCTACTGGGAGACCACGTGGCACAGAGATGAGTCATCCAGTCCCAGTTCCAACCTGCCTAGGACTTGATTATACATGCAGCAAGACAACCTGAGACCAGAAGATCCTTGTGACTGAGCCCAGTTAAGCAAATTGCTAACTTGCATAACTGTGAATTAAATTAATAGTTGTTTCATTCCTAAACTTGTTTTTTGTTTGTTTGTTATGCAGCAAAAGCTAGCTGATGCTTCCTTCAGTAAATACAGCAGTAAGAAGGAACACAACTTGCATGTGCTAAGCACTGCAGGTAGCATTTCACATTCTTTCCAATCTTTAGAACAACTCAGCAGAGAAATTATTAGCTCCCTTTTACGGACAGGGAAGAAAACTATATTTCAAGATTTTTAAATAACTATTCACAGTTGTGTGCTAATAAGAATACAAATAAAACTTGAATTAACTGAGTATAATACTTTGGCTTTGAATAATTATTTTTTGTGCTTTTTAATCATACATTTACAGAAAACATGGATTTACTTTTAAAGATGGTGAATTTTATTCAATATATGCCAATTTTTATTATGCCGATTCTTAGAGGCTGACCTCATTCATATGTTCTTAACCAATGGGTCATTTCACAGTAGATATGTGAATAGCATTTAAGCACAGGCAGATGGATATGCCTAGGAAATCATAAATCAGAGGTAAGAATTAGTAACTGAGATCCTGAAAGAAGACACTATCTCCTAACCACAAGGATTAAAGATAGCCCAGTGATGGACCTTCATCATCTGACCTCAAGTCACCATTCTGCCCCTTATCTTGACTCTTCAAACTGAACACCCTACAGATACTTCCCGCCATGTGTACTTTAAGGCTTGCATTCTTTACCCCATGCCAGTCCTTCTTGTACCACCCTACCATACCTACAGTATGTCTCCTATCCACTCTTCCAGGTCTAACTCATAGCTAACTTCTACCATACCACCCTCAATAATCTTGGAGACAGAGTCTTTAAACCACTGGGTATCCCAGTGTGGTACATCCCCCTTTACTCCAGTTCTTGTCACAGTGTTTTCCATAGATAGGTGTATATTTGTTCCATATATTCCCTTACTCCACTCAATGGGAGAATTTTAATTTTTGTTCACATTTGGTTTCTTATCATTTGGTTAAACATTGCCTATCACTTTGTGTACATGTGATCAATATCTACAGAAGGAAGGATGGCCTGTTGGTATTATTTTTTAATTCTCTGCTTCATGCTTATGAAGACTATAGTACCTGCTGCAGTCAACATTGCATATGATACTACCAAGGAGAATACATAGTAACACACAGAGGACCATATATATATAATAGAAGACCCAAAAGGGTCTACAAAGAAACTACTAGAGCTAATAAATGAATTCAGCAAAGTGGAAGGATATAAAATCAACACGCATAAATCAAAGGCATTCCTGTATATCAGCGACAAATCTTCTCAACCGGAAATGAGGAAAACCACCCCATTTACAATATCCTCAAAAAAATAAAATAAAATACTTGGGAATCAACCTAACAAAAGAGGTGAAAGATTTATACAATGAAAACTACAGAACCCTAAATAGAGAAATAAAAGAAGATCTTAGAACATGGAAAAATATACCCTGTTCATGAATAGGCAGAACTAACATCATCAAAATGGCGATATTACCAAAAGTTCTCTATAGGTTCAATGCAATGCCAATCAAAATCCCAACAGCATTTCTTGTAGAAATATATAAAGCAATCATGAAATTCATATGGAAAAATAAAAGACCCAGAATAGCAAAAGCAATTCTAAGCAGGAAGTGTGAATCAGGAGGTGTAGCGATACCAGATTTCAAACTGTACTACAGAGCAATAGTAACCAAAACAGCATGGTACTGGTACCAAAACAGGCGGGTGGACCAATGGTACAGAATAGAGGACACAGAGACCAATGCACAAAACTACAACTATCTTATATTCGATAAAGGGGCTAAAAGCATGCAATGGAGGAAGGATAGCATCTTCAACAAATGGTGCTGGGAAAACTGGAAATCCATATGCAACAAAATGAAACTGAATACCCTTCTCTCGCCATGCACAAAAGTTAACTCAAAATGGATCAAGGACCTTGATATCAAATCAGAGACTCTGCGTGTGATAGAAGAAAAAGTTGGCTCCGATCTACATATTGTGGGGTCGGGCTCCAAATTCCTTAATAGGACACCCATAGCACAAGAGTTAATAACTAGAATCGACAAATGGGACTTACTTAAACTAAAAAGTTTTTTTTCTCAGCAAGAGAAACAATAAGAGAGGTAAACAGGGAGCCTACATCATGGGAACAAATGTTTACTCCTCACACTTCAGATAGAGCCCTAATATCCAGAGTATACAAAGAACTCAAAAAATTAGACAATAAGATAACAAATAACCCAATCAACAAATGGGCCAAGGACCTGAACAGACACTTCTCAGAGGAGGACATACAATCAATCAACAAGTACATGAAAAAATGCTCACCATCTCTAGCAGTCAGAGAAATGAAAATCAAAACCACCCTAAGATACCATCTCACTCCAGTAAGATTGGCAGCCATTATGAAGTCAAACAATAAGTGCTGGCGAGGATGTGGGGAAAAGGGTACTCTTGTACATTGCTGGTGGGACTGCAAATTGGTGTGGCCAATTTGGAAAGCAGTATGGAGATTCCTGGGAAAGCTGGGAATGGAACCACCATTTGACCCAGCTATTGCCCTTCTCGGACTATTCCCTGAAGACCTTAAAAGAGGGATACTGCCACATCGATGTTCATAGCAGCACAATTCACAATAGCTAGACTGTGGAACCAACCCCGATGCCCCTCAATAGATGAATGGATAAAAGAAATGTGGCATTTATACACCATGGAGTACTACACAGCACTAAAAAATGACAAAATCATGGAATTTGCAGGGAAATGGATGGCATTAGAGAAGATTATGCTAAGTGAAGCTAGCCAATCCCTAAAAAACAAATGCCAAATGTCTTCTTTGATATAATAAGAGCAACCAAGAACAGAGCAGGGAGGAAGAGCAGGAGGAAAAGATTAACATTAAATAGAGTCATGAGGTGGGAGGGAAAGGGAGAGAAAAGGGAAATTGCATGGAAACGGAAGGAGACCCTCATTGTTATACAAAATTACATATAAGAGGTTGTGAGGGGAAGGGGAAAAAATAAGGAGAGAAATGAATTACAGTAGATGGGGTAGAGAGAGAATTGGGAGGGGAGGGGAGTGGGGATAGTAGAGGATAGGAAAGGTAGCAGAATACAATAGTTACTATTATGGCATTATGTAAAAATTTGGATGTGTAACCGATGTGATTCTGCAATCTTTGTAATGTTTTGAAAAACCAATAAAATATATATAATAGTAGACATCTAGTACTAGAGGTTGTCACATATGCAGCTTTATTTGGGGGGAACACTTTTACATTCACAGCAAAATTAAAATGAAGTGGAGGTACAGAGATCTATCATATATCTCCTGCCCCTACCCCTTATACATGCATGCCTCATGAGAGTGTACAATCATTACACCTGATGAACATACATTGATAAATCATCATCACCCACAGTTCACAGGTTATATCCCGCCTACTCAATGGGTTTAGATAAATATATGATATGCATCCACTGTTATATCATCACACAACAAATTTTCAATTCCCTAAAAATCCTGGGTTTCATCTATTCATACTGTACCCCTTACCCACCCCCTGGCAACCACTGATCTTTCAAATTTCTCCATCTTTTTCCCTTTCTAAGAATGCCATGTAGTGGCAATCATAGGTTGTAGCCTTTGCAGATTGACCCAGTCTACTTACTAATATGAATTTAAGGCTCTGCCAGCCTATTCACTTCACAGCTTCATGGCATACTTGTTTTTAGCACTAAAAGATATCCTATGCTGCACTACAGTTTATCAGTTCACTATCCAAAGGATATCTTTCTACTTCCAAATTTTGGCAACTACAAATAAAGATGCTGCAAACATCCATGTGAAGGATTTCAAGTGTACATCAATTCTTAACTCCTTTGGGTAAACACCAAGGAATAAAACTGCTGAATCGTATGGTAAGAATATATGTAGTTTTGTGAGAAACCAGCATACTGTCTTCCAAAGCAGCCAACTTTGTGTTCCACTGGCAGTGAATGAGTTTCTTTGCTCCATATCCTTGCCAAAAATTGGTATTGCAGTTGTTCTGAATTGTGGTCATTTTAATAGGTGTTTCGTGGTATCTCACTGTTGTTTTCCTTTGCATTCCCTGATGACATATGCTGTAGACCATCTTTATTTATTGTCATGTTTATTTGCCATCTAAATATCTTCTTTGATGAGATGTTTGCTTACTTCCTAATAAAGTTAAATCATACTTGGTTGTGGTATATAATATTTCCTATACATTGTTAAAATGAATTTGCTTATTGTTTGTTGAGAATTTCAATGATTATGTTAACAAGGCATTGGTTTGTAGTTTCTTACAATGTCTTTGGTTTCTTACAGTTGGTTCAGCATTGTCTATCACTTTGTGTGCACATGATAAATGTCTGCAAAATAAAGATGGACTATTATTATTTTTTAACCCTCTAGTTCACCCCTATGAAGACTATGGTACTTGCTGCAATCAACAGTATAGATCTGAAATTACCATGAATAGTGGTAATGACATTGACTGGTTTGATGTTAAGGCAATACTGACCCCATAGCATGAGTTAGAAAATATTCCCTATTGCCTCTATCCTCTAGAAGAGATTATAGAGAATTAATATAAGTTCTTCCTTAAAAGTTCAGTTGAATTCACCACAGATCCCCTCAGGTCCTAGTTGTCTCTCTTTTGAATGGATATTAATTATTCATTCAATTTCTTTAATAGATATAGGTCTATTAATATTGTTTATTTATTTGTAGGTGAATTTTTGCTTTCAAAAAATTGGTTCACTGCAGGCAGGTTATCAAATTTGTAGCCATACAGTTCTTCAAAGTATTCTCTTATTGCCATTTTGATGTTTGTGGGCTCTGTAGTGGTGAGCAGTCTTTGAATTCTATTATTACTAATTTTGGTCCTCTCTTTTTTCTTATTAGAGGCTTATTAATTTTATTAATCTCTTCAAGAACTGGTTTTGGTTTTTCTGATTTTCTCTATTGATTTCCACTTTCCTGTCACTGATATCTGCCATAATAATTGCTGATTTCTTCTCCTACTCCTTAAATTTTCTTTTTCTAATTTCCTATGGCATAAATGTAGATTATTAATTTTTTTCTTTTCTAATATATACATGCAATGCTATAAGTTTCCCTCTAGACACTGCTTTTACTACATCTCACAAATTTTGATAAGTTGTTTTTTTAATTTTCATTTAGTTTAAAATATTATCTAATTTCTTCTGAGAGTTCTTTTTTAACCTGTGTCTTACTTAGAGATGTGTTCTTTAATCTCTATTAAAGTATCTTGGGTTTTCCAGTTATGATTCTGTTACTGCCATCTAGTTTATTTCCATTGTGGTCTGATAGAAGACGCTCTATAATTTTTAGTTTTTTAAATTGTAATATGTGTTTTATAGCTAAGAATATGTTCTAATTTGGTAAATGTTCCATGTGTACTTGAAAAGAATGTGTATTCTGTTGTTGTTGGATAAAGTAGTCTGATGATGTCAAATTATATCCAGCTGGTTGATGGTGAAGTTGAGTTGAACTATGTTCTCACTGATTTTTTCCAGCTTGATCTGTCCATTTCCAATAGATAAGTGTTGAAAGTCTCCAACTATGAAGGTGGATTTGTCTATTTCTCTCTGTAGTTCTATTGGTTTTTGCTCCACAGTTTGATGTTCTGTTGTTAGTTGCATACATATCAAGGATTGTTACAATCAATTCTTGGAGAATCGATTCCTTTCTTATGCAATGTCTTTTTCTGTATCTGATAACTTTCTTTGTCTTTATGTCTGGAAGGTCTGAAATTAATGCAGTTCTTTTGCTTTCTTTAGTATTCGCATGGTATATTTTTTGTCTATTCATTTATTTTTAACCTAGGAGTGTTTTTACATTGAAAGTGGTTTCTAGTATGCAACACATAGCTAACATGCTATGCAACAAAAAGCAACACTTGCTTTTTGATTCACTCTGCTAATCTCCATCTTTAAATTGGTGCATTTAAATCCTTGATGTTCAAAGTGATTAATGATAGAGCTGGTAAATGTCAACCATATGTGTTTCTGTTTTCTATTTCTTGTCCTTGTTCTTTGTGCTACTTTTGGCTTCTACTTTTTTCCCCCTGCTTTTTGTGATTTCAACTGAGAATTTTATGATTTCACTTTCTTTACTTTCTTAACATGATCAACTGTGTTATTTTCTGTTTTGTTTATTTTCGGAGTTTCCCTAGAATTTGCAATATACATTTACAATTAATCCAAGTCCACTGTCAAATAATATTAAATCACTTCACAGGTATTGTGAATTCTGTATAATAACAAAATAATTCTAATTCTCCCTCCTGTCCATTATATTGTTGCTATTGTTTCCTTTATATATTGGCATATATATGCATATACACAATATACACATACATATAATAAGCCCAATCAAATACATTGTTGTGATTATTTTGAACAAAATGTCATTAGTCAAACAACTGAAAATAAGAAAATTAAAAGGTCTTATTTTACCTTCAGTTATTCTTCTTCTTTAATGCAAATTCTCTCAATATCTGTCTGACAAAGTGTTTTTTTCTCCACTTTTGAAAGATAATTTATGAAGAATTCGACACTGGTGGGGTTTTTTGTTGTTGTTCTCTCAATATAAATTATTTTTTTCTACCCTCTTCTTACTTATATTTTTTAGAAGTTGGATGTAACTCATCTTTGTTCCTCTACAGGTAGGGTGTTTTCCTTCTGGCTTCTTTTATGATTTCTTAATCTTTGATTTTTTTATTTTTAAATTATATGCCTGTGTGTAGTTTCTTGAAGCATTTATCCTGCTTCATAGTCTCTGAGATTTCTGGGTCTGTGGTTTGGTATATAATATTAATTTTGCAAAAGTTTCAGTCACTATTGTTTCAAATAACTATTATCTTCCTTCCTTTCTCTTTCTGCTATTCCCAGTGTGCACATTTACACTGTAGTTGTCCCACAGTTCTTGGATAGTCTATTCTCTTTTGTTTTTAAATTGTTCTTTTTGATTTTCTATTTTCAAAGTCTCTGTTGATAGAGCCACAATCCCAGACATTCTTTTCTCAATTGTGACCACATACTAATAATCTCTTCAAGGCATTCTTCATGTCTGCTCTGAGTTTTCTTTTCTGTTTTTCCTTTAAGATATGTCCCTCTGCTTATATTGCCCATCTCTTTCTGAATGCTACTTTATCCAATAGAGTCCTTAGCATTAATCATAGCTGTTTTAAATTCCAGTCTGATAATTTCAACATTTTTGCCATGTCTGATATGTACTTTATTTCTTTAAATTGTATTTTTTTTAACTGATAGCCAGACATGATGTACCACATAAAAGGAACTTCTGTAAACAGACCTTTAGTCATGTGTCCATGAGGTGTGGGGAAGGAGAAGCAGCTTCAGTCCTGTGATGAGATCTCATTTTCTTGGTGATCCCAGTCCCTGAACTGCAGGGGTTCTGACTTTCTGTCTCTTAGCTCAGGTGAGACAGGATGACTAGATTGCTCTGGAGTTAGGTGTTTCCCTTCTCTCCACAGGGACAACTAGTATGGGCTGAAATTGGGCATTTCCTTCCCCCATATACATCAGTCTCTGATAGCAATCTCCAGCCAGTTAGACTCTGGTTGACTAGTCTCTCTTTGGGCTGGTCTTTAAGAACAGAGTGGCTGGACGCAGTGGTGCTCACCTGTAATCCCAGCAACTTGGAAGGCTAAGGCAGGAGGATTGCTAGTTTGGCACCTCAGTGAGACCCGATCTCAAAATAAGATAAAAGGACTGGGGGTTGGTGTGGCTCAGTGGTAAATTGCCCCTGGATTCAACCTCCAGAAAAAGAAGGAAAAGAAGAAGAAGAAAACAGTGCCATATTCAAGCTGTATTTTCCTTTTCATGGCATTTTCTATTATGTCACTTCCTTATTAAATGTATTTGTATTTATTGTCTTTCTCTCTCTCTCTGCAGTTGGGATGGAAGCACCACTAGAGTAAGAAAGCATGCTAATATGCAGCTGATGCCCTATAAATACGTCTTAAAGGAATATCTGAATACTGACATACCATTTAAATGTCTTCCTGAATAAGCTACCTGATCTATAAAATGGGAATAATTTGGTTAGTTGCACTTATTTCATAGAGATTGTTTTGGGAATTGCATTATATACAAATGACTTTTCAATGAAATTCAGTTATTATTTTTCTAACTAAGATAACTGTCATATTTAGGTTTGCCTTTTTTCTACATTTTGAAATAACAGAATACTTTGGTTTAAACATCCATAGATAATACTTAAATATATGTCATTATAAAGAACAGAAAGAATCATTTTTAATCATCTTTTTATGTTCTATGTTCTTTTGTTTTAGTACTGGGACTTGAACCCAAGGGCACTTAACCACTGAGCCACATCCTCAGCCCTTTATAATTTTTATTTTGACACAGGGTCTCACTAGGTAGCTTACAACCTCACTATGTTGTTGAGGCTGCCTTTGAACCTGAAATCCTTCTGCCTCAGCCTCCTGAGCAGCTGGGATTACAAAATGCACCATGACACACGGTCATCTTTATATGTTCTATTGATTCTTCTGTAGTGTCACATTGTAAGCATATTATATTTGTAAATTAATGCAGTTTAAAATGATGTCGATCTGCAGAAGAGAATTTTGTAGATAGATGCACATTTTATAGATAATTTAAAGCTATTTTAGACTAAGTTAAACTGTGAGGAAATCCAATTAGATCTAAAACACCCTTTTATTAAATTGTTTCTTTGTCTACAAAATTTCTAATAATAATTACCCCAGACATTTGGGCTTCCCTGATGTGGAAAGACCCATAAGGAGACACTATTGCAAAGAGATGTTGCTTTAAGAGTAGAATACTAAGCTTGGACCCTTTGCAATGTTGGGCAAGGAAAGCACAAATAGTGGGGTTTAAATTAGGAGTTATTCCCTTTACCCCAGAAGAATAAAAGTCACACATTCTATACCACAAACCTAAAGCTTCTTTTCCAATCCAGGGTCTGTATGAGACAGGATTTCCACTGCTCCTGCACTTCTACAGGTACTTGTTGTTCATTGCCTCTCTACCCATGAAATCATCTCCTTCAGCATCATATCTTCAGTGCCCATCCTGAGCCAGGCACAGAAAAGGAGCTGAACAAATGAAACATCTTCACTTTTTTCTGCTCTCCTTCCTCTCTCTTCATCATCTCTGAGCTCCACCATAATTTCCCTCACCTCTATCAGACTTTCTGTACAAGGAGGTATTTCTATTTTATAGACTCACTCCCACCTTCCATCTGAGCTGTTAATCCTGCTAACAATGGGACCTTTGTTAAACAGCAATAGGAAAACAAAACAACAACAACAAAAAAACCCTTCCTACCATAATTCTCTTTTCAGAGTAAAGATTAACAATACGAAGATAATAAAACCTATGTTTTATCATGTAGCAAATGCAATCCCAGCAATTCAGGAGGCTGAAGCAGAGGAAGGAAGTTGGAGACCAGCCTCAGCAATTTAGCAAGACATTGTCTCAAAAAATAAAAAGGACTGGGGTTGCAACTTGGTGGTAGAGCAAACCTAGGTTTGATCCTCAATACCACTAAAAAAAAAGAAAAAGAAAAAAAAGAAAAAAAAAGGAATCAAGCAAAGATATGAAGATATCACCTACATGTTGTAATCATCTTAGGGTTTCATTTATTACAAATTTTGGTTCAAAATGTTTCTTGGCAAAGTGATTTACAATAGAAATAATGACAGGACCTTTATCAAAGTGATTGGAATCTTTCTGGTATAAACTTTTACAGCATAATGAATGTGTTGGCATTTGTTCCTTATTTGCATACTATAAAAATAAAACACAGTGTATAAGAAATCTTTGTTAAATTCACATTACCTGTTAAATCAAGATACTCGGAAAACAATGTTATCTAATTAAAATAAAGAAATAGTATTCAATTCATAATTTTATGTATATGTATATATTTCTGAAACATTACATATACACTAATATTTACTATACTTGTAAAAGTTATACACTTCATTAAACCTCCTGAGGGAAAATGATCCTCAAATTTATTTAGTCTAATTAATCATTTCACACATTTTTTCTAATATGATGTGTTGAACTATCACCAATGCATTTTCAGGTTTTATTAAAAGGGACCCGAAAAGACCTTCTCAGAGTTTAAAACTTGATTCTTTTTCACAAGGATATATTGAGAGCCCAAAAATAAAAAAAGCACTTTGGTCTCTTAAACAATCCTTTTCTTACCATTCATACTTCCCAGCTTGATGCTGTAATACCCAGATGTTGACATCAATGCTATTTTTAAGGAACAATGAGGTATCTTTTGTAATCTTTTCTCTCCCTTCTCCCACATATAATTACATGATCTTTGCAACTTTCAAAACAAATAGCAGAAAAGTGGCCTCTCAAAATGAAGTAATTGTATGGATGGGATGTGTAGTTCTCTAAATTAAGAGTAAAATATGCATTTTTCCTACTATCTAAGATTTGCCAACTTGAAGATTTGCTTAAAAATAAATTTATAAGTATGTATTTGTCTTAAGAATTATTGAGTAAAGGTAAACAAAATAAGAGTTGGAAAGGAATACAAGATGGAAATTAAATACTGTTTTGATAATTGTTATATATTTTCAAACATGATTATAAAAGTATAGCCCTGTTTTTTTTAAATTAATTATAACAAGGAAAACACAATATTGAGAATAATAATTCTAATTTTATTTAAGAGGCAGATTCTGGTTCAGAACCTTTTGAATTATTTACAATCACCTCCAATTGGTCTATTGTCGCGTCTACCCGCCGGCAGGAAAGACGACAACAGCAGGATTCTTCTTTAACACACTTTATTGGAAGCTTCCATGAGGTATAGATGAGAGAAAAAGGGGCCCGAGCCCGAGAAAACCACCCCTTATATACTTCAGCTGCAGCCCTGCTCGTACACCATTGGACAAAGAGTGCATAGCAACACAGCAGCAGCCAATAGAATGATAGACCCAGCACTTGCACATAATGCAAGAGACACCCAGCTCCAGCTTGTGCAAAGCAACAAGCACTTCTTGAAAACAGTTTGTTCCAGGAGCTGGACAATTGATACATTGTATTCTAGGGAGTGGCTGAAAACAAAGAACTGGGTCTCAGCCCAAGAATTAGGCTCACGCCCACACAAGGCAGCACAGCAAAATGGCTCTCTACAGTTCCCCCCTTTTGTTTTCTAAAAACAATACAGGCAAGAGTAGAGGTGAATTGCCATTACTCATACTAAGCCTTCAACCAGGAACCTTATCAGACCCAAGCAGGTCAGGACGTTCCCGCATGACCGGTATTGGCTGAATATGAAAACAGACACCACAGATCTTACAAGGCCTTGTGAGCTGGCCTCCTTGACGTGCATAAACTTCAGGGCTGGATCCAAGCCCTGGGGGCCGGGGGGAATCCACTGCCAGCAGTGTTTTCCTTTTGTTTGTTGCACGTCAAAGGGAATCAAGTAGCCCCTGTCTTAGGTCGTTCACTGCCCTTACATTGCTTACCCGTCCTTGGGGAGGCCCCATTCCCCTGTCTTAGGTTGCAGTGCAAGCGTGAAAGTTGCCCGTCTCTGGGTACTACAAGATCAGCTCGTTGTTGCCAAGGCGTTTAATGGTATCTACTCAGCCAGTCATTATTAGGTCTCTGAGGCTGAACTGTGGCTATAAAAATACAACGACAAACAAGTTGGCAACACCCTAAAAGAAAGGCACGGGTCCTAAAGCGATAGAAAAGCACTAGTGTGGAAACCCATCTGCGTGCAATGGCAGTAAAGCCGGCAGAGTGCAAGGGCTTTCCAACACTAAGAGAATAGCAAGAAGAGACATGTCGTTCCCAGTGCAATGTCCGTAAACTTGGGGTGCAACGACCATGTCAAAGATTCACTGTTTAATTTGCGCAAGCCAAACTTGAGGTGAGTTGCCATTTTCTAAAGCTGCAAGAGCTTGTGTGAGCATAGCCTTATCATGAGCATTGCGGGCCTTAAGGCGACAGAGAAACCACAAGCAGAGAACCATACCGAAGCAACACATTGCACCAATCTCTGTAAAGTGCTATGCTTCACTTTCAGGCCCTTGGAGCGTAACAGACCATCTAGGGCCGAGAAAAGCGGACTTGAAGGTGCGGCACCCCTGACACAACAACAAGAAAAACACAGAAAACAAAAGACACAGACGACAAAAAGAACACAGAAAACAAAAGTGAAAGCACACATTGCAGCTGCAATAAAATATGAGGCCTACGGGGTCCCGCTCTCGGGGACGAGGGGTCCGCTCACGGACGAGGGGTCCACTCAGGGACGAGGGGTCCACTCACGGGACGAGGGGTCCACTCCGGGACGAGGGGTCCACTCCGGGACGAGGGGTCCACTCCGGGACGAGGGGTCCACTCAGGGACGAGGGGTCCACTCACGGACGATCGGTGCACCACTCCTGTCGACTGAAAGTTCTGATTCTCCCGGGTTTCGGCACCACTTGTCGCGTCTACCCGCCGGCAGGAAAGACGACAACAGCAGGATTCTTCTTTAACACACTTTATTGGAAGCTTCCATGAGGTATAGATGAGAGAAAAAGGGGCCCGAGCCCGAGAAAACCACCCCTTATATACTTCAGCTGCAGCCCTGCTCGTACACCATTGGACAAAGAGTGCATAGCAACACAGCAGCAGCCAATAGAATGATAGACCCAGCACTTGCACATAATGCAAGAGACACCCAGCTCCAGCTTGTGCAAAGCAACAAGCACTTCTTGAAAACAGTTTGTTCCAGGAGCTGGACAATTGATACATTGTATTCTAGGGAGTGGCTGAAAACAAAGAACTGGGTCTCAGCCCAAGAATTAGGCTCACGCCCACACAAGGCAGCACAGCAAAATGGCTCTCTACAGTCTATCATTCACTGAAAGAGCAGGAAAGTGTCCTTTCCCTACCCACCCCCAAACAAGTCATCCTGGTAAAATACCATAAAGCCTATGATAAGGATTTAGTCTCAGATGCAGCCTATGTCCCCTCATGTCCCATAAATTCTTCTAATGCATTTTCACATGCATGATGGTGAATGCCTATTCAGTGAGCAGGTTTACCATATGCGTCATTTTTCAATAACCAAGAACAAAGGGCAGATGATCCCTGGCCTTGCACTGGGGGGGAAAAAGTATAAAAGCAAAACAAAAACCTCTTACATTTTTACCAAACAAAAGAATGCATGCAGATTGTAAAGACTGAGTGGAAGCTTCTTCAGGCACCATGCTGTTCTTTCTTGAAACAAATGTTCAATGAGGGACAGAGAGGAAGAAAAGGAGATACAAATATAGCAGACCTTGTATGACCCAATTCATCGGCTTCCTAGTAAAGCACCATCACTACAGGATAGCACTAAATATTGTCTTCGTATGCTTTGAAAGTGATGGGGGATTTTTGCTGTTTATTTAGAGCAAATTTACAATATAGTAGGTAGGTACTGTCAAGAGATTCTTTTCCTTTTCTTTGCCCACTGGTGGTATTCTTAGTCATGGCTCTTAAATCAGATTAAGCAATTTCTTCTCCTCTTTTCTGGAAATATATTTTAATAACTTGAGCTATTATTTCTCATTAGATACTAGTCAGGCAACCCAGAGAGACTGACTGCAATTGCTAAATGCATAACATATCCCAAATTATACATAAGTAATATATATGTATACTTTCCCCTCAACCAACTACCCCATTAACCCCACTCTCAAATAGCCACCAAGAAGTTCTAATTACTCAGCAAAAAGAAATAAAACAAAAACCAAAACAAAGAAAAACAAAACAAAACAAAAGTACAAATTAAAATAAAGTTGGAAGGGAAAATATTACTATGAAAATTTAACCTTAAATATTTGTCCTGTCTAAGCTAATGCTTTTTTTTCAATTGTAATTTTTTATAATTAGTCTAGTTAGTTACCATCCTTGATTGATTAGATAAGTAATTCTGTTAAAAGATTCACTGTATCAAAATACATTAGTAGCAAAACAGTTGTAGATGCCCTTAAGCTCATTAGATGGGATATTATACCTATCTTAGACTTTGGTCTTAAAGAAATCCCAGTGAAATATTAATTCAAAGCAAATTAGTCACTACATTTCAAAATGTTAAAGGACTTGTACAGGTTTGGCCTGCTGTTGGTTTCATGGTGCCATTTTTTCGGATATGCATCAGAAAAGAATCAAAGTGGAAAATTAACTTGGCTTTTAAACTATCAGTACAAGATGCTCAACTGCTAAAAAATAACATAGCCTTAGTAGAGTTCATTCTTGTCATATGGAATTACTCTGCTCCACTCCACTTCTTACTTACTTCTTACTTATTTGTGGAAGTGCTTATGTTTTCCATTGAACTGTCTGTAACTGTGAAATTTCAAGAGTCATGTCTAAGTGCAAATATTTTAGTTTGCAGCCTATGTCTTACTGAGCTTCCTAGCAGTGAGCAGGATGTCCTTTGGCTGGCTTTGCTTTTAGTCTGGTTTGAAGAATCAGCTTCTTCTGATCTATTCATCCTAAATAATTTTGACAGTGAATGTGTGTGTTTACCCTGTGACACTACTGCTTGGATAGGTATGGTTTTTATAAAATAATGACATTTTTACTAATAGTTAATTTTATGTTTGTACTATCTGTACAACTTTACACTCCTTTGTTGAGGAGGACTCTTTCTTATATGCTTTGTTTTCCTATACATGGTATCTTATACATATTAGCTATACTCCTAAATAGTAGGTATGGCAATTATTCAATAGCACCTGTCTTACTATCAAAAAGATGAAAGAAATGATAAGCAAGAGCAATTCAATAATCTGATGCATAAGAACCATTGATTTTCTGTTCTTATTTTGTCAGAATTTGGTATTAAACCACTTTTTTTGTCAAGAAAAACAAGTCTCGTATAGGTTCCTTTACAAAGAGGGCAATCTAATTCCTTACAGCCCTGAAAAGACTTCACACTGTGTCATTCCATTTACCTACAAGTAATAAATTCACATGAGTGAGCTTTTCATTCATGCAATGTGGTGCAGAAACTTGTCTTGTCAATAGTTCACGTAGAGCAATAATTTAGGATAGGTGAAGAAAATGCATTCAGTGACTGCATGGGACAAATTCTTCCAGAATCAATGACTAAGGAAATGCTTTACTCTCCAATTTTCCTTTATCAATTATATATCAAATGTTTGGATTGCCCTCATTTGTAACTTTGAAAATGCTATTTTGTTTTGGCTCCAAGGTATACAGCAACAACATTCCAACAGAAACAGGCCCTAGAACTCTTTGAAGCTCCTGACATATCACTTCTCTTGAAGCACTTCTGTGGTCGTCAGCAGCTGGCATTGCCCGTGGAAGAAAGCTTCACATTATATTTAGTGAGACAGAAAAAAAATTCTAACTGGAAATTATTAGGGATCCATGACCTATAAAGCCATTTGCAAACACAACAAAATTTTAAATAAATGGCAACATATGGCTTCACTCATAAGTGGGCTGACAGGATTAATCTACTCCCTCTGTAATACCCCAAACTCCAAGGTTCTCCTCAAGCCCCCATGAGTTCAGCTCTGGTTTTATCTCTAACCTAAAGGATTTCTTTTTAACCATTAGTTCTCAATATTCATTCTCAAATGTAATATTATATACAGAAATATTAATTAATTTTATTTTAAAAATTTCTTTAGTTGTAAATGGACACAATTTATTTTGTTTATTTACTTTTATGTGGTGCTGAGGATAGAGCCCAGTGCCTCATACATGGTAGGCAAGTGCTCTACCATTTAGCTACAACCCCAACCCCATAATTAGTTTTCTAAGAAGTATATGGAAAGAGTGAAAGCAAGGTATAGTGACTACTGTCTCTTTTGTTTGCTTACTGTTTCACTACTGCTAAGAAACATGCTTTCCTAAATGCTACAAGAGAAGTGATATAATGTGGTAAAAGAGCTGGGGACCCCGGGTAAGTTTCATGACCTCTTAAGCAAGTTACTATAGCTCTCTGAGTCTGTCCCCTCCTCATCTGTAACATGGTTTGGTGAGAGCTGTCTTACTGAAATGTTGAGTTTCTAAAGGATTTCTAATTATTTGTCTATTTGTATCTCTCTCTCTATTGTTACCTCTAAGCCTATCTCCGTTATCTTCATTGCTACTTCTATATCTCTCTTTTTATGTGATCAACATAAAGTACTCAACAAATCTTAGTTAGTTCCTTTGCCTCTATAATTTTCTAAAGTTATTGTGTATTTCTTGTATTCATATGCTAAATCAAATATGTAAATTTCAATTTCAACAAATAACATACTACAATATATACCTTTGGACAGCAGAATTGTTAGCTGAATGATTGAAGGAAATATAATAAATACATTTCTATTAGACAAAGTTACTCATAGTGAGTAGGATATTCTTTAAATAGACATATTGTATTGCCTGGAACACTTGAGTTTGATTTTATTTTACTATGTTGTTTTCACTTCAATTTTTTTTTTCAATATTGAAATACAAATATACCTCTTATTAAAAGCTACCTAGAACATCAAATCCCATGCAATAAGAGTGTTAACCATTGTACACCCTGTCATGTCTCTGAGAAGCAAAGGAATTATCTTGTTATCAATTTAATAATGGAACATTGAAGTAAATGATGCCATCCACTGACACCAGTAACACTGTCTCTCTGGGGAAATTCATGTCTGTGAGAACTGTCAATCTAGATGGATACGGACATATTAAACATACTCCCTTCAATCCATAAATCTACCCTTTCTTGGCTGCCTTAATAAAAAGATTCCTCATTCTGATAAAGACAAGCTATGGAGAATATCTTGACATTACTGATCCATAATCCATTTACTTTTTTTTTAATCTGGAAAAGCTTAGTAAATAATTTAATAAATTTTCTCCTTTTTTTCCTTCAGCATAACTTACATGTAAAGATATTTCTGATGTTTTAATGAATGAAGTATTAATAACTGTGTAGAGATATGGGAAGTGGCTATACTGTATGTATTTCTGCTGTCTGCTTTGGGAAGCTTTCTGTCAAACACAGTTGGTATCATTGTTTTTCATGCAAATTGCCTCTATTTCTAATTAGATGGATATAAAATGATTCCTTACATTAAAAGTATTCATTATTCCCAAGAGAAGATATGACAAGAAAAGTATAAATTATAAATATTAATATATTATTCAAATATATAGCAATAGAAAATAATGAAAATCTTCCCAGGACAAAAAATTCATTATACAACAAGAAGAAAGCAAGAAAAAATTCAGTTCCATTATTAGTATAGTGCATTTTAGTATCTTAGATTGCTGGATTGTTGGTGCAGATTAAATGGCATTAACAGACAAATATTTTAGCTAAATTCTAGAAGGAATGACACTCACTCAAAGGACTGAAAAAGAATAGTGTGTTACCTTTGTATCACTGTGTCCAAAATACCTGACATAAAGAAATGGAGGAAAGATTTATTGTGACTTATGGTTTCAGAGGTTTCAGCTTTGGGCTTGAGGTGAGCAGAACAGCATGGCAGAAGGGTGTGGCAGAAGAAACCTGCTCAGTTTAAGGCAGCTAGCAAGCAGAGAAAGAGAGTAAGGGGTCCAGAACAAGAAATACTCTTCCAGGACACATCCCCAATGATCTATATCCTCCAAGGAGGCCACAACTTGGGTTTCCACCACCTCCCAGTATCCATTCAGCTATCAATGGATTAATCCACTGATGAGGTCAAAGTTTTCCTAATACATCCCTTACAAAAGCCCCACCTCTGAACATTGCTGCATTGGGAGCTAAGCCTTCAACACATGAACTTTTGAGGGACATTCCAGATCCAAATCATAACAAAACCAGAAATAATAAAAGGAAACCAAAATTTTAAGGTAGATGTAGGGATTCTAAAAAAGGTTCTTGAAACTATCAATTGATTTTTAACTTTTATTCCCCTCAATCCCATCCCAGACAATGATATTTGTAAAGACAGGTCCACTTGTCATGAGATCATTAGCCTTCTTCTCATGCAAATGCTTTCTAGACCCCTACAACTGGATATAATGAGCACCAACAAATCCATGAATTCAAAATCAAACTCATTATCCCCTTCCCACATCTTTATCTCTTGTTGCATTTTAGCTTTAGTGAATAGACCCATCAAGTGCATAGTGACTCACAGTCATTCTTTAATAGTTTCTTCCTCTTATGCCAAGTAAGCCCTAGTCATGCCACTTGAATAGTCCCCATATCTAACAATTTCAACTCCTGCTGCACTCTAAATACCATTCCTCTTCTTCTCCATTGCCCTATTTATAGGTCAGGTCCTCTTCCTAGAGATTTGTTACCTAATAGCTACATAAGATACATTATGGCTTTAGTTATACAAGAATATATAGTTATACAAGAATCCTGTGAAATAAGTGCAATATTCTCACTTTAAACATATTTTTTAAATTACAAGTAATTTTTATTAAAGATTATATAATAGAACAGGTTTAAAAATGCAATATGACAAAGTAAGGATCTATCTCTAACCCACCATCTGCCTCCAGATCCATTCTACAAACGTGAACACTGTTAATGTTTTTAATCTCTATTAAATATATATTTATGCTCAAGGTAAGACCCTATCTCAAAATAAAAAATAAAAAGTGTTGGGGAGGTGGGTCAGTGAGTAAGCACTTGAACCCCTGTCATTACCAACCCACATACATATATTATGCAAATAAGATAATATTATATTGCAACTTAAAACTTTATTCCAAAATTTTCCTGGAAATTTGCAACTTGAACTTTATTCGAAAATTTGTGAAGTCATTTTCTATAGGAATAAATTTTTCCTGTTTTGTTATCATTAAAATATATCAAAATAAACATTTTCTACACATGCATTAGAGATTATATCTATTGAGTAAAAATCTTAATTGAGAGTTTTTGGGGTCCACATTTTTAGTGCTATGGTCAAACTTTTCTGTAGAAAGGGTACACAGATTTATATCCTCATTAACAGATTCCTGGCAGGTAACAGACAGCACACTCAATTTTGGATTATTTGAGTAAAGATTAATAAGAGGACTGCTTAAAAGCTGTAGGCTCGTGTAGGAAAACTGCAAGGGAAAGTGGAAGACTCTGCAGGAGATATGAAAAAGGAAGTGAGAAAGAGTAAAATCCTGACAATCTCTCAGTCACTGATATCGGTTATAGGAAATATTTTTACATTATTCTATTATGATATTAGAATAAGCACCAATATTCGAATGTGGTACCCACAGCCACTTCACAGTGATGCTGCATGGTGGCAGTCCCTTCCTTTTCAATCTCTCTGATATACTCTAAGCCCAATTAAAAGCTAGAGGGCAAGTGTCTTTTAGATACACACACTATGGAAGAGACAAGAGTGATCTGAGCAGCTCTCTGAAGATGTTGCGCACACCTTGCATTTTTCCAGAATAAAAACCAAAATGAATCTATGTATAAGATGCAACTTACGGATGTCTTATCCTGCCGTGCAGTTTTCTAATATATAATTCCTTGTTAATGGTTTTTGTTGTCTCCATTCTTGCTCTCCCTTCCATCAAGTTTCTGCAGGGCCCCTCAGGGATCTTCCCAAAGCAAGTGGGAGCATATATTCTTTCTGCATATGTGTAGTTCTCTATTTCTCAGGAGTAAAATTGAAACTCCGAGGCAAGTATGAATGGCCATTGCTAATTGGGCCCTATTGTCTAGGGTTATTTCTCCAACCCTCATTCCCACTATGCTGCCATTTATATTTGTCACTCAAGTAGTACTGAGCAATTTGTAGTTTCCATTTGCAAGATACTCCCTCATACTTACATGGACTGTGTGTCACTCTACCTCTGCCAGCTCCTCCTCTGGCTACATGGTAAAATTCTCATAGTTTTTCAAGGTAATGCTCAAAATCCCCCTCCTCAGGAAGTTCCTAAGCCATTGTGGCAAGCAGGCACTTGGTACTCTCAATTCCTATGTGACATCGTGTATTTCTCACCTGCACATGGTAGTCTGGATCTGCTTGCTTGCTTCTCTCTCCCTTTAGATTGTGAGCAATGTGACGGAAGGCATTTATTGCTTGACCACTTTACTCATCTCTGGCTTCAACACCCAACATGGACTGATGTTTGATGGCCTGAGGATCAGAGCTGGCATCTCTGCTGACATGTGTACTTGGTAAAGCCCCTTAATTTTTCCAAGTTTCTTGGTTGTGAAATGGATGCAGCACTGTCTAGAATAACAATACTCAGGTCATTGTATTAGCTCCAGAATATTATGTAAGCCAACTAAGACCTTGTTTCCAAGAGTTAGAAAAGGATTGTTTACATAAATACCCACTAGACTTCCCTAAAGAAATGTGAAAACATTTTTGACATCATACTAGCACTCCTTAACAAATCAACTTTAAGATTTCTGAGCAAAGAACAGAAACAAGTGGTTGTCCAAATTCTGGGTAACTCAGAAACAGGGTTTTTGTTATTGTTGTTGTGTTTTCTTTTTTGTTTTTTGATTTTTGGGGGGTTACTTTTTGTTTATTGCCTAATCCACAGCAAACAAGAGTATCTACAAGAGTGTACGGCATGACAGTTGATAATAAATATTTGTTAGAAGAAAGTAGGTGCCTTGATTTGGGACACAAACTGCTTATCAGTGTGGACCATGCTGTGGCCTGAGTAAGATCCAGGCCCCTCGCTTTGGTGCCAACAGGAGATTATTGCAATTCTTTGGAAAGTTGGAAATACACATTTCAAAGAGCAAGGCAACTCTGAGGGTCTTAAAGACTATTCTCTCCAGGGGAATTTTCTCCTTCTGCTTTGAAGATCCCATCCATGCCAATACCAGTAGGAAGAATGTTTCCAAGAACAGAATGAGGAAGAACTGCTGACAGGTGATATCCTGAAACACTTAGAGTTTAAGAGTAGGATGGGTACAACTCCAGCCCCTCAGGACAAGAGAAAAAAGACAGAATAGGAGCACTGGGGTAGGAGTTAATCCTGTCTGCTGGGGCAGAGTAAAATATCCCTGAGATTGCTATTAATTCCTACACCTTGTGTTTCCTCTGGGAGAAAGAGATAGGGAATTATCCTAACCAATAATAATAAGTAGAATTATGAATAAACTTTAAAGAAAAAGAAAAGCCCAGACAGTCTCTTAGTCACTTATACTGAAGGTAGAAAGTATTTTTATATTATTATACTATATTATAAAATTATCACAAATATCAATATTTGAAAGTGAAATTGTTTACAGTCTAAAATGTGTACATTTCAAACAAAATAGTACATTTATTATTTAGTTTTATAATGAAAGGGAAGCACTTTCATAATTTGATTAGCCCTTATAAAGGAACCATGAAAATAACTGAAAAAGGCTTCAGAGGACAAATGACTTTGAATTTGAGAGGGTGGGTCACATTTGCAGACTTCCTCTAATAACAGGTACACTGCTATCTAGAGACTGATAGGTTGACCTAGGAGAATACCATGACTACAGAAAAATGAAGGAGAAGTAAAGTACAGTAAATCTTATTGAAATTTACTTTTCTGATCTAAATTACAGATATCTTAATTCTTCCATGATGCTATTGAATCACTGGCTTTTTCCCAGTTTCTGCAGGTCGTAATAGAGACTCTAAGCATAGGACAGGACAGCATGTCTCTGTATTAAGCAATTAGTATGTGATGGAATTCAAGTAGGTTTGGCATACATAGTATTCAAGTGATCAGATGTGATCACAGCATACTTGAGGCTCAAAGCCTAATGGAGGAGAGGAACATTCAAAAAACCTAACAAAGTGATGAATCACTACAAAATGTGATAAGTGCTACAAAAATGTTGCTATGAAAAGTAAATGAGTGACCGCATGAAGAAAAAAAGAAATTAATGAATAAAGAGTTAATATAGCTCACTCTTTCAGGGAATGCCCCCACAGGGAAGTGATATGAGAGTGGATAAATGACAGATGAGTTGAAATTTGTTGGGTGAAGAATGACTCAGTTCTAAGTACAGGGAATATCATACATCAAGGTGTGATAAAGTCAAAACTAGATATGTTCAGATACATGTTAAAAAGCAAGCATTGCAGGGCTGGATATGTAGCTCAGTTGGTAGAGTGTTTGCCTCACACACATAAGTACCACCAAAAAAAAAAAAAAAAGCAAGCATTGCTAAATAGTAATGACTGAGCATAGAATGGAATAAAATGCTGTCAGAGAATCTGCTTTAAAACGTTGATCCTAGGAAGAGAAACCATATTGTGATGATTTTCATAGGGATGCAGCAGAATCTCTCCAGCTCTCCCTTGCTATCCATATACCCTCTTTCTTCAACTTGAAGACAGAGTTGAACAGCAGCAAATTTTTTATTTTATTCAAGTCTATGCATAAGCACACACCCTCAGGCTCATTTTCTGTTAGGCTCACAGTCTGACCAAGAGGAAGGAGGGATGTGATTATGGCTATGTGGGGTGGGTGGAAGGAAAGCAGAAACTTCTTTTGTTCCTTCTCTTTCAGGCCTGATATTATCCTAAAGAAGAGAGCACAAAATGACACTGCATCCCTCCTGCTGGGAAGAGTGCAGAATTGGTCATGGGCAATTGTGAGCACTGAGCTGACATAGTTCCCCATTGACCTGAACGAGTTAATGCATTGTCGAGAAGCTCTAATTTACAACTAGGAAGAATTTGGGCATTGAGAGGCAGATTGAATAGGTCCATTTTTATCCATTGTGAATTCAATGACAGGTCCAGTTTGCTCTGGCCTAAACTGACTCACCAAATCATGCATTCAGACAATTGAATCACCAACCCTTTGACATATTGTAGAATCTCTGCAATGTAACACAGCACTGTCACTTCAGGTTCCAGTTAATGTGCCCTTTACTTTCTAGTCTTCTTCTCTTTTTAGACATTTTGCACTGAAAAGCTCCTTTGACACTGATTTTAAAATAGGAAATTAATATTGTCGGCTGTCTTTCTGTTAGCCAGAGTGTACAAGTCTTACTGGATAAAGCCAGATATACAACCAAAAATACAGCCTGCCTCCTGGTTCCAGGATCTGCACGCCTTTAACACACCAATATTATGTCACATCTATCTGTTTGCCATTTTGTATAAAATTTTCTGAGGCATGTGATACTTCTTTGTAATTTTATCTATCGATGATGAGAGACAATTCCAACAAAACTGTTTTAGTCAGCTTTTTCACTGAAAAGACATGAGATGAACAACTTTAGAAGAAAAGTTTATTCAGGAGTTCACTGGTTCAGAGGTCTCAGCTCCATTCTTTAGGCTTGATGTGAGGGAGAACATTATCAAAGAGTGTGGTGGAGGGGAGCAGCTCACATGACGATCAGAGAGCAGAGAGAGAGACTCCACTTATCAATACAAAATACAAGCACAAAATATATGTGCACCTTCTCTAGCCATACCCTACCTGCCTGCCTTCAACCTCTGCTCAGTTAATCATGAAACTAATTCACTGATTGGGTTAAGGCTCCCCTAACCCAATCATTTCTCCCCTAATCCTTCTTGCATTGTCTCACCCATGAGCTTTTGGAGGACACATAATCTCTAAATCATAACAAACTCAAAGCCAAAAATAATTTTACTGAAATTTCCAGACTGTTCATAAATTTTTTAAATGACATCTAGAAAGTTCTTAATATTATTCAGACCAAAAGATATGTAGGAAAATGGTCCCTATGGTAAGGGTTGTTTAGAGTAGTTACATGGTGCAGTTCCACAAAATTTATGCAGGGGCCATGTTGCTGCTTGATGGAAGCAAGAAGACAATGTCTCTTTCATCACAAGAGTAGAAAAGGGATAGGAAGAAGACAGTTAGCAAAGGACCCAGATGCACTTTCAGGTAAGATGGAGAAACAATGTAGAAGCCAGACCTACTGGAATAAAAAGAGGCTCTTTTGCTCCATAGGTTATAGTATAACATCATAATTTTAGCAAGAAAAAAAATGAAACTCAACATAAAACCATGTGTCTATTATTTACCTTGCAGATGCTAATGGCATACTATTATATGTAATAGTGTTGTTCTACATAACACTCATTACAGAGTATGAGCTCTGTAATTCTTAACAGGATCTTTCTCATCAATTTCATAAGATCATTGTTAAGGAGCATCCCCTTCTTCAAACACTCATATATACAGATGCACTAGTGGGCATCCCTTGAGTATTATATTTTGGATTCTCATGCCCACAGTGAACAAAATAGTTCTAAATTCTATTTTATTGAACCCTATATTTTTCTCTTGTTTTCCACAATGTACAATCCCAGGCAAAGAAATGGCCCTAACCTGACCATTGCTAGCTGCTCACATTGTCTTTATTGTAATATGTTCTGAATGTAAAGGCTTAACTAATTCAGGTTTTCAAATGTTCAGATCTTTTACATTAAAATATATGAAGTTATGATAATAAAATTACATTAATTTCAGAAAATTAGTCTACCCTAGACATTTAATGACATACAATAGACTTTATTTTGGGTATTGCACTGTTAAAAAATTGACAAAAAAAATGTGGAATGCATTCATTCATTTGAAATCCATAGATAATGAGTATTTTTACATCTGGTATAGATGATTAATTTTTAAAGTATAGACGAAAATCAGCAGGGAAACTAGATATTAGCAAAATTGTTAAATTCAAGCAAAACATCTGGTATAGGTCCCCCCACTCATGAAGATGATCTCTTTAATAAACTAATGATTTGTCTATTTGGAACCTTTCAGTAGAATATAATTAGGCAAATCAAGATATTTCAGTGTAACACAGAACTTCAAAAAAAGCAGAAATTACCAATAAAGATGACATCATGACATTATCCTATTAATTAACTATAAATTGGGAATACTTTGCTACTAAAACTATAAAAAAATAGGAAAAAGGGGAAAGTTAGAAGCTTCAACTCTTCCTTTAATACTATTACCTTTTGAAAACTCCATTTTCCACTTAATGACACAGCTCTCTGTTGCTCCAAAGGAAAACGTAGGAGGGGTACCTTACTGCCTATGATTAGTAAGTGTTCATAACAATCACAGTGCTACACTAGTAGTTAAACATCAATGTTGAGAAAAGCAAAACTAACATTTTCCAACAGACTCAATCCAATCATGAAATGTCTTCACCTAAATCCCTCAATTCCCTCTACATCGAATTGCAAAAAAGTTCTCATTTAAACCTTAACATCATTCATTCTTTCCATTTCTCCCTTTTTCACAAGTGTCACTTCTCATTTGCATTTCAACTGCAAAATCTCATATATACTATACATATTGACTTTGTTTATCAAAAAATAACCTGCATCTTCTTAATTCTTTACAACTTTCATCAAATAATGTAGTAAAACAAACAAAAATGTTAACACTTTAGACCTGGGTGGTGCACGAAAAAGCATTTTTATAGTAATTTCAAAAGTTTTCATTATTATTCATTATAAAAGTGCTAGTTGAAATTAGTGTTTATTAATTATAGGCTGGAGGAAGAGGCCTAAAAGACTAAGAATGGGTGGAGAGTTGGAGGGAAGGAGTTAAGAGACATGGGCTTGTCTAAAATACTGGTGGTCTAGATAAAGAAGGTATGGATTCTTGGTGAGATAACAGGATCCCACCTTTCAAGACAGAAGTGCTATCATTCTGTGGAAAAACAAACGAGCAGCTGTTTCTGGAAAAAAGGTGGTGGCATAATGGCAAAATTAACTAAAGAATAAAAAGTTAAGACTTGGCTAACAAAGATCATAAATTTTGATTTTAAAGCTGGCTGGGATGATGATAGATGAAGATTAAAAGTAACATGCCAAAACCTTCATGACTATTTGGGGGGGAGGGGGAAGAAGAGAAGGTATCAAGGAGCAAGGATCTACAGGACATTGGATAGGAAATGTGGTACATGGCTCAGAATATACAATGGTGATTCAATACCCAGAAGTGGCAATGAGAGGCAAGAAGAATGTTGGATGCAACTATTGGTTTAAAAACAGAGAGGTGGATATGCAGGAGGGCATGAGGAGGGGTAGGCAGAGAGAAACAGAAAAGTGTCCTCTAAGAGATCTGAAAAAATGTTCTTCAGTTTCAGTGCAAACAGATATTTTAGTGAAGGCAAAGAGGTAGATGCAAGGGTCTAGGAGAATATATAAATGATCAGGAAATACTAAGAATATGCAGGTTTCAGAGGGCAGAGTACATAAAAAAAAAGGTGTTCTAGAAAAGGGCAAAATTAAGTTCTACAGGGTGCTAACTGATCAAAGGAGATTAACTATCACCAGTGATACAAGACTCTTATGAGAAAATAAGGATAGGCACTAAATCAGTAGATGTTACTAATAATTTAGGCCAAATCAGAACTTTGTTCCATACAATGTTTCTGCAAATCCTATGGCATAGCAATAAGATTCACAGTTAGTAGAAGAAGGACTTGATCATTATGCAGCACACATGTGAATTAACTTGTTTTGAGCCTGAACTATTTCTTAATCTTCATTAGGCCTTTAGAGAATATTCCTATCAACAGCTACTAAATTGGGATAATATGACCCAAAGGAGAGACAAATAGGTAAGGATGTATCTTTTTTCTTTGTTTATTTTTGAAGTTAATTATTTATTTGATGGCATATCTATCAAAAGGTAAGCTTCCAGGGTGGGCACCTGGTGGGGGGCATGGAAGGAAACTTTAGATAGGGCAAAGGGGAGGAAGAAGAAGGGACAGGACAGAGGGGTAGAAAAGATGGTGGAATGAGAGAGACATCATTACCCTAAGTATATGTATGAAGACATGAATGGTGTGACTTGACTTTGTGTATAACCAGAGACATGAAAAATTGTGCTCATATGTGTACTATGAATTGAAATGCCTTCTGCTGTCATAATAACAAATTAGAATTAAAGAAGGACGCTTCCAGATATTGAAAGTCAAATTGACCTTCTTGATTTCTTTGTCCTGATTATTAACTTAAATTCCAACGCAAATGGACTCCTATTTCTCCTTTGCCAAATGATTGACATTTTGGGGTACCCAAAAATCTATACCTTCAGTACATACAGGGAATACTACAAAACTCCTGTTTGTCTATTCTATGAAATTACTAAGAAAACATAACCCCAATCCTCCACTCTACACTAGGTACCAAAATAATTTCACAGCTGATTTAAAACTCTTACCCTCATCTTCATGCCCCAAGTGAAATGTGACCTGTCTAGCCAGGAAACTAACAGAGCATTCTTTCCCTTCCTCTTTCTGCCTTGTGTTTCCCAGCTCCCAGCAGTGGTCTGTTCCCATAGTTAACCTCACAGAACAAGATAAAGCTTTTTTGTCCAATGAAGCAAGAATAAAAAAGTCTCTCCCTGAAAATGTACCTCTCTCTCAAAAATTTTTTTTTCCAGAAATAGATATTAATCCTGCTCCTTTGCCAACTCAGCCAACAGTCAAAGAACCTCAGAATATAAAAATTCTCAGCAATTTTCTATGTTGCTCCCATCAAACTATTTCATTACATATGACTAAAATGGAGCAGGAAATAGAAAATAGCATGTATTCACCTCTGGAATGATCTCATATATTTTCTGAGCACAAGATTCCACCGGCTTTTCTTATGTGCAATTCAAAGAGACCTAAAAAAATGGCTAAGTATTTACGGTTCAATTAAAATGGAAAAGCTTTTTCTTCTACTAGTCAATATACACTGTAACAGTATCCTGAAAGTTATATATTATAAAGGTGATGTCTGAGCCTAGATGAAAGATCTACTCAATCAAATCATTGTTGGGGCAGTGATAACTTTGCCCAACCTCTTTGTTTTTAGATGAAATTATCATTTGCCAGAGTTCGTATGGTTGGAGACAGCTGTGAATGACTAGATCTCCCAGATCCTGGTACAGTATTTAACCTTTTATTTTCTTATATTCCACCATTTTCCCCTATACCTTCCTCACCCCCACCCCCCTACCCAATTAGTCTCATGAATCTATTAATCAATTGCTTAAATCTAATTTTGGGAAGAAACGTAGTTCTTCAAATTCTAAACATGAAAAAGAAAAAAGTGTATAAATACTTATTTCAGTGATTATAATGTGTCAGGCACTGTAAATAAATTGATAAGGTTGAAGCAGTACTGGTAAGAAAGTTTTGTTCACAGGGAAGTTATGGAGTGAGCTCATTATTTAGAAGTAATTAGTAGACAGCTATGATGAGGAAACCTGATCAACCAGGCAAGAAACAACTAAAGGAAATCAATAGCCAAAATTTATCTGCAGCTTTTAAAAAGTTACTTATAACATCTCTTAAAGAAAAATAACTGATAATTTGAAAATGAACATGTTTAACATTCTGCAAGTTCTTACATTTTTAAAAAGAGTGTATAGAAGTTTTTTTGTATTGGTTCATGTGAATACCAGTAAAGATATCTTCTAAAAATGTGAATATGGTTTTGGTTACTGCAGTGTAAATTGGGATTGAGAAAATGGCTTTGGGGGCTTGTTGCTAATAAATTCTTATACACATAGGACATTACATTTTTTAAAGCATTTACAAAATTGAGTAAGGATTTCAACTGAGTCAAAATATTAGCTAAGGAAAATTTAAGAGTTTAAGTAGTAAAAATGGTGAGCATTTTTAGAAGAAGATATTGAACAAATTTGGATTTGTAGAGTATTACAAATTTCAATACAAATTATTAGGTGTCCTTTCTAATTGTATAGAGAATATGTTAAATATTCATTTCAAACTATTAATCAGTAGAACATGATATACAGCTTAGTAAATTTGAGCTAATAAAAAATTATTAATAGTAGAAGACAATAAGACAGTGGTATTATTATATGATTAGAAAGATCAATATAGCTTATTTTATTTTATAAAATTTTATTTTCTATTTTACCTAATCAACTTGTAAGCCCTTAAAAAAAAACTTAAGTTTAAAAAATAAAATGGCAATATCAAACTCATAAGGATTTTTTTTTTTTGGAGCATATGAGGGTATTAGAGATTGATCCCAGGGGAGCTCTCACACTGAGCTATACCCCCAGTCCTTTTAATTATTTATTTCAAGACAGAGTCTCACTAAGTTGCCAAGAATAGTCTTGAACTTAGATCATTCTGCCTCAGACTCCTGAGTTGCTGGAATAACGGGCATGCCTTGAATGTTTCATAAATTATTAATGCATTTGTAAATATATTTTTATACAAGAAATTAATTTAACATACATTTGCTTGTTTTAATCCTAGACAGAAAGAAATATCTATCACAGTGGCCTGTAATTTATTTGTTTCTTTTCTTGTTTTTCTTCCTGTATTTTTTTTGGTCAGTAGTGATATTAGGTAGATGTTATAACTGTGCTGTCTATAGGAGAGATAGAAAACTACAGAGCTAAATTTCTGGCTTTGTCACTCTGGTGCTTTTAGCTTACATATTGTAGATGAGTAGTAGAGTGCTGGCCTAGCATGTGCAAGGCCCTGCATGGGTTTGATCCCCACCTCCACAATAAATAAATAAATAAATAAATAAATAAATAAATAAATAAATAAATAAATAAATAAGAAACAGCAACCATCAACTTATGAACTTGTGCTGATGATTAGTGATAAAGTATCACTCAACCTAGCAATTGGCACAAAAATGGCTAATTATTACTAATAAATTAAGTCATCATTAATTATGACAGGACTCATGCCCTTTGGCAAAATATAATTCTAAACAATGTGCATTGATATTTAAGACTATTCACTTGTGTATGTTTTATTTAGTGGTAGGTAAGGGAAATTAGCAATAATCAAAACATATTTAGAGGAAAAAGTGTGATATAGAAAACAAATGTGTACAAACAGCACTAGTTGGCACAAGTCTGGGGTAAAGATCTCTAATCCTCAGTGTGTCCCATTAGTAAGCAAACAGATGTAGCTAGATGACCCTTGATAATTAATAACTCAAAGATTCTCTGGAATTTGATAACTTTATCCATAACAATTCATTTATGCTTTTTCAAAAATAATGCTAAATGAAGGCAACTGCATTTTTCAACTATCATCAGATTTATTTCTAAGATTAGAAGTCTTCTCCATTGATGAATGAGATTAATTCTGATATGAATCAGAAAAATCACAGGAGATGTATATGAGTTCCTTAGTTAGTACTATGAGAATAGAATAGTACCAGTAGAGAATTCTAGTGTAAGATTTAATATATCCTACAGAAGCAATCACTGAAAGAGTGACAGATTTGGTAATCTGTTTCTCAGATTCAGTCAATAGAGTAAGGGACATGGATTTTTTTTTAAAGACAGAGAGAGAGAGAGAGAGAGAGAGAGAGAGAGAGAGAGAGAGATTTTTTAATATTTATTTTTCAGTTTTCAGCGGACACAACATCTTTGTTGGTATGTGGTGCTAAGGATCGAACCCGGGCTGCACGCATGCCAGGCGAGTGCACTACCGCTTGAGCCACATCCCCAGCCCAAGGGACATGGATTTTAAACAGAAGTAATAATTTTTAAAAAGCATTTTTATAGTTGCCTTAAAAATCCTTTCATATCACGTATCCTTTATATATATGCCTGATTTTTATACATCATTAAAAATTTTAAGATATGCCCTCTTCAACATGAAATTTAATAAAAATGTAATAAAGTATAGGAAAAAGAAGCACCTTAATTCTGCTAGACATGGGGCTTGGCTCTGGGAACACCTAAATGCCACTGTCATTAAAGAACAGAGGTCTATATACACAGCCACCAGACATGGTGATGTGAACACTGATACCTGTTTTTATCCTTCTCCCAACATCTGGATTCCCTTATCAAAATTCTAGTTAACATCAATATACATCTTGGTATTTGTGAAAACTACCCATATGTGGATAACTCCTTTGGAGAAATCAGAAAAAGTGGAGCCTAAGGGTGAAGAAAATAAAGGAAAAGAAATAGTAGCAGATCAGGTTTTAGAGTTTCTACTTGACAATTGTGGAAGAGACAGTATTAAAAAAGGACTTAGAAATGACATATATGACAATTAATTAACTAGTTTCCTAAGAAATGTATTTGAGTTCCTAGTATGTAACAAGTACTATTCTAGGCTGTCAAGATTCAGAGATAAATGAGAAAAAATAAATAAAAATGATCTCTCTTCCTATAAAATGCATGCTCTAAGGAAGGTGTAAGTTTTGTGAGAAAAGAGACCCTGTCAATATTATATTTAAAATAGTGTTTGACACAGTATATGTTTAACAAATATTGGTAGAATAAAATTTAAAAGGGAGGAACTATTTATTTAGTAATGAGTTTCATTGAGGCACTAAAACCAAGTAATGAGACTGAGAATGACTAAGGTTAAGATAGAGACCCACTTTCAAAATGATGGCCAATGAAAGCCATGTGGAGATTGAAGTGATAATTTCTGTCCAAATCTTCCACTCAATTCCTTAGAAAATTCAATTACAGGAATATCACATTTGATATTGTTCCACAGATCTCAAAACACTTTGACCATTTTTATGTTTGATTTTAGTTTTCAGATTGGCTAATTTCTATTATTCTGTCTTCAACTTCACTGATTATTTCTTCTGTTCAGTCTCCCTTACACCAAGTAAATTCTTTATTTCTCATGTAGTATTCTTCACTTCTCTTACTTCCATTTGGATATCTTTACAAACCTCTGGCAAATCCACATCTTTTCATGAATGTTTTCCATTTTTTCCACTAGATCATTTTTCACATTTATCATGAATATTTTAAGCCTCTACCTAATAATTTTAGTTCTCTGTCTCAATCTATTTTATAGAGAACTCTCAAGAAGACTCTTGTCCTTGCATTAGATTGTTTTCTCATGTCTTGTAATTTTTTTTCAATACATGGCCAGAGAGTTTAAGGAAAAGAACAAGAGACTTACAGAAATAATTATCGCCAGAATGGTACAGCATTTCTGTTATCAGGCTGCTTATCATATCTAGTTATGCCATGCCTGAATTTTATTGTGGCTTTAGTTGAGTTTAGTTCTCCTCAGTTATAAATGTTTTGAGGTTTGGATCAAAAATTTGACTTCTGCAGGACTTGGGACTTCCTAAAAGAGTCCAAAGTCTCTTTATTATTAGTAGTAGACCAGCCACCAATTTTCCAAACTAAAGGCTATCATTTGCTGCTATTACAGACCAGCTACTAGGTTTTTAGATTTCTGGAGAGATCTTTTTGCTCCCTAGTCCTGGCCTGGACATCTTTCTGCTGATCTTGTCTTCCTGGGGTCTTCCAAGAGCCAATGCAGTGAACAACTGGTGAAGATGTGGATACATTGGAAGGATTTCTCTCAATGCTCTGTCCCAGCCCTATGCTTCAGCAGGCATCTGTCTTTCATTGAGAAAAGATCATGCTTTCATTCTGGAGAACCTCTCTCCATTCAGCTGCTGTGGCTCCACATTTGGTGGGCAACAGTGAAGACCCACAGGAAGAGAGTAGGCTGGTACCTGTCAACATGGTCTATGCTTGGGTTCCTGGGGTTCTCATATATCACACCACTCCAAACACATTAAAAATTCTTAAATATGTAACTGGTTCCTCTATGGAAATGTCCTTCTCCTTTCACTATTCCTCCAGGTAGTGAAAATAGTCATGAATTCTTGTTCTCCTTGACACTTTCTGGAATTTCATTCTTTTAGACTTATTTACATTCTCAGATCTCCAATACACTTTTTAAAAACTCAATTTTGCAATTCACTTGATTTGTTCTGATTGTTAGGGTGGGACAAATAATCTCTTTTGGCTTTATGCATCCTAACTAGATGTAGAAGTCTTGCCTGAATATCAAGATCACAGTACTGCCAGATAGTATTTAACCTGGTGGTTTCAGTTTGAATTGGCAAGATCTTATAAGATTTTAAGCAAGAGATTAGGCAACAACTCTGAATCATAAAACACTGTGGTTGAGTAGTATGAATGAAAATATATGAAATGTATTGCCTGATGTGTAATTACAGTCTAGGTAACAATAATAATTATTGTTTCATGGTGTTATGTGTCATTGTTCATGTTGATTTTCACGTTGTTTCCAGAAATTCATTTAGAAATGTATTGCACACCTAGCTTTTCTAGCCTGTAATTGTGTTTATTTCCTATATTAAGACATCTCCCCCCATCTTGTAACCCAAGAGCCATAACTGAATTTACAATTTAAACTAAATCAGGCACAAAGCAGTCACTGATCATTTTAATATTGAGAGTTTTAAAGGACACGTTATGAAAAAATTAAAATGCAAAAAGCAGCACAAAGTTAAATTAAATTATTTATTATGGAAAGATTAGTCAATCTAGTTACTCCCCTAAATTTTGCATGAATAAAATATTACAGAAATTTTCCTTTTGGGTGATCAGTATATAGATCAGAAACTCCCCGAAGAAGCTGTATTAATAATGTTAACTCATTCCTTATTAATGCCCTAGGCATTTTAACAACATGCAAAGTGAAATATCCACCTCAAAAATTACTTTAACGATACATTATTTCTTTGCTTCATGTACACAATGGATAATTAGTTCAAAAAAAAAATCTCAAAGGGAGAAAAAAATAGCCAACTGTGAAATTCACAAATACTTTCTTGGATTGGGTAGAAATGCTATTCAGGCCAATACCAGAGATAAATTCTTTCTATCCTATTTACAATCCAGTCTTGATTAGTTAAGAGCTCATTTTCCAGTTTGTGAATTATCTAGGTCTTTGATTCTTCTCCTCCCTCTGGCTGATTACCTTTCCCATTTCTTTGCTCATTAGCACCTTTACCACAAGGGGAAGAAAATCCAGGTGAAAAGAAGAAATGATCATACATAGGAAATCCTAAATACTCTGATGTATGACTTTAAACATATAATCATTTTTCAGTTGTAAGTGTGCGTATATGCCTGTTTTTGTCTTTTCTTCTTTTTAAATTCTTCTAAGGCATTAGAGTTTCTTAGCTGAAGAGTAGGGCTATGTGGTCAGAAGTCCGTCCTTCCTTCTTTCCTTCCTTCCTTCCTTCCTTCCTTCCTTCCTTCCTTCCTTCCTTCCTTCCTTCCTTCCTTCCTTCCTTCCTTCCTGTTACTCATAACAGTAGAATTTGTTTTGATATATAATAAAATCATGCAATATATCATGTTCTGTTATCATTTTGAAATTCTGCTACTTGCAGTCTGAAAAAGACCCTTAGGAAATTACTTACCTCCATATGGCTATCAGATTCTTATTACAAAAAGAAGAAGATATTCATACCTTACTTACAAGGTTATGTTGAGATCAACTCAGAGAAATAGTAATTTAAATACTGTATTGGCTCTACAAAATTAAGAAATTGTTATGTTTTGATTTTATAAAACCTCTTTGTCAATTCTTGTTTTCTCTACTTCCTCTAAGAATTAAGGCTTAGCTGGGCATGGTGGTACACTCCAGTAATCCCAGCAATTCCAGAGGCTGAGACAGAAGGATCACAAGTTCAAAAATAGCCTCGGCAAATTATTAAGACCCTAAGCAACTTAGCCAGGACCTGTCTCAAAATAAAAAGTAAACAGGAAGGGCTGGGGATATAGCTCAGTGGTAAAGTGACTTTGGGTCCAACCCCTGGTGCAAAAAAACAAAACAAACAAACAAAAAAAAAAAACTAAGGCTGCTTTGGGAGAAGGCTCAATTGCCAAAGTTTATCTGTTTTTCCTTTTTTCTTCCTTTCTGTCTATCTCCTTTTAATTCTCCTTTCTTTCTAACACAGTTATGAAATGCACTTTAGCAGAATAGTTGAAAAGACTAGGAACAATAGGGTTTCATTTTTGCTGATGGATTTCACTTATCAGTTCTTCCCTATCTATTAAAATGAGTAAATACCTGGATTAGAACAGAGTCTTAGCAAAATGTTCCTCATTTGATGTACATTTTCATAACTTTGGTTCTTAAAAGGAAGATGTATCATGCAGAGCAGAATTTTCTGTAAACTGAGAGTTCATAATACACATGTTTAATTGTCTAACAAAGTATTCTCCATTTTGTGATATTTTAAGAAATTGGTTATCCTGGTGATCAGTAGTTCAGTGTCTCCCATGACTGTTCCACCTTTTAGATGGATGACAATTATGTGACTCATGTTTGTGAGTCATAGATACAGCCTTAAATTCAACCTAAACTGAATCAATTACCTTGCCATAAATAATGGTCAAAAAGAAAAAAGTTGTTACAATACAGTTTGTAAGCCTTTAAAACAGTAATGAGTTAAGAAGTTATTTAAAAAAAAAAACAAAAACAAAACTATCTTACAGAATATGGAGAATATTTTCAAGTAAATGCCTGAGAAGACCTAAGGGGAAAACTGTGAAATTAGTTCTCTGTGAGAAATAAACCTCTGAAGAGTATTCCTTGTGGGTAAATTGTAAAAGAATAAAATACCTATTGGCAAAAAAGAAAGCTGAGGGGGAAGAAATGTTGCTGTTATCAAGAAACAACAACAATCAAGAAAAGTAAAATGAAGCAAGAGATTTGCGACAAAGTGAATGCAGTGTGGATCAGTGCAGGGCCGCCCGATTACTAGAAGCCTTAGCTGCCCCCTGCATGTTAACCCATCCTAAGTAGAAGGTGCCTTTCTCCCTATGATTATCTTAAAAATTAACAGATTAAAGGGACCCTTTGAGATAAGAAAAAATACATTTTGAGGATTCGATGAGAACAGTAGAAGGGAAGAAACTGTTGAGGTTTTACTGCATCCTCTCTGTCTCATGGTGTCCCCAACCCTTTAGGAGAATACATTAGAGCTGAGTTCCTCCAAAAACACAGAACACTGCCTGGTATAAAATATTACCAAACTGATATTAAGTAAGTGAGACTACTGAACATCTCTCTAAGCTCTTTAGAGTATGAACTTGATTTTCATTTGACATGGTCTGGGTATGTGATTTGTTTCCATTGCTTCTCAGGGGCTAGTCTGACCAATAAAGAGTCTAAATTCAATGCATGGTCACCATTCCAGGCATCTCTTTCATGTGGTTAGACATGTTTTATGCTGATGCTATTCTTTCAAATCACTACTCTGATCCAAAAGGCACACCAATGAATTACAAAACGAAGGAGAACTGGAGGAAGTATATATTGTAGCCAGTTAATGCTTATGTAATGACTATTTAAAAGGTTTCATGGATTTTCCTTTTACTGAATGCCATGAACCACCAACATTTTAATATCCTACAAAGCCAAAGCTTAAAAATCCAACCAACTCTCCTTTTATTTCTTAATACTATATGAGGTTATTTTTAACTTCATGTTAATTCCTATGATTCAGTATAAAGTCAGTATAATCAAAATGCTAAACAATATTGTGGAGTAATGGACAGGTGACTTGGGAAACTGGTCAGGAGAGAAGAGTTGGATAAAAGGTATTAGCTGTTTAACCCAACCTGAAATTAATCCCTAGTACACATCTCATAAAACATGTTATTACAATTTTAAGTTGATCCTATTTTTGAACAGATTTATTGAAGTACTATTCTATATGTTATACATTATGTACAACATAACATGGGGTGAATTGTTAAATAAAATGAACCAATTGCACGTTTTAGGTGTGCAAATTTATTTTTTAGTATATGTACATATTTTGAGACCATTGTTACAATTAAGATAATGGATATTACCTTTTTACCAATAACTTTCCATGTGGCTCTCTCCCCGAATCTGTCCATGATGCATCTATTGATGTTATTTTTGTCCCTATAGAGTTTTCTAATGGCATAGTAAATTATGTACTTTTTTGTGGAGGTGACTGGCTTTCCACACTCAGAAAAGTTATTTTGAAATTAATCTATTTTAGTGTATGTAAATTAATATTTAGCTGTAAGTATATCCTGCACTTTATTTATCTAATTTATTTATCTAATCAGCTCTCAATGGAAACTTGGGATGGTCTCAGTGTTTTTCCTTCTTTCTTATTTTCTTTTTTATTACAAATAAAGTTCTATGAATAGGCCCATAACAAGTCTTTGTGTGAGTGTTATGGTTTAGATGTGGTGTCCCCCAAAAACTCACATGTAAGACAATACAAGGTTCAGAGGGGAAATGATTGGGTGATAGCCTTAACCTACTTGGTAGATTAACTCCCTGATGGGATTAGATGAGTGGTAACCAGAGACAGGTGTGGTGTGGCTGGAGAAAGTGATTCAGTGGGGGTGTATGGCGTATATATTTTGTATCTGGAGAATGGAGTCTTTCTGCCTTCTGATCATGATGTGAGCAGCTTCCCTCAGCCACATTCTCCCACCATGATGTTCAGCCTTACTTTGAGCCCCAAGCAATGGAGGTGGCCTTCTGTGGACAAAAACCTCTGAAACTATGAGCCTCCAAATAATCTTTTCCTCCCTTACAATTGTGTTGGTCAGGTCTTTTAGTCACAACAGTGAAAAAGCTGACTAAAATAATGGGCATATGTTTTGTAGCTTCTTTGGTAAATATCTAAAAAATAGAAAATCTGAAAGATCATATGGTAGGTATGCTTAATTTTTTTAGAAACTGCCAAACTATTTTTAAGAGTGGTTTTAGCATTGATGGTGTAGTTCCATATCTTCAGCAATATTTCTCAAGGGAGTGTAGGTATATCACTGTTGTTTAGCATTTCTCTAATGAATAACACGGTTGAGCACATTTTCAAGTGCTTGCCATCCATAATCTTTGGAGAAATTATGTGTTCAAATTTTAGCAGGAAGGGTTTCTTCTCACTTGGTTTTGATAGTTTCTTAAAAGTTTTGAATTCAAGTCCTTGATTAGATATGATCTGCAAATATTTTCTCAGTCCTTGGTTTATATTTTTGATTTTCTTAACAATAGGTTTAAGGAGCAAAAGGTTTAATTTCATTCATTTGAAATCACATTTATTATTTTGTTTTTTTACTTTCAAGGGTGATGATTTTGATACGTATATAAGAGAATCCCTAACATAAAATCACACTTGTATTTTCTTCAAGAAGTTTTAGAGTCTTAGTTTTTTTTTTTACTTAGTTCTGAGTATTTTTAATTAATTCACATATAAAATGTAAGATATGAATCAGGGATTACTTTTTGTTGCATATAAGCATTCAATTTTTCCAGCATTATTTGTTGAAAACACTGTATTTTGTTTTTAATGAATTGCCTTTATGCATGTTTGCAAAAATCAATTGTTCACACAAATAATTTGTAGCTTATTTGTAGAATTCTGTATTCTGTTCCATTGTTCTCTTTGTCGGTATGCCAATACACAGTATCCTGATTATTGTAATAAATGAATTAACTCTTGAATAATTAAAAGGACTTTTTAAATTAAAATGTTTTAGGTTTTAAACTTAGTTGCTTATGAGTTATTTTGTAAGCCCTTTGCACATCCATTTGCACACTCTTGAATTTGTGAATCAGCTTGTCACGTTCCACAAGAGAATTTGCTGGTATTTCAATTGGCCTTACACTTTATCCACATTATAGCAACATGGATTCTTAACAGTAGTGACTCCTCTGTTCTAAGAATGCAGTATATCCGTCCATTTATGTAGATCATCTTTATTTTTCCCAGCAATGTACTAGTTTTCAGTGTTCCTGTCTTTCACATCTTTTATTAGATTTTCCTCTACTTTTTAAAAATTTTATCACTATTGTAAATACATTTATTTTTCAATTTCCAATTGTTTATTGCTAGCATATAAAAATATAATTGTTTTTTTTTTCTTTTGAAGGGTGTACTAGGGATTGGACTCAGGGGCACTCAACCACTGAGCCACATTCCTAACCCTATTTTGTATTTTATTTAGAGATAGGTTGTCTCACTAAGTTGGTTAGCACCTTGCTTTTGCTGAGGCTGGCTTTAAACTCATGATCCTCATGCCTCAGCCTCCAGAGCCACTGGGATTATAGGCATGCACCACAATGCCCAGAAATACACTCAATTTGTTTTTATAAGTGGGTCTTATATTACTGCAATCTTTCTCAACTCACTTGTTACTTAAGTAGTTTGGGCAGGGCAGAGCCAAGTCTAGGATGAAACAAATTAGGCATTTATATCAGGTATAAAAATTAAGGCTGTGGAAAAAAATCTCAATACTGAAGGTAAATAGAATTTTAATGAGATATTCTTAAAAATAAAATATGAAAACAACTTTCTATGGGCTAGCTGTTTGCTTCTGTAAATCAAGTGTTTTCCTTTGTTGCTTTTGGGGTGGGGAAGTGCATTTGAATTATGTACACTACCAATTATGTCATATATGAATCAGACAGACTTACTTATTCCTATGCAATCTGATACCTTAATTTATTTTTCTTATCATATTGGACATGACAGAACCTCTATCAAATGTGAAACAGAAGTTGGTAAAAAAATATATTCTTATCTTATTGTATTCAGGAGGAAAACATTGAATATTTTACCATTAAGTACGGGATTAATTGTAGGGTTTTTGTATATTTCCTTAATTAGGCTGAGAAATTTACCTTCACTTCTTAGTTCGCTGAGATTTCCGTCTTTAATTATAAAACAGATTTTTTAAAATTTTATTTCTTCAAATATCATTTTCTCCTGGGATTATCAAGATGATTATATAGTATATTGATATTTAGTTTGTAATATGTAAACTGCATTTTCAAGTGTTAAACTTATGAGAATTTTTAGGATGAACCACATTTTGTCATCTTGCAATGTCATCTTTAAATATTGTTGGAGTAGATGTGTTTAAATTTGGTTAGACTTATTCCATCTATGTTTGAGAGGAACATTAGTATATAGTTGTATTTTTCTGTACTTTGTCAAGTTTTGGTATCAGGATATTTGCTCCATAGAATTAGCTGGGAGTATTCACTTTATTTTACTTTTCTGTAAGAGTTTGTACAGAACTGGAATTATTCTTTCTTTTTTTCTTTTTTATTTTTTTAATATATACATGACAGTATGATATATTTTGAGATATTATACATACATGGAGTATAACTTATTGTAATTAGAATCCCATTCGTATGTTTGTCTATGGTATGGAATTTTCTTGGTTGTGTATTCATATAAGAATGTAGGAAAGTAATGTCCAATTCATTCTACTGTCTTGAATTGGAATTATACTTTCTTAAATGGTTTGCAGAATCCACTGGGCTTGAATTTTTCTTCAGGGGATTGCTTTGAAGTAGAAATTTAACTTCTTTAATGTTTTCTAGTGCTCCTGGAATAAGATTTGATAATTTGTGTCCTAGAAATTTGTCCAGTTCACCTAAGTTTACGAATTTATTTGCATCAAATTAATCATAATACTTTGTCCTTTTGATATCTGTAGAATCTATACAATGTTACCTTTTCATTCTCTATATTGATGACTGCTGTCACTTCTGTGGTTTTTGTTGTTGTTGTTGTTGTTTGTTTGTTTGTTTTTTTACTGATCAGTATGGCTAACATTTTAGACTTCTAAAGGAACTAGGTTTACCTTCATTAACTTTCTCCTTTATTTGTCAGTTTTCTACTGCATGATTTCTTCCACTAATTTTTATCATATTTTTATCCTTGGTTTAATTTGCTCCCCCTCCTTTTTTTAAGCTTTTAACTGATAAAAGTTTAGGTGAATAATTTGAGCTTTTAATTTCTGATACAAGCATTTGGTGCTATCATTTTACCCAATGAGTAACACCTACCCCTCCATACCCAATACAAAGGCACTTTTGCCACTTAGCTAAATCCTTTGACCTTTTATTTTTGGTACCAGGGATTAGAGCAACACCCTCAGAACTTTTTTACATTTTATTTAGAGACTAGATCTCGTTGAGTTGCTTAGTGCCTCGCTAAATTATTGAGACTGGCTTTGAACTCATGAACTTCCTGCTTTGGCCTTCTGAGCCATTGGGATTACAGGCGTGTGCCACCGTGCCCAGTTTATTTTGAGACATGGTTTCACTACATCTCTAAGACTGGTAGCTGTAATGCTTTAATACATATCACAAATTTTGTCATCATATTTTAATTTTCATTAATTTCAAAATACTTCATAATTTTTCATGATTTCTTCTTTTATAACATCTATTTATAAGTATATTATTTATTTTATAAAAATTTTAGAATATTCCAAATATATTCCTGCTGTTGTCTACTAATTTAATTCTGTTATAGTCAGAGTACATACTTTCAAAGAGTTGGATTACTTTTAAATTATTGAGATTTCATTCATGGGCCTGAATATGACCATCTCTTGCTAAATATTCTGACTGTTTCTGAAAAGACTGTATTGTTTTGCCATTCAATGGCATGTTCTACAAATGTCAATTAGATAAGTTAATTGATAGTGTTTTTGAAATCTCTGATAGCTTCATTCTATTGTTCTATTAATTATTGAGAAGAAAGTCTGAAAATATCCAACTGTAATTGTAGGTTTTCCTATTGCTTCTTATAGCTCTATCAGTTTTTGCTTCATGTATGCTGAAGCTCTGTTATTAAGTGCATAAACATTTAGATTTGTTATCACCTCTGGGTAAATTGACCCTTTCATCCTTATAAAACAAAGATTTTTGTCCTTGGTAATATTCTTGCTTTCATGTCTGTTTTGTCTACTATTAATACAGCAAGATTTTATTTGATTAGAATTAGTATGGAATATCTTTTCAATTGCTTCAATTTTATCCTATTTGCTTCTTTTTAATTTAAAATCATTTGTTATAGACAACATAAAGTTGAGCCTTTTTTTCCAAATTGAAAATCTCTGCTTTTTTATTATTATTGTGTTTAGACCATGTACAATGAGCTCACTGGACAGTTAGGTTTAACTCTATCACCTTGCTATAGACTTTGTCTCATTTCTTCTTTATTGTTCTTTCCTCTTTTTCTGGTTTCTTTTGGATTCTTTTTATGACTACATTTTATACCTACTGATTTTAGTTATAACTCTTGATTATGTTATTTTATTAGTGGTTTTAGAGTTTGTAGTAACTTAAGATACTCTTAGAACATATTTAAGGTGTTATAGTCTATTTCCAAATATAAAGCTTCACATACAGAGTTAGCTGCCTAGAGCAGTAGGCTTTGATTACCTCCTCAAACTTCTGTACTACTGTTACACACTTTACCTTAACAGATAACCCCACACTACAGTATAACATATTTTTGTTTAAATAACTAATTCCATCCTAAAATGAGTTAAATTATAATAACAAATACAAAAACATGTGTTTACCCAGGTTTTTATAACCTCTGGCTCTCCTCAGTTCTATGTGTACATCTACACATTGACCTGACATCAGTTTTCTGATCTCTGAAACATTTTATTCTCACATTTTCTATACTGTAGGTTCTTTTATTGTGTTAAAAAGTTACTTATGTCACCTATATTTTTGAAAGATTTATTGTTGGACTTTGAAATCTAGATTGACAGGTATCTTTTTTATTTCCTTTGAGCACTTTAAATATGTTGCTCCACTATGTTCTAGCTTGCATTGTGTCTGATGACAAATCATAGCAGTATCCCTTATATTTATTCCTCTGTGCAGCTACACCCCCAGCTGCTTTTAAGATTTTCTGTATATCCTTGGCTTGATTAATTTTATTATGGTGTTATTACCTTGGTGTAGTTTACTTTATGTTTTCCATGCTGAAATTTTGTTAAGTTTCTTTTTTTATGCCCACCCCCACCCCCAATGGGGGATGATGAAGGAACATTGTAGTTTTGAGTAAAACTGGGAAATTTGGGCTATTAATTCTTTGAACTTGTTTTTCTGTGCCTCCTAACCTCCTTTGGGAACTCTATTTACATATATACTAGGTCTCTCCTAGTTTCCCAGTTCACTGATCGGATTTCTCTCTCTTTCTTTCTCTCTCTTTCTCTCTGTTTTGTTTCTGGGAACTTTTATTGAAAGTCTTTGTCTAATCCTTTGTTCTGCAATGCCTGATGTATTGTTCATAACATAGTGTGTGTGTTTTTTTATATACTTAATTATATTTTTAAGTTTGGTTTAGGTGTTTTATCCATATTCTGTGTCCTAGCTTTTTGAACACATGTAATATATTTAGAATAATAGACTTAATGTAACTGTTTGATTTAGCATCATATCAGGTCTATGATGGTTTAAACTTATTGATTTTCCTTTTATTATTAGTTATATTTTCCTAACTTCTTTACATAACAGATTATTTTTGATTGGATGAAACACATTGTGAATTATATCTTGGTTATTTCTAGATATTATTGTTTTCCCAAAAATATTTTCAATCTTTGTTCTGAGTTGTAGTGAAATTACTTGGAAACCTGATCTTTCAGGTCTTGCTTTTAAGGTGTGAGCGACAGAGTGAAATCAGTGCTCAACCCAGAGCTAGCAATTCTCCATTTGCACTCTAGCCAATGCTGTCATCATGGGGTTTTCCAGTCTGGTTGGTGAAAACAGCCCCTGTTCCCAGATCCATGTAAAACCCAAATACTATTCCCTCTACTCCATTTCAGTCAGCTTGTTCTCTCAGTCTTCATAGTTTACTCTATGCATGAGGGTTTTATATCCTACTGCATACTCAAGAGTGATCCTTTGTAGATCCCCAACATTCTCTCTGCAGCTCTTTGCTTTCTGGTACTCTATTTTCTGAATTCTTTCTGGACTCTCACCTCTGTTTCTTGAACTCAGGCCTAGAAACTCTCTAGAGCAATACTGGAGCTCATCTCCTTTGTTTTCCATCTCTTGGTGACCACTGTCCTCTACTGCCTAATGTTCAGGATCTTAAAAACCTTGTCTGTTTCATAAGGTTTTTGTTGTGTCAGTTGGAAGTTAAACCCAGTCTCCATTACTCCATTTAGGCTACAGCTGAAAGTTTCTTTTAAGGATCTAGGAAGATTCTGTCTCAAGAAAATATCTGGCTACATAAAGTCATAAATCAATAACAGAGCTTGGAGCTATAGTATGCATTCTGAATCATATTCACTGTCCTCATTTTGTATAATTAATCACATTTTAATGGTTTTATTTGCTTTTGTACTGATACCAAAAAATTAACTGTCAGTATTTCAGTGTTGTGTTAAGGGGAAGCTGTGAAGTCAAATGAACAAATGGTAGTAAAGCAAGGAAGTGTAATAAATATAAGACAGAAGACCTTACATATTACATGACATATAATGAACACAGATTCAGATGAATTGCCAAAAAGCATATCTAGTTAATCATCAATTTTTCAATTGGTTAAGATTTTCAGAAGTAATATTTTTTATATAAACCATTACTTCTCCAAATTTTTAAAAACCAATAGTTCAATATACTTCAAGAGCTACAAACATACTATAATGTGACTTATTAATCTCCCTTTCATAATGTATCATAAAAACATTATTATTTTAAAGTAGGAATAAAAGCTAAATGAATGAAGTCATTTTATGCAATATAATTTCTAGTAGTGAATAACTGTAACATGTCAAAATGTTATGCATAGTGTCTCATTTCAATTTTACGACAACTTGTAAAGGTAGTATTACTATCAGACAGATGAGGAGTTGAGGCTCAGAGTGGCAATAAACAGCAAGTCAAAGATTCAAATCCATTCTAATGCTAAACTCTCCATCCTTATCTCCTAGAAAACATCAACTCCAGAAGAGTGAGAACAGATATTTGCTGGGATAAATAAATATAGGTTATTTTACTCGCACCCACACTAATTTTTAAAATTTCCATTACTTTATTTATTTATTTATTTATTTATTGTAAACTAGATGGATCATTTAAAAGTCAATGAAGGGCTGGGAACATAGCTCACTTGGTAGAGTGCTTGCCTCACATGCACAAGGCCATGGGTAAAATTCTTAGTACCACAAACAAAAAAGTAAAAGTCGATGAAATGATATTACTAGATAATCTGAATTAAGATTCATCCTGGATTTTGGTGAAGAAAGGAGAAAGAGAAGTATATATACTCTTGGGAATTTATGGACAATGGTAGAAAATCTTCCCCTAAACTCTGGTATGAAGCCAGCCTTCCCTTCAGTAGCTGCTCTAATAGTTTTCTAATTTATTTTTTCAAAAAAATCAGCATAGGGATAGGTGCTTTGGCACATGCCTATAATCCTAGCAACTCTAGAGGCCAAGGCAGGGGTATTGCAAGTTTGAGGCAAGCCTCAGCAATTTAGTGAGATCATAAGCAACTTAGCAAAACCCTGTCTCAAAATGAAAAGTAAAAAGGGCTGGGGATGTGGCTCAGTGGTTAAAATGCCCTTGGGTTCAATCCCTGGTAATGAAAAGAAGTAAAATTAAATAAATTAATTAAGTAAAACAAAAAATAAAAACTCAGCATGGGAAAATGTAGAAGTTGATAATAATTGATAAGTTAAAAAAATTCCAGCTGGAGCAAACCTACAGTACAGGGACTCTTGTGTTTTATACATTCCATGATAAGACACAAAAGACAACAACTCCCTGTATTGCTCATTGCAGGGCTGACACCAGAAATAATATAGTTTTACCAGTTACTAAATTTTATTTTCTAAACAAGTAACAAAAATACTAGTTTCTAAGGGTGGGATTTAATTATAAATATTTCATTGGAAGGACTCCCACTTTTGCTGAGTCAGCCTTCATGGAGCTTGTAAAAGCTGTGCAGGGGTTATGTGGCATTAAATAGTCACTGAATAAGCCATGAGCATCCCTCATTGCTCCATAGATACCTAGATCTGACTCAATCTCTCAGCCTCTCTATTTTTGAACACAGGACTTAAGATAAGGCCAGGTGACAGTTTAAACCTAGGTCCAAACCACATCACTGACATTGTTTTCTATAGACAGTTAAATCACTGCAAAGTGAAAACAGGCAGGGGTATCAAATGTCCTGAGCAGGGACCAAGGACAAGATAATTGTTGACTATTGACAGAAATTCTTTCTTTCTTTATCAGATAAAAAAGATTTTGTGTTTTTCTAAAGCCTGTTTTTAAGGTACCCATTTGAGGGAGGGAGTAAAGAAAAGTTGGAACAATGTATATTCTTAAATTCTCAGTTTACTTAGTGCCAAGTAACACACCTTCTCAGTGCATAATGAAAAGATTCCAGTCCTAGGGCCTTCACTCACTACCTATGGAGTGCAGGAGAGTAATGTACTATGTCTAAATTTCAGCCTCTTCATGTGTAAAAAAAAAAGGGGGGGGAATCTGCATTTGTGCTTCACAATAATACAAATATATGAAGCACAGTGCCTGGCACAAGCAAAATGCTGTTAACAAATAGTTCTGAGATTGGAGATTTATAAATGTTTAACGAACATGTCAAGGGCTTTAAATAACTACATTATTTAAAGAACTATGTGTTCTCATATATGTATATACAAAAGTTATGTCAGATTCATTCCATTGTCTTTCCTTTTCCTATTCCCCCTCCCTTCCCTTCATCCCCCTTTGTCTACTCCACTGAACTTCTATTCCTTTTTATATCCCCCCTGCCTTATTGTGGGTTAGCTTCCATATGTCAGAGAAAACATTCGATCTTTGGTTTTAAACCCTTGAAAGAATAGAGGAAATCCTTGAAAAAAATGACCTTTCTTTTGTACTAATATTCCACAGAAATTTCATATCACCCAATTATGAATGCAACAAACTGTATTAGCATTATTGATAATCTATAACTCTGCACAGGTAGAAATTACAGAAAGTCATTGTATAGTTGCTATGGATATGTCAAGCACTTAAGTTCATACTACATCAAAATTGCAGTAGTTAGTAAATCCTAGAAACTGTTGGGTAGTTCTTAAAGAATAACATGCATTATACCCCATTTTTAAAAATTGTGAATTTTATTTTAATATCATAGGAATCCTTCATAACCTTGAGAATTTTGTCCTATGCCTTAACCACTATTCTTAAAAGTGGAGGCTCTTGGGCTTCCCCAGAGTGCCAACAGAGTCCATGATTCACACAAAAAGCAAGACTCTGTATTTACTTAGAGGCTATTGGTCAAGAAAGCATCTTTAGGAATGCTGATGGGGATCAACTTCTTCAGAGTCATTTTGAAGCTAAATGTATGCAATGCTGATCTCTCAGTAATTAACTGAGAAAGGGTTTCAGCAGCAATGAGGTGATATTGTAATAGAAGTATATTTACATATCAATTGTTCTTCCTCTATTAATTCCTCTAACAAAGCCATCATTCCTGACTATGCTCACCAGCCGATTCACCCCTGAATCTCTGCCTTTTCCCTAACTCTTACTTTAGCTGCCACAAATGACAGAAAATATCAGTCTTTGCTTGCTAATTCTGTGCATTCAGACCAAGTGCAGAATGTATATTTTGGTACAAATTTTTCTCAAGCCTAAAATATATGATTTATAAGGCTTTTGCAATGAGAATGAAAGGATTCACTTAAAATTGATTTCTGTAAGCTCTAATTATACAGTATATTTCATAATAAGCTTTTCAAAAAAAATCTCAGCCTAGGAACAAAAACTCTGTTAGCAATAAATTGTCACTACAATGATCAGTGTGCCAAAGTTAATTCACAGATAAATAAAAGGAAACCTTGAAAGCCAAGCAGAGGTCTCATATGAGTGTAGGCATTGTTATAACTCTGTGATAGTTAAGAAACAAGCCCTTGCATGGCATTTCAGAGGGTCTTGTTACCTTTATGTTTAAGACATATTTTAGCTGTCTCCTCTGGTTCATGGTCAACTGGTGTCTCCCCTGTCTGGAAACAGACACCAGCTGCTGATATTGGCTGGCCTATGTGCCCCCAGCACAATTTCTTTTTCAGAAATCTTAGCCCTTGCTTAGAAGCTGCCACAGTGGGTTGAATTATCCAATCCCTGTCATTAAAGGTGGCAGCCACGCACTTGAGAATGATGTGGGAAACTCCGGTGAGAGTGATAATTAAACTTGGAAAATGAAGGGTCACCTTCTTTCATTCAGCTCATTGGGTTTGGCATCAGAATAATTCCAAAACAGCAGGAGATATTCTCCTCTCAGCATGGCAATATCTAGGTGCACACACATTATTTCTACGGGTTCAAATGGGAATGCCATTTTAATTGTATTTAAAATGTTACCTTTGATAAGGGGAGTAAAAATCTTAGAAATTAGTTCTAAGAATACAGTAAAAGACTAATGAGTATAATTTAAATTGGGAAAGAATTAGAAACAAGAAAAGCATGAATTGTTTTCTCAGAAGAAAAAGCATTATAAAAGAAGAAAACTGGTGCTAGGGAAATTGAAAAGAACATTTAAATGTGTCTCTTCCTTCTACTTGACTGTGGAATACAAAGCAAGGGGTTTCGTCTCAGCCTTCTTGTCCACTTACTGTCATTTCTTGGTGGCCACTGTTATAACATCTTACTCCTATCCAAGGGAGGGCAGAAAACATGTGATCTTAAGACAAGCCATTGGTAGGAGTTATTTTTCCAGGAAAATGAGTTTTTTTCCCCTGACACATTGGCTTATCATATAGCAATATTTGAGAAATTATATTTCATTCTGTTCTGGTGTTACATTAAAAAGTAATACTGAATTTTTAACAGCAACATAGGCAGGTGCTCTAGAGAATACTATTATTATACAGAAGCATGAATGTTAAAACAAAATGTCAAGTTCAAATTCTAACTTTGCCATACATTAGATGTACAAATTCAACATGTTACTAGACCTATGTGCCTCAATTTCCTCATCTAGGAAGCTAGGAATATAATAATATCTTACAAATTTGTGGAAAGATCAAGTGAGTTTAACATCTATAAAGACGTTATAATACTATCTATCATGAAATACATGTTCACATCATCCCCATTATCATTATATTACATATTCAGCATCTAGCATAATATTTACTACTATATATATAATCAAGATTATATATAACCTATATAATAAATATTATATAGATTATATATATATGTGTGTATATATATTTGTGTGTGTATATATATTTTTGTGTGTATATATATTTTTGTGTGTATATATATTTGTGTGTATATATATATTTGTGTGTATATATATTTGTGTGTGTATATATATATATATATATATATATATATATATATATTTGTGTGTGTGTGTATATATATGTATATATATTTCTTTTTATTTTTGACCATTGTTTGTCCATGTCATTCTGAGATAATTTTCCCAAAAGATGTGAGTCCTTCAAAAACAAATATCTCAGCCTCATTGTTCTGACGAGTTAACTATAGTAAAGATATTTGCAAAATATAAGCCTATGGATGTTTAAATAATGTAAAATATTCTGAATAAGCAGACACTATAGATGTCAGATGACACTTGATAGTTCCCTCCATATCAGAAGGATTCCTATTTGATCATATTTTGTTTCAATGTAAGAGATAATTTGAAAAAAAATAGAGGTGCCTTAAATAGAAAAATCTTGATGGGCTACGCAATAGTTTCTATCTATGTTCTTTTGTAAGATTTTGCAGGTAATCAGGTTACAGGCAAACATCCATGAATTCATCAGATTTAACAAAATTTATTAATAGAACACTTGAAGTGTTCTCTTTTTCATTTTGAACGATATATATATATATATATATATATATATATATATATATATATATATGAAAATCTTTTCCACAGCATAAACATACACTACACCCCAAACCTCAACCTCCATTTACTACCAGCTCATTGGAAGAAATAATGAGAGATAAAGAGAGGAGGGGGGGGGGAGAGAATAAATAAATGATGTTAATATCCTAACATAACTGAAGAGAAAATACTGTGTATTACATTTAAGCCTGATTTTACTACAGTATTTGTGCATAGTTCTTTAAAAAATAAAAGTTTTATAAGAGATAGTTGGCTCATTTAGTATAAGAGTGCTAAAATTATTTGGTAAATTATCTTTTGCTGAAAAAAATATAAATAAAGTACATAAGATATTCTACTTCAGCCCTGCGTTTATATTTGAAATGATTTATAGTCTGCAATTTATTCCTAAGGTCGTCACCTTCATAAATACCAGCCATATAGAGTGAAAACCAACTCAATAAAATGAGTATTTCATTTCTCTTCCTTCTGCTTATGTAGATACTTCTTCCATCTACATGAAGCCCATTTATAACAAAGCCTCACATTGTACAGGTTTTTATGAGTTCTTGAGCTTCCTTTCTTTTTTTATCTTTCTATGCATCAGCAAAGCAACTGGCAGACCCTTTAATAAAATATATTATTCACATTAATATTTATAAGCCTATGAATTGGATGTTTAAATAAACATTCACCAACTTACGCCAATTCTCTTGTTTCAGATGTTAAATCACACTTACATTGTCTGGAAAGTCAGCCTTTAGTTCAGTGACACTTTGACACCAATATGCAGCTGTTTTTTCACTGATCAGCTCAATATTCAGGAAGGAGCTTTGTCCAGGGCCATACATGGGGCCAGAGGTGGTCCCCCGGATGATTCTGGGTGAAACATTTGTCACGATGTCCTGATGAAAGAGTAAAGATATTGGGTCTCCTTTTGGTAAAGAAAACTTACGATTCTTATTATACACTCATTTCCATCTGACAATATTTTAGCAAGTCTCTTTGCATGCTTGTTTGTAAAGAAGAATTTCCAACATACTTTAAATTATAATGAATATATACTATTTCCAAATTAAAAAGTTAAAAAAATGTTAGCTTTAGCAAAATTAATTCTTTTAATTCTAGGTTTAGCATAGTGAAAAAAATTTAAATTTCCTGACATCGGTTTTGGGCATGCATAATTTAATTTCTAATTAAAAAATAAATAAAAGCATGATAGATAAAATGTAAAAACATCACTTCATTCTATTTAATCTGAGTAACTCCAATCATAGTTTAACTCCAATAAGAAAATGTGTGCAAAGAAAAGAATATATAATTTTCCTCAAAAATAATTCCAGTGTAAGTCAGCCAAGGAATACATATTAGAATTATTGGCTCACCAAACTAACAGGTTCTAACAAACTAACTGGGTCAAATTATCTACAGCATTGTAACTATACATTCGCATTCAATGAGAAGAAAGTCACTTTTCTCTAGACTGAAATGAGAATATCAATAACTTCCTGATAAGTATAAACAGTAAACAGTAAAATTAACTTGCTTGTTAAGTGTAATTAACAATCCAGGACTGCTTCTAAAGCTGTATTAACAAAGAAGAGCAACATTCTTCCATTACTTAAAACTAAAAAGAAACAAAGAAGGAAAAATGTTTCTTTTGCCAACTTCCAATTAAAATTAATTTTGAGTAAAGGTCATTTAGTTAAGGATTTATCAGAATTAGTCTTTTAAGTACCCCTCCTCACCATCTTGTCACTTTTAGTAAGATAACATGAACCCCCATTAGTATATAGCAATTAAGGTCAATTTACATATTTTAATTAAGAACCACCCCATATAAAACAATTAGCGTAATAGGCATACTAACTGGATTTCATAACATTTGGACGTTTTTCCAACTAGATAGACAGGAAACCTTAATTAGCATTAATTAGTGCTGATCTGCATATGTTTGATAAGCCATACCCTTGCCACAAAAGATTATTTATTCCTGAATCTGCCAAATGCTACAGTTGCAGAGGATAAAAGGACTTTTCTTCACATTGCATGTTAATTTCTGGTAATTTACATTCACTTTTACATTTGAATTACTATATTATAAAATAAATGGTATAAATGTTACAATAAGCCTCCTTAAATATGTACATTTTAACTTATAGGAATTATGCCTGTTAATTTTTTACTAATTAAGCCATTCCGTTTCTATTGTATTTGTGCACAACATCACCAGCCTTACTTTGATCTGCTATTGAGAAACCATGTTACACAATCTTAATGGATAAAATGACAAATAGAGTCACTTCAGGAAGCTCAAGGCTGGTGGATTAAATTTCCATCTTGGCAAATGCTTAAATATGTTCTCTGTGCATCTACAGGTGGCTTTGTACAGTTCACTCACTAGGTACTCTTAAGTTGCCACTATGAGATGATAATTCTGTAAGTGTTTCCTTTGAATGAGGCTGCTTTTATTCTCTGTTCTGGTTTTTAAGACCCTTTAAGCCTTAAGGTCCTTATTTTCTCTGTTCCAACTACTACTCCAAATGCTTCTCACCTCAGTAAGTCCAACCTATGGTGTTTTCTGTACAGAAGTACTTGGCCAATAAGGTAAGCAGAGTCCCTATTCAGTTTGACAAGCCATTAGCCCTGGTGCTGGAAGTGATGTAGCTCCTGATTGAAAGAATTGCTTTGAAAGGTCTGGAAGCAACATTACTGGCTTATTCAACAAAGCTGATTTATGTGTCAACAGCATCCATACTTTTGTCCTTAAGTTGCTAGCTTACTTCCTTTGTGAAGCCTTGCTGATTTGTCCAATTCCTTTGGGTCTTAACAGGACATACTGACTCAGAGTATCACAGTAGTATACGCCTTCCTCAGCTGGTACTCTTACTACCCTTTATTGTTTATTTTCTTGGCCAAACCTTCCACTAGAGAATTTTTAAGGGAAGAAACTGTCCCTTATTTCCCATTATACGCCCCGCTGCTAGCCTAATTTTTAGTAGATAACACAAACAATGTTTTTTGAAGCAACCTAGACTAAATTCAAGGCACTAGAGTACACCTTGTTCTGAGGCATGGGAACCAAAGGTATTTATTGCTGGCTCCATTCTGCTGCTGAATAGACAGGTGGTTTGGGTTTATATTCCAATTTCAGGTGCAGGTACTTTGCTTAGATTCTTTCCTATTAATGCATATCTCTACAGCTGTGGTCCTTACTTGCTTCTCCTGATCTATCAAGTACCCCTCTGCTATAGCTTAATTCAGTCCCCTGGGCCCCAGACTGTGGCTAGATTCTGTATGGAGTGCTATGCTGCAGAATGCCCACTGCTACACTTCTCCCCATCCCAACGTAATTCAGTGTCTCAGTGGAAGGCTGAGTGCTTCAACTTCATCATGCTACAACCTCTAAGACCTTCCTGATTGCCGAGCCATATTGAAGGGTATTGCTGATCTCGCAAATCCAAACAGACTGGACACATTCAGATACCATCCCACTTCTAGTCTTCTCTGATTGATATGAATTTGAATTCTTAACCTGACCCATGGTGAGCTGGAGTATTTCTTAGCTGATGAGTCTGTCAGGACCTTAACCTGCTAAGTTTCCTCTTGTGTCTGCCAGACACTAGGACCATGTTGTAGTTTGGATCTGGAATAGCATGCCCCGAGGCCCTTGTGCTTTTGGGAGGGGACAAAAAATTTAGGAGGTATAGCCTAGATGGAAGAAGTAGTTCCCTAGGCATGTGCTTTGAACATTTCATATTGTTTCAGTTGGGTCCCTTCGTCTCTCCCTTCCTCGCTTCCCAGCTGCTATGAGGTGTGCAGCTTTGCTCCACCTTGCAATCCTTGCCATTATGCTCAGCCTCACCACAAGCCCTGTGGGGTTAAGTGACCAGGGACTGAAATCTCTGAAACTGTGAGCCAAAATAAATCTTTCTCCCTTTTTAGTTTATTTCTGTCAGGTATTTTGCCACAGCAACAGAAAGCTGATTAACACACCATATCACAGTATGTGAAAGAATTGTTTTTAAATATATAAAACATAAAAGACACAAAGAATTTCACTTATATCAAGAAAGGAAAAACCCTATAGTTCAGGAATTCTAAACTGGATGCTATATAGAGTAACTCTCCAAGTATTATGCCAGTAAATCATAGAAGCCAAAGAGTCAATAAGCTTGTCATGTGAAAAGAGGTTGACTCTCAAGAAGGTCAAGAGGAATTCCTGGAGAGAGGAGGAAGTCACTCAGGACCTGCAGCAGGGTCCTTGGGTTGATGGATAAGAATTTTAACACTCACCATTTCAGAGACTTAGACATGGGTTTATTGAAGACTTATCTTCAAGGGAGAATGTGGGCAATCTCAAGAAAGAGATGACTCTGGGGTAAAGCAAGGAACTGCACTCAAAGGAAAATGTGGGCCTCTCAAGGAAGAGACACATTTGGGGGGTTCCCAGCTCTTCTTCTAAAGGAAACTTGGTGAATTTAGGAATGAGACCAGTCTGGTGATCTTGAGATTGTTTATGGTGGTCTGGTCAATCTCTAAATGCATAGGTTGGCATGGTCTTCATTATTTGAGCTACAGATAGTGTTGGAAAGACCCCTAAATTATAGGTTTCTCAAAACAATGTATCTCTCTTTAATCCATTTATTGGGATGTTAATTAGCAATACACAGGTAGATTTACAGATCTGCCAGGAATTTGGAAGTAACAGGCATAGGAAAGAGATTGGTTTAGGGAATCACAGGCCTGGAAAAGTATGCAGAACTTTTGAATTAAAATCTTATTCCTGCCCTTCATTTATACTTTCTTTACTACCTACTTCTTATTTCTTCTATCATACCTCAAGCTGACAAGATTTAATTGAAGGACAGTTAAGAAAAAGCTTCTTTTTAAAAATGTTCCCCCTATTGACCCTTAAAAGCTAAGATTCTACCATTGAGGAATTTTCCTTTGTGTGTTGTGACATAAGTTTACTGTCTATGTTTGAGTTGTTCTTTTTTTCTCTTCTTTAACTCTGTGTTAAAATGTAAATATATTTTGAGAAGGATATCAATGATCTCCAAGCCAAGATAAAGAAGAGAAGTGCAAAGCAAATCAAAGGGAACTTTTATCTACTTTATACCAGGAATGTTCACTCCTTTGTGCTGAGTTCATCTATGATACAGGATGTTTCATTAAACAGGTCAGCTTTTCTTTCTTTAATTCAAGAAAAGGTAAAAAATAATCATTGATAACTGCCTATATTATATAGATAGCCACTGTGTAGAATTTGTTAACTATCAGTCCATTATTAACTTCATAGACATTTTAAAATTCAGCATTTTCCAAATTCAGCTAAAGTAGCAAAATTCTAATATAGTCACTCTGTAACAAATCAGTAATAGAAATTTTATTATAGGTTTATTTTTCAAATTGAGTCATGTTTGCTACTACTTTGTCAAAAACTTCCTTCCTGGACTCTAGAATTTTTTGAATTTTTAAATTAAGTGAAAGATGAATGAAAATCTGGATATGACCAATTATTTTTGGTTATATGATTAGAGTTAGAGTTTCGATAATTGGGCAATAACTTACTAAAGCTTTTGACCTGGGAATATTAGAACTTGACTATGTTTCCATAAGAGAATATTTTGCTTTAATATTTAATAGCTAAGTCATATTAGTATTGCTTAAGGGAGTTAATATAACAAAATAAACATATTCAAGAATAGTTAGACTAGATAAGGTTTCATTCCTGATAATAAAGACGATAAATGGCCATAACCCTAATCCTCAGTGCATTAACAATCTTCAGATTTTAAAAATAGATATTTGTAGAGAAGGAAGAGTTAGGTGATATTTTTGCTCTATGTGCCAGTCAGTGTATAAAACCACAAGTTGGTGACCTCCTAACATTTGAAATGATGATAGTGATTTTTCAGCATTATTAAGGAGATTTAAATGACAGACATCCTGATCATATTTGCTTAATGAAACATACTAATGTGATAAAACCATTTACTTGACCCCTCTTATCCTTAAAAAATAGTATAATGTTTCCATGGTTACTACTGAATTAAAATTGTCACAATGGCCACATGAATATAAATAGAAAACTTTGCCAAAATGTCATAGTAAAAGACTAGAAAAAAAAATTGGGGTCCAACAAAATTAGATGAAAATGAGCATTAAATTTTGTAGAGTAGATCATAGATATTTATACCACAATGGATACATTTTAGAAACATACTATTAAATAAAAATGGCAATATGTAGAAAAATATATAGAATGACATCTAAAGCAAGTAAAACAAAACAATATATTATTTAGTGAAAGAGTCTAATATAATAAAACCTCAAATGAAAGGCTAAAGAAGAAATTGGGGATGGTGGAGCAAGGGGAGCTTTCCAAAAGTATTAGTGACATATACTTCTAAAAACACTTTATTCTTGACTTGCAGAAGGGTGGTAGAATGTAAAATCTGTTCAATGAGATATAGAGTAGTAGAGTTGGTGTTGTTAGAAGCTATAGAAAAAGTCATATCAGTTTATCAGAAAACCTGTAACTTATATCCAAGGGATATAATTACTTTTTTAATTTCTCAGATTCTGCCATATTTTTTGGGGGGGGAGGGCTTAAAAAGTCTTTTTAACTATTTGGTTCTATAAATCAAAATTTCAAAAATGAAAGATACTACAAGTCTAATTATTTTCTAAAATATGTCCCTTTCTTTATAAGTAAGATTTAACACTATGTTCTTCCATAAAAGAGGAGAATCACTTTGCAAATAAGTCTAAAAAGAAATATGGTGTTACATAATATGCTTCTCTCATCATAAATTTGTCATTCTACTACCCTGGGACTGCAAAAATTCAACATTGGCCTATTATCTAGGACAACTTCACTTTTAAGAAAGAATTCTCTGATACTTTTGTTAATTCAAAAGCTACAACTAAATCTATTAATATTTGATTCTTCCCTAAAATAGTAATCAGAAAATCTTTGCTTTTTAAAAAATATTTATTTTTTAGATTTTTAGGTGGACACAATATCTTTATTTTATTTTTATATGGTGCTGAGGATCGAACCCAGTGTCACATGCATGTTAAGGCAAGCACTATACCAATGAGCCACAACCTCAGCCCCATAATCTTTGCTTTTTTTGAGGGGCAAAATGGGAAGAATGAAGAATATTTGTTCTTAATGAATATTTTTCCATTTTAGTGACTTATATAAAGATAGCACTCAAAATGTGAGTTAGTGATCGTCTACCCATTTACATTAGGAATATTTATCTACCTGGAAAGCACAGTAAAGAAGAATAGCATCGTTATCCTAGAAATATAAATTATCAAATAAGGTATGCAGTTTAAATTACAGATATTTACAGAACAAGTCTTTCATATGCTTTATATTTGATCACCACAAGTCTACTATCCTACTACTACCAATAAAACAGAGGCTTATAGAAATTAAATGACTTATGCACTCTTGCACATCTAGTAAGCATTAGAGTAAAGAAAGAATTCAGGTACAACTATGTGATGTGAATAATAATAACTATTAGCATTTGGAGGATGTAATAATAATTAGAAATATTTTTGTTGCATGACTTGGAAGTCAACTTAAACAATTTTTTTTTAATTGGAGTATAGTGTATCGACTTTAAGGGAAGGGAATATTCTACATAATGCAAGGAAGCAAATGTAGTTATACCTCAAGAATGTTTCTGTCTTTTTTCTCTGCTACTGTTTGCCTATCTCTTCATTCTTTCTCTACAGAAGCTTTCCTCTGTCCCAGTTTATGTATATATATACTAGTAGACATATGACAGGCCCCAAGTTGACAAGTTACAGGTACAGCTATTCCCCAAAATTTATAATCTGTTAGGTCTAATTTTAACCCCTAGTGGTCAAGATTCTGAAAGACTTGTTTCTTTTTGTATTGTTTTGTTTCTGTGGTGCTAGGAATTGAGACCAGGGCCTTGTGCATGAAGGCAAGCCCCTCTGAGCTAAATCCCCAGACCATCTGGTAGACTTATTTAATTACCTGTATTTAGCAAAATGGAATCATTTAGGGTTCACATAGGTCCTCATGTAGACAAAGATCCAAAAACCAGCATTTGGGAAACTAGTATTAGAGAAATATACTATGCTAGAGCAAGTCTGTGTATATCCATGATAAAAAATTGGATGAAAATATCATACGGACATACATCATAGGCAACTTGCTGTACAACAGAATAACAGTTTCTTCTTAGTAAGATGGAAAATCTTCAGAGTCTTGACTCAACCGTGCTAATCCATTCCTTATCCTGTGGCCCAGTACCTTACAAGATGAACACTTTGAAGTTCTCCCACATTTTAGACTAAGCTGTGAATTCTGTAATTCTGATGAGTCTACCAACCGCTGAAGCCGGTTGAAGGGTATACTCAGTCTTAAGTATATACACATGGGGAAGTGTATACTTAGTCTCAGTCTTGGGCTGGACTGAACTGACTGAGTGGATAGACTGTATGCAATAAGGTAAAATAGTAGAAGAGTAGGAAGGGAAAAACAAATGACAGTTATACACTGTGCTTTACAATAAAAAAAAAAAAAAACAACTTATGACCTGATAAGGCTTAAAGAGGGGAGAGATGAATGAGATCTGACTATACTCAGTGTCTGCTACATGTCAAGGAAGGAGTTTAGTACTCACCTTGGGCCAAATGTCCCTCACATATTAGATGCTGCCAAGCACCAAGAGATTGTGTTGTCTTACACAGAAGACATATGAAAATTAATTTTCTGAATATCATTCTTATATGACTGTTACATACTCGTGTAGCCTTTTGTCCTTCCTCTTTGCCCTTTGCAAAAAGCTTTTGATTTTGTAAACTAAACACTAAAATGTATGGATTTGTTTTTCTCTTTGACCTCATCTATAGAACTAGGAAACAGAGAAATGGCTATGCTAACAGAAAAGTTATAGGATATTAAGTCAGGTAATATAGAACAAGCCTGGCATCTGATATTTGGTAAATAGATATTTATTAATTCATCAACTCACCAGATTCAGAAACAGTCAATACAGAGTTGTACAAGCTCAGGTGCTTGGCTTTAAAAACCAGTATGCAGGCAACAGTTGGGGAAGCAACCAGAAATGAATACCAGAACATTGTATAGAGTTGGGTCAGATTGTAGAGACTTTTGAATTGCTGAGGGCCATTACCAAGTAGAAATGACACATCAAAATTTCCTTGCTAGCATACCCCATGTTAATGATTTCGCTGTTGACATTGCATGTAAGGTGACCTTGCTCAAAGACCAAGGCGGATCCGGGTTTAGAGCTGATCAGGTTTGAGGAAGTATCCCGGTCCTTGGGTTAAGGGCGTTCCCAGTTTAAGACCTTGGATTTTAGGGAAGTTCGATGTTGAGGATTATTGCTGCTGGAATTAGGGCGTTCCTGCTGCCTGAGCTCCCATTGAGTTCTCGTGAGATTCAGAGAGCATTTTGGGAGAGGGAGCCTCGTGGAGTAGGTGATTTGGGTGGCAGCAGAACTGGGATTGCCCCAGAACGTGTGTGGAGGCCAGTGTGAGTTCGGGAATAAAGAATTGCTGTTTGAATCTACAAAGCTGTGTGGTGGCTCGTGATTCTGTGCCCAGCCAAGACTGCGGCATTGAATGACTGTTTTAGGAGTTCAAACTTTTTTCTGCAGCCTTTGAGAATCCACTGTGCTCTGTCTCCTATTCAAGTTATTAATACCAGTAGCTCACAGCAGCTGTGCATTCAGAGAGATAAGTTTTACAAGAAACAGATGAAGAGCTTTTTCTGTGCTGATATCAGATGGATTAAAATGTGATTAATCAACAGAAAGACTGATTAAATTATTGGGTTCACTGTTCAGATAAGAGGTTTTGGATACACTCTGCCAAACTATAATTAACTTAGAAATTTCTGCTGGTCTGCTTATAAGATGATCATGTGATATGCTTTGAAGAAATCTGTTAAGGCCCAGAACAGCAGCTGTGAAGGTACAAGCATGAGTAAGTTCTAATAATTATTAATTATCTTCAAGTATTAGAGCAGAATATTCATTGAAAATAGTAAATATTTTTGAAAATCTTTACATTTTTATAAAATTTGTATGAACCCACTAGTTTTACTCTAGAATCCACTGTATATGAAATGACTGCATTTTTTAAATGACTGCTTTTCAAAGGACTATCTACAAGAATCAGAGAAGAGTTTTCCATTTCTAAAATATGTTTAACAAGATATTGAGAGAATTACCTTGAAATCTACCAAATAAAAGAATACTGGGCAGGATTTTTCAAAAAGATATCCAATGTACTGATGTCAAAATAAGAGTTTCTGAAAGGTCAGAAAAAATAAAGCAGAGATCAAGGAGGGAAAAAATAGCTCTAGGGTAGGATTTGCACTCAAGGTTCCTGCCAATCCCTGGTGGCTCTGAGAGGGAGTTATAGTTGCTTGCAAATACCTGAGACAACAGACAAGTTCAGGGAGCATGCATGGCAGTCGGTAGGTTAAAAACTTCTACAAAAGAGAAACTGAAATTTATACTCTCAATTTGTGAGCTAGAAAATGACTCCCATAATGATGAAGTTATGGATCTATCTCAGCCTTAATATAGGTGAAAGAGAAATGAGACTCTCCTAAGAATTCAAACCTGTTTACATCCTAAAACCTCAGACAAAAAAATCAGTTTAAAAGTGGTTCCTTGTTGTGATGTTCTTAGTGAGTAGAATCAATGCCAACCCTCTCTGAAAGAAGGCACTTTACTACAAGTTTCAAAAACTTCCCATCAATAAATTTCCAAGGAATATAAACCCACAAAAGAAGAAAACCACCAAAGAAACAAAGAAAAAAGACATCACTGGTGAGAGTCAACAGAAAGAGAAAGCCACAAAATCAGATCCACCAAAAATGTGTCTACTGAATTGGTCAGATATACAACATAAAGCTAATGCTTAACATGCTTGAATAATAAAAGGGAATTGACTGTATACTCAAAGAATAAGGAATTCAAAACTTTTATTTAAAACACAATTAAATTGAAGTCCTAGTAATAAAATAATTGGGAACAGTAAATATGAATACTTTGGTGTAAACAAGAGGAGAATCTTATCAGCTGAAAAATATTTGTCAGCTTGATGTTATCTGAAAGGCAGGTCCACAAGTGTGATGCAAAACTGATCTTGAGAGACATGGAGTAGAGATTAAGAAAAAAAAAATTAAACTGGAATTCATAAGACAATAGTGGGGACAAACTGGGAAAGGTGATATTTCCATATTGTTAGGACTTGATAGAGTTGATGAAAGACATCAATCTTCAGATTCCAGAAAACAACAGAATCTTTTTAAAAACTGATTTCTGAACAGCTTGTAATACATAAAGCACCAAAAGGAAAGAGTAACCAGGAGAGGGGGGGAACACCAACAAAGGAAAGGCACATGAACAGCCAACTTGTAGGAAGTGCCAATGGAAGCAGAAAAAAAGTACAATTTTTTTTTTTTGTAAAGAAGAAATGTTAACTGAGAATTGCATACCTTCATCAAATGTAATTCAAGAATGAAAGTGAAAGAAATACATTCAAACAAAAGTTTGAAGTAAATATCTTATGAAAGAGAAAATGAATAAATTCATGCTAATTCATTAGGATGTGTGTGAGAAACAATACTGAATTATAACCAGAACTAAGCAAATTAAATAAAAATATAAATTGTATGATTATACTTACGTGATGTGCAAAAATAGATGAAACTAAAGGATATGTTGTTTAGGCATAAATATGTGGAAAACATGCAAAAGCAACAAGATGATTATTACAAAATCTACACTTTACCTCTTGAGGAAAGATGGGGGGAGATAATTGAGGAAGAAGAAATAATGTATCAAAAGCACAGGACTATCTCATAACCTGTATCTTAATTTGTAAAATGAGAAAAAGGTATTCATTTTATTATTTCTTAAACTGAACATCAACATTAAGTACATTCGTGTATGTGTTCTGTTTGCTGGTGTGGTCAATTGGTCTCTCGGCTACCTCAGTCGCAGTGGGTAGAGACACAGAGTCAACACACAGACACCAGGAGCTGATGAGAGCTGGCAGGTGACAATAGGAGGACACAGCATGGGGGAGAAAAAGTTTGTTTCTGTGAAACTATTCAGTTAATGAAAAATAATGCAGTATATCTACAACTGATATAGAATGCATCTTCCAATAATACATAAGCAAGCAGGTTATACAACATCTAGAAACCAATCATCTTATGATTAATGTAGCTGTACTATGAGGAAGCTCTAAATATTGCTACGCGGTCAAAGGCAGACTGGAAGGATCATTGTCCCTATGAAAAGGGGGCCTTATGAGTTGGGGGTTTCAAGCCCTGAAGCATCTGACTCTCGGTTTCCTGGCCTGGTAACTTGGCAATGCTGACCTCAAGCCCTGAGGATGTGGTTTCACTGAAGGCTGGCTAGAGCAGAGCACCCTGTCCTGCAGGTGTTCCTGTCAGGCCTGTAGGAGTGTAGGTTTTCCTAGCACTCTGAGCTGCTTGAAGCTGCTAGCTGTAAACCGAAAGCTATTCCAACACATTAGTAGGTATACTATATCTTGTTGTTTTTAAAAAAAGTTATAAAAAAGTCAGCAAGCAGAAAAATGAAAAGGTATAGAATGTAAACTTGAACAGTATTCTGGAGTCAGCTCCAAGATTGGTATATTCTGCCTCAACATTACCATCTCTGTTGATAAGTGACTCTGAATGATCACTTAGAAAGGGTACTGATTCTAGTCCTTCCTTTAACAAAATCATGCGGTTCTATGACGGGATCCTGAACGTCACTTATAGCTACCACTAATTGAGTCATTTACCTATACAACTACAAATCATGCAACTTGGAAATGGTTCAGATTGGAGTCATTGATCTATAAAACCATTGACACAAATTTGTGATTCAGAGGCAATCTCAACCTCATATTAAAATGACTTCAGGCAACAGACAATGGAGTTTTGGCCGTCTTCAGGAATTTTCCTCACCAATATCTTACTGATTAAAATAGGAAGACACAGAATGGGGGAGAAAAAGTTTGTTTCTGTGAAACTATTCAGTTAATGAAAAATAATTCATTTGAGCACATATACAAATTTCTCTAAGTTGAACAGTTATAACATTTAATAATTAAAAGAAAAAAGTTTAAATTCTGTTTTCTCATAAGTCTGATACCACTACTCAGTGGCATTCTTTCTAATATTGACTTAAACTCAATATTAGACCATAAAGATGCTTATATTATAATTACAAAAACACTATTTAAAAATGTATTATGTCCTACAGTTAGCCTTGACAAACAATTACTGGATCACATTCAACTGAATACAAAAAGCAATCTTTATCACAAGGTTAAAATTAGCCTTGGAACAATAAATGCTTTGAAAGCTATTCTAAACTCCAAACTGCTTTGCAACAGCCTCTTTTGAGGAAATGCAAACAAGTAAACTGAAGGACACTTGAAAAACTTCCTGCTCCTATCCTCTATATTTTTTAAGTTTTTTTTTTTAATTCCATAAAGTATAATCATGTTATACCTAAAAGATGATCAATATGGTTTCATGTGGAAAGGTATTGTAAATTAAAGTCAAAACAAAAATGAATAACCAAGCAAACAAAGAAATCTAAAAACTCTGGATTTCAGAATGTGTTATTCATGGTAGGACTCTTTTAATTATTAAGGCTGGCTTTAAGGCAAAATTACGGGGAAAACATTATGACAAAGTATTTGCTTCTTGGAGTAGACACTGGAAAGCAAATGGATTTGTTAATTGATTTAAACACAGTATTCTGAGAAATATAATTTCTTGTTCATTAATCCTTCAGGAGATGGTAATTATATGTAGATTTTTACATTAATTTTTACATTAATTAAGTTAGGTAACAAACGACTCATGTTAGCTACAATTCCTCTAACAAAAGTATAATCAAGATCATATCCCCAAAAAGGTGAGCAAATGAAAAAACTGGGTATATTCAAAACCAAATATTCTTATACAATGACCTCAAAATAAATTGGTTCTTGCTGGAGATTTTAAGATAAAAATCTTCCTATCACTTTGAGTAGAATGCTGATTTGAGACCCTACCACTAGCTGCTGAAGTCACTTTGGACATCAGTAGAGGGTTAGAAGAACATTATGGTAGTCAGTTTTCCTTTGGGCTATAATCATGGTCTGATATTAAGTATATTCAAAATTAATTAATTAAATAGCAATAGTAACAACAATAAATATATTTTAAGTAGCAGTGAAAGTCACTAGATGGGCATCCAATGCTAAGATTTTAAAAAAGCATTCCCAAATGAGAGCTTATATCTGCAGGGTGCCCTGCAATTATCATGTGGGCTTTCACAAATACATTTCCAAAGAGTGTTCTCTTGGTTATTTGGAAATAGATAGGGATTATATTTAGCCTGTGATCAAACCCAACTTGAGGAAAGACAAAAAAATTTCTTCATGGTGCTTCATAAAGCACCTAAGCATTTTTAAGATGCATATATGACTTTCTATAATCCATTATAACAAAAACCTGTTGAATTCTGACCTTTTAAAATATGTTACCTATTAATTAACATTTTATAAAAATAGCTTATGATATATTCATTTAGGTTAATGGACTCCAAAATTCATTATATATATATATATATTTTTTTTTTCCATCAACAAAAGCAAACTTTTGACCATATATCTCCATTGAAAAATTTACCAAAACAGAAATCAGGGGGAAAAGAGAATAAGAATGTAGATATTTCCATACTTTTCTATATCTCAATGTTTTAGACACTTCTGAATCTAGAATAGATGTGACAACATTAAATAAGATTCATCTGGAGAGTAAAAACTAGAGGGATCTATCCAGAGAGGAAGCTAAGAATCTGCATTATAAAGGGAAGGGACAGGAGCCTACAGATAAAAAGTTAGTAAGACAGTAAGTATTTAAGGACTTGGAGAGAACAGATCCTTGTCACAATTACTCTGACATTGTCACATGAAAGCCAGTCAGACAAAATTATCAAAGAAGCATGTTTGTGTTCCAATGAAAATTTATTTGTGGATGTTTAAATTGTAATTTACATATATGTACTGACTGTTTTTCTCATTGCTATTTACATAAAATTCATTATAATTTTATACCACAATAGTATTCTTGTTTTAATTTTTTCACTATTTATGCAACATTCTGAATGCATTTCTCCCCCCAAAATTCATATTTTGAAACTTAATCATTAGTGTGATGATGTCATAACATCATGTTTAGGTAGTGAGGGTGAAGCCCTCATGAATGGGGATTAGTGAACTTAGAGAGAGAGAGAGAGAGAGAGAGAGAGAGAGAGAGAGAGAGAGAGAGACCCCTAACTCTTCCATTAAGTGATTCACTGTAAACCAGAAAGCAGGTTTTCAGTTGAGACCAAATCTGCCAGTGCTTTCATCTTGAGCTTCTCAATCTCTATAATTGTTAGAAATAAATTTTTGCTGTTATAGTGGTCCAAATGATCTAAGACAATATAAGACTGTAAACACTATTCTTAGCTCATAGGCTGTACCAAAGTAGGCAGGAGACTAGATTTGGCACACTACCTGTAGCTTGTATATCCCTTGTCTCCAAGAGTAAGGGGAAGAGTAAAGAGGAAAGCCAATCAGGACTGCAGACCTGGGTGAACCCCACTCTTCTTTCCTTGCCAAATCACAAGGGTAAAAGATAAATAATAGTCAAAGATTATTCTGTTTCTACAGATTAGTAGAAAATAATTCTTAAATTGCTTGATAATAAGTAGAATTGATAAATAAACATCAATTCAATGCATAATAACTGATTCTAAAAGAGAAATTTATTGAGGAAGACCATTTAAAATTTTTAGAAAAGTCCAAAATTACTCAGAGTTGTCTCCATTGTCCTTATGGCCCTCTGTGAATAGTCACCACCAATGTTTAACAGTAGGAATTGTTTCAGCAAAATGGTATGAAGAAACTGCCTTTTAATATATCAACCTCATTAGGAAAGAAATGTAGTGTTAATATCTGTAATGTTTGATACACTACATATAATTATTTTCAAATGTAGGTGAGGGTTACACAAACGTCATGGATCTCCAGAAGCTTTTTATCTGACAAATCTAAATGTAATAAAGGGTCATGGTTCTGATTACCAAGGGCTAAAGAATGAGTAATTTATATACTGCAGGTCTACAGAAATATAACTTGTCTGCCAAAATAGCCCTCAGGGAAGTTAAAATTGAAAAGAGAAAAGATAGATAAGTAAAATGCCACTATTTCCTCAGAAAAATTCTTATGGTTATGGTAAATTTTTAAAAAATAGTATTATTGTTACTGATTTTTCTAGTAGTAAAAATATAGTTGTTATTAAATCTCTGCTAAATACTTTCTATACAGAAGAGAATATTGAAATTCATTCATTAGCATAATGCAAAGTTTTTATTTCTCTAATAAAATTAAATTTTACTAAAGACTCACAACTTAGATTGTGGATACTAACCAAGGCACCATATTATAATCTTGTAATTGGGTTATAATATTTTGGATCAATTTTTAATGGGAGTAATTTCGAGTAATCTTATTTCTTTTTTGAAATGGTTATAAATTAATACATAGAGAAATGTGGATGATTGTAGGCACCTTAGATACAGCCAGGAAGGTCTCTGAGTGTCGACTTAGATGAAGAATATGAGGTGGAAAAAATATTTAAGTGATTTCCTATCACATGGAAAAGGATTTCTAACGTTATATAAAAGGGCTCTGCCTTTAGCAAAGTCATATTCATTGTTTTCACACAAAAAAAAACGAAGGATAGCCATATACACTTGACTACAGACATGGGAAGATCATTTTGTTGATGGTATTGAGAGAAATTAGAAGAAAGTATTCCATTGCACTGAGAGTTCTGATCAAGAGACACAGGTTGATCATAATAATTAGCCCAAACTTTTCTTTATCTATTTCCCCTGCATTTTTGAGGAAATATTTTAAAAGAATATGTACAAAGGCAGTATAGCATATAGGTTGTAGTTTACTGTTCTTATTGGTAAAATGAATGCAGTCAAAGATAACATCTCAAGAAGAGTTCCTTTTAAGCATTATTAAGGAAAAAAGAAGCAAGTGCACTGAGATTGAATAAGGCAAAACAAGGGAAATGTGAAGTGCTCACACATGTCTGTGGCACAACACAGATATTTATTATTATTTCATGGTCTTTTGTGCATCAACATCCTTTCCTCCTTCTGTAGCAATAACATATGTAATAGAATGTTGACGTACACTTTATCTTTGTTGAATGGATGCTGGGTATTAGAAAGGCTATATATAGCTTAAAGTCATATATATGCACCAAGATACTGGGGGAAACTCTGGTTAGCTGTATTATTTCTCCTCTATTTCATATATTTCTGTTCCTACTCTTATTTTTTTCCTTCCTACTACATAATTTGAAAATAATTTGACTGTTAGTCTAGCTTCTTTCTGACACAGGTATTTAAGTTATAAATGTTTATCTGAGTGCTGTTTCATCCAAGATATCCTGATATTTTAAGCTTATATTATTGCTTAGTTCAAAGCATTTTTTATTTACTTTTTTTGTGCTTTATTCCTTGACTCTGAGATATTTATAAGTGTGGCATTTAATTTTGAAATAGATGACATGTGGGAATGGGGTTCTATATATCTTAATGTGACTGGTTTCTAATGTAATGAATCATGCTGGAAACACAGTCTGCATGGTTTCAAAATTTTTTAAAAAATGCTTTTTATATTGATTGTATTGGTTAGACATGTGTCAAAACTGATCAATTTGTGTACTTCAAATATGGGCATAGCTAAATTGCAGTGACGTGACGTATGCCTTTAATCCCAGCAACTCAGGAGGCTGAGGCAGGAGTATCACAAGTTCAAAGCCAGCAGCATCTAAGAGAGGCACTAAGCAACTCAGTGAAATCTCTGTCTCTAAATACAAATAAAATACAAAGAAGGGCTGGAGATTTGGCTCAGTGGTTGAGTGTCTCTAAATTCAATCCCAGTACCTAAACAACAAGAACAAAAAGTGTATGTATTTTATTTTGCTTCAATTTTACATCAGTAAAGCTATGAAAAAAATAAACAAAAAACCAAAATATATGATCAATAAAGTTTTCCCCAAAGTTGCAAATCATAGTCTGAATCCTCAGTGTATTTTAAAGGAGAGATTTGCAAAGATGAAGGTGGTAGTCCAAGGATAAGATAAAGAAAAATACCTAGAGTCAGGGAAGGAGACCAAATGGGCTAGATACAGAATCAAGGTCTAAAACCATTATAGGAATGTCAAAGCAATGTACTTAACAACATAAATGCAATAAGGAATCATATTTATCCTAAAGCACGAATAGAAAAGGAAATAAAAAAAAATAGCAGGAAAAGCAGAATTTATCAGCTGAAAACCTTAATAGAATACTATTACACCTTTATTTTAACATAGTTAAAGGAGAAAGGAGATGACACAAAAAATTATAAGTATATTAACAGCAAATTAACTTTAAGAAAAAAAGAATGTGATTGTCCCACTCTTCAGAGCTGTTCAGAATACTGCCTTCAGTTTTGGGAACATTAGAATACCTTCAGTGCAAAATAGGGGAAAAAAGTTATAGAGATTTGAAGTAATGTCTTATGAGGAACAGTTATAAGAAATAAGCATATTTAGCTTGGATAATGTAATAGAAGGGACATATAAAAACTATTATCACTTATCTGAAGGACAGCCATAATGAGGCAACTTTAGAATTTTCCTAAACCATCTTAAAATAGGATAACCTGCACAATAATAACTACCTAAAAGTATTTCAAAAGCACATTTTCTAAAATCCAAAGCTATTTAAAGAGGCAACTGGTTTTCTCAAAGAGTTCATCTTCATAGTGCAGTGGATACCTACCACATTCCTGGTCTGAGAATGTGCTTTCCTTCATCCACTTGGCTGCAGATCCCTGCCCCTCCCCTCACCATCACCTCGACTTTCCACACAACTTTTGCTTGGGTCTGGGGGCAATACCCTCAGATGGAGTCCAGACTTGAGTCCAATGTTTATTATATTTTCTTCCTTAAGAAAATGCTTTGTAATCTTTGGGATGTGAGGGGTATCCTCATATTTTTACTTAGGTTTAGGTTGTTGCAACAAAAATGGGACTAACATACCTATTGGATAGGGCACTAAGGAAGAGCAAGATGAAGGGAAGAAGAAAACAGATGATGGCCATCACACCTTTAAGTCCACCTCCAACTGGTACTTGTATTTGCTTGATTCTATTTTTAATAAACATCTATAAGTGCAGGATTTAAGAATTTGATCATAAAACTCTGACCATCTCCAAATTGCATTAATACAAACATCTTTAAAAGGAGAAGAAATCGGACTAAAACATTCCTCAAAACCCTTACTGACCCTTCATTGCTTTTTTCCAGATTTACTGAAAGACCTAAGTAGAAACCTTTCCAAAGAAGACATTAAAAATAGCAAACAGATATATGAAAACATGCTCAATAACACCAATCAGGCTAATCAAAACCACAATGTACTAGCATCTCACATCTGTTAGGATGGCTATCATCAAAAGAACAAAACACAAAAAGTGTTGGCAAGGGTGAGCAGAAAAGGCATATGCTGTAAATTGTAGGTGGGATTGTCTATTGGTAGAGCCACTATGGTAAAAAAAAAAAAAAAAACATGGGGGCTCTTCCACCTTAAGCAGAACCACTACAGGATCCAGCAAACACACTTCTGAGTATTTATCCAAAGAAAATGAAACCATTAACTGAATCTTTGAATAGAGGTTAAATAGAAATGGAAGGTCACCAAAATGACATATTCCAAATCTGTAATGAAATACTCTAATGATGAACAATGCTGTTTGGTGAGAAAGAGCAGAAATATAATTTGTTTGTGCTCTAAGTGTACATGTAGACACTAACATAATGAAATGTCCAATTATACAAACTTTTTCTGTTAAAAAAACTTTTGAAAATAGATCTATTTAGAATTACACAGAGTCTAGTTCTGTCAGATATATTAATTTCTGAGGACTACTGTCCAGATATTTAGAAATCTTTGATTATAGAGTTCAATTATCTTTAAAAAAATTTACAATTAATGTAACTCCAAGCAATTAATATTAGATACTTGTGAACATACTTATTATTCACTTATTTATTCATTTAATAATAATTTAAGGCACAATAATTCTGTATCAGTTACTATTCACTAAGATTAAAAAATAAGTACAATATGAGTGATAAACAAAAGATATGTTATTCATATTTAGTTACACAGCGTGTGTGGTGGTATGTATTGTAGAAAGTGCCTGTGGATATATAATTTTGACATGTGGTTAGGCTATGATATTCAATCAGTAAAGAAATTTCACAGGATAGGACACTTGGTAAATAATTTACTGAAAAATAAGCTCAATTCATAATGATTTACCATACACCAAAATAAGCTCTAGATGAATTAAAAAGTACACCAATGAAAAAGGGGAGTTAGGAGGAAAAATACATTAATATATTCTAGAATGATACATATTAGGAAACTTTCTAAATATAAAAGTGATGACAATAAATTAACAAATGAACAAGTGAGTATATAAATAAAACAAATAAATGAATAGATATAGGATAAACTAGATTAAATAAAAATTCTAAACATCTGCATTTCCAAATAACATAATTCAAATATGATAGAGGAAAACCTACACAACATTTGCCACATGGGTTGCAATGTTAATATTAACATGTTAATATCTTGATATTCGGAAAGGAAAGGTTGATAGCTGCCTGTGGCATTTCCTCTGGTTTCAGAGGGGCAAACATTTCAGCAAAAAGCCATTTAGCAGATATTTTACTCTTTGTAGGTCTATCTTCACCACATGTATTCTGTAATTTTATCACAAAAGCCACTATAAGTGATGTAAACTAATGAGTATGGCTGAGTTCCCATAAGACTTTATTTACAAGATGAGGAAGGGATCTGGATTCTTTCTATGCATCTAGCTTTTTGACCCATTCTCAAGACTCAGAAATGTGCAAAGATCTGACCTTTCAGCAATACCCCTTGCAACAGAAACGCAAATAACTGATTTCTGATCCAAGCTAAATGAGAGTCTTGCTGAGGTCATTATATATTCATTGAACACTTATACCTTATAGTTATGTTTGGTAATTAAGTAATCAGTAATCGATGGGATATAAATATATCAAAAAATAGGAGCTAGATTCATACCCCTGGAGGGGTCATGGGCTAAAGAGATCCCAGAACTCATAGGTTCCTTGAACCAATAGTTCATATCAATTTACCCACCTCACTAGTGACGATGCAAGTCCACAGTACAAAATGACACGGGATCCACTGAAAGCAATGCCATAGCATCACCCCACTTCTATTCTGCTGTTGTTGAGCATACCATATATATCTGACCATGGTCCTTTACAAAGGTAAGTAACTTTGATTGGGGACAGACATAAAAATGGTGGGAACACAAAATTAAGAGAATAATTCTACAAAATGGGCACACTGGGATAACCCCCACATGCTTTCTTAAAACTTATAGCCCTATCTGGCTTAAATGGTAAGGCTATGTCCATTCCTCACCAAATTACTTGTTATCTGCAGGAGAAATGCAGGCCTGAAATAATGTCAATAAGAGGAACGCAAGTTATCCTTAAGGGGGAGACTTTTGTAACCACTGTAACAGATAGATCCTAGAACTCAGGGAAATAAGGATAATTCCTCCTAATCACAAAAACTGTAAGAATTTATGAGTAAGAATCCAATCAGTCACCATGAGCCAAAGTGACCTAGAATTGTCTTGGCAGTAGGGACTTAAAAGTCTGATCTAATCTGCTATCAATCAAAAATCAAGAGGTGGACCTAGGTGAGACTCTCTGGAAACTTCTCTGAGAACCCCAATAAACTGGAGAGGCATGTGGTCCCGTTCCTCTCTGAGAGGACCCATTCTCCCCCTTGAAAGTGTCTTCTTTTCCCCTTTTACATCCTTTCTGATAAATTAATTCCTATTACTCTGAGTGACATGTCTGAAATCTTTCTGTCTTGAACTGCAAAAAATGGGATTTGAAGAGGAGCCTCCATACTGCTTCAGCTTTCGGGTAGACCCAATCTTACAACAACTTGATGATAAATCTCTGGGTTTGACTAACAACCCAAAATACAGGAAAGATAAATGCTTCTTGGATAGGTTAAATAGATGTGTGATTATAAAAGATTTTTTTTAAAATCAATAAGAAAAAGATTAGCATCTTACTTGGAAATTGTCAAAAGATATGAATAAATAATTTTAAAAATTCATATGAAAAATAAAAAGAAAGCAATGAAGACATCTTTCACATCTTTAGTAATCAAATGAGTATATACTAAAATGACATTACAGTTTTTACCTATCAAGTCAGAATTTATTTTAATGATAAACTGTATTATTGGAAGCATCAGGAAATGAGGACATTCATGGACTGTTTATGGGATTTATATTAGATGACTTGAAAGAAATTAGACAACAGAAAGTTACCCTAAAAATGTACTTTTGAACTATAATCATAATTCTACACATTTATTTCTTAAACGAGTCACAAAAAATATAAATGTATGTGCACATATACAGCATATAAAACTTGCCTGACTAAATTCCCTCACACTCAGGAAAGGTCATTTGATATAGATCTGGCCAGTAAGAAATAATCTGAGAATTTCAGCAGTCAGGAAATTGCGCAGAAAAACCATGAGAGGACAATTTTTCCCATATGATTTTACTGATATGGCAGAAATTTTAAAGGACTAATAACATCTACTGCTGGAAATTGGGAGCACAGGGAGGAATGGATGCTTTCTTACATTATTCCCTAAATGAGCTATTAGGGCATTTTTAAAAGTTAATCTTCAACTTTTCTCAAAATTAATAAGTATATACTTTTGAATTAGCAAATCTTACTTATAGTACTATATTCTAGAGAAATAATAGTACAGGATACCAAGTAAAAATATTTTACAGTGACAAAAATTTGTGAAACCTAAATATCATCAAGGAACAAACAGTTGAGATGGGGGCAGTGGCACACACCTGTAATCCCAGCTGTTCTGGAGGCTGAGGCAGGAGCATTGCAAGTTCAAAGCCAGCCTCAGCAAAAGCGAGATGCTAAGCATCTCAGGGAGACCTTGTCTCTAAATGAAATACAAAATAGGGCTCAAGATGTGGCTCAGTGTTCAAGTGTCCCTGAGTTCAATTCCTGGTAGAAAGAAAGAGAGAGAGATATAGAGATAGAGATAGACACAGAGATAGAGATAGAGAAACAATGAATGAATTGAATAGATATAGAAAACCTGAATAGACCATTAATAATGCAATTGAAGCAATAATAGGAAATGTAACGAAGATGAGTATAGGATCAGATGGAGTCACACCTGAATTCTGCCAGATCTTTAATAAATTAATGCTAGTGCTACTTAAGTTATCCCATGAAATAGAAAAGAGGAAGCTCTCACAAACTCATTCTAAAAGGCCATTATCACCGTGACACCAAAACTGGATAGGGACACACCAAGGAAAGAAAACTATAAACCGGTATCTTTGATGAACATAGGTACAAAAATCCTTAATAAAATACCTTAGAATCAAATTCAGTAACACTTTAAAAACATTATACATCATAATCAAGTAGACATCATCTCAGGAATGCAAAGATGGTTCAACAGTGGCAAAGAAATAAACATAATATACCACATAAATAGAATCACATGACAAAATCACATGATCCATGATCGTCTCAATAGATATAGAAAAAGTCTTGACAAAATTCAACACTACTTCCTGATAAAAATCCTGAAGAAACTAGGTAGGAATAGAAGGAATACACCTCAATATCATGAAGATTATTTAGACAAACCTCAAACCCAATATCATACTGAATGGAAAAAAAACTGAAAGCATTTTTTTCTAAATCAGGAACAAGATGAGGATACTCATTTTCACCACTCTTGTTCAATATAGTCTTTGAAATTTTAGCCAGACTAGTTTTGGAAAGAGAAAGTAAAAAAAAAAAAAAATACTACTAGGAAAGGAAGAATTCAAATTACCCTATTTGCATATGATATGATCCTGTACTTAGAAGACATTAACAGTTCTACCAGAAGATTTCTAGATCTGATTTTAAAAAAATCAGCAACTGGACACAGGGGAACATGCCTATAATTGCAGCTGCCCAGGAGGCTGAGGTAGGAGGATCCTGAGTTTAAAGCCGGCCTCAGCAAAAGCGAGGCAATAAGCAACACAGTGAGACCCTGGTTTTAAATAAAATAAAAAAGAGGGCTGGGATGTGGCTCAGTGGTTGAGTGCCCCTGAGTTCAATCTCTGGTAGCCCTCCCCCTGCAAAAAAAAAAAAAATCAGCAAAGCAGCAGGATACAAAATTAACATACAAAAATCAATAGCTTTTCCATAGACCAATAATGAACCCACTGGAAAAGATATCAGGAAAACAACTCCATTCTCAATAGGAGGAAGAAAAAGAGCTCTATAAGGAAAATTACAAAGTACAAAAAAAAAAAAAAAGAAAAGAAATTGCAGAAGATATGAGAATGTGGAAAGACCTCCCATGTTCGTGGATAGGCATAATTAACATTGCTAAAATGTTCATGATATCAAAAACAACCTATCAATTCAATACAAACCCCATCAACATACCAATGGGATTTTTCACATTATGAAATTTTATTATTTGCAAGGAAATGGATGGAAATGGAAAGATCATGTTAAGCAAAATAAACCAGACTCAAGAGAGATCAATGTTATATGTTTTCTCTAATATATGGAAGCTAAAGGGGAAAACAGAAGAAGGATCTCATGGAAAGCAAAAGGAAGACCATTAGGATAGTGGCCGAGGATCAGAGGGAGGGAGGAGAGGCAAAAGGGTAGCTATTGGGGAATAAATTTGATCTGATTACTTACATGCATATATGAATATGCCATAATGAAGCCTACTATTCTGTATAATATGCACCAAATAAACAAAACAACTGGGAAGCACCCAGTATTCTATGTAATATTGAGAAATCCCTTTCTTTCCTTGATAACGCAGAGATTTCTATAATTTTACAAACTTTCCTTCAGCATATGATTCATCTAATTCATACTATGAGAAGTATATAGCTATTAAAAATTTGTAAATATTACTTAGGGATTTGTTTTCATTTGGCTTACATTATAGTATGAGAGCCATAAAGTAAAATAAAATAAAATAAAATCACATGTATTATAAATATTTAGAACAATTTCTAAAATTGGTAAATTAGGCCAAGCCAGACCCCTGGCCTTGCCCACATAGACCCCTGCCATATGCTGGCTCCCCATCAACAAATGCGGGGCTCCCCTGGCTGCCTCCATCTTGGGATACTGCCCAAACTGTCATATTCTCTTCCACGTGGTAGCTGGCACCTTGGGACACTGGACAGGGTCTGGAGATAGTCACCCATTGAACACCACAGTGCTGTACCTGAACACGCCACACAACACCACCACATGGCCCATCCTTGCGGGCCCCATATCTGAAAGTGGTTGCCTCCATCTTGGACTTCTTGGTGGCCATCTTGGGTTACCTCCATATTGGGACATCTTGGTGGCCATCTTGGGTTACCTCTGTTGCTGCCACTGCCATCCTTAGTTGAGGCAACTCTCATTTTGGGACATTAGCAGGGCCTAGAAGCAATATCAATGTACCTATCATCCCCTAACCATCACCACCCATACACACACACACAGGCACACAGCCACCAACCTGGCTCTGTGCCTAAGCTACAAGGCCAGACGGTGGCTCTCAAAGCCTGATCCTAATCTGCCTGATACATATCAGTCCTCCAAAACAGGTGCACAGGCCCCAGAGCTCAGTCCACAGGACCTCCAGGTAGATAGGCTTCTGATTGGGAAGTTGAAAGGGAGGGGGACGTGACAGATACAGTTTAGAGACAAAATTAGAGACCAGGAATTGTGGGTTATATAGGCAATCTAAGGGGCTAAGACCAGTTGCCCACAAGTGAGCCCCAAAGGAGATCCTTGGGATGCAATCTTCCAAAGGGAGCCAGCAAGTGCTATCCCCTACCTCCAGGAGTTCTCCCTCCAAGACAAACCCTCCCACACTAATAACCTTCTGCACCCTGTGGGCAGAAATACCAGCAAACAACAGACAATCCCACCTACTGGATGAGAAGAAAAACAGGCAAGATACTGAACTCCAACAGAAACAATAATTTAATTTTCTGTCAAGATTTTTTTTTCTTTTCTTCCTCTCTCTTTTCCCACCCTCACATCCCCAACATTTGTGAAATTAAGTACTTTCCATGCATTAGGCTATTGAGGACTGGGATATCTGAATAGTATATTACGGTTTTGTATATTCTTTTATCTTTTATTGTTAATTTTTTTCTTTTTCTTATTTATTTTTTTGTTTGTATGGCTTTTGTACTCTCTCTATTCTCTTCACACTTGTATGTTGCCAGACACTCTCTTTCTCTCTTTTCTCTTGCTACCACCAAGTTATTCTGATTTCTCATACATATTTACTAAGATTCAATACCTCTATATTCTCACTTCCTACCCCCTTAACATCTCATCCTATCCCCCTATTCTCTCTTTGTCCACGATTAGAAACTATAGACCCTTTAACAAACCTATTGTTTATGTTGTAGATAATAATTGAACAGATCATTTCTGTATATTGTGACAAAACTGTAAATGCCTTAATAGGAGCTATTTGGTTTAAGGATGCATATTGCTTGCATTAAGACCTGTTAATATTGATCTCCCTCTTAAAGGAGAGGTATTGCAAACCTGCAGGGACAATATAAATCTAAAGGGTAGAAACTGTAATATCTCCGGTCCTCACTGCTAGAAGGGAAGACACATGAATAACATGAAAAAATAAGGGAGGAAAGTACCCCAAAAAGCCAAGATAATACATTATTATAGTCCATGGCCAGCACATTAGAAGAAATGTCAAGAGAAGGAGTTCAGAATGTACATGATTAAAATGGTTCTGCAAACGAAAAGATGATATAAGACAGCAAAAACAAGAAACAAAAGACAATTTGATAAAGAGCTACATGATCAAATATAGAAAAGAAAAAAGATTACTTCAATAAAGAGAGACTCTGGAAAAAAAACAGATCCTCAATATGAAGGAAACAATAAACCAAATTAAAAACTCAACAAAAAGCATCGCCAACAGACTAGATCACTTGGAAGACAGAATCTCAGATAATAAAGATAAAATATGTAATCTTGAAAATAAAAATAAAGTTGACCATCCAGTAAAGATGGTAAGAAACCATGAACAGAGCATCTAAGAATTATGAGATAACATCAAAAGAACAAATTTAAAGATTACTGGGATAGAGGAAGACACAGAGATACAAACCAAAGGAATGAACAATCTGTTCAATGAAATAATATCAGAAAATTTCCTGAACTTGAACAATGAATTGGAAAATCAAATACAAGAGCTTACAGGACACTAAATGTACAAAATCACAGCAGACCTACACCAAGGCACATTTTAATGAAAATGCCTAGCATACAGAATAAGGAAAGAATTTTAAAGGCCACAAGAGAAAGTAATGAGATTATGCCTAGGGGGAGACCAATTTGGATCTCAGCAGATTTTTCAGCACAGACTCTCAAAGCCAGGAGATCATGGAACAACATATATCAAGCTCTGAAAGAAAATTGATAACACCCAAGAATCTTATATCCAGCAAAATTAAGCTTTAGATTTAATGACGAAATAAAAACCTTCCATAATAAAGAAAAGTAAAAGAATTTATAAGTAGAAACCCTGCACTACAGAACATCCTCAGCAAAATAGTTTATGAGGAGGAAATAAAAAATAACAATGAAAATCAGCAAAGGGAGGAACTACACTAGGAAAAGCCAATCAAGGGAGAAACCAAGTCAAGTTAAAAACCAAAAATAAGCCCAAATGACTGGGAATACAAATCATGTCTCAATAATAACCCTGAATGTTAATGGCCTAAACTCACCAATCAAAAATATAGATTGGTAAATTGTTTTTTTAAAAAAAGATCCAACAATAGGCTGCCTCCAAGAGACTCATCTAATAGGAAAAGACATCCACAGACTGAAGTTGAAAAGACGGGAAAAAATATACCACTCACATGGACTGTGTCAACAGGCAGGGGTTTCCATCCTCATATCAGACAAAGTAGGCTTCAAACCAAAGTTAGTCAGAAGGGATAAAGAGGGACATTTCATACTGCCTAATGGAACCATACATGAACAAGACATAAAAATTATAAATATATATGCTCCAAACAATGGGTCATCTACATTCATCAAATCTTATCAATTCAAGAATCACATAGACCATAACACAATAATACTGGGTGACTTTTAACACCCCTCTCTCACCATTGGAAACAAAAACTAAAGTAAGAAACTATAGAACTCAATAATAAAATCAATAATTTAGACTTAAACATATATACAATATTTCATCCGTCAATGAGTAAATAATATACTTTCTTTTCAGCAGCAAATGGATCCTTCTCTAGTATAAACCACATATTATGCCACAAAGCTACTCTTAACAAATACCAAAAAAAAACCCAGAGATACTATCCTGCATTCTATCAGATCACAATGGATTAAAATTAGAAATCAATGATAAAATTAAAAAATAGAAGCTACTCCAACACCTAGAGATTAAACAATATGCTATTGAATGTAAAATGGATTGCAGAATACATCAGAGAGGAGATTAAACAATTCTTAGAGGTAAATGAGAACTCTGATACAACATTTCAAAACCTCTGGGATACTATGAAGGTAGTATTAAGAGGAAAGCTCATTGCATGGATTCCATCTCTTAAAAAGAGGAAAAGTCAACAAATAAATGACTTAACATTACATCTCAAAGACCTAGAAGAAGAAGAACAAATTAACACCAAAAGTAGTAGAAGACAGGAAATAATTAAAATCAGAGCTGAAGTCAATGAAATTGAAACAAACAATTGAAAAAATTGACAAATCACAAATTTGATTCTTTGAAAAAAATAAATAAAATTGATAAACCCTTAGCCATGCTAATGAAGAGAAGGAAAGAGAAAACTCAAATTACTAAAATCCATGATGAAAATGTAAATATCACAATGGACATTATTACCCCGTGTATGGGTATGATTGCATGAATGGTGTGCCTCTGCATCATGCACAACCAGACAAATGAAAATTCAGAAGATATTTAGAAACTATTTTGAAAGCTTGTACTCCACCAAAATAGAAAATATAGAAGACATCAACAATTTTCTACAGTCATATGATTTACCCAAACTGAATCAGGACAATATACACAAGTTAAATAGATCAATTTCAAGCAATGAAATAGATGATGCCATTAAAAAAAAACTATGAACCAAGAAAAGCCCTGGACCAGATGGATTCACAGCTGAGTTCTACAAGACCTTCAAAGGAAAACTTATACCAATACTCCTTAAATTATTGCATGAAATAGAAAAAAGAGGGAACACTCCCAAACTCATTCTATGAGGCCAATATCACCTGATTCCAAAACCAGATAAAGACATATCAAGGAAAGAAAACTTCAGACCAATGTCTCTAATGAACATAGATGCAAAAATTCTCAATAAATTTCTGTCAAATCGAATACAAAAACATATTTTAAAGATAGTGCACCACGATCAATATTTATAGCAGCTGAATTCACAATAGCTATACTGAGGAAACAGCCTAGATAGATGCCCTTCAATAGATGAGTGGATAAAGAAACTGTGCTACACATACACAATGGAACACTATTCAGTCTTAAAGAAGAATGAAATTATGGCATTTACAGTATATGGACAGAGTTGGAGAATATCATGCTAAATGAAGTCAGCCAATGCCAAAAAACTGAAAGCTAAATATTTTCTCTGATAAGTGAATACTGATCCATAATTGGCGGAAGGCAAGGGAAGAATGGAAGAACTTTGAATGGAGCAGAAGGGAGGGGGGATGGGTGGGGAGTGTGTGTGGGAGAAGATGGTAGCATGAGACGGACATTATTTTACCCCATGTATGGGTATGATTGCATGAATGGTGTGCCTCTACAGCATGTACAAGCAGAGATATGAAAAGTTGTGCTCCATTTGTGTAAAAAAATTAAATTAAATTAGTGAAAAATTGATATATTAAATTTGTTTCTGAAAATAAGAGGTCATGATTTGTTTGATTATAATATTTCATTACACAGATACATGAATCAGCACTTATTTTTAATCTAATATGAATATTTAAAATTATCACTTTCTCCTATAAATCTACATAATTTCTACTTTCTCTCTCTTTGTATATGTGTGTTCATTCTCAAGCAAAAATATATTTAGACACACAAAAACAATCATTTCTAGAGATGTATATAAAGCACTGATAATGGAGTATAAGTTATCATTGCATTTAAAGTATATTTTCAGATTGCTTTTACTAAAGTGGATGCATTGTCTTCTCCTCTGGGGGTGGAAAAGGAAAGGCCTATCACATTAAAAGTTATAAAAGGTATATTGCATGTCAACTTGACAACAATTGAAGTTATTGAGAGAGAGTCTCAGAGATATATATATATATATATATATATATATATATATATATATATATATATATATATAAAATCCTAGATATAAAGAGTTACTGTCAATCAGCAAACTATACAGTTATTTAATATGTGGATGTATCTAGTTCTTCCCATTGCATTAAACTGTCTTATTCTTCTTTAAAAGTGGTGTTATCCACCTGAACACATATTCAATTACATTTTCCACTAAGGATGAACTGCTAAAATCAATGTGCACATAATAGACACCTGTATTTTTTTTTCTCCATTAGAGTTTAAGATTGCTACAATTCTATAAGTATTGACTGACATCATCAGATTATTTACGGTGAAGAACTTGAGTCAAAGACACTGTTTCCTTGTGAGCAGTAAGATAGAAAATATGTACTTAAATTCCACACTTTTTCATCAAGCAAGGTTTCAATCAAATTCAGGTACACATAACTAAGAATGAATAGATCCATTAGTGATGATTAGGAATTCCTTTTATTATTAGATTATAGGCAGAAAATTTAGTTCTTATGGCATGAGAAGCCATTGAAGGGAAAAGTGTGCATTTCTGTCATGATTGGGAACCAAGGATAAACCAGTTGTACTAGTGTAGGGTGAGGTTCTCTCTCTCCTCTGCCTTTCCCAAACTTCGTATTATGGAAACTGTTTTAAGCTCTTGTATATGTCTACACAGATTTATTCTCCTCTAGCATCCTAGCATATTTTAACACATTTTAGTTAAATCTACAATCAATATTTTTATGTTTGTTAACTATGCAAATATTGGTCATTGCAGAACCAAGGAGGAGTCTATGATCTCTTTTTATTGTACTACTCTCTTCCCCAGTCCCACCTCAAATTCAATGTTCTTTCACTTACCTTAACTCACAGGAGGAATCATTCCACATGCATATTTAAACATTACATAGTGTATGCATGTATTGAAATACCACATAGTACCCCAAAGATATGTATAATTTTTTTGTTTTTATGTATTTTTGAAAAATAATTTAATTTAAAGATTTGAGCACATGTTCTTACCTTTAAATCAAGGCAAAAGCTGAGGTCTAAAAACTGGATGTACTTTGCACAACAAAAGTAGAGAAATGCCCACAGAGCAATGCTCAGCTATCCCAGAAAGTTTGGTTCTCGTTACAAAGATATAGGATAAAGCTACAAAACTAAATACACACACATGCGCTCACACACACACACACACACACACAGAGGGATAAATGTAAACCTGGGGAAAGTATTATCAATATCAATATTTGTGGTAGGAACACATGCTAGTCTTTCTCTTGGACACACTACAGGTATGATCTGAGGTTACTGCATGGTTAGTCCTTTCTTATTAAAATGAGGATGATAAAATACATCAGTGATAATCAGACATTTACTGCGAGCACTTAATATGCTCTAGTAACTCAGTAAGTTTTTTCTTTGCTATATGTTAGAAGAGTACATGACACATACACTCTGAAATGACGATTATTAATATTTCACTATGACAATTTTGAAATGAGGAATGACACATCAAGTTTAAATAACATATAAAGACCATGGCTAGTAAATTGTTCATCTGGACTTTGTTAATTTAAGAAATATTGGATTCCTACTGTGACCATAATACTTAATAATATGCCTGTCATAATTTTTGAGCATGTGTTATATGTCAAAAAGTATATTTAGTATTTTAATAATTATGCCAATTAATGACTGTGTGGTGTTGGCTGGGCAATTCACCAACCCTTGTGTGACTCAACTTCCTTCCTGATAAGCATTGATAATTATAGTGTCTATACCCCACAGTACAGTTGTAAAAAAAAAGCATGAGATATTGTATGAAAAATGCTTAGAATACTACCTCCTGTTTCATATAAGTGCTCTGTAGGTTGTTACCATCATCATCATATAAGCTCACTGATTTGTCACAGTTCCTTATAATAGAAATTATTTTATATGTGCTATCACTTAGTGGTTTGCTAGAAACAATCATTCCACATCCCTTCTTCTCACCCACCGAATGGGGCTAATAATTATGTATACTGCATAGGTTACTGTAGAGATTCCATGAATTAGTTTATGCTCATTGCCCAGACATCACTCACAAAAATAATTTTAATCAGGGAATCATCTAATGCGGAAGATGGGAGAATGTATGAGAGTGATAAATATATGAATATTTTATACATAGATGCCATGAAACTGTGAGGGCCCATGGCTCTTTGTATCCCCCTTTTGATGCCAATTTTAAAATGACATTTTAAGTAGTAAGAAGAAACAGAGTTGAGCATTGGCTGTGGAAATGTATATGTGACCCTGATAGCTTATTAATTTTCTGGGCCTTCATTTCCTTAAATACAATATTATGAAACAAAATGAAAAGATTTAAAACTTCTAGCTCAATCAGATAAGGTTCAGTCAAATAATCCATATCATAATAGTATATGAACTATCATATTGTCCATTATATGAAAATTTTAGAGAAAGGGGAGGCGAATCTTGCCAGATCCACTCCCAACTGTAATTCCAGCAACTTGAAAGGCTGATGCAGGGGATCACAGGTTCAAGGGTAGCCTCAGCAAATTGTTGAGATTCTATCTTAAAATAAATAAATAAATAAATAAATAAATAAATAAATAAATAAATAGGACTGAGGATGTAACTCCATGGTAGAGAACACTGGGTACAATTTCCAGTACTGACAGGGGAAGAAAAATATTTGATTCTATAGTTCACATTCTTATAGTATTTTTTTTTCCTAAAAGTCCAACCAACTTTCCTGGTACCTGACAATGGAAGACATTTTAATCTGATTTAAATGTTCACAGGACTTATTGTGGGTACATCTCATTAGATTAAGTGGCAGGTTTCCCTTTCATATCCCAATGCCTCAAAAAGATCTCCTCTTATAGTGTATTTTTAATTCATTTTCACTTGTCAAGGGAGAATATCAGGTTTTATTTCAAATTTGTGTCATCCCATTGCTGTGTGATACTTGACATTACAAAATATGATGCAACTCTGCACATATTAAGCTCAATACAGTCATAAATTTGCACTCCAAGCCCTCACTGACTTTGATAGGGCTTCAACTTGTAGAATGATTACAGATCAAGCCATTTTGATATAATGTAATTTTTAAGTAGCTTTTTCCATAAGTAGAAACATGCTGGGAATAGTGAACCACCTGCACAGCACACACACAGCAGTCAGTAATCCTGCTCCTTGTCAAAACATTTTCTGCTCCTGTGTGAGTGTTGACTGTGGTGAGAGACTTGCAAAGACTTTATAAGACAATCTGTGGCCACACTCTACTCCTTATTAGCATAACACAGTTTGAGGAGCTTCATTAAAATCTACTCGTATAGAACCACACCTTTCTATCAGTAAACTAGCTATCAGTAAAACTAGTGACCTTCAATACATGCAAATCATAGTATCTTTTCCTTCATTTTCAAATCAGCTTTTGTTTACAAATGAAGATTCATTTTGCTAGGTGATCATAATCTGAGCACACACCATAAATCATGAAGAGCACGGTGTGCAAATACATGTTTCAAGTTCATGCAGCAGTGATCTGCTACTTATAATCCTGAAGACAATAAGCATTTTTATACAATCACCCAGAGTCTGAAGAAATTCAAAGAATGGAAACTCTTTGAAATATACAGGCTTTTGGATATCAAATTACCTTTGAAACCCCCCACCCAGAAGTATCTCTAACAAAATCCATTTGAAATACTGCTTCAATATTCTAAAAAATCAATAATTTAAACCACAGGTTGAACATTTTTACTGCTTCCACTGCAGACTGTCATTTTTCGAAATGAAAATGCTAATGATACCGAAGGGGAAAGCGCTAAGCAGAAGAGATGCATGAATGAAACCATGGATTGGCTAGACTTGCTGGTTTGATCTCTTTCTCCCTCACTCATCTGTGACAAAATGTCTTTTAAAATCAACAACTTTCATTTCAGTGTTTCTAAAAAATGCACTTCTCTGTTGTACATTACATCCTTCTCTATAGGAAGTGAAGGAATATGCTGTAGTGAGACATTTTATAGTAAATATGAATACAGAATGTAATACCAAGTAGACTGTATTATTTCAGTGTAATCTATAACGTTGGGACACCTTTAAAATATTGCACAGAGCACTGGGGAGAGGATAATCCCTTAGTGCTAAGGGTTTTCATATTCATACCACTGTACTAAAACATAAGCAGTGGAGGAAACATGGAAACCCAGAGCTCGGGGGAGTTCAATTCGGAAGAAACTTTTTCATTGCCTCTGCAATTTATTTGTTGTGTTTAAAGATTTAAGAAATGAAGGTGTGAGTTCAGGGTCATTGCTTTTCGTGTTGGGGTCCTGGCTTTCAATTTGCTTTGCCTAACATACAATCTTGCTGGTAAACTTGGTGAATACTGAGGTCTAGTTGATTTTGTCCTAGAACTGGGGAGTTTTGATTCATGGAACATAAAACCCTTGACTCAAAGAAGGGCCAAGCAAACAATGATCACCAATGAATACTTAAACATAATCCCTTGAGCTGTGGGACCCAGGAGGGAGAAGGTTGGTCCCATAAAATAAGGTAGCTAGAAAGGGTTCACAGTATATTTACTAACAAGTTTCTCAGTTCTTCCCTAAATCTATAGCAACCTAAATTCTTCCTATAGAAAAATGATGCCACAAAAAGATTATGGATATGTTTCTACTATATGATAAGTCACATCATCTTTCTACCTGGAACTGCAAAACCACTGAACCTGACACAGAAGAGAGCATTTCAGCCTTTTCTGGGAATCTGCTGTGTTCAAGGCACTGTGCAATGGCTATATGGGACCTACAGAAAGAGGGCTCAAAAATAACTCTGCCTCAGTTTACCCTTCCAATTGGGTCATGACATCTAACACAGTAGGTTGCTGGTAGCAAAAGACAAAATATAAATTATGTATTTTTCAAAACACCTCATACATAATATATGCACAATTAATATACAATGCTAGCTCCTTAAAGTGAGATAGACCAGGTACATGGATGACTCAGAAGAAAAATAAACATATTTAAATTCAAATGCAGCATGAAAGAGGCAGAAAGGAGCTGAGGAATATGTGGTCCACCCACCTCCTTGCAAGACTATACAGTGTGATAATGGCACATTTATAATTCCATTGCAATATTCATCCTCTTCCTATTAAAGCAGGCAGTACTAGAACTCCAAAGGTTTAGAACACATCTTTAAAGAAAAGAGAGAGTTTTGAGAGAAGTTCACATCTAAGATGACGCCTGAGGGAGAATTAAATTCCTTATAGGCAAGAAAGGGGAGGAAACTTTGGATGGGAGCACACTGTGTGAGCAAATGCTAGGAGAAGGGACACACAGGTCACCTTTAGGAACTGTGCAGGGCATCCTTGGGCAGGTCTGGTTTAAGTAGTGAGTGGTCTATAAAACCCCGTGCACAAGCGTGGTCATCGTACTGAATAATATAAAGAAAAAACATGGAGTCTGAGAAATGTTATATATGGTTACAAAGGGGACACATGTAGGTTAAAACTTAGGGCTTCTGTTATTTAAACTTTCTTTTTAAAGAGGTGGAACAGTGAAAATTAAGACTAAAAGGAAGCTGGGTTGAGAAAATACAGGATATTTTATGTTATGTCAGTGAATATGAACTTTCTTCCATTGGTAGGCAGGGACAAGTGATATCAAAATATATTTTAAAGAGGTAAATTTAAAGTACATTAATTACTGATTTCTGTGGAAACAGCTATGAAAATCAGACCTTTTTTTTTTAGTGGGGGTAGTGAATGAATGAACCCTGGGGTTTTCTGCATGCTAAGCCACAGGTACTCTACTTCTAAACTAATTCTCAGTCTGGAAATCAGATTTTTTTTTAAGAGATTCATGGGTTCATTCACTGTCCTACTGAGAACAAATGAAACCTTGAACAAAACAGCCAGTGTGGGGATGGAAGATACATATTTGTACAATGTACTGAGTTTGGTAACTAATTCTGCCTGAATGGTCAAGGTTCCATTTCAGAGATAGAAGAAGATAAAAGGGACAGGAACAGGGACAGGGATTGGGAGCAGAAGAGGGAAATATTTCTCTTGACTTTTTCTTCCCCTTACTGAAAGGTAAAAGTCTAATTTAAGTATAGGCTTAAAAGGATGAAACGTTCCATTTTGGTACTTTGTTCATATGTGAACTCTAAGTTTTAATAAATTTCCTTTTCCAAGCTACATTAAAATGATTTGTTCCATTGTTGACTTTATTATTATTGATTATATTATTATAACATTAGCATTTGAATCTGTGAAGTGCTGTAAGACAGTTTGTTAACAATTTGTCACGATACCTCTGCTGGGTAGGAGGATGATACACATCATTATCATTATTATTAAGATTTTCTTTTATAGCTGGTACCATGATAAATGATTTACAGATAAACATAGCAATGCTCAAGTTATTTATATCAAGTTATTTAATCATATTGATTTAACATCCTGTTCTGTTATTTAACTTTTCCCTTTTAGATGTTAGTTTTAGATCTAATTTTGGAATAAATAAATTAAGTTCAAATTTCAGAACTCTACATTAGTCCCTATATCTCATCTGAAAAATTATTAACATTTTCAGTTCAATTTTAATAATGGCAGTTCCTCTATTAGAATGACCTTTTCCTTCCAAATATTTGAAGTAATTATAGTTAGGGAATAAAAGTGTATAATGACAGTTTTCTTTTGATATTGAAAAGTCCTGCCTTAGTGACCTCACAGAACATGTTTTTCTTATCCTATGTTCACTTCCTTTGCAAAACAACCATAAAAAAGTTGCCAAATCAGAAATACTAGAGTCACTCTGAGCTTCTTCCTTATGCAGTCAGTCACCAAACCTGCCACTCTAATCTATGTACATTTCAAATAGCTTCACTTGGCTCTAGCTGCAACCTCTGATCTATGTAATTTCTTTCCTACTACATTGGACCTGTCAACTCTATGAGGTTAGGGCCTCCCATAGTCCTCTCCACTCTGTCCTCATCATAGCTTGTCATAAATTACTTCTGCAATGAACATATTTTCTACAATTTTTCTACACTACTATCAAAGAAACCTTTCCAAAATGCATACTGCATCTGTTCTTGGTCTCCTTTACATAGAGTTCATTCATTATCTTTCAAGGTTAAATCTGAGCTCTCTTGCAGAGACAAATGAGGCCCTTCATTGTGTGGTTCCAATCAAACTCTCCCTATTCTCATTACATCCTCCTTCCAATGAAACTCAACTTCCACTTCTACTGGGCTTTCTTTTTCTCTGTGCTCTGTATCTGCTGCTCATCCACAGTGTGCTCTCTATTCTTCCAATAGGCACTATTCAGGGCACCTTTTGGGTATCATCTTTTCTCCAGTGATATCCCTTGTCTGAAGCTTGGTATGGTGCCTCCTCTGTATTTTTATAGCTCTTCATTTCTATCACTCTCAGACCATGTTTCATGAAAACATGTAAATTCAAAACTCATGTATATCACCTCTACATCCAGGACAACGTCATAATTCTACAATATGTGCTCCATAAAACCAAATTAAGAACTACAGAGAATGTAAAATATGATGAAGTATGCAGTGCTAAGAATACTGTAGAGTATATGGTCTGAGAGAACCCTGTCATCATAATTATTAAAACAAACCTGAACAAATCTATTAGTTTATTGAAGGCTAATTTCCAATCATGTGTAATTGGGGGCTCTTTGACTAGAGCTAAAATTCAGGTGAGCTTTCCTCTCACAGTTTATCCTGCTGGGTCTAGACTGATAAAATTATCTAGTAGTGTAGAAGTATGGTGGGAACAAGTAATTCAAGAGTCTTAAATTACTTGTTCCCACCATACTTCTACCCTACTAGGTAATTTTATCAGCAATGTTATTTAAGGCTCTCTGGCCATTTTTCAGAGGTTGCTTCTGTCCCCAAAAGTCCATTTTTGGCCTTCCTACTATATCACTTCTTTGGGATAACTGAGTTAACTTGGTCAATTTTGCCCCTGCTGGCCACATTTTATGGAATAGAAAAGAAAAAGAAAAATGAGAGCTGCTTTATGAAGGCTGTAATAAAAAAGTACACAATGATGTTAATGAGTATGTGAAGAATTTGGAGACACCATATATTGCTGGTGAGAATGGAAACTGGTACAACTGCTATGGAAAACAATCCAGCCATTCCTCAAGAAGTTAAAAATGGAGTTGTCATTTTACTCAGCATTTCCATGCCTGAGTATAGTCCAAAGAGAATGGAACACATATATCCACTCAAAATCTTATAAATGAATATTTAAGAAGTATTTATAACAGATAAATAGTGGGACAAATAATCATGAATTAAGGAGTCCGTAAACAAAATGTGGTATATCCACAAGAAAGAAAGATGTTTTGATATATACTACAGTATGGACTATCCCTGAAAAATATTATGCTAAATAAGTAAAAGAAACTAAGCAAAAAGTCATGCATTATATGATTCTATTTATATGAAATGTTCATAATAGGCAAATCTAGCAGTGGAGCATGGCTACTCGTATACCCTTGACAGAAGAATGGTCCTCCTCTATCGGGGAAGGTCGTCCTCTTCAACTGAACACACAGCTTAGGGAGGAAAGCACGTGGAGCAGTAAGGGAGGAAGGGGACACCTGTCTAGCCAGCCAGATGAGTGGAATCAACCCTGGCAATCAATTTATTCTTATTTTGTTCATGTCGCAGACAGATCGCCCTCACATCCCAGACTAATAGTGATGGATGCATTGTTACTACAGAGCTCTCCCTTATGCACGGGGGATATATTACAAGGGATGTCTGAAATTATGGAAAGTACCACACCCTATTCTTTTTGTTTATAAGTTATGCTCCATGTATGTAGATCTTTATTTTATGTATTTATTTTTATGTGGTGCTGAGGATTGAACCCAGTGCCTCACATGTGCTAGACAAATACTCTACCACTGAGCCACGACCTCAGCCCCCAAATCATATTCTTTATATATATATATATATATATATATATATATATATATATATATATATATAAAAGTTCAATTTATAAATTTGGTGAAATAAAAAATTAACAATAATAACTAATATTGACGCTGCACAATTATAAGAATATAATATGCTAAAAGTTATGCCAAGTTCATCTCTCTCAAAATGTTTTATTATACAGTACTTTTCTTTGTTGTGATGATGAGAGAGTTAATGACACAGGCACTTAGGGTATTACAGTATTACACAGAAGTTACTAGAACACAAGCACCACAGCAGTTGATTTCGTAACCGAGACAGTTAGTAAGTGACTAACAGAAGGGTGTGGATTTGCTGGATGAAGGAATGATTCACATCCTGGGCAAGATGGAGCACGATTTATCAAGATTTCATCATGCGACTCAAAGAGTATACAATTTAAACATAAGAATTGTTCATTTATGGAATTTTCCACTTAATATTTTCAAACTGAGGTTTACAATGGATAACTGAAACAGCAGAAAGTGAAGCCAGATAAGAAGCAACTACTGTATACTAAAGACCATGAAAATATATACTTTAAGAGTAAATTCTATGATGTGTAAATTATAAAAGCAAGGAATTCTGGGAGTAAAATTGATGGGTAACATTGCTAAATATTGTATTTATTTACTCTGAATTTTTGTATTGCAGGGATAAAACTACACAAAGGATTTACAAAGTAAAGAATCTGTGATTAAAATCTCTGTGTGGTGTGTTATGTGTGTGTATATGATATGATATGTCATAGATATGTACACAGACATATGCATATACACAAAATGTTTCTACTTTTAAATAAATAGGTGGATGATGGATGATAGATTAATTAAAGACAAAGTAACATGTGAAGTTTTCAAAACATGGCTACATAAACTCAGGATAAATAGAATTTAATCTTCTGATGGCTAAATATTAATAGAAACTACTAGGATTTTGATTGACAGATAAAACACTGACACTTATTTAGGAGAGATTTTTCTTGAACATTAGGCTTTTTAAAAAGTTCTTTAAAACTTTCATTGCAATGATAGACAGATTTATTTGTTATTTCTTTTATGCAAACCTTTATCACTTACAAGAAATAAAGTTTTTATATTATTTCTATGAGGAATAAAGTGAAAAATTGAGTGGATAAAGATATAGAGTGGTTGGAGTTACAACACTGACCTCTATCTGATTTTTCTCCCTCAGGAGATATATTGTTAAATAAGCAATTTCAGTGTTTAGCTTTGTATTCCTTTGATAAATTCACTTTTCTGCTATCCTGCATAATTTCTTTATAAAGTTTTCCAAGACGTTATAACCTAAGACTCCAAATGGAATGAATATGATTTTCTACATTCTCAAAATAAAAAAAATTAAATTTTACCTCTATTTTTATACCTATGACTTAATATTTTAAGATTCTGCTCTAAAGGTTGAAAATACCTTTTATATTAAAAAGTGAACATTTTCATTTACTATGCATGTATAAGAGTAAAGCTAATTCTAAGATATTTTAGAGAGTACATAATGTTTCCTAACAACACACATTGAAATTCTTGACATTTTCCTTTGAACAAAAATGGAAACAAAAATATACATATTTGTCCAATCATATGCAGATATAATTTTCTTGGACAATGAAGTAGCAAAGAATTTGATACTATTGTTCAATTAAGGCTCTCTTAACTTTTAGAAATCTAGCTTTGAAATGCTTAATAGTTTTTCATGTTTTATTAACACAGAAGGGCAAATCAATCCAAGATTCATGGTGCACTTGTAACCCTTTGTTTCAACTGCAACCTAATGTTCTATTCAAAATCTTATTTTGAAATCTGCAAAATATGGTGGAGTCTGGGTGGCAAATGGTACCAGAAGTAAGCATTTGCATTCAGATATTTTATGAAGAGGCAATGTGTATATATCTAACTTCACCCATTAAAAACTGATATTCTGCAATGGATTCATTTAATTTACTTTATGGGGAAAATTTTTATGTTTGAATTTCAGTCATAAATGACTCTTTGAAATGTAAAGTTAAATTTCCAGCTATATAGAACAATAAAAACAAAAATACTTCTATATCTTTTATTTTTGAAGTGCTCAAAGTTCTTTCGTGGTTCGTCAAACACCACTTGCATTCATTCAGAAATGAAACCTGCTTAATTAGTTATTGAAATATTCTGTTTCCTACATTTGATTAAATTATAAGCCAAGCTAGTTGCACAGGAAAATTGTAAAAAATGGTAAAATTAAAATCTTCTCATTACAGATATAATTTTTGTTTATTTGAGATATTATCCATACATACATGTACTATGTGCAATATTTTAAGGTTCATGGTGATAGAGAAATTAATAATGAATGAGCTCAAAGTTCTTATTTAAGTCTTCTAATCGGTCATATTTGTTATCTTCTCAAATATTCATAATAGGTATTTTTTTCCTTAAATGCGTGGGATTATCCTATTTTATTTTTCACAAGAATGCCAAATAACACATGTTAAAAGGAAGAACTATAAAATCACGCAATGTGTAGATTCATATAATGTGAGATAGTCTATCAGAGGCAATGCATGCCAAGCAAGCAGCACATTTTACATTCTGACCCACTTTTTTGAGCCTTGTTTTACTCACATAATTTGGGCTTCAGATGTATTTCTCAATTGCTCACTGCAGAATAGCTGCAGAACTGAAACAAAACCTTCAGTATAAAAATGACAACCCTTTTGTTTCCACTAAATCCGTATTCTGTCATGCACTGGCAGGGAGCTTCCCAGTCCTGTTCTCTGCCAGTCCTTACCAGTTTGCCAATTATACAAGCTGCTTCCCCAGACATCAGACACAAATTCCACAAGACTGCTGTGCAAGCGTACCCTAATTAACCATCAGCTTAATTAGACAATTTACTGTGTAATTAGCAGGCAATTAGTCAACACCTCTCAGATCTTATTGACTGCTGTGACAGCCTTTCCGTCTTTGCACATTCCCACATTCCAATACACAACAGCGACTGTGTTTCTAGCACTCTTAAACCCTGTACAACATGGTTCTGGATGGAGAAGTGGGTAATATTATATAACAAAGGAAAAAATCAATATGGAGTCTGTCCAATTATTGAACTGTTTACAAACATCTTTTATTTAATACCAAAAGTCCAATATCATAGATACTTTAGTACCTGCTTCAAAAATGGCTTTGGAACCCACTTCTTAATATGTTCTATTTCGTGTTTTAATGTAAAACACTTTAAACTACATTTACTATAGATTATTCCCCATAACTGGGTATGCCTACAGTAATTTGAGCAAACTTTCTGATCTGTGTGTAGGAGATCTACTTGACTCAATTTCACTAATGTTAATAGCAGTTATAGATACAAATCCCTCACACACTGGTGGAATGTACTCTTGGGTAAGGAAACATTCTCTACATTTCTCTCAATCAACTATGAAAAGGTTTAGAAACCAGGAATCACAATCTGGTGTTTTAACACTTACATTAACACTTATTAATTTTACATGAATAAGCATTTTTTTAAAAAGCTATTCTCTGAACACATGGATGTGTCAAGTAACACCCAAAGCTCTTTGCAGTGCAATTTCTGACTCTTATAAAATACTTTCTGTCTTCTGGGAATTTCATAATTGGTAACTAATGAGATCTCAACTGCTATAAGGAAGAATGATGCTTTATCTTTTTTTTCTTTCTTAAACAAAGAGGATACATTTTATTAAATGATTTAGAAGATGTAAAACCTTCCATTAATGAAAACAAAAAATAATTTGACCACTCTTTCAAAGTTTAAATGGCTAACTGTCATCTACATTTTCTGATATCTGATAAGCTTCAAGAAGTATAAACTACTTATGACAACAGAGTTATTCCTGCATTATTTAGCTTTTCCATTAACAACATTTTTCTCTTTCTTCTTTTTGCATATCAGTGCCTAAAATTTTCAAACATGGAAAACGGTAAGAGGTGCAAGTTGGAGGAACTTGGAAAAGGCCATTGTGACTGTGCATCAATTAGTACAAAGTAAAGAAAAAATGGGGTGAGATTCAGGAGATAGAAGGTATATGGTAAAAATGAGTTGTATAAGAATTCAGGATTTTATTTTAGGGACTATGGGAAACCATGGTAATGCTTTAAGCAAAAAAAAAAAAAAAGGCATAGTCTAAATTATATGAGATCATTCTGGTTGCCAGTAGAAATGCAATTGAGGGCAAGATTGGAAACAATGAGGTTGGTATATAGTACTAAGTGAGAAATGAGGGGGCTTTGATGTAGGTAATTCTAGTAGAGAAGAGTAATTAATTTCTATAAGATTATATAACTATTAATGGTTTAGTCTGTTATAGAGATTATAATAACAAGGATTAAAATTTTCATTGAAATAGTCATTTATATGTTATAAATTATTTCTGCTTCTCTATTTAAAAATCAATCTAAGCATCACTAGAATAGTATAAGGAAAGCAAAAAAAAATTCTGGTCTGATCTTATAAGTGAACATGCTGAAGTTTAGAGAAGTTAAATAATTTTACACTCCTATTACTTAAAAGGGGTTAAAAATTCTTCAAACAAAAAGAGGCCATTGTAATACTTCAATAATAACTACTGTAGAATTTACCATGAAAAACACAATTTAAAATTTAAGAGTATATATTTTACCCCTCCAGCTGTCTGCATGCAAGCTTGTTTCTCTATTTTCATTTAAAAATACTTAACAAGAGAATTTCAGCTACTTCTGGTTCCCTGTTGTATATACAACCATACTTCCTTTCATAATGATCAATAAAAAATTTCAAAATTTAATGCCAGTTTTCTTTATTTCCCCATATAAAAACTATATACAATGAAGTGGCTGCCTGTCTTATGCTGAGTATTTTAGAAGATCCAAACACAGTAGAAGACTCTTAGTCACAGTTACATTTTCTGTGTTTCCAGTTGCCCATTATCATTCATGGCCAAAAATATTAAAAGATTAAATTATTTACTAAATAAATAATTCATAAATTTCTTTGTTTTTAGTTTTTGTCCTGGGGACTAAACCCTGGGGCACTTAACCACACTACCATGTCTGCAGTACTTTCTTTTTATTTATTTATTTATTTATTTATTTATTTGAGATAGGGTCTTGCTAAGTTTTTTTGGGCCTTGCTAAATTGCTAAGGCTGGCTTTGAACTTGCAATCCTCCTACTTCCGCCTCCCAAACTACTGGGATTACAGGCATGCACCACTGCACCCAGCATAAGTTTTAAGCTACACACCATTCTGAATAGCTTGATAAAATTTCATGCCATTCAGCTTTACCGTGTCCAGGCTATAAATCATCCCTTTGTCCAGAGTATCCATGCTGTATATACTACCTCTCCATTGGTTACTGGAATATAAGATTGACTATCATGGTATCTTGGTGCTTTAGTTCAAGTAACCTTTGTGTAGAAGTCAACAATATAATACCTATGTGACTTACTTCACTTTATCTCATCATGTATGTATTGTATCATTTCACATCATCACAATTAGAAAACAAGTACAGTACAATAAGATGTTTCAAGAGGGAGAGAGACCACAATCATTTAACTTTTTTTGTATTATTGTTTAAATTGTTCTGTTATTAATAATTATTTTTGTTAATATGATACTATGTTTAACTTATAAATTCAATTCTATCATAGGTAACCATGTATGGGGTAAAAACACAGTATATTTAGAGTTTGAAATTATCTGTTGGGGTTCTTAGAATATTCCCCCCAGATGAGAAAAAACTACCATATCCTATGGCAAGAATTACAACCACCAGAAACACAAGGAAGAAATGGATCCTGCTGTAATGCTCTAAAGCCTGTCTTGCATTTGTGTTGCAGCTGTACTTCCCATGGCTCAGCCAATGACTGAACAGGGCAGGAATACTAAACAGCCATCTCCAAGAGACACAAAGACTCCTCAGTAGTTTTGATCAAGTGTGCTTAGAGTGCAAGCCATTCTTGGATGCCTCCCTCAAACCTTCCTTCTATTTCTTTTACTCAGAGCCAGACTTGTATTGTTATCTTATGGCTCCCAACCTTCCTCACCTCCCTCCATAATTTATCCCATAGGGATTTCACTAATAAATACATATTTAGTTTCATCTTGGCAACTGCTTCTTGGAAGACCTGGAATGATACCTGCTGCCATTTAAAAAAAAATTACATGATACAAACAAAATCTAGAAAAAAGATTCAATATAAGAGAACTTTTATGAAATGTAAGGTTTTTAATAATGCCTTTTCATATAATTAATGTTGTCAATAATTAAATTTTGACCTAGATATCAAAAGAGTATAAGACTGTACATTTTCACTGAGACTTTAAGGAATACTGAAATAAGCTACAAAAATAAATTTTCCCCTTGCAGTAACATCCAGGTGGATGACAAAAACCCTTTGTTCTAATAAGGATACACAAAAAGTTAAGGACATTAGTGATTAATGAAATGATTTCTTTGGAGTACGCTAATGGTGTGTTCTGAGTCCCTCTGCCATCCCAAGTCGCAAGTCAAGGATTAAACAGATCACTCAGTACACTTCATATGGGCACCCTGCAGTTCTTCTTTTCCACTTTGGAGAGATGGCTCACAGTGTACTGTGTCCCAATCTGCTTGATATATCTAAAAGGTGAGGTGTCACTTGACAACTGCTAGAAGATGAACTCAAAGAAATGTACCTTTATGACAACAAACCTGCATTCTAGGATTTGTCAGGATAAAGGACATGTAAGATTTTCCTCTGGTAAAGGACCCCTATAAAATAAGATGCTATGAGGTCTCAAGCTCTACTATAGAGAAAAGCAAACAAATCTCAGCAGAGGAAAGTTAGAGTGTTCAGTGTGCTCCCACAAGTTGTGCAGGGAGTAAGCCACGACCAAAGAAAGACTCCAAAGAACCATGGGGGAGTTCCCAAGAGACCGGAAGAATGTTTGAAGAATGCTTGAAGAATGTTTGAATGTGCCTACAAGAATGTCTGTCTCTTTAAGAAGAATATCGGCATTGTATAAAATTATATTTACCAAGAATGTGAAAATAGTTTTCATGCTAGTAAAATTTATCAATTTGATTTCCATATTATTGCTAAACAGGGAAGTACTCAATCAGCAGTGCTATAGATCCCTTCATTCATAAGGCCTGAAGGTCATAGAACCTGACTTCAAGAAGCTTATATTAGACAAGGAAAAATTAGCCAACTTTTAAAGAATCATTTCTATCTTGTATCAATTTAGTAAGACTCTATACAAGCCCAGAATGTGGAGAAAGAGCAATTAATTAACACAGCTACAGAGGACACGTGTTGTCAGTGGTCTTTAAATATTAGAAGAGTATAAGATGCCTTCTTATGAGTGAGGAATGGTAAAACCAAGGTAAAGATGATAGAAACATAAACCTGCTGAATAAAGCTGTTTTATCAGAAAAGAATCTTCAGGAGGGGTGAACTGAAAGTTGTTAAAACAGTGAATGGAGATGTGCTGTGATCAACAATGGCCTCCAAGTTGAATTATGCAAACCCTCTGTTTAAAACCTCTTCATAGTCCCTCTTATCTAAACAATCACATTGAAATCCCCAGATAACAGGAAGTCCCTATTGTCTCTACAAGTGCTTATGCCATTTTATGACTATGCTGAATTTTAAATATTCTTGGCACCCTCATGATAGATATCCACTGCTACACCTTCTGTCCCAAATAAAGACACAAGTCAAATGTGAAGTTAATTTTCTTGTTTAAAAAAAAAAAAAAGGGATTGGGGATGCTGCTTATTAAGCAACATTTCAGTCAAAAAACTTTCTGTTGCCTTATGTTAACATCATAATGCACACACTTTCTGAGGTAGAGTTTAGGTTCTCTATAACAAAGAGTAACACACACACACACACACAATCCCAGGCAGTGCCTAAGAAACGTTTGAGTGAATGAGATTTTTTTTTTTTTAAAGGAAATAAAGGGAATTGGTGAAATATTTCAGTTGCATTGAGTTTAGTGAATAACCTTAACTTAACACTTTATTTAATGACATTTTAAGGGAAATTTTAACATTAATAGAGGGTGAATTTGGCAGAAGAGAAGCTAAAATCTGTTCCAAACATGAGATATTGTGGGAAAACATGCAAATGAATAAGCAGAGCATGATGCAAAGGGCAGTCAGCTGAGCTAAAGAAAAAGAAGCAGAGGAGGATGTAGGGTAAAAAAAAAAATTAGTGGGTATCTTACAGGGCAGCTGACTGACTCTAACATATCAGTAACTTCCTTGAGTTATTAATGTTATCTTGTTTTTTTATGCATCTTATTTCAGAAAAGTGGTGACTGAATATGAATCACATTGCAAGTTCTATAAGAAAATGAAGTATAAGGAGAACTATAATAGTACTAAGATTTGAATAAATCTTGTAACAAAATAGCCAATGTAGGTAGGTTCTTTATAAAAAAAAATGACAGTGGAGTAATCATGGTTTTATAAAGTATTTTTTAAGAAGGATTAAGAATATGCCTACATAGTAATGACTAGAACCTTGTTAAAAAGCAATAAAGAAAATACAAAGGCAAGGAAAGTATTATGGAATTCAATCCATCTTAATTACAACCAAAGATTGCTTCATCTACATATATCCAGAATATGGAGACTTTTAACTAGTCAAATTTAAAATCTGCAAAATAATTATGTGAGACAGCATAAGGACAAAATCACATTCTCAAACAGCAGGACTATATTTTCAGGAAATTTCCATTAGTAATAATTATGATAATTTCCCATTAACTTTGACCAATTTCTTAAAAAAAAAAAAAAGATTGGGTGTGGTGGTGTAGCCCTATAATCCCAGCTAATCAGGAGTCTGGGGCAGGAGATCACAAGTTCAAGGTCAATTTGTACACTTTAGCAAGACTCTGTCTCAAAACAAAATAAAATGGCTATGTTTTGTCAGGATGTAGCTCAGTGGTAGAGCACTGTTGGGTTTAATCTCAGTTTGGAAAGAGAGAAGAGGGTGTGGAAGGAAAGATAGAGAGAGAAAGTGAAAGGAAGCAAGCAAGCTGACTGAATAAGAGGTATTTTCCATTACAAGGTAGGTTCATCTACCAGCTAACCTGAATCAAAATTAAACACATAAATTTCTATTATTAAAAAGTCTATTTGAATCTCACCTTGTCCTCTCTATCAAAATGATTAACTAATTAACAAGTGTGAAATCACAGCCTGAAACAGAGAAGAAGTGAGGATGTAATTATATTGGAAAATTGATTAGTCTGCTTTATAGTCAACTAGCCCAAATTTGAAATAAAGTATAAAAAATTATTTAGAGCGATTTGAATAACTTTAACCATGTGCACGTTCACAATTATCACTTTGGCCATTATTAAAGAATTTTACTTAGTATTAGAAATATATTACTTTGTGCTTGCAAACAACTTAATTTATACTTCCATTTAATGAACTAAGTCCAGCAAACATGGTGTAACTGGCAAGAAAAATTAATTTAGAACTTTGGAGAGACACAATTGTGTATTTATGATTCTCCTTTGAAAGATTTAGCTTGTATACTGAAGACATACTCAGGTGAGTGAGTGTGCAAAAACACACTTATATAAGCACACACATACATTCTTTTGTTGTTAAGAAGATGTGCCATCACAGAAGAGCCAGATAAACAATAGTAAACACTGGATTAAACGCTCGATTAAAACTCCTACAAAGCTAGTACATGTGAACTGTGCCTTTTAATAAACTCATCCTTTATCATTTGAGAATAAGTCAATTTTATAAATTTTAATAATGAAAGTCTAAATAATACTCGAAGGAACTAGTTAGGTTGCAAACTCTTGGTAAAAGGAAATCATTTTGGTTTCTAGCATGTTAAAAGACTACAACGTGAATTTACATGAATTCTGTTTAAATAATTATAACTGCTTAGTTAATTTTAGTTAATGTATAACTATATATCAGGAGAACAATATTATACAGTGAAGAGAAATCAACTATGTACAAAATTTGAAGCTAGCAATATAGTAAAAACAACACCATGAACTATTATTCGTGTATTGTTTCACAGAACTTTATGATGAAGTAACAGAAATTATTGATAATAATAAAATAAATCAGTTTGATTTAATGTTTTAAAAATATCCAGATCTTTACTTCTAATAAAACCTTCAAAAATAAGTTACAGAAGTAAATGTAATACTCTGTTTTATAATCCAAAGAAAATTAGCCAGGCTCCAAAATATTACATAACATATTTATAAAACTTTCAGCTTTAAATATTACTTTTATCATTTATTGTCCTAAAAATGGTATTCTTCAATTCATGTCTGGTTGATAGGTGCTGGTAATTTGTGCAATTTGTGCAAATTGAGGCACAACTCCCTCTCAATTAAGATAATGTGGACTGAAACAACTTCCTTGAAATCCACATGGGGGAACAGACAACCTACATGGTAAAAAGTGTGCAAAACTTATTATGAGAAGTAAAACAGGACTATTTAGAACGGAAAAAGAAAAGGCTTATGGATACAGCATGAGAGCTGTCTCTAAGAAACTGAAAAGCTGTCATGTGGAATTGTGGTCCAAATTAGAATCCTGTAATTATCCATTCACCTAACAAGTATGCATTGAGTCCTTCCTATCTGCCAGACCTTGTTCTTGGCACTGGTCATGCAATAGTGAGCAAGAAACACAATATCCCTTTCTTATGGAGCCTACTTCAAGAGGCTAAAACAGAAAACAAACACACAAATAAATAATCAAGAGCATGGCCATTTTATACAGTATAAAGTACAGTGAAGAAAAAAAACACCAGTATAATGTAGCACAAAAGGCTTAGTTTTGAATGGTCAGCAAAGGCTTCTCCAAGGAGAAAATTTTAATCTGAGAATAAAATCAGATGCAAAAACTGGTTATGTAAAGATCTGACAGCAGAACATTCCAGAAAGAGTAACCAAGGAAAACATCCCTGAAGAATGGAAGTTGCCATGTTGGAAAACTAAAAAGAAGGCCAATGTGGCTGGAGAAGAGCAGCACAGGGAATTGGCATGGAATGACTGTGGATTCTCAAAGGTTGTAAATCAAAATGCTCTCTTTCTCACTGGAGTTTCTATGTATTTCTCAATAGAAATGTAAGTATAGCCAGGTACTGTACTGCCACAGGAGGAAAGCCCTTGGTGTCCTTGATCTACTTAACTCTGGGTCTCTGCAGAACACTGATGCAAACAACCTTCATTTGGGACAAAGTAACAAGGTTCTGAAATGATAAATTATGAAGAATCCTACAATAGTGGAGAAAGCTACAACTTGTATCAAACAGATCTTGGTTCAAATCTTGATATGGTAGGTTTCAGCCTTTTAATAGGAGGAGCTATTGCCATGCCTTTTCATTCTGATCTGGCTTTGACTTGCCCTATCAATAGAACCCAATGAAAACTGGATTGTGCTTCTTCTAAGCTTCTGCGTCAAAACCACTTGGAATTTCTCCTCTGGCCTTTTTGGAACCAGTAACACTACCTTGTGAATAAGCCCTGTATAGCCACTTTGAAGATAAGACCATATGGAGATAATGGACTTGCCATGCCAACTGAGGATTCAGACTGTGGAAGAAGAGCCAGTCACCAGTCCACCACCAGCCAGTCTGTCAAGTGACTGCAAATACATGAGTGAAAACTAGTAACACCAGTGGAGCAAGGGCTAGCCAATCCCCTGAGCCCTGACAGCATTGCCAAACTATAGAAACAGAGAAAGTAACTTATTGCTGTTTCGAACTAAATTGTGGGATAATATGATATGTAATAGTAGAGAAATGATACAACAATCTTTATTCTTGCTAGCATAGCAAATTTAAAAATGTGTAGCATTGTCTTTGAGATTGTGAGTTAGGCAGAAGCTTGAAAAACCAAGAGTAGGCTGTTAGTAAATGCTGGAAAAATGTCGAACAAACTGTTTGCAGAGGCTTAAAATGTGCTAAGAAAATTTTTACTGGGGGCTGGGGAAAGAGCCAAAAACATTGTTGGGGATAATTCAAAAATATAAAACATACTTAATGCATTTATGGATCTGACAAAGAAAATTTCTAGACAGAATGTTGGAAGTATCAGTAGAATGTATATAACCAAGTATAATATGAAAATAAAGAGCTGAAGGAGGATATATTTAATTTGCTAAACAAAACTTAGACCAAGTCAAAAAGTGCCAGTGCTGGCTGAGCTAGAAAATAAAGCTATTCTTTATTATAAGTCTCTCCTATATGAAAAAAAAAAGATTTTCAAAGGAAATTACCTTACAGTAAATATTACATCAAGAATGTTTTAGTAAGACTGTTATAACTTTAGGATGATTCCAGGCAGGTTCTAGTAGAATCTTAGGTAGAAAATAAGAAAATAGGACATCCACTGTGAGTGAGGACTAAAACAACAATTAAAAAAAATAAATGAAGAAATCACTACCAGGGAGCAGAACTGGATCCTAAATAGAAACTTCCCCCATCCCTAGAGTTCAGAGCCCTGAAAAAGTGCTAAACTATTTCAAAATTGCTATAGACATTTGAATGCTATGTGTCTTCCATTTCTCCTATTCCTGAATGAGAGTAGTGTGGTTTGCTTGACCATGGTGTTTTATGTTGGGAGTATGGGGAACAGATAACTTGTTTCAAAGTAACTTCAGATGCATTGGGACCCAGTGAGGTCACAAGGTCATGGAAGTTCAGCCTAATGTCATTAATCAAGGTATTTTAGTTTCTTAGAAAGAGTTGGATGTACTTTTGCTTGTGGGCAGAATATAAAATTATTATTAGTAGAGGACAAGTGAAGACTGTTTGGAAAGGTGGTTAGAATCTGTATTCCTGTCCCTTTGTGATATTATTTGTGATTCTTTTGTCAATAATGGATGGTTTATATTTCTTGAATATAAACTGATTTTGTGACTTGCTTTGATCAAAAGAATATGGTAGGAGCACACTGAGTGCTTTAGAGTCTTCATCTCAATAGGTCTTATAGCTTCCATTCTTGTTCCCCTTAGAACATTGCTACTACCTTGTGAACAAGTCCAAACTAGCCTTCTTGATAATGAAGCACCATAAGGAAAGAAAGACAGTGAAGAGACAGAGAGGAACTCAGCAATTACAGCAATCCCACCTGAGGCTCCAGATTCCTTACAATATTTTGCCAGTCCCCAGGCATCCACCAGAGGACTACAAATGCATGAATGAGCCCTGAAGACACAATGTGAAGCAGAAGAGCTGTTCACATGAGCTCAGCCCAAATTTCCAACATATATGATTGTGAGTAAATAGGTAGTTGTGCTAAGTCCAGGGTAATTTATTTAAATTTCTCAGCCGATTACTTCATCTGAAAACAAAACAATATCTAGCTTACAGGGATATTGTGTAAATTAAACAAGATAAATTATGAAAAACATTTAGTCTGTGCATTCTAAGCACTGGATAAATGGTAGTGAATATGTGAATAACAATGACAACTATGGCAAACCATAACAACCTATACTGTTGAACAATATGTTCACAATAGTGATCTAGAAGCAACTTTGCATAGAAACTAGAGTCTCCCAGGCCAAAGTTCTTTTCTGTACACTATACTTTCTGTCAATAATTGTTTGCCATTCTTTAGGGTATTTTTTTTTTTTTACTGGGGGTGGGCAGACTGTGTTTTAAAATCAATTTATTTGTATTAAGTTGCACTAATTCATTACGTAATATTACAGAGAGCAGAACTATAGATAAAACATAGATGAAACTCATGAGAAGGATGATTTGGATCTTTCCATAGCTATCACAGGCTGCATCGCCTTAAAAATGTAGTATATTCCATGTCACTATAAGTGTCCATGAGCAGGTGACATTTCTTCTGTCAGGACTGCTGATGCATGAGCTTACATAATTGGGCCAGATGATTTTTATGTCTTTTCCTAATATGTGGTACTTATTCTGTTTTCTCAATAATCCTCTGCATTTTAAAGGCTTATTCAAAAACCGAAGTCTTAAAGTATAATCCATGCATGTAGAAATTTCACTGACATTTTCATCTTTAGACTGGTACAGATGTATTACAGAAACAACATAGAATATGAAAATTTTTGAATTGGCCTTTTCACCTTTGATTTAGATCAATACTCAGAATAGTCAATTGTTTTATGTGTTAACTATCTGTTCATATGGCTGGGGAAAAAACTCAATATGCTGGTGACAAAAATCTATTTATTCATTTATTAATTCATTTATCCAATGAATATTCATGAAACATTTATCAAACCTTCCTATAAAGTAAGCATTGTGCTGTGTAGTATAAGGTTGTATTTTACAGAAACAGCTACGGTCAATACTTTGACACCAAAGAAATAATGAAGAGTCTTAAATATTTTGGGGTTTTTAGTTTTCTGTATTTTATGTATTAGAGACCCATTTTACCTACCTATTTACCTAATCATTTAATATTTATTACAATGTTACATATTCATTCAAGACTTTTTCTTACTAAAAATTACAACATATATATACATTTGGAATACAGAATATGAGTTCTCAGGACACAATTCAGAGACATGATTAATAAAAACAAAACGTTTTGATCCATTTCCTATCAATATAATGTGAACAGAGATCATGGGATTATTTTATGTGAAGTGCAAAACATTTCTAGTATTCCTAGTTAAAAAGAGCACCTCTGTTTTGTTATGTTAATTTAGCTTTAATTAGGTTTGTCAGGTTGATTTCTCTCCCATCTTTTTAATTTAAACTTGAACTGAATATTTATTTATGCAATATAATTTTATTTTAAATATTATTTTATCATTCTTAAAAATCATAAATAGAATATCAAGAAAAGCAATTTAGTTATTTTGGGAAAATTTTAGACTGATTTGGAATGGAACAATATAGTTAATAAAAGCCATCTTTGATGTTATTTAACACAAAAGCAAACATAGATCTTTTTATATTTGACATTAAAAATCTGATCATTTGCCTCCCTAAAGAAAGCACATACAGTTTTTATACAGACTGCACAGTAAAGAATAATAATATTTCTGTTTACTGAGATATCAACTGGCATTTCACTGTAAGTCAATGGTCTATCGTTGCTACAGCGTATTAGACCTCAATCTGGCATCTACAAATGTCAAGAGTATAAAAAAAAAATATAGGATGAAAATCAAAAGCATGTTCTGAACTCCCACAAAAAAAAAAAGGGAAACAAAGTTCACCTAAACGTATTTGCTGCAGAAATCAGTGCAATATTCAGCTGTCAATCTAGAAAAACAAGGGAGCCACACTGTCAGTAGGACAGGATAATAAAATTTCCAGCAGATGTTCAGGCAGGGCTCTAATTTTTTACTGAACTCCCTTGGTAAGCATTTAATTTCTTTATCATATGCAGCCTTGGCAAATTGTACTTCATCAAAACTGTATTGTGAAATATTAATATTTCATATGATAACAAAACTCTATAGACTAACCTTTGTCATATGAAAAGCATCCAAATTTCAAATGTCAAGATTCTGAATTTTAATACATTTTAAATAGATTCTTGAATTGGCATAATAAATTATAATAAGACTAATCTCAATTGGTATGCTATAATGTCACACAAATGTATAGTACATATAATGCTTTAATAGATGTCTTTGGTAAAAGTCTGCAGAAAAAAAAACAAATAAAATGGTGTATGCTACAACATTTCATCAGTAAGAAATTCATAATACATAATTATATATGTGTAACATTTAATCACTAATTAGGGACAATATAAAAAAAACAAATACAGTTCTTTATCAGGAAAATGGGATATTCTGCATACTTATGTATAGGAAGTGATCTTTTTTGAAAATGACATTATATAAATGCAAGGTAGCTTCGTTATTTTTGTCATTTAAAATCAGCAAAATGTGTTTAAAATAGTCTTTGCACATTATTTTTTTATATTCACTATCAAAAGAAGTAAAGTAGGAAGTCTGAAAAGCCCCCCTTCATTATGTTTCATGTGCCAAATTTAATTTGCATTTGTTCATAACTCCCCTTTTGAACCAGCATCACAGACTTCTGAATTGATAGATTAAATTTAAATTGGAGGTTTAGGAGAAAGTTAGCTTCCACATTTATTTCTGCTGGTGATCCTAATAAAGGCAAGTGCTCCCGGGTTACTGAAAGACACAGCATCACAAATCAATGCATGTCACCAACAGAGGAAAGACTGATGTTTCTGATTAATCAGAACTCAATTTCTGCAAGCAAAGAAAATCCAAAGCAAATTCCTTTTTGCCTAATTCTTCACTTCTACCTGTTTAAACCACCTATCTCAGTTTTCACATATGTATTCTAAAATAGCATAACAGGTATAGTTATTCAATGCTATCTGAGACTGTTTTCCTCAACAGATTGAACATTTGATTACAGTTCTCCAGTAACTCTTAAAGGATGGGTTGAAAAAAAGACAAATATACTATTAATATTCTACAAGATTGTAAATAATTTATTCATGATATTCTAAAGTGGAATCCAGTTTATTCTGTTCATTTTTACACTTTGTTTAATGAAAGGCTTTCTAAAGAGTCAGTTGATTTATTTGAATAAAACCCTCTTTGTATTTAAATATAAAAATCTTTAAGAAATATGTTTTCTCAGCACTGATTTTTCTAAGTTTTGAAGATTCTATGGATTTTCTTGACCACACTTATACATAGCATCTTGTAAAGCTGTCAGAGGAAGACAGCTGTAATGTTTTACCCATAATAATGCTAGCTATTGATCCTAGTAAGAGAAGAAAGAGGGAGAGAATGTGCTTAATGGGGCATGTTTGTTCTCTATTATTTTCTTTGCCTAAGGATAAGGCTGTTTTAAATAATGATACTCTTTTCTTAGTTGCTAGATTCACACATTCTTATACATTAATTATAACTAACTACCAGTTAGTACTAAATACATTGAATGGCTTAGCAACTAAAATTTTTATCAATAAATGGCCTAAGAAATGTTAAATTCTGCTCTTGTCTTCTGATTTAAAGCTGTCTATGGATATCACATTCCACTGCTAAATGGTCCTACTCTGAAAAAAATGCATATATATGGTTTGTGTACTTCAGATAACCAATCTCAACTTTAATATGTAGTTTATTTCCTACTAAGTATGTCCACTTGTGGTCTGGGTAGACTGATAATATCTCATGAAACTCAGGGTATCTGTTTATTTGAAAAACTTACTATATTCAAAATCATGAGGAATCTTATTACAAACACTAACAACTATAGTGAGGGATTCTTTATACATTAACTGGACCCCAGAATTTTGTATAAACCAAGTTTGTGGTCTCCTTAACTTCAAGTTGAAGCATATGTACACACATCTAAAAATCACAAAACAATAATGTCAAAAAACAATTAAAAATAGAACTAACATATAATCCAGTAATCCTAGTATTTGTTATATATCTAAAACAAAATCAATATGTCCAAAACATCGGCACTTCCATGTTCATTGCAGCACTATTCACAGCAATCAAGAAATGGGAACAACCTAAGTCCATTGGTAGTATGTAAAATGGAATATACTGTTCATCCATAAAATGAAGGATAGCCTATCATTTTCATCCATGCAATGACATGGGTGGTACTAGGGATCATTACATTAAGAGAAATAAGCTAGATATAAGCAAACATGTATTTCATGATTTCACTCAAATGTTAAAAAAGTTTATCTCATAGAGACTGGGGGTAGAATGGTGGTTACCAGAGGCTGAAGAGTGTCGGAGAAAAGGAGAAAGGACAGGGAGGGTTGATTAATGGATACTAAGCCACAGTTAGACAGAAGTTCTGGAGTATTACATTGCATAGTAGGATGACCATAGAAAACAAAAATTTACTGTATATTTGAAAAAAGAAGAAAGAAATTCGATTATTTTAACCATTAAGAAACCATAAATATTCGAAGAGATAGATATATTTAGCCTGATTTAAACATTACACAACATATACATATATCAAAACATTACATAGTATTCTATTAATATGTATAATTTTCATGTGTTTCAATAAAGAAAAAATGAAGAGTGTATGGTTAAGTGAAAAGTCACTTTTATAATATTTATACTTTTGATGCTTCCTATACAATACAATATGAGAAATATATGCGATACCCCTGCTTCCACAGAATAGATTGGCTGAAAGGAAGTTAAAGCCTATTGTGTTATGACAATATATAGTTAATAGTTTAATAATTATTATATCTTGGTCATTATACTCACATTATATATTACTTATGCCTTAATTAAAGTACATACTATACATTTAGGCATGACTTCAAAAATATATTCTTACCTTATCAAGAGAGAAAGTTTTGGTCAAGGCAAAAGCCCATCCAGCTTGAAAAGCTCTTCGGATCATTGATGAGTTGGTAGCTGGGGTTGCACTAGCAAGACCAAAAGGATTAATAAACTTCAATCCAGCCATTTCCACACTAATGTCCACCAGATCAATAGGAGTGTAAAAGAGGGGTAGTTCGGGCTTGGCAGAAACTGAAGCTCCATATTGTGACTGCAAAAAACAAACAAAGAGTCAATAATTGCTATATCACATCTGAATTATCTATATAATTGTTTTATAAAAATCACTTCAACACAGCATTTGAATTCATATAGATTACATCAGTCTGTTTACAATGATGAAAACTGGCTACAAGTCAGTTAGAAGTGAACCAAATTCATATGTAATTATCATTCTTTTCTAATCTAAAAGGCAGTATAGAGAGTATTAACAAATAAAAATCAATTAAACAAACACACAACTCTATTTAAAACATACTGAGTTTCAAACACAAAAGGGAATAATTTTAGAATTTATCTCCCTGGTTCCATTAACCCAGCTTCTTTGTACTTAATTTATGAAAATGTCTTAGTGCTCAGAGATATGGGCAACAGAAAGTCAGAGGCCTAAATTCAATTTCCAGTAATCTCACTACTGCTTATGTGATTTTAGGAAGCTACCTAACATGTCCTTGTGTTTTTTCCTCCATAGTTTTCAGTAAAGCAGTAGGAATGCCAGCTGCCTAATTTCCTGCCCCATGGGGATATTGGAAAATGCAGGAAATGATAAGCTAGAGGGAGACATCTAATTGGGAAAGTGGATAATGTACTCACGTGCATTAAGGGAGTTTTTTTTTTTTTTTTTTTTCAGAAACTAAACAGGTAACAAACAATTTATGTCAAAATCTTAAGTTGGCACTAAAACCTGAACACTAACTTTTGTTAAAGGATCATGTAATAAGGCTACCTTGCAGTATAACTGTAACTGACATAAATACATATGTATATGGTACACTGAAACATAGTAGAAGTTTCCTAAATGTCCTTTCCTCTCTTTCTCCTCTTCCTCGTTTTCTGTCCTTCCCTTCCTTCCCCCCCTTACTTTTTTTTCTCTGTTTATCTCTAAAAGACAAATAATACTGGAAAATACAAAAAAAAAAAAAAAAAGGATGAATTTTCTCAGCCAAAGTATTTACTGAATGGATAGGGCTAGTTAATTCAAAAGTAGAACTTCTTTCTCTTGTGAATCATCACTCAAAAGAAAAGTTATTTGAGCAGAACTTTAATTTTATAGGAGTGTGTCTTGTGTAGATAAAGATTTCCATGACTTGCATAGAAATTACTTCTAGGCCTTCACCATTTATAATGCAAAGTAAAGTTCACTTAATATGTAAAAACGCATCCAACTTGCCAATTGAAAGACTATTATGTTTCCGGTCTTGCAAAAAAGATGCTTCATGGTATCCAGCCTTCAACTATGGCAGACGCGTACAGCCAGGGATATGCTGGGTTTCCAGGATACTGTTCTTTCTTTATTCCCCTCACCATTTTTTTTTGTGTGTGTGTGTGTATAAGTGTGTCTCTAGGGATGGAACCCAGGACCTCCCGCATGCAAAAGCACTCTATCACTGAGGTACATCCCCAGATCTACAAGGCACATTTCTGAGTATTTGATAGTCAATATGTGAACATATTTTCTCCTGCCCTCACAAAGAATTGCAATACCATTAAAAGGAATATGAAAAAGAAAATAACTAGAATGTATAATATAGGGAATTGGAGATTGGAAATTTATGAGGTGAATATATGTGCATGCTTGTGTCCATGTAGGTATGTATAAAATGGACATGGGAGACAACCACTTTTGGTTGATATTTGCTTGTTTGGGGTACTGGGGATTGAACCAGTCCTTTTTACTTTTTGAGTTTGGGATAAAGTCTAAGTTTCTAAGGGCCTAAGTTGCTGAGGCTGGCATCAAATTTATAATCCTCCTGCCTCAGGCTCCCTTCACTGGGATTACAGGCATGTACCACCACATCTAGCTAGAAAATCACTCTTGATAGTATTTTCTTAGCTCTGTGTTACCATTATTTAAATTGAATCAAGCAAGTTTTAGGCTACACTAATGAGTAATTTCCTGACATGAGAGGAAGAGATTAGAAAACACTGGGAAAATTTTAGAAACAATTTCCTTATGTTCAGAATCTCAGAAACAGAAACAACCCTGGGAACCTCTGTGTCTAATATCCATAGCAGAGATACATGTGGTCCTGCATACATTATTAGATAAAATGAATGACCCTACAAGTTTTCCTCTCTTTTTTTATGGCTATTTACTGAAATATGTAACCTCTTTAATCTTATAGATGAATTTAGTTTGTTTCAAGTAGTAGCTATATATGGCATTAGGAAACAGCAAATAGGTAGGTATATGTCTGGCTCAATTTACATTGGCTAATTTGTGTAGTTTTGAATAAATAGATCATTGTCACAAAATCCATAAGATTATAACCTTAATAACTAGAAAAAAAATAATTTGGACAAGATTTTGCAAGATTTCCCTTAGGTTTGAAACAAAACAAAATGCAATATACCAAATCACACAAGTAACAAAATGTAAACATACACATATATACAGTCTCTTTCACATGAGAAGTACATTTCTCATAAAATACACATTTTATTTATAAAATTGCTACAGCTGTGCATTTGTATATGATATAACCTAAAACTCTGCTGTAACAGGTCTGCATGTAATTTTGGTTTCTTGATTCTTTGTTGCAATGTAATGCTGCTCCCCTTTGTCCTCTGGCTTAGGGAACTCAAAGTCTCAATTTCTGGTCTCACCACAAGCTAATTCTTCCCAAATCCCAAATGCAAACTCCAATTCGGGATTTCTTAGAAAATTCAAACCTTCAAAGGTGGACATTTGGCCCTACTTCCAATTCAACTTTTAAAATGTATCTGTGTATTCCTTCCTAAAAAATGCGCATACAGATTTTCAATTTCAGACAATACCATCTTTCTAGTCACCCAATACTGTTAATAAATCACATATATTTTAAAAAACAAACAAACCAGATATCAACCAATAGAGACTAGTTCCATGACAGTTTACCCCACAAGGGAATGCTTGCTAGCATCAGAAACAACAAGAGGAAATGAATGTATTGGCCTGAGAGTTTTGTTATGTACTCAGACAAGTATGAGGTGATACTATATATAAATGTACAGGTTTCAGTAAATATATACATGTAAATATCTCTCTTTACTCATCTATCACCAAGTAATATAATGAGCAGAATTATCTCTCAGAATAAAAGTTTAGATGACTTATGATTTTAGAATTTTGCTTACTGTATTTTTAATGTTTTCAGTAATGGACCCAATTGTTTTAGTCAGCTTTTTCATAGCTGTGACTAAATGATCTAACCAGAACAATTTTAAGGAGGAAAAGTTTATTTGTGAGATTCAGAGGTGTTAGTCCAGAGAAGGCTGGCTCCATTCCACAGGGCTCAAGGTGAGGCTAAGCATCATGGCGGAAGAGTATAGCAGAGGGAAGCAGCTCACATGGTGGTCAGGAAGCAAAGAGAGAGACTCCACTCTCCAGATACAAAATATATACCCCATAGCTATGCCCCCAATTCCTACCTCCTCCAGCTACAACCTACCACTTCAATTAACACAGTTAATCCCTATCAGGGGATTAATTCAAATATGTGTGAACACCTTTATTCACATTAATTAAGATTCTCACAATCCTAATATTTTTCCTCTGAACCTTCTTGCATTGTCTCACATATGAGCTTTGGGGGGTACACCTCACATCCAAACCATAACAATTTACATGAGATATTAAAAAGAAGATTAAAACAATTTTTTAAACTTTTGCATTATTAATTGACAATTTATAATCACATATTTATGGGGTACAAAGTAATGTTATAGTTTATGAATATGATGTGGAATAATTAAATCAAGTTAGGGACATGCTCATTACCTCAAATACTTAACAATTTTTTTGTGATAAGAGCATTTGAAATTTATTATTAGCAATTCTCAACTGCAAAATACTCTTAATTATCTTCAACATGCTAGTACAATATATTTCAAAGATACTTCTGTTTGAGATCTGGCACCCATTGACCACCACTTGCCCCTTTTTCCATCCCCTAACTTCTGTTAACTACCATTCTACTCTCTTTTCTGAGTTCAGTTGTTCTGGGTTCCACACATGAGAACATGTAGTATCTTTTTCTCTGTGCCTGGCTTACTTCACTCCACACAATGCTGTCCAGATTAACCTAAGTTTTCACAAATGACAGAATTTCTTATTTTGTTTTTTTAAAAAAAGATTCCAATATGTATGCACACCTTTATTCATTAATCAGTTGAGGGACAGTTAGGTTGATTATATAACTTGCCTATAGTGAATGGAACTTCTATGCACATGAGAGTACAGGCATCTCTTTGACATACTGATTTCAATTATTGGGAGTAAATACCTAGGAGTAGAATGGCTAGATCAATAGAAATTCTATTTTTTTAAAGGAACCTCCCTCCATACAATTTTCCACAAGATGTGCTAATTTACATTTCCACCAACAATGTGCAATGATCCCTTTTTCTCCATAGCCTCAGCAATACTTCTTATCTTTCATGTTTTTGATAATAGCCAGTTTATAGGAATGAGATGACATCTCATTACAGTTCTAATTGCATTTCTCTAGTGATTAGGAACAGTAATTCTTATATATATATATATATATATATATATATATACACACACATTGGCCATTTGTATGTCCCCTTTGAGAAATGTCTATTTAGTTCCTTTGTTTATTTTTAAATTATTTTTTCTTGCTCTTATATATTTTGAATATTAACCCCTTACTGAATATATAAGTTGGATATATTTTCTCTCAATCCATAGATAAACTTTGAAAACCACTGTTTTCTTTGCAGCACTTCTTGCACTTTTTATTTTGGCATAATCTCATTTGTCTATTTTTGTTTTTCTCAAATGTGCTTTTCAGATCAAATTCAGAATATCTTTGCCCAGATGAATGGCATGTGGTTTCCCTCTGGTTTCTTCCAGTACTTTTTTAAGGTTTTTAGTCCCACATTTAAGTCTTCAGTCCATTTTGAATGGATTTTTGTGTACAGTGTGAGGTAGTATCCCTTTCTATTCTTTTGCATGTGGATATACAGTTGCTCTAAAATCATGTATTGAAGTGACTCTCCTTTCCCAAATGCAAATTTCTTGAAAAATCATTTGACCATACGACATGTGGGCTCATTTCTGGGCTCCCTATTCTGTTACATTGGTAGGTGTTCCTTTTCTTTCTTTCTTTCTTTCTTTCTTTCTTTCTTTCTTTCTTTCTTTCTTTCTTTCTTTCTTTCTTCTGTTCATAGCTTGCTTAAAATAATTTTTTAAAAGAAGCAATAATACTCTAAAACCCATCAAGAGAAGATCCAGGTAAAAAGCCTGCTCATTAGTGTCCTCCAAGATGGCTCTCAATTGACATTTCAGTGACATTATTATTTCTAAAATTTAAAAAAAAATACAGAACTCGAACAGCCAAAGAGATGATCTACTTTAAAAGCTTTATCTTACCAAGAGAAAACCAAAGGAAGGTAAATGGATAACAGTAAGTTACTCCGTAGCAAAACCACCACAACATATATATGTTTTCTGTGTTGTTGGCTGATGATTGTAAGTCACCCTTTAGAAACAAAATCTTTCAATCATTCTTTCTCAACCTCTTTGGTTGCTCAACATACACTTAATGGGAAAAAAAAAAACAAAAGAAAACTGAAAAGAAAAGAATGTAGTCATAAAGAACTGAAGTGAGGATGATAAAAATGGCATTTAAGGAAAATCTAGATGTCCAGCTCTTAGAGCATAAAAATAAGGAGTAACATTGCTATTTTAGAAGCTTTTGCCAGACATGTGAGACTTTGAAAATGAGAGAGATGTCTAAAGGTCATTTTCTTTTATAGTTTGCTTTTTTCCCCCCTCAGGATTTTTTTTTTTTTTCTGGAGAGACTGAGTAAAGATTTTAGTCACTTAAAATACAATTCTAAAAATTAATTGATGGTATAGATTTTGAGAAGTCCCAAATTTATAGAGGCTACACTTAAATGTTCTCATTTCATTCCCATCTGTAAATTTCTTTGAGGTCCTTCACTACAGAATAAACAATAAACTGCTTATATTATATAATCCCAATTTTGACTTTGGTTCTTCACCCTCTACTCTTACTAATCTCATCTTCTACCATTTTTATAATGCATATATTATTATGCTTCAGTTTATTAAAATATTTTCAATATTTAAAAATATCATTAATGCATCTATGTATCTGGACTTTTTTCATGAAGTATTATTTTCTACTTGGTTTAAATGCTTTGAAATTTTCAGTTAAGCCTTCCTGATTCAGTCCAGCTGTGATTTCTACTGGGAAACTTATATAGCTCCGCACAAGTAAAATTATTTCTGCTTAATATTCTGTACTTGTGAGATATATATATCCTGCTTAATTTAATTTCAGTACCTAGCGTAAGACTTGGCAAAAAGATGCTCAAAATATTTGTTGAATGTATTAGACTAGAAACCTTGGAAACTTAGCCTCTTTTTCACATCAGTTTCCAGTAAGGTGATAATGAATGTAGATGAAATAATCATTAACTTTATTCCAAATATGCAAAAGTCCATTATTCCATGATTCTAATGTAAAGATTCTCCAAAGAGCCATCTAGTGGGAATAGTCAGTAACTGCTCTGGGTTTGTAAGTCATGGTGCTATATAAATATATACATTCTATAATTCAATAACATAAAGTGAGTTAAAGATTCACCAACTTCACAATTTTGTTAGGATCCTACCTAAAGTATAACATTTTTCTACATTCCTTGACTTTTTACTTCTAGTTTTTAATGGACAACCAACTGGTCATAAGTAACAGAAACTAGCCTCAGACGGTTATTATGAGGATACAGAACAATCCCATGAAATTCAAGCAGGCATGTGGCGGGACCTCCAGAAAAGGCTAAAAATTCTCAAGGAAAGCCATAAGATCCAGCTCTCTCTTTTCTTCTCTTCAGGCTTCTCCCATCTTACATAAGCATTATTTCTCCAAAACATAAATATCTTCAATGTTAGAAAATAATAAATGTTTTTCATGATGGTTTGATTTGAGTACACATACAGCACATATATCCACATATTGAAAAAAAGAACTTATCAAAAATATAAATCCATTCCTTTCTCTCTCCAATTGGCTTCCCCTACTTCTTTATCCATATTGATTGATATTACATTGGTCCAGCCCATTCATTTTCTACTTTAAACTTAAGAAACATCAGGAGAGTTTTAAAAATTCTGATGTGAACACCAAGTACCCTTCAAACAATGATTACATTATAATTTCTTGAGTGGGACCCAGACATTCTTAACAATCTCTTCAAAGAATCACATTGTAAACAGAAGGCTGAGAACCACTTCTCTGGTCATATGAATTCTCTTTCCAATTCCTAATTCTCAAGCGAGGGACACAGTCTTGGCCATGACTGTGGTAGATGTCTACCTTATTCAGCTAAGTGGCTACTAAGGGTCTGTGCAAGGGCACAAAATATAGTGGAAGCTGGGCAGATACTCTAAAAGGTGCTCTTGTGGAGCCCCCATCTGCTTATCAAGAATCATAGCCAGTAAGCACAAACACATGTGTAAAAGCCAAGGCTTACTGTAAAAATAGGACACTAAGTATATCCTGCAAATCAATGAGACACTTGTCCAAGTAAGATTTTGTGCCAGAACCAGTGATTGGTATTTTCTATTTATTCCCTTTGTGAAAATTGTGACTCTTGAAAGAAGGCCTTATTCTCTTATGAAAGATGAAGAAAGTGAGATTCAAGGAAAGTAAATAGCTTTTTGCTCTTTCTAAAGTAAGCAGTTATTAAGTGGTACATGAAGACCTGACTCAGATCTTAGACCTACTACAATATATCAAGCTATCTCCATCTTATATAAACATTGTTTTTCTGAAATATTAATGTCCTCAAAACTAAAAACTAACCTAAAAGTTTTCTGTGATTTGATTGCACACACACACAGAGCACATATAAAAACACACTGAACAAATCTTTTTAGAAATAGAATGTATATACTATTCAAATATTATTACTATAATTAATCACAATACCTTTAATTTGAGAATACAAGTAAAAATAAGTAGAGTCTTACACTATAAATACCTCACATTTGACCAGTATATTATCGTCATGAGATACTTTTACCTGGTTGGATCATGGAATTTTAGCAGAGACATTTGCATATAAAATGGTTATGCTGTTGGGGAAATGCAACTCACATTGCAATGATGTCTATCAATTGCATTTTTCCCTAATTTGATTTAGAAGAATGATTCTTTTCTTAAAAATGAGAAAAGAACTACTGAAATGAAGACTATTGGTAGTATTATATTTGATTAAGGGGGAATAAATCATCACTACTATGTTCCCTAAGATATAACATCATCAATCAGCTTTTGCTTACTCATTTATTTATATTCCATTGTGGTATAACTACAATGGACTCTCTCTTGGGATACAGATGTTCTAGAAGCACACATCTGAGATTACTTTAAGGAACAGAATAAATAACACATGTAGCTACTTAGATTAATTCATAGGTGGATTAATGCATCAATTAACTGCAGATCACTTACTTCATCCTCATAGAAAACAACTACTGAGGAGAGAAACCTTACAGAAAGAAATTAATTTGGATTAGCTACTTCCATGATGGAAAGGCGTAGGTCCAATGACTATAATTATAATATACAATCGGATTTTATTTCTCCATTTTGAGAAATTACTACTTATAATGAAAACTTTAGAAAAGATATGAGACTATAGAAAATTTTCTTCAAAATAATGATCCCATTTTATTAAATTCTATTCACAGTATCTTTGAGCTGAATGCTTATAACTTGGGCATAGAATAAGGCTAGAAAATTAAATTACATTAATTTAAATACAGGTTGTCTTTTTCCATCTAAATAACTCTATCACCACCCCAACCAACCAGCTATTTAGCAACTGAAGGTAGTATCATGCAAGTTTCTTCCTCTTCAACAACAAAATATGATTACCTCCTTAGTTCTTCTTGTTTATCAAAAACCAAAAGTCTATATTTTATTTTTGGTGTCTCTTCTCTCTCATTTCCCATTTCTTTTCTTCCAGAAACCTAACGATTTCTGTCATTACTTCTAGGGACTATTTCTTATTGGTTCCCCCATTTTCCTTGTCTCATACTTAAATCCACTCTTTACTTTGTACCAGAGTAGCCCTTTAAAAACAAATTTGACATGCTCAAAACTTCATTAGTTTTTTAATGGAAGTCATTAATATTCAAATGTTTTATTTTAGCCTACATGAAGTAGTCCTGTCTATCTAAACTTATCTTACGCCACTTTGTGTAAACTTACATATCAAGTAAACATATACATCAAATACACAGATCACATAGCATGTGGTTTCCACCAAGCTCTATATTTCACTAGATATTTATCTTCCTATTATATTCTTTCTTATCTTTTTATTTCCATGTCAACTCTTCTCCCACTGCCACGCACCAGATTTTTTAGTAAACTAAAGTACTACCACCAATGAAACCAGTGAATTGGTGAAATACGCTTTCTAAACCTTATGTGTCCCTTGATCTAGAATGTCTTTTTGGTTTAATCAACTTTTCTACAATATTTATCAAGTGCTTACTCTATGGCAGGCAGTATGTCCAGATGTTAGGAACTCAATAATAAGCAAAATATATTTTGTTTGTTTAATTTTTTAAATTTATTAATCATTCAAAAACTGTATTGAGGTATAATTGGTATATGAAAACATGATTAATGCATATAATTTGGTGAGTACTATAATTTGAATATGGTTTGTCCCTACCAAAACTCATGTTAAGGTTTTAGTCACACACACAAAAAAATGTATACACACAAAGTTTATTTCTTTGAATTTTATGTATTCATTAACATGTTTTTGGTTATAATTATTCTTAATATTTTGTGTTTTAATTTTTGGACTAGTAGTTTAATTTTTGGATCACCAATGTAGTATTATAATATTCTGTGTTTGTCTATATTTTTACTTTTCCCAATGATATGTATACATTCTTATAGTTTTGCATTGCTATTTGTGATTATTTGTTTTAATTTGAAGAATTTTCTTCTATGTTTCTTGTAAAACAGAATTAATAGTAACAAATTCCTTCAGTAATTGTTTATCTGGAGACGGATCTATATAAAATAATTTTCTTTTGATGTTTTCAAAACTGTTGTCTTTGACTTTGAACAATTTAGTTATGTCAGTATAAACTTCTTTGTATTTAACCCTATTTGGTGACTACTGATCTTAATTAACTTAAATGTCTATTTTCTTCCTCAAATTTGGGAAGTTTTCAGCCATTAATATTCTGGAAATCCATGTTCTTCCCATTCCTCCCTCTCTCTTGTTCAAGAAGCCTTTCTTTATGCTTTTTTTTTTTTTGGCTACTGTGAATAAATAATTTCAAATGCCCTGTCTTGGATTTTAATAATTATTTCTCTTACTTGATTTAGTCTACTCTTGAAGCTATTACATTTTTTCCATTCAGTCATTATTATTTAGTTCTAAGATTTCTGGAGGTTTTTTAATTCCTTGCCTTTGTTTGTTTTTATTTTATACATATTGTTTTTCTTGATATCTTGTTGTCTGTCCTCTTGATATTCAATGAGTTTTATTTAGACTATTATTCTGAATTATTTGTCAGGTAGTTTGTAGATGTCCGTTTCTTTAGAGTGCGTTACTAGAGATTTATTAGTTTCCTTTGGTGATATCATATTTCCCTGATTTTTCATCCTTCTTGCTTTCATATCTGCACATTTGAGAAAGTGATCACCTACTTTTAGTCTTTACAAGTTGGCTTCCAAGGGAAAGTCTTCACGAGTCAGCTGTCATGGAATTCTAGTCAGGTCATCTTGTAACATCTGCAGGTGGGGCCAGTGTCCAGGATTTGATTTTAAGCAAATCTCAATGACATTCCATATGGTTTGGCAAGGCCATCAGGAAGGGCTTCCCATTAAGATACAATTGGCAGAAGCTGCTTTGTGTTAAGGCAGGGCTGCTAGCTGGACTCTGTGGTTGGGTGGGGCTGCAAGCAGGACTCCCTGGGTGAATGAATTCCCTGCCTGGGTTCCACCTTCATGCATGGCTGTCAGGAGGGATTCTTCTGTCTGATGAAGCCTATCATGATTGCCTTGGTTCAGTGAGATCATTGGTGTGAGTTTACATGCACCACAAGATCTGTATTCTACTCACTGTGAGCTCCATCTTATTTCCCTGTTCTTTGCTGTCAACAGGGGTTTATCCTTGGCAATTTGGGAGAGAAAGCAGAAGTGGGCTCCTTAAGCAGTGCCTCCAAATGTGGACAGTTGAATATGTGCCTTGCATTGAAAAAACTGTGTCTGACATGATCCTATTTTGGCATGGTGCTACACCTGCTTGGAGAATCAGTGATGTGGAAAAACTGTTCTCTTACCCCTTTTAATGTGTTTTCTCAGCTTTTGTACTCCACTGGAAGTCTATAACCTCTATGTTCTAATATTTTCACAAAGACATTCTTTCATGTTGCTCATGTTAAATCAGTATTTCTGTGAGTGGGCTAGTAGTAGGATTTCCCCTGTTCTACTATTCTATCTTTCTGAAATCACTCACAGAGTCTCCTTCCTCACAGCTTGCTGACATCATTTGTTGATATCTCTCACTAGTAAATTTTAATCTCTTGAATTATATACTACAGTGTGAAGATAAGAAAATGAGGAAGAATAACAAAGAAGCAGAGGAGGGTCTAAGTGTGCATATTTTCATGTGATTATGTATGTGCTTGAATGGCTTCTCAGATGTAGAATACAGAGTATGTGGGTTAGGATGAAGTATGGCTGGGAACAGAGGGAGTCTATTTTTGGTGGATTCTTCAAGAAACATCTGAGTAAGTAGTGGAGTAATACATATATTAACAGATTAATGAATAAAGGGGTCAATTTGTTTACCAACTGAACTACAGTAATAACGTTCTTTTATATTACATTCCAGTTGTTGGATTTTAATTGTTAAGATAATGGCATGTCAACTACTACTCCCAACCTCTATTTCATACAATTCAAAGGGTCTGTTCAAAGGATAAAATAGATAATTAATTTTATGAAATTGCTTTAACTTAAGACGTCCTCCCAAAATAAAAAATAGCATGTTGACAAATTTTTAAAAGTGTCAATCAAGAAGGTAATGATTGCCATATTCAGAGGACTTGGGGCAAAGGTGGTGACACTGCTGACAAGATGTCAATGACTAGAGTCAGAAAAGCCTGGTGACCAGCACAGGGTGGTGCCTGACAGCAAATCCATGTAACACAAAGGAGTCTATATGATCAAAGAAAGAGTGATGAAGGTAAATAAAAGAAGCTGACATTTAAGAAAGGTGACAGCAGTGATGTTAAATATTAAGACTTGAAATAAAAAGCTCAAAATTGTAAGTCAACAACATACTAGCCAACACCTGCCTTTGTGTTAAATGATTAACTCCTGTATTTCTGGAAGAAGTCTCTGAAATAGGCTAAGGTGAGGACAGGACTCAGGGGAAAGACCTGTGCACATTAAAAAAGGTTTTAAAAATCCCTGTAGTAAAGGAGGGTTGTGAAAATCAAATGAGCAAGATAACAAAGTACTAGAGTGCTCATTTCCATCCTTCCATTTTTATGTTAACTCTACCCCACCATTAAGCACCAAATCTTTTGGCAGTCCAAGTAATCTATCACCAATGGAACAAGTGATTCTATTCAGTTGGTTTCCTTAACCCTATGTCTCCATAACCTAAAATATTTCAAAACATATCTATTTCTTCAACTGCGTCTATCAAGTGTTTAGTTATTTCAGGTGTTTTAATGGCTAAACTTCAACCATGCAGTAAGCACTATTCTAGGCATTGGGGATAGCAGAGAGAACAACAATGACAAGTAAGACTTGTACTACAGACCCTGGGCATATTATCTGGCACAGAATGACTCTGGTCTGTGGGAGATGATTTCAAATGAAACAAGGTAAATTTTGAAAACTGTGTGCATGTATTACAAAACGTCTATTACTATCTCCATTCAGAAGTAGAATTTTGTTTACTGACAGATTTAGCTAAGTATTGTATTTTCCACTTGCTCAGTTAGAACTCAAACAAAGATGAATTAGTATGGTATAATAAAGAAGAGTAAAGAAAAGTAGGGCTGAGAATTGAAAACCTTGGGTTTTAGCTCTGACATTACTATTACCTAGTTCCAATAACTTAAGAAAGGCAATACATCTTCATCTTTTACTGACCTTTATCACTCTTGCTTTGAACATAAGGAAATGCAATTACTCTTCCCCCACCACTCCTGCTTTGGAAGTTATTCCTGACTTTATCTCTTTGAGTAACTTTGATATCCATCCTAAAACCCTTTCAGATAATTATATTATTGTTCTATTCTCCTGAGTTAATCATTGTACTACTTATGCTTATTCTTTTAACATCTGCATCTCATCTTCTTAACTCATTTATTCAGTGGTTGAATCAAATAATCTCCATGGTCATATCCATCTCAACTAAATTAAGTACAGTGTTTCCAATTCATAAGATAGGAAAAATGATTAATCCAAAGGCAAAATTTAATACGAGTGCTATACACCTAAAATTAATTAGTACATAATGGTTATTGAATAAATTAAGTTCTTTATTTTTAACTTAGATTATTTGGGTTTTAGAACCATACACAATTGTAATGTTGTCCATTCCTTAGATGAAAATAGTGATACTCAAGGTATTGTATTGGTTACTTTAAAAGCTATGTCATTGAGCCGGGAATTCTACTGTGATTACATTGTTCTGTCTCAGAGCCATAGTGAGAAACCCAGAAAGGCAACACAAAGTCAGGACCCAGAGTCAGACTCTTGACTTTCAGGCTTCCATTACACTACACCTACCTGGATTTTTTTTTTAAATCTGGTCCTTCACAACTTAAGACTGTAATTTAATTTACTAGATCACTAAATGCAGAGGAACAAAGCTCTGGTCAAAATTATGAATTAGGATACTTTGCATCTGGATTTTTCTCAGCAAGCTAAGGGTTCTCTGTGCTTTGTTTTACTGTGATTTGTCATTAACTCCCAGCCCTAGGCATCAGGGCATGGGATCCACAGCATTTGTACTCTATTTGGACCTAGTAACATTGTGATGGCTACTTCTTCCACACACCATCAACATACACTGAAAAATCTGTGGCATGGATCAGATTTTTCAGATCTGATTATTATTTCTGCCCATTCTAATCTTGAGTTATCTCTGCCTGAAGTAGCAATCGACTTCTGTATTGGTAAGGAAATATTCTGCTTTTATAGAGACAATTTTATTTTAAATTACTTTTCAGGTCAAATACTGCCATTTAATAAAAGTTTGGGACCCTACACAAAGTCAATAAAAGGCATTAAAATTACTTATTAGTCATGGTACTTTCTTTCCCTATCACCAACCAGATAGTTTTGTTTTGATAGCTCCATTAGGTACAGGCTCATTCCTCATTTTTTCCTTGATTTCCTTTTACAACAATATAGATGTTATTAAAAAGCAAATCCCTTCATACTCAAAAAGCTGCACATTATTACAAATAGAATTTTTAATAGAAAAGTGTCAAGTTGCTGATGCATCATAATTATTTTAAAACATTAGCTAGGGAACACACCACAAATTAACCTGAATATATTATCACAGAGGTAAATCCTATAGCCATTGCTATAGAATTTATTATGTGTTTATTTATAAGCAGCTGAAATGGAATTCATTTTTCAATGACTGTAAGCAAATCCAACTTTACTACTTGCCATTGCAAGGGATAAAAATGAGATGACATGCATTTCCAATACTAGTTAAGTCTAAAGTCTCAGTTTCCAATGAGACTGGACTGAAGTCATCTTGACACTGTGATCTTGACGAAGTGGAAAACTTGGTATGGAAACAGCATTTAACCATGACATACTTCAATATTATTTTTTGGAGGCTATTACTGTCTCAAACAGAATCCGTTATGATTTAAAACTGTCTTTTTATTGATATTCTTTGTTTTTCAACCTGACAGTGGCCAATGATTTATATCAATCTTCTCTTAACATAAGAATTAAAGAGTTTGCAATATATCTTAAATTGAAGGACACTTTTTCAATAAGTCTCAAGATTTTAATACAGCTGTCATTTCAAAAGCCTTACCTCTTCTCAGTTGGAAAGGGTTTAGAGAAGAAGGCAGCTCAGTTGATAAGATTGTTTTTATCTGAAGCAGTGGAGGATTCAAAAATTAGTATGACATATCGATGATGCCTTTTTTTAAAAGACATTTTTATTCTTTAAGTGCAAAAACACTGCAGTCAGCTGTCAATCATTAACCACAAAATGAAGTCCTTTGCCTGGCCAGGAGATTTGCAACTATACCAATGCTGGTAAACTAACCACCAAATTATAGCCTTTTCTCCTGCCTCACCCAGATTTCACAGGGGCTGCACACCCAAATAAATGCCTCTTGGCTACCCATTCATCTAACAGCTGGAAAGATGACACTTGACATTTGGAAACTTTCCTGTGAAGATTGCTGCAAGGCTTTCCCATTAGCTTCCTGGTGAGACTGTAAGGTCGAATAAGCTGCCTCAAAACCTGCAAAGGGTAACGGAAATACTCTAATATTAAGCCTGTGCAATTTAAATTTCTAATTCTCAAATCATAGTTCTTCAGATATTGTAGAAATCACTAGTATATGTCAGGGCAAAATAATGCCTTTGAAGATGTGGAATTAAAGTGATATTTTAGGCAATGAAAATGATAACAAGTGTCTTTTATTCAAGTTGGGACAGAAGGTCTTCCAAGTAACAGACACTTGGACATAGATAAGTTCTTGCAATTTCATCTTCTGAATCCCTACCATGTTTTTAGCAACTTCTCATCTTGGTCCAGAACAGAAATCTGTAATATGATGCACAATTCCTACTATTCTTTAGTTTTTATTATCCTTTCACAAAACTAGTAAGTTAGCTTTAAAATTCTTCCAATCCAGCACTGTAGGTCCATTTTGAGAATCAGTGAGCCTGATATCAAGCTAAATTAGTAAGTATGATATTATGAAGGAAATATTGTGATCATATAAATCTTTCTTCCTTTTAAAGAGCCCAAATAAGGAAGTTTTAATAACTCGAGTATTCATTAAAGATTTTCGAGCGATAAGAGTCCTTATAGAATCTCAAACCCTAAAAATGGGAAAAAGTAAAGGTTGAGTTTTTTTATATAAATACACATAATTCAATTACCTTTCATAGCACTAAACTTTTTGCACTGTACTCAATTTTGCATTCTCTACCTTCATAGTGTCTTTATAATTGTTCTTGTCTCTTAACTAAGAATTTCTTAAGTGAAAGAATGACAAGAAAGAACAGGCCTCCCTAAATATTCATGTATGTCCAAACATACAGGAAAATAATAATATAATTAAAAAGGAAAATGAAACATTAAAAGATATTTGCAGAAGATCATTGAAGAAACAGAAGACATGAATGATATAACTCAATTTTTAATTAGTCATCATCTGAGTATGTAATCACTTTTTAAAAGTCAATTTACGAGGGCTGAATTTTACCTCATTAGCAAAAATGACAGGTAAAGATTATTATGGATACGCTTGTCATGGCCCCAAATCACAAACCAACACTAGCATAGACCTAGTTTTCCCTTACCATTCCATCAACAAATCCATGAAAAGGATTAGCTCACAGGAAGAAGGTGGAATACTTAGAAATGACTGGAATCCTTTCTCTTCAAAATAAAATCACAACTACCATTTTGTACCCACTCTACTGTAGGTCTATGGCATAAATTTGTCTCTGTGTGGTACTGAAATCACAAATTCTTTTCACATAGCCTATTGAACTGCCATCAGAGGGTAATGACTTTCTGTCACTTTTGACCTGGGGCAGATTTGAACCAGTGACCAAGAGGTTAAAGGCTCTGTATCTCATTACCAATCCCCTGAGATACCTAGTTTCCTCAACAACTAGTGATTCTTTTATGTCTGAATCAAACAAGAAGACAATACACAAAAACCTCAAGCACTAGAAAAGCAGGTTGATGGTGCATGGAAATTATGATATATTGAAGAACTTTAAACACCTATTTCAAAATATGCCCATATACTACATACAACTGAGAAGAATCATGATAACTGATAAAGTACTTCCTTATCACCTATATTAGCATATCATATAAGCATCACTGTTAGGCTCAAAAACATTGTAGAAAGCTAAAACTGAAGTCACCTGTGCTTGGTGAGCTGACAGGGCTAAAAATGATTCCTCAGATCTAGTAAGATGCCAGAATATTTATGTATGTTTCTTGTGTGTCCTAAGATAATTATGCTATGAAAATCAGTCATAATTAGTCATGGGGGGTTGGGGGGCTAACAAATTAGGGAGAATAATATAGATTCATAAATGAAATAATAAAAACAGCATCATACACCTTAGCATGGATACTTACTATAGAAATATAGCATATTTGAGTAAAGGATAAAATTTGTAGAAGAATAAAAAAGTATCATTTAAGAATGTGCATACACGCATATTTTTGTACATAATAGGAACATTAAATCTAAACTAATAATGAAAAATTAACCTATCATTTTGTTATTGAAAGCTAATGTCAAATGCTGGCTGCTAATAAAGAAAATTCTATAATCATTCAACTACACTATTCTGTAAGTAAGTAATCAATGACTCCTAAAGTCACTGTGCACATAGTTTACTAAAACTTTTTAAAAAATGCTTAAAGCCCCAATGCCTCCATCCTTACACTCTGTATTTTTCAACAAATATTTGATTTTCATGAAATGGATTTCACCCAGAAAAAAATATGGCTTCTTTTCCTTTTCCATTCCTATCCGTCTTTTTATAAAGGCTCTATATGAATTCTTTCCTTTATTTGAATTTCTTCCTCTATGTATTGATTCTGTGTAGATTCTTCCACTAATAAGACTTGTCTTTTGTCTCTTGATATTTATATTTCTACCCCTACAGCTGCTTTCATTGCAGCAACATGTAAATTCAGTTGACCTTTCCACTGCTGGTAATAAATATTGTGGTTTCATAACATTGCTTCTAAAAGATAGGGAATTTAAACCAGCATTCTTAATAAAAGAATACTGATATAACCAAAGGATCATCTCCTGATGCAATCAAACCAATGAGTTTGGAGACTATTATTTCCATATAGATCAAATTTACTTGACAAAAATGCTCCATGTTTATAAGAGCTCCTTCTCAGAACTACTGTGCCTACTCCAGAGAAATTGAGCTCCTGGTCGGGGATTAGAATTTGGAAGAATTTAGCTTGTTTTCTGTCTCCTTTTTGTTCTCTGTGGGAGGACATCACATGAGGAAATATACAGTTCTTTTCTACACTTTTTTTGTAAACAAATCTTTTTATATGTTAATACCAGAAGAAAATAAGTGCCCAGACATCTGAATGATGTGTTTTGTATATTAATAACATTTGATATTAACTCTTCAGTTTGGCACCTTTGTTAAGAAGAACCTGAGGTCCTTTACAGATCCTTAACCAATTTGATTGTACCCAAGACTAACTAGACTAAGTCCTTCCCTCCTTTTCCTCTGGGAATTCCAAAGGATGACCAATGAATGTGGAGTGTTTAAAATTCAGAAAAGCCCCATGTGTCTACAAACATTTTACTCCCATCATTGAGTAGTGTGCTTATCGTGAGTTAGTTGTAGATTCCGTACTTTATATGTGTTGAATATAAATGTAAATAAATATTACATAAATTAATGAGTCATGTGAATGTGAAAACATACAGGATTGAGCCTATGAAAGTTAATTTGTTCAAAAGATAAGAAGAAGTTAACAACAAGAAAAAAAAATTGCTGTCAATTTCGGTGTGCACTAAACAACTGAACTGACTGCAGAACCACCATTCAGAAATCCAGAAAATTGCTTTGTGTGTTCTTTGAAGGTCTTGATCCACTTTTCAAAACAAAAATAGAAATTGCAAACAACACATTACAGATAGGTATAGTCACAATACACAATAGGACACCAACTATTTTATTCAAAAGACCTTGGCCCTCCATTTAAATAAAAAGGAAAATGAAAAATTATCTACATGCTTTAAATCAAAATACTAAGCTTAACAAATATGCAGATCCTTTACAAAATCACTATCTTAACTTTTTCTTAATAACCAACTAATTATTGAGTTTGTTTCATAGGATAACAGAACTTTTATGTACTTTGGTGTTTTTAAATGAATGTTCTGGATTTGTCCAATTTATATTATTAATGAATGTTCTGGATTTACCTATATAATTAAAGTGCCTTATTTTTACCCTCAATTAACAATTTGATTTAGGTCTTTAATCATATGGCTAATTTTACCTCTATTTGCTTCCTTTGGAAGTTAGAAGATGTGGAATGTTCATATTCTTAAATTTTCTTTGTCCATTTAATCATTCTAGGTAAGGTATATTTTTAACCAGAGTAAGTTACATGCAGAATCAGGCCATCACCAATCACAATCCTCTAATTTCTCCAGAGAAACTCTCAAAGTTCTAATGCATTATTACATTTTTAAATTTTAATACATGCACAATGTAGGGGAAGATGTCAAGGACTGCTACTAATTGGCAAGAAGACTAAGAATCCAGAGCTCAATAGTCCCAGGGAAAGAGTTCAGTGAAAAGGATAATAATAGACATGTGTGGGTTCAAATCCTGGTGCCTTTGCTGACAAGACCCTGACCTCACACAGGTGCAACCATTTTAGGCCTTATTTTTAAAAGTGTGAAATATAAAGAAGGATATCCACTCTACATAGCACTGCAATTAAAATAAAATACAATGTACAACAGAAGCTAAACAAATCATAGCTATAATTACAACTGACAAGTGAATATACAAGGTTATGTATATACAAGGTTATGTTCTGAAGAAGACAAAAATAAGGTATCACTTCTTTCATGAGCCCTCTCCAATAATTTTAGTCAATGTTGGTCTCAGCTCCTTGGCAACCTTTAACATTTTTAAAATTTATTTTTTTAGTTGTGGAGGGATAGTATATATAGACATAGATAGATAGTATATATATACATATATATATATATATACTATATATACATATATATACTATATAACCTATATAACTATATAAATATAACTATATATATACACACTCTTTATTTATTTATTTATTTATTTATTTATTTATTTATTTATTTATATGTGGTGCTGAGGCTGGAACCCAGTGCCTCTTATGTGCTAGGCAAGTGCTCTATCACTGAGCTAAAGTCCCAGCCCCAAACTTTAACATTTATTGGTTAGGGTAAATTTAATTTTTCATTACACCATAACATGTATTTCTCTGTCATTTTCCAAAGGATAATCGTTGAATTCAAACATCATTATTAATCTCCTTAAGAGGAAGAAAAGGTTGATGGTTAGATGTTGCTAATTTTTTTGCTAATACAGAGCTTCTATGTATCCATCTATCTAAACAATACATGTACATATACTCATGCACACAGTAGTTAAATAAATAGACCCATTAGACATACACAAGATAAATGTTCACATGAATTTTAAAATTTATGGAATTTTTTTATTTAGCTATGGTCATCTTTCAGTTACATACTTTTTCTACTGTCAAACTTATCCTTAATATTCAGAAATACTTATTCAAGTGGTAGGAAAAACTCAAATATGTGTACACTATACCAATATCATATAACTAAATGTTATTAAGGCAAAATCATATGGGATCACTTATAGTACATATAATTAAAGAAAAATAAGTAATTTTTTTTTAAAATACCTTTATTTTATTTATTTATATGTGGTGCAGAGGATTGAACCCAGTACCTCATGTGTGCTAGGCAAGCACTCTATACCACTGAGCTACAATCCCAGCCCTGTAAATTTGTTTTTAATAATGTATTTTATTATCTTAAAATGTTTCATGTATTGAAGAAGAAGGAAAAAGAAGGTAAGTGCCTTCATACACTATGAGCTTTGACAGATTTTAACATATGGTATATTTATGTCAGTATTTTTTCAAAATTATTCTATTTTGATTTATTATTTTAGTAATATAAAATAACAATTTGTGAAGGAAAAGTTGACAAATTGGAAAATATTTTTCCCATAATAATAGCAGATCTGACACTATCAATTCAGCATAGAAATGATTTGAACATATAACTTAACTCAAATTAAAATTATGAACTAGTTATACTCATCCTGTTGTAGCCTCAGTAAAATTATACATCTTTACTACAATTTTCCTACATATTCCCTATGTTCAGGGTCTCTTCCTGAACCATGTTTTTTGGTGAAATCAAGAGAAGCAGGTGCAAGGTCTATGGAGCAAGCAAAGAGCACCTTGGTGACAATTCTTAAGGAAGGCACTCTTTCTTTGAATAGCAGCAGCACAACTGAAAGTCCCATTGTCTGTTGAGTGGAGCATGGTCTGGATTTCAGCCAGCTGGGACCTTTGTCTGGGTCCTCCTTGGGCAGTGAGCATCCTATAAAATCTCATCGAGCAGCTCTCTTTAAGTTTTAGCAATTCTCATCACTAATTACTTCTAAATTTTGTTCTTCACTTGTACTGCAGTTTTCGTGAAGCCTTTGTTGATTCCACATCATGAGACCCACATCCAAAATGATAATTAGCTCTTCCAGGCTAACTCTGTACTTTTACCATTTTGATGATTCTGTTTATATTGTATTAGACCTATATTTGCACAACTGAATTCTTTACTAGTCTGTAACATCTTTAATGCAAAGTGTCATGTTTTAATTCACATTTACAAACCTAGCAATTTGTTCTATTGATAAAAGACAACACTTTAGATATTTTTTAAATTAAAGTTGTGAGTGAATCCATGTATGGATGACATCATGGACAGAATGATAGATGAATGATTTATGGATGAATAATTGAATGGCTAGACAACATGCTTTTATTATTACCTGAAATAGCCTGTTTCAATTTTCATCTGTTAAGATCATAAACTTTGGGTTTCTATTTCATTATTTTTTGGGGGGTGGGGGAGAGTACTAGGGATTGAACTCAGGGGCACTCAGTTCCTGGGCCACATCCCCAGCCTTATTTTGTATTTTATTTAGAGACAGGGTCTCACTGAGTTACTTAGAGCCTTGCTTTAGCTGAGGCTGGCTTTGAACTCGAAATCTTGCCACAGCCTCCAGAGCTGCTGGAATTAAAGGCATGTGCCACCATGCCTGGCTACTTCATAATTTTAAAAATAATCTTAATAATTTTTCTGATCATATTTTAATCTAAAGGAAATTATCTTTAAATAAACTACAATAATAAAACCAACAAATATTTATAAAGCAGGCTCTGTATTTAAATTTTCCCATAAATTCTCTCACATAATCTTCCCCATAACCCAATAAGATAGCAACTTTAATTAACATTGCTTATTTATTAATATATCACTTATTTACTCCTGGGAAGATCATGCCCTAGAGGGACAAAGTAACTTGCCCAAGGTCACACAGTTTGACAATATTAGCAGTGGTTCTGAAATCTGGTCTTTAATTTATAGTCACTATAATATACCTCTCCTCATTAATTCATTTTGGTACCCTCACAATGTCAAGTGTTGGGCCCAACAGCTGGTACTCAATAAGTGGTAATTGAGTAAATTAACTAATGAAATTTAAGTGAAGCTCTCTTCAGACAACTATGGGAATTATTGAAATACCTACGTGGATATCTTTAAATAATCACATTTATCTAAAAAGCATATTACAAAAAAATTCTAAGCACCCAATTGCAGTGATTGCATGCATTAATTCATGTTATAATGTGTGCATTAATTCATTCTTAAAAATATACTATCTAATGTTTCATTTTCCCCAAAACATACTGATGTAAAATATAAGAGAATGATAAGCCTTCATGCACAAATGTACTTCATAAATTATAAAAGTTTTTCCCTTGAATACATTTGTAAGAAAATACTATTTGTAACGTTACTAAGCTATCATATAACAAACTCATTAGTTTTAACTCCTACTTAAATTTATTTAAAGTAAATTCTTGCTCTGCATATTTTTCCTATTTAATACATGAATACATTCTTATTTTGAGGACATAACAATAAAAACTGTGGTCACTGGCTTATGTAGAGACAGATCAGTATGTAGGCTTCATTCACGAGTCACACTAGGAAGTTGGTGTTACACACTACTTGGAAGAGGAAGCAGAGCAAACACAGAAGATAAGTAAGATCCAGCTAGGTATTGGGTGGAGCAGGTAAAAGGCTCAGATCCAGGGCAAATCTTGATTTGCTGGGCAACCTGAAAGTGGCATCACAAGCTGAGGAGTTTGGGCTTTATCCTGAGTGGAAAGGGGGAGCCACTGAAGGATCTTCAATGAAGAAATTATGATCATGTTTTATTCTTAAAAGATGGCCTGGCTGAAGGGTGGGGACATTGCATTGAACAGTGGACAAAGTGGAGGTACTTTCATGGGAGACAATGGAGACCAGAACTACATAATGACGTTGCAGATAGAGAAAAGTCCCACCTTGTCTCTGTGTTCCCTTCTAGCCTTACAGCTGCTTAGCACTTTGAATCTATCACTCTGGCAGGAAGGTGAAAGTGTTGATTCTATTTAACAGAGATTTTCACCTACCTTCCATCTCTACTGGATTTTAAAATGTAATCCAATGCTTAGTTTTACAAATATTAATCCTTATGCCAAATCACAAACAGTTATTGAACATCCATTTTTTTATTTTATATTTCAAACATTGGCATCCCTTGCAATATGTATTTTTAAAGCATGTGCATGTTTTTCTTCATCAGACTAAGAGTTTATTTTCTTTCATAAGTGGAAGCTAAGTAAAATGCTGGTTCTTTTTTTGTTTTGTTTTTTTCAGTGCACATTTATCAGATTCAGGGAAGTTAAAACATAAAAATGAACTCAAAAGAAAAGCTCCATTAAGAATCCTTTAATGGTAAAGAAAAGTTGACTGGAATATGCAATAGTGATGACTAGAGGCTGGGAAGAGTAGGGGTGAGATAATAGGTACCCAAACACAGTCAGGTCAAGTAATAAGTTCTACTAATGTATATACATCACAGTGGGGGGGGATTAAAGTTCACAATGATATATTTATGAGAAACTGGAGGACAGGAGTTTGAAGGCTCCAAACATTTAACGATAACATGGAAACATTAAGTATCCCAATTTCATCAGTACATATTGTATACATATGTTGAAATATTAACACTGTACTTCATAAATAGGCATAATTATTAAATGTTAAAAAAATTTTGAAGTGCCTAAGAAGATAAATGTGTTAATTATCTTGATTTGATCATACATACTGTATACATGTATCAAATTATCATATTCTACCAGAAATTTGTACAAATAAAATATTAATTTAAATTTTTCTTTTAAAAAATAGAGTGTAGAGATAAAAAGAATCCATTAGAATGATAGTCATGAAACATTACAAATCTACCATCATAAAATATATTTAAGTATTCTCTATGTATTTTTATTTAAAATTTATAAACAGATATAATATTTAGAAAACTAAATCCATCATCCACTGACCCCTTATTCAATATTATCCTTTCAAATCTCCTTAGAATTTCTGCTCTTCAACCATTGTCACTCTTGTAAAGTGAATTCACACACTCACTGGGCTTCTTCAGTCCTGACATAAGACTCTTTATCTCATCCCCTGATTCTACTTTCATTACTTCAAGGAGCTAAAAGGCTGCTTGTTGAAATATCTGGTAAACAAAAAGTGGTGACTACACACACACACACACACACACAAATGAGCAAACTAAAATAAATGTATACAAGTCTTTACAGAGAGAGAATTGGCAAGATATATACAAGAAAGAAAAGAATAGAACAAAACTTAAATAGCATGTACATACAAGTGGATAGTAAGAAAAATGTACGTGCATACACACTGGTGTAAATGTTTTCAGTGTGCTTTCTTGGTAAGTACCTCTTAAGAAGACTGTCTTTTCCTACTTTCTTTCATGAAATTGTCCTATTAAGCTCTTCGTCTCTACCCTGTCCTTGGTTACTCCCCTTATATCAAAGAAGACATTTGACATTTGTTTTTTAAGGATTGGCTAGCTTCACTTAGCATAATCTGCTCTAATGCCATCCATTTCCCTCCAAATTCTATGATTTTGTCATTTCTTATTGCAGAGTAATACTCCATTGTGTATAAATGCCACATTTTTTAATCCATTCATCTATTGAAGGGCTTCTAGGTTGGTTCCACAATCTTGCTATGGTGAATTGTGCTGCTATGAACATTGATATAGCAGTGTCCCTGTAGCATGCTCTTGTTAGGTCTTTAGGGAATAGACCGAGAAGGGGAATAGCTGGGTCAAATGGTGGTTCCATTCCCAGCTTTCCAAGAAATCTCCATACTGCTTTCCAAATTGGCTGCACCATTTTGCAGTCCCACCAACAATGAACAAGTGTACCCATTTCCCCGCATCCTCGCCAGCACTTGTTGTTGTTGGACTTCTTAATGGCTGCCAATCTTACTGGAGTGAGATGGTATCTTAGGGTGGTTTTGATTTGCATTTCTCTGACTGCTAGCGATGTTGAGCATTTTTTCATGTACTTGTTGATTGATTGTATGTCCTCCTCTGAGAAGTGTCTGTTCAGGTCCTTGGCCCATTTGTTGATTGGGTTATTTGTTATCTTATTATCTAATTTTTTGAGTTCTTTGTATACTCTGGATATTAGGGCTCTATCTGAAGTGTGTGGGGTAAAGATTTGTTCCCAGGATGTAGGCTCCCTGTTTATCTCTCTTATTGTTTCTTTTGTTGAGAGAAAACTTCTTAGTTTGAGTAAGTCCCATTTGTTGATTCTGGTTGTTAACTCTTGCGCTATGGGTGTCCTATTGAGGAATTTGGGGCCTGACCCACAGTATGTAGATCATAGCCGACTTTTTCTTCTATCAGACGCCGTGTCTCTGATTTAATATCGAGCTCCTTGATCCATTTTGAGTTAACTTTTGTGCATGGCGAGAGAAAGGGATTCAGTTTCATTTTGATGCAAATGGATTTCCAGTTTTCCCAGCACCATTTGTTGAAGAAAGTGAGAGTTAAGGGAAATTGCATGGAATTGGAAGGTGAGCCTCAGGGTTATACACAATTACATATAAGAGGAAAGGAGGAGTAGGAGAAAAATTATATAAGTGGAAGAAACGATTTATAGTAGAGGGGATGGAGAGAGAGAAGGGGAGGGGAGGGGAGGGGTGAGGGGACAGTGGAGAATGGGATAGACAGCAGAATACATCAGTCACTAGAAAGGCAATTTGTAAATCAATGGAAATGTAACTGATGTGACACAGCAATCTGTATACGGGGTAAAAATGAGAGTTCATAACCCACTTGAATCAATCTGTGAAATATGGTATATTAAGAACTATGTAATGTTTTGAACAACCAACAATAAAATAAATAAATAAATAAATAAATAAATAAATAAATAAATAAATAGAAGAAAAAAAATTGTCCTATTAATATATTAATAAATGTTAAAGTTTCATTTGTTTGAAAGTTTGTTTTAATGTTAGCAAAATAAAAAGCTATCAACCCTATGTTCATTCCCAAGTTGGTTTTGAACATTTTATTAGTTTAACAAAGCAAAGTCTAAGGATTACAAAGGTAGATTTGAATTTGGGAATCAGCAAACATGCTGGAGGTAAATCAGGTTTGGGAATACATATTTGGTTCAAAATTAGTGAATCTATAGTGTACGCAAGACATCTACATGAACACACATGAACATATCCAGTGAATTTTAAATATCAGTTAAATATGCATGTCAAGATGTCCAGATGTCCAGGTATGTGAAGATACCTGGATCATGCAAGAGAATGTTTGCTGGAGGCAGGGATCAGGAGAGATGAGATTGAGAGTCTTGAGAGCACTCTGAAAGTAACCACCATAGAATAAGAAAATAAAAACACAGATGATGGGCTGGGGTTGTGGCTCAGTGGCAGAGTGCATGACTCGCACATGTGAGGCACTGGGTTCAATATTCAGAACCACATAAAAATAAATTTAAAAAAATAAAGATACCAAAAAAATTAAAAAAATAAAAACACAGATGATAAGTCTGGAGACAAAAAGATCAAAAGGAATCAAAACAAGGAGACCATCCACTCCCAGTAGCTGTCTTTAGTTGTTTCCTTTGTGTCTGAAAGACTATGGGAATTGTAAAAGCACAGCGATGCTATTTGATCATTGCAAAAATGCAACCCAAACCAACTTGTTTCCTTCAGCCCCCATTTATCCATTTGTTAAAACTGCATTCTTTCCCCCACCCCTATTGCCTGGACTAATTTAAGTTACTTTTGAGTTTTAACTGATTTTTAGGCAATTTTTAAATTTAAGATTTGATTGCTTACTAAATCATAACTTTGTCTTTATTCCCCAAAAACTCCCTTTATGCAATACTCATTCTTAGAACCTCACATTTCTGAGACATTATGCCCCAGTCTCAGAATCTCAAGCCCCATTCTCACAGAATAAGGTGTCAGGAGGCAGGTTAATCAAACATTAACAGGATGGTGCAAATACTACTATGCCTGGCCCTACATCACAAAGTGGCCCTGCATAAATTACACAAGTAGAAGAAAAACCAGAATAGACAAAATAGTCTTGGCAAAGAGGAATAAGTTCAAGAAAACATGAAAGACAAAGTGCATTTTTACTTTAACATGTGGAAAACAAACAAAAAGACAGGAGGTGGGAAGACGTACTGTTAGTAGTCTTTCCTGAATATGAAAGAAAGATTAAGAATTTTTTCAGCAGGACCTAGGGAGGGTGGTGCACACCTGCAATCTTAGCAGTTTAGGAGGTTGAGGTGGAGGATTCCAAGTTCAAGGTCAGTCTCAGCAACTTAGCAAGACTCTGACTTAAATGAAAAATAAAAAGAACTGGGAATGTAGTTCAGTGGTAATGTACCTGTGGGTTCAATACCCAGTACAAAAAAAAAAAAAAAAGTCCAAGAATTTTGTCAACAGGAGCAAATCTTTCCAGAAAATCTTCATGCAAATGAGAGAAGTATCAACATTTAATTGAGTTATAGAGTAAAATAAAATAGAGCATCTAGTCAAAAAAATAAGAGTAAGATCTAATAGTTTGGGCTTTTTGCCCCAAGACCACACTTACTGTACAAGAGTTGCTCAACTTTAACATTTCATCATTCTTATAGTTTTCATTTTATCATAAAACTAAATAGTTAAAAAATTACAACTGAAATTCACAAACTGTTTTCTTTCCATTTTGGTGCACACAAATTGGGAAATGGATAGTACCTTATCTATTCCAAATGGACAACCAAATAAGTTTTCTGGACTGTGCAAATCATTATGAATATAGATTCTATTTCCTATCATATTGTTTATGATCAAATTTGATAAATATAGTATCTATGTGTTTATGACATTGAAAATACTTCAAACACAGCAAGACTAATGGCCTCGTGGCATCCACAAGTAGAAAAGCATAATGGATTTTCAATCAACTACATTTCTACTTTCTAGTCTGAATTTTTAAAGTTGTATTCAAGTAAATATGTATGAACATATTTCATATATACTTATTGTATACCTTATAAACTTTTCATATAGATGAATATCAGAAATAATGAAAAAGCAACTATCCATTGCAAAAAAAGACCTACTGAAAGTGATGACAAATGCCTACCTGTATATATTTGTGAATGTGCCAAGAAGCTTGCTTTCCATCATTCACTGACTCCACTGTAGTGTTAGCGGTACCAACAATATCACCACCTGCAAACACCCACGGTTCACTGGTTTGCATAGTTTCTGGATCTACTTCTGGGAGATCCCATCTGTTAAATTTTATAGGACTCAAGGCTTCTTTCACTAGGAAAAAAAAAAAAACAGCAAAAGACAACAGGCAATGACTAATCTATGCAGCACATATTAATAATTTGAAAATTATGAAAAATTATGATTTAATTATTATTCCAGGGATTCAAGCAACTGTTTTTAATGGACCATAAAAATAGAAAGTTAATGAAATATTGGAGTTAACACACTCAAAGTATACTGATTTAGCCTACTTGAAATATACCACACATGTAGAAATGAAAAACCACGGATTTGGGCAATGTTTCACATCTAAGCAGTACTAGATCCAAAAAGAAATAAAGTACAGTTTTTCCTATTACATATTGTTATATGGTTTGTATCAGAAGTGTCCCCCAAAAGCTCATGTATTGAAGGCTTGCTCCCCAAGGCAGCAGTGTTCAGAAGTGAGGCTTTGGAAAGTGATTGGATTATGAGGGCTGTGACCTCATCAATGGATACACTGATGGATAATTTAATGTACTATTAGGAGCTGGTGGAAACTTAGGAGATGGGGCCTAGTTGGAGAGAGTGGGTCCTTGGGTGTGGGGCCCTTAAATGCAACGAAATGTTCCCAGCCTCACTCTCTAGTGCATTCTCTCTCCCTCTCCTCTTCTTTCCTCTCTCTCTCCCCCATGAGGAGAACAGCTTTCCTCCCCACTATACTTCTCCTTCTGATATGGTGTTCTGCCTTAAGATAGGCCTAAAAGCGATGGAGTCAGCCAACAATGGACTGAAGCCATAGTCAAAATAAACCTTTCCTCCTTTACATTTTTTTCTCAGATATTTTGTTGTATAGATATAACACTAACACATATAAAATGAACTTTTTACAATTTATTTATCCATAGCACATTTTCCAGAACATTTTTACTATTCCAATTATCCCATACTTGTTCCTATATATCAGTTATAAGTTATAGACTGGAGTCAGTGGCCAATTTCTTCTTTTTACAGACATTTTATACAGCAAACAATGCAAAGTCTTCTACATTTTTATCAAATTGTCTGCCCTTACTAATAAGCAATTAACCAGACCAGTAATATAGTCACATTTAGCCAGAAATTTCTGTTTTGTTTTGTAAAAACCAACAAACAAACATAACCATTCGTTTCTTATGGAAACTGCTTTATAAAATAATTTTAGAATTATTTGTCAAATATATTGTTTCTCCAATGAATCTAAAAGTATCATGTAACAAGGAAAAGCTGAGATCCTCTAAGAAAACTATCTAAATGAAATTTTGGATATAAATATCCAGAAACTTAGAAGTGATGAAAGAATACAACTTAAGAGAAATAGGTATTCAAGAGAAGAAACAAAGAAAAGTAAACAACATCTAATGCTAATGCAAAGTGAGTCCAGGGTTAGGAATGAAGGTTCCTGTCATGGTTTTGAGTACAGCATTTCAGGACAGCAATTCTTTACTCCATCTCAAAAGAGAAAATAACAAATAAAAAAGAGAAGTACTTAGGAAGTCCTTGGATAGAAATGGTAGTTATTGAATACATTAAGAATCCAGTATATAATAAAACAAATATAAATAGCAATTTCTGGCACCTAAAACACTTTTTTTTCTCAAATAGGAAAAATATACACCATAAAAATAAATTGTTGTATATATTTGTAACTTTGTATTTAAAGATTAGGACTTACAGAGACTAGGATGGTTATTAGAACATAGAAGATACTGGATTGAATTCATAAAGGAAGGAATGAATGAATGAGAAGATTAATCCATGCTATCACATTCACACATTTTTATTTAAAAATCTTCTATTTGTATTTCTTTTGCCATTTTACCTTTCACCCAGAGTAAAATTAAATATTAATATAATTATTTTAAATGCAGAATGGCATTTTGAGATTTTTTTCTAGTGTTTTTAAAGGTCACATTTAAAAGACCATTATCATTTTTCCCCATTGCATAACAGATCATCACTACCATCTGTTGACAATTACGTGAGTTGCAAGAAAGTTAATAGTGAATGAACATGGCTTGTCAATCAAGCTACTTTAACAATGGCAATTAAAATACATCATCAATGAATGATATATATGCAATAAATTTTATAAATATTATGGTTAGGATATGAGGTGTCCCACCCGAAATTCATGTGTGACAGGAATGTTCAGATGTGAAATAATTAGATTATGAGAGCTATAACCTATTCGGTGGATTAATCAGTTTGTTGGATTAATTATTAGACTGGATGACTAGGAGGTAACTGTGGCCAAGTGAGATGTATCTGGTGGAAGTAGGTCATTGGGGACATGTTTTAAATATCTTGTCTCTAGTTTCTTGCTCTTTCTCTGTCCCCGTTTCCTGGCTGCCATGAGCTGAGCAACTTCCCTCTGTCACATCTTTCCATCTTGAGGTTCTTCATCACCTTTGTTCCAGAACAATGGAGTTAGCTGACCATGGACTGAAATTGTGGGCCCAAAAGAAATTTTTCCTTCTCTAAGTTGCTCTTCTCAGGTATTTTGGTCACAGCCATGAAAAGCTGACTAAAACAACTGATATAAGCAAGGAATAAAAGATAATTATTTTCTATAAGAAATGACTTCACTTATCTAAACCTCAAACTTTGGCCCATGTAAAGCTCTAAAAAAAAAAAAAGGATGGTCTTTAAATGGTAACAAATTCAGAATTGTTTCCCTAGGAGATAAAAGCCCCTTTATATATTTATCTCATTTTTTATAGGAATATCCTTGAAAGTTAAGCACAGATTTCACTCTAAGATTAAGCAAGGTAGGGATTATGTTTTGGTTATCTTTGACCTCCCACAGTGTCTACTGCAGTTAAAGACACACACACTGTGGAATAATTGAAGCTTAAGTCAGGATCTCTCACTTACATGGGCTTCTTTCAAGAGCCTATTTGAATTTTAAATTTGTAAATTTTTCTTTTCTTAAAGAGGAGTAGAGGAGCCCTGAAATTACTTGAGATTCAGACCTTGCAATATTAGAATATTTGCTTGAGCACAGTGCATTATACACATAAGGTATTTAATAAACATTTGATTAATTAAACTGAATTTTGGGGGAAATATTTTTATGATTTCTTATAATATATACAAAGGCATATATACATAATTCAATGTAATATTCAAGCTCCATCACAAACTTGGTCAATCAGAAGGTAATTACTATAATTAATTAAGTAACTTTATATTTCTTAAAATATTTAGCACTGGTACCATAGGAATATTTTACTTGTGAATTCAAAATACCCTTCTATTCATGAGCATTTCCACTGCATAAGCATTGTGTCATTATGTGTCTCTAAACATTTTCACATACTCATGTACTTTTAAAATAAGCTCACTTTCTCAATATGTGATTCATTTATCCTTTCAAGTCTTGGACTAGAATATCAACTGTTTTAATTATTTTATCATTTGTAACATCCAGCTGACCTCATTAAAAATCAAACAATTTTTTGATAACATATTCCGAAATAGAAATGAGCTTCTTTCATATTAAAAATAATCTCAGCCTCCTTTTGAAAATTATTTACTGAGTTTCCCTGTTTTTTTCTGGAGGCCTTCAAGTTGAACGCATTCTTAATTTCATTCCAGAAATAAAAAGAAAAAGTGAGAGGTCACACAGCTGGATGTGGTATCATTAATATAAATCAAAATAGAGATAATTTGTATTGATTTTAATATTTAAAATTTAACTTGTCCATATCTATAAAAGCATCATTGAAAAAAAGTAGAGCATTGACTACTTTTATGAATGCAAGCAATGCTACTGTCAGTTATAAATGTTTTCTTTCCATGGCACTAAGCAGCTACTCCAAGAAGAACTGTTTATCACAACTTGAACATCAAGTGATTAGGATCTTTTCTCTGTGGATACAGTAGAAACAATTTAAGCATACGTGTTACTTATATAGGCTTTATAAATTTATTAATACTTTGTGCAATCTGCTTATGGATCCATATACCTGTCGTAATTTCAACGAATCTTGAAATATAGCCATTTTTATTGTTTAAAGATACCTTTTAAACTGCAAAGTACCTAGCTTAGAACTCAAATCAAGAATTTGGTAAAGAAAGTCTACTTTATTCATCATTTGCTCACTAGGAGTTTGTTTGTTTAGGTGCTTCTTATAAGGAAGACCTTCATCCTTCTCCTCCTCATCATAACCACCCTTCTATGAACTCCTCACAGCTCTCTTACATTTGTCTCTGCTGATACATTTAACTGGGAATGCAATAAGAATAAACCTCAGAAACATATCTTCTGTTCTGCCTTTATCCAGCTTGGAAGGAGTGAAAGCACAAGTGGATGAAAAATGTATATTTACATTTGCAAACCAAATAGCTGCTTGCCATTTCCTATGAAGTGTTAAATGAATATTAATAGAGGGACTGTATTTCTTCTTTCTTGTTTATAAAATAAGGAAGGTTAGGAGTTTTCTGTTATAATATACAGTTTTCTTGCATATTTCTATGGGACTGCATTTTGATGGAGATTGCAGCATATGTCCCAGCAGCTCTATGGTGGAGTAGAAAAAGAACTTGAGAAAGAACCCCAGAACATGCTTATTCGCAGTCCACATTATTCTGCAAATGGGAAAGAAATATGCTAAATGAGATGATGCCTGGAATTTTATGCAGTCTTTAAAAAGAATGAAAACATCCTTAATTCATACCAAACATTCAAGATTTATGTTAATTTCCTGCCTTAATTACTACTGTGTTCAAATGAGCTTATTTAAAAAACAAAGACACTCTGAGGTGGCTTTATAACAAGAAATGGTTTTGAAATAGGAACTTTTAGTCAATTTAATGTTATGCATGAAATGATTTTTTTATATAGACTTAATTGTATTGTGACACACAAGTTCTTCAATAAGCCACAGCTTAAAATTGCAGAAACTGTCCCTCAGGGACACATCACTAGCAGATGCAGATTGCCAAGGTCAATTAAACTGATGTAGCTGTGCTGTCATATAGGTAGAAGAGAAACCCACAAGCAAATGACAAGTATATTTCTCAGTATTTGTAAAAAGATGGCAAGAATGCTATATATTAATGCGTAAATATAAATTTATCCTAAACAATAAAACAATACAACAGAAATCATAATGAAAAAGGGTTATTAGTATTCTTTGTAGTGTTTGATGTGTTATAAAACAATGGGGGAATAAAACCTTTCAACATTTATAACAAATGATATCTTGAAAGCGTAGATGAATTAATCTATGTACTTGTTATTTAATTTTACATCACCTATTAACCAGTTGGACCAAAGCACAAAGAAACAAAAAGGCAATCTCAGTAATTCAGAGCTGAAAGCAAAATCCCAGCAAAAGTAAATAGTCTGACTACAGGTTCAGGATATCACAGTCCTGTTAAATAGAACAACCTGAATAAGGAAGGGAAAGAACCAGAAAACACCTTCAACTAATCAAGTCTGAATGCCACAAGCTCTGTCCTCATATTTCCCTCCTGTCACTAACTATTTTAACCCACACATATACCCTCAACCTAAAAGGAGACCACAATGAAGATTCATCATTTCCTTCTATAAACCCACCCCCGAATTAACCTTGATTCTGTACCTCCCTGTTCCTCTAAGGTTTTAAATAGTATCTCTTATTCTCTTTAGTACCTTGAATTTTTCATTTTCTCCCCATCTTTATTTTGGAAAAAACACCAACTTTTTGACACCATACTCTTTTTCTCACCGTCATTCTTATATCTCCTTTTACCCAATTTGTTAGAGTTACTTGATGTTGACTGCCTTCGTTTCTTACCACCCAGTCATTCCTTCCAGTTCACCCCTCTGATAAAAATGTTGCCAAATTCTGTGACCCCAGTCCTGCTCCCTTTTGCATTTCTATAGAATCAATAGTTGGGTCACATTATTTTTTACCTCCTTTCTTCTCAGATTTGTAGAATGCCACTCTTTCTGGGCTTTCATTATCTTTAAGCTGTCCTTCTTGAACTCCAACTCCTGCCTACTTTTTTTCTCTTTGTTTTCCTAGCTGTCAAATACTTGGTCCATACTACACTTTCTCCATCAGAAATTATAGTCATGTGGGGCCGTGAACTTTTTACCTCAATGAAAATAACCTCAAACTCTTATCTTGACCTCTGCCTTTCACTCAGGCTGCTTGTTAAAGGTTATAAACTGGCTCTTTACTGGCCCTTCCAAATCATCACATCCAGAACCTAGTTCACAAGCTTCCTCTAGGCCTTCCTCAAATTTATGATTGATTATAAGTGAGCTCAATGTTTCAGTTTTACTCACTGTGACCACCATTCATATCTTTGCTATTCTCCTTAAAAGCTGGGCAGTTCTGGTCCTTGTTCCTTGCCCTCGCTGTAAGAAGAAGTCCTGTCTCATATTTCCTAGAAAACACATAAGCTATGACCTGAAATCTCCCATGTCTTCTCACTGCCCAAAGTAGAAACCCACTGGATCTGTATCTACTCTGTCATCCTTCCTTATTAATACAATTTAAAGACTCTCCCACTATCAGATGCCAGCATCTCCACATGAACCCTAGAATCCTCCCCTCTTACCTGGTAGGGATTTTCCTCCCTAGGTTACATCTTCACTTCTCTATTATTAGCTACTGCCTCTAAATTGGGCATTTCCTATAAGGCCATACATATATGTATAGTACCTCCCATCTTTAAACAATTCCAGTATTTGCTTCCAGTTCCAATTCCCATTTACTTCAGGGTCTTGCTTTGGAGCTAGGTATAAGATGAACTGAGTGAAACACCAATTGACAAAATTTAAGGAGTTCCTTCTCCTCAGCATAGTGCAAGAGCCCACACAGGTGCCTTACTGGCCTCACTGGTCTCACCCTAGTTGTGGCACTGCCAAGCTTGATTTCTTATCAGAATTCAACAGACAACCACTTTCTGTACATAAAATCCTTTGGGTCAGCTTCCACTACTCCATACTTTCTGCATTTCCACTTGTTTAGATGTTTGTGAACCTTCATCACTCCTTTTTCTTATATTCTCTCTTCTCAAATGGCCTAAAAATAGAGCTTTAAAACCTGGTTTAATCTTTGAATCTGCTGTTTCCAATTATCTCAACATCCACTCAATTTACATGTTCTGTGAATCCACCCACTGAAATCCTCTCTTAGATATTTCTTATATTCCATTCATAAGTTCCTTATCTAAGGGTAGCAAAAGCAATCAGTACACACAGATTACTTTGTGGTTTTCAGGCATAATGCTCCATATTTCCATATATTATTCCATGTAAAACACAAAACAACTCCTGAAAGTTATTATCACAATCAACAAAACAGCCAAGAGGTGGAAAAGCCAGTATTTAAATTTAATTATTTCAGACCCCAAAGATTTCCATGCTATAGACCACTGGTTTGGGGTCAAGAGAAAGCCAAGACAAATGGGCCAATGATAGTCTAAAATATCACCACTAAAGATCATGGAGTAACTAAAATGAAGTGGGTGGGGGTGAAGGAACAGAGACCAATTGTAGTCTTGACCAGTTTCACAGATTCAGCCCCTAGATTATCTTTTCCATTGGACTCTTTTCTTTCCCCTTTCCATTAAAATATTTGCTAACCACTTTCTGATACACTAGGCACTATGTGACTTTGTTCCAATTATTTGTTTGCCTCCTCTACTCTTTCAGTTCAGGGACCACATCTGAGTCAACCATCTAGCCTAATGATTGACTCATAAGAGAAACCTGATATATGTGTTTTGGATTTTACCTGCCTATTTCATTTATTTAGCATTCCTATAACATATTATCATATTCTAAATGATTAATTTTTTTATTGTTCTTCTTTCCACAATAGAGAGTCAGCTCATTGTGGGAAAGATACCCAAATATTCCTCTTTTGGGGGGGGGCATGGAAAAAGCTTCTATAGTGGCAAACACTGTCTTGGAAAGAACAGGCACATGGTTAATTTCTTTTGATTGACTGGACTATTTGATTTCTTTGGCTGCTCTTGTTAGACAATTTTCACCTTGGCTATGCTTGTAGAATTCAGGCAGAATAAAAGTAAGGATCTGATTTTCTTCCCACCATGTTAAGGATAAACTTAGGCTCTCCATGTTAAATAGAAAGGGTGGATGTCAATAATAGCATTTACAGACTCCTTTTGTTTTACTTGTATTCTATGGAGAGTTTCATTTCCATTTCCTAAACTGACCAACTAATCAATTCAGAATTAAAAATTGTGCAAGCACTTCACCTTGATTTGCTTATTTCTCTGCAATAATTCCATCTATTTAAGACTCTGATCTCCTTGAAGATTTGATTTCATTTTATCTGGAAGAGATCTCCTCAAGGAGGTCAGTGTTCTTGAAGTAAATATATGGGGATTGTTTTCAAATTCTCTGTTGGATTCCCCAATGCTGCACTTTGATTTGCTTATTTATATTCAATGATACCATCCACTTAAGACTGCAAACTCCTTGAAGGAATAGATCATCCTTTAATCTGATTTGGACCATAATCATCATAATTCTATGCACATTTGGGTGCTTAATACTTCTTGATAATTATGAGACAGTGAAAAAAGTAGAAAGATGACTGAAATATTTTACATATACTACTCAGTGAAACAAATAAAATGCTGAATGATGCCATCAAGTGAGAAACATTTATAAAAAAGGGTTAAGTAAGTCTCTTTCATAAAAATACCTATTTGCTGCATTCAAAGCATAAATAAAAACACATAGAAATCCTATAGTAAATTATACTACTTGTGAAAACAATATTATTAAAATATAAGTGAATACAGAAAAATATTTTAATTAACAAAATAAATCAAATGGAAAAGATTTCCTAAATAGAGCTTTAAAAGTAAGTCTATGTGTGTTTGACTGCCATGACTAATTATGTATCCATGTAATGTGTGTTCAATTTGGGCTCATTTAAATAGCAGAAATGCTCATTAGCTGCAGTATATCTGTGAAGCTTCAGTAAACAGTTTAATGGTTTTTATGTTTAACCAATTTCATAAGTTCCTGTAATTTTAGCTTTAGCAGCTCATTAATGTTATTTTTTGATATCCATCATACAGCTTTTTTTCCCCCTTGTCAATCGTTGGTAGGCACACTTCAGTGCAAACTTAAAGCACATAGTAGAATTGTATTTAAACAATTTTAGTACATAAGTAAATGTGTGATTCTAAATATAACTTCTTTATCTAGAGAGCTAGTTGTATTTTCATGTAGTCAAGATATCTTTGGTATTAGAAAAGCTACACTCAACAGGGGTAACGATTATGATGATGATGATGATGATGATGATGTTGATTATAGGACATACATAGAAAGTTTCTACATAAGCCTGTGGCTGGTTCTCTGATAGGCACTAATATATTATCTTTTTGGAGACTCACAGAATAGACATATTCTCAATTTAATAGTTGAGGACTATGCCCAGGTCACACTCTCAGGATTTGAAACTAACTACAAATCAGTTGCACATGTCTAGACTGGAAGTGCCTGGAGATTTTCAGGGGCACTCGGAGATATATCCCTAGACCTCAGGATATTAGATACAGTAACAAAGATGGGTAAAGTTCTGGAAGAAAGAATGCAAATACAGATGAAAGCAGAATCAACCACTGTTTTTAAAGTGGCAGCAAGCACAACCTGAACAAAAGCTCAAGAACGATTCATCAAAGGTACATGAGAATCAAAACATTTAAGAGAAATATAAGGCAGGCTGATAAATAGATTTGGTATTCTGGAGCTCAATGTCCAGTTATAAATGGGTTAAATAGTAAGGGAGAAAGACAAGATGTTAAGGACAAGGAATCTGGAAAACATATAGGATAGGGCATTACAAGGCTATTCTTTCTAGGAGTTTAATAATGACTGCATATAAAAAATTGAAGGCATTAGCTACCATTCATTCATTCAATTAGCAATTCTTTTCTAATAATTTTTGTCTTAGTCATGTTGTAGGCATTGTAGTAAACACAGATCAGGGATCTGTCCTTGTGAAATGTATTCACAAGGAATATATTCAGCTGTTAAAATACAGAAAATAAAATATAAAACAAGTAAGTGAAACACATTATGGTGAAAATGGCTATGAAGAGGGTTACATGACAAAGACTATTATCAGATGAGCTGGATAAGAAGCAGGAGTGGTGCATGAGATACTACAGGAATGGAGGCCCCAAGGAGTCTCTTCAATGAGATGATATCACGACTGAAACATGGAGGGTGAAAATGAGCTAGTCAAGTGAAGATGACCTAAAGGCAGAACACTCTGGGAAGAGGGAATAGATGTAAGGGACTTTCAAGAATGGCACTTAAATATTCATGTGGATGGAGGAAAGCAAGCAAGCTAAGAGGGGAGTCTGAGAAATGGGCAGCAGCCAGACCAATTCCTCTGTGGAGGCAGGAGAAAGACTGGGGGCTCTGGAACAAAAGAATGAAATATATAATTTCGGTTTCTAAGCTGATTCTGTAGGATCATACAAAAGTGAGAGTAGAAACAAGATGACTGTCACAAGAGGCTATTTTCAATGCAGGTGGCAGTGTCCAGCATCTGCCCACTCCCATACAGAGAAAGGGGCTTGCTAGCCTTCAAATAATACTTCACATTAATATCACTTGCACACACTGTTGTCTTTACTGTGAATTTTCTGTAGGGGCATTTAGAATAGAAGTTATTTTCATTCTTCTCATGCAAGCATTTATTCATCTATTCATTTATTCATTCATCCATTCAGTGAATACTGAGTTAGGGTCTGGACTTAATTTGGATTAAAATACAAACTACCTTGCAGTAGTAGCATCAATATATTGTAGAATACATAACATATACAGAATGAAATAGAAGAGCAGGAGTGAAAAAGGAGAAGCATATTTAAATGCATGCTCCATATGTATATGAAAAGAAGTATATTTAATCTGCATGCCTTTTAGATTTCCAGTATCCACCAACCTTGTAATAAAATCCATATACTTTAGTCTAACATTCAAGACACTTCATGAATTAGTAATTGTCTATCAATCCTCACTTTACTAACTCCAGTTGTATACTGTATTCAGGCTGTTTCCTATAACTTGGATAAGCTTTCCCTGTCCCTGTTCTCCTAAGCAGACTCCACCTCTATTACAAATTCCACTGCTTCCAAAAACCTTTTTTTGAATCTTGCAGCAAGAAGTCATCTCTCTAACCTGTGCTTAATACCAGCAGTTTATCTCTTACTTCTTGAATCACTTACTACCTATGGCAATTTGACTTACACATTTTTTTCTCCTGTATTAGATTGTAAGTTCCTGCATACAGGTACAATATTATTGTGTACTTTGGAGAACCTTACAGAATCTTGCATACTTAATAAATACAGAATAAAAGAATAGGAAGTCAGGTCCCATAAGCAAGTGGGAGGGGAGATTAGGGGAGTGTCAAAAATAAATTGAAGCATAATACTACCATCATGAGAGAAAAAAATACATATTAAAGAATGAGAGTAGTGCAATGATTCTAGTGATACAGAAGTTCATTTGGAGGCAAAATACAAACAGAAGGGGAAATACTGGTTCTTATTAAACCAAGCCACTTGCCAATATACTTTGCAGAGGACTTGAAAAAACATTGTATATATGCAAAAGACATATTGTATGGTATATGTTAGACACTCTTTCATATACTTGTATAAGAAAAATGCTTATGTAATTAAATGTTCTTTTAAAACCCTTTAAAGAGTATTATAATATTTTAAGTATGGCTGCCATAAAAATATAGGATGATGCTGGATAGAGCTGATCAACAGTTTTGGCATGGCCCCTGAATGTATGCTAAAGTCAATATGGGTTTCCTACTCCAACAATTCCATGTATTGTACTTACATTGGGTAGCTTCCATAATTGGAAGCAGACATTAAATACAAGTCAGTGTAATTTTCCAAGTAATATAATAACATTTATGCAGGTAAATGTCTAATTTAATCCAAGACTGATTTAGATCACATATGTTGTCCTTTCTATATTGTCCTTTGGGCCAAGAACACAAATGCAAAATAACTAACATAAAATCTCAATCTGCCTACAAAATACATATTATTAAGACCATTATTATGTAATCTATATCTTTATGGTTTAAATTTTACATTTTGATTTTACATATCATACCAGCTTTGTGTAGTTTAACATTTCACAGGAATATTAGGTCTAACACAACCTTTTATTACACTATTAGATAACTAATATTTAAAAGACAAATATAATAAGCCAGAGTCAATAAAACTCAGGGCATCTATTGCACTCACTATATGCTGAGTACATTGGCTATGTTTTATGATTTTTGCTCTCTGAAACAATTATGTTATTTTTCCATTTTCTGCCTTCTTTCCCCAACAAAACTTGTTACATGCCACTGCTCTACTTCTTGTATGTAATCTTTGATTTGATGGAAAACTACTTTGATTTGATTTATCCACTGTCTCCCTGTAAGAATGCATATGATATCAACCACTAGTGAAACCTGGAAAATAAAGATAAGGAAAGGCTCTGAACAGAGCTATTCACTGGGGAAACAAACCTATTCCTATGCAGTTATTAAAGGGAAGTAAAATAATTACAGAAATATCATGTTGTGCTTCAAATAGATGTCTAAGGCAGTTGTAAGTGATGTGATGTTGATTCCAAATCACTTTCAACACTGTTATCAGTTTGACCTCCCTCCTCATCACTTCTACCCTTTAAAGTAATTCCAAAGAAAAACTGTACAAGGATTCCATTATTTTGGATGGTTATTCTGCAGAAATGCTGGCACTTGCATTAGATTCCACCACTTCATCTTCTCTCTGCACAGAATATTTTATAATAGAAAGACAAAGAAGCTTTCAGCTAGAAAAGAAATATTTTTCATAATAAGGGCAATTTTTAAGAAAACATGTTCAGTTTTATTTTTGGAATCCTGAAAATGCTTTTGGCTCAAAATATAATTAACAGAAAAACAATGTACATAATAGACTAAAAAGGATTTATTCTCATTACTGGGCATCCAAATCAGAGGATATATAAATATTCTGTTAGTCAGGCATTATAAAATTAAACAGCAGCATGAGGAGCCAAATGTATTAATAAAAAACTGCCCTGTATGGCAGTCTTCAAAACATTTGTCCCTAACAAACATAATACAGTAGATGAGATGTTTTTGGAATTCCAGAATATATACCATATAAATTCCTTTATCATACTTTTATAAGTTGTTATAATAACATTCATTCATTCATTCATTCAATAGCCTCTTTTCTAGACAATAGGAAATGACAGTGAAAATGATATTGACTAATTCCCACTGTCTGCTTTCAATCATTCTCTATGTGTTCTCATTCTGACTCAACTGTTGAGTAGATTAGCAAATATAAATGCAACACATCACCATTTCCCTGAGATCCGTTCTACCTGCTGCATTTGTGAGTTCTGTCAACATTATAGACATCTGTTTGCCTCCCAAATTAGATATCCTGCTTCAAAACTCTATCTAGCAGATAACCAAATCCTAACTATCTGACTAAAGAAATATATTTTCATTCCGAATTTTCTTCTAAGTTCTCACTTTGTTCACTTTAGCCAGGAAAACTTCTCAAAAAATTATCTTTAACTGGTTTCTTTGATACCATTGTCTTAACTCCAGGCCATCTTCTCTTCAACATTACTGCCACCATATAGCAGCATGATTATTTTATCCCTGATGTGTCCTTCTATTTGGAAAAAAAAAATCATTGGTTTAAATTCTGTGATGTCTCTTGGTATCTTTCTTGCCTTTTCTCAAAGCTAAAGTTAGTGATTCTAATTAATTAATCTCAAAGAAATTAGGCATGTATAATAACCCTGCTTTGTCAAGCCTATGACTTGAGAATCACTCCTGTGGGCAAGGGTTCTCTTTCTTTACTTTAAGTGAAAATGTTACTGGAGGAGCTACCTCTCAGGGGAACAACTGTTGGATCACACCCTGTGATTGAGTAACTTTACCTAATTCAAGTACTCAATATTAGAAAATGTACTTACTTACTAACATGGACATTCCTAAAAGGTAATCCCTTGGTTTCTAACCCCCATCTAATTAGAGAATATTACAAATGGTTCAAAATCCAAACACAGAGAGAGGAATATTGAGCATCTGGCAGAACTACCTCATTCAAGATAAAGTTCTCTCCAATATTTAAACCTTGTAATTTGTCATATGTCTATAAAATAAAACTGAAAGTCCTAACATAGCATATAATCCTTTCACTGAAATGGAATGTGTAGCCAAACTTCCTGTCATCTTGTCCCTGACCACTCCCCATCCTTATATAACCACACCATTTGCTCTAGCCAATCATGTTCTCCCACTTCCTGGTCATAGGAGGCCATTTTGCCATGCAGTTGAATATGCTGTTCCTGTTAACAGGGAAACTTCTACTTAAGCTCTAAAGCCCAGTCCAAATGTGATCTTAAATCAGCACATTCTGTACCAATACACTTATTTGGTTCTCCCATTAGCTTATGGGTCCTTAAGGGGCAAAGACTCTCTTTACTGGTCTGCATTCCCAGTGCCTGGACAGGGTTTCTAATATAGCTGTACTTCAAGAAGTACTTAGAGTATAGATGTACTTCATTGCAAGAACAATGAGAGAACAAATAGTAGAAATCATAAAATATAAACTTTTATTGTAGAGATAAAAATGGAAAATTCATACTTTTATAGGAGGATGAGAACATGCATGCAGTAAGTAGGCTCATGATAACTTTTCTAAAGACATATTTTTTTTACAGCTTTTTAAAATGACTGTAAAATGAGTACTTAATCTAACAGTGTAGTATTAAGAAAATTGCATAATCTTCCTGTGTCTTCCATCCCTTCCACCCCCCTTCCACCTGGAAACTCCTACACATCACTGGGTCTTCAACTCATAACCCACCCACTCTAGGAAGCTTCCTCGAACCCTCAGACTCTGTTCTGTGCCTCCCTAGGACTCTCAGCTACTTCCAGCACAATTCACCATAACTGTGAGTCTTCTCTCTTCAACTGTGTATTCCTGGAGGAAAGACCCACATTTTCGTTTTCACTGCTCTGTCCCAGCTCCCTACTCAGGGCCTGGATTAGCAGGCCCATCCAAAGTTACTAAGTGAACACACTTGAAATGAGGGAACTAGAGAATATGATCTCCTGGGTCCTTTCCAGCATATTTGGAAATATAAATAAGGAAACCCCCAAGGTAAATTATTGTATCATATATATCCTATATACTGTAGTGTACTGACTACTTTCTTTTCAATTCTATCTCATCCATTCTCAATTATATTAATCATTAGTCTCTTCCTCTTAGGTTTTACCTATTAGTCAAAAAGATATTTTACCTAGCAATTAGGAGAGTAGTCCTTACTTCATCCTTTAAATTTTGTTGCCAATATTTCTACTTATATACAACATTAAAAATTTGGTCAGTTACAATAGTTTCTCAACTTGTGCTCCATCTCTTCCCCCTTCCCCTTTATTTTGCTAAGGAAGAAGAGGAATTATGTAAACTGGAGGCCAAAAAAGAGTAAATAGTTATTCAAAGAAAACTTCACTGAATCTCTAAATGTCACGGTAGCCTCTGGAAGAGATGTTTTATTGTTTGAAATATAAAACAGGCTGGTAGCAACAACAACTGATAAAAATAAATAAAGTCCCCAATTGAGTAGGCTATTAAAATGTCTTAGTGTTGTTCATTCCACTAGTGAGTTACCAAGTGACATATTATTAAGTAAATAATACAAACAAAAACAAAAATATACAAATCAAACGTACTGATTTCAGGCCTCTTAAAGACTCGGTGCCTTTTATCATTGGGTGCTTGACTTACCTTGAGCTTATATTAAAACACTTTTTCTTAAAGCTTTTCCTAAGGGTTAATAATTAAAAAAAGAAATGAACACATTTGAAAAGTCCCTGAATCTCTGCACAGCCAGGGTGTTAGGTCCTCCATTTTTTACCAAACTGGCAATTTCCATTTCTGACTTAGGACAGAACAAGGCCAATTAACCCACAGCCTGCACCTTTTCTCAGTGTGGGGGAAAGTGAATCAAAGCTATAATCGAAGTTGATATTGACAGAATGCTTGATTTACCCCATGAGGCTTTCAGAAACTTTTCTGAGAGTTTTCTAATAAGAGGGATTGATGAGTGATTTTAAAACCTTTCTTTCCCTGTGTCACCCATACACACTTATGCAACTAATTGCAATTAATGCTATCAAAGGAGTTGATTACCAAGGGTGGCATTAAAGATCCACCATAAAAGATCAGGGTTTTGTGTTTTCTTATTCTCTCTCATTCCTAGTAAGATGAGCAGAAACACAACATAGGCATTGGGTGAAGTGCATGAATTCTTTCCTTGGAGAGGGGCATGCCTCCTGCTGCAGTCAGAGAGCACCACCGCTCTGTCATTTTCTCCCCTGCACAGCCTCTAAGGCATTATGCAGAGGAGTCTTGTCACTGGGCTTCCTGTCTCCCAAATACAGGTTTTAACCTCACTTATATCATCTCATAATTTTCAAGTGCTTAATATCCTTGGGAATACTTCTTTCTTTCCTTCTTAAAAATGAATAATAATCTTATGTTAAACAAAAAATCTGGCCCAGTTCACCATTTTTAAAAGGAAAAGGCAAAGTGATTTGAAAATGCTTTATGCTTTAAATACTTGATTTGTAGAAACTCAAAAGGGGATTTCTAATAGCTAAAAATTAGTGAAGAAAAAAACTCTACTCAATAGCATGAGAAGCATCAGAATTGATAATTAAATATACAATAATTACACACAGTGCGAATTTGTTTCTTCAAATAAAATCAACCAAATATATTAAACATTTTCTCATTTAAAATTATAAATGTAAGAGCATGTGCTTCACTTATATACAAAGACAAGTTGACAGAGCCTCTAAGGCCCCTGATGAAGTCCTCATTTTTAAATGCTTTTATGTATAGATAATATTCATGGAATTATAAGGGTGTAATCTAATTCATTGAAATTATTCAAATATAATTTATT